>NC_133324.1:632720241-633344741 GCF_042186555.1 Aquarana catesbeiana
CTGTTAGAGAGACTCCCCTCCAGGTCCCATTATACTCCTTTGTAGTCTCTAGTGGGACTTTGAGGGGGGTCTCTCTCTAACAGAGACTCTCTAATGGCCACTGAGAGGACCTCTGTTAGAGAGATTGACCCCCCTCCAGGTCCCATTAGAGTTGCTTGCTTCATTTTTTGTATTTTGTTTATTGTTGAATGTAAAGAGATTGTGGGAGGATTGTTTGTTGCAATTGTTTATGACTATATATATATATATATATATATATATAATTAAACAGTGTTTTTCAAAAAAAAGGCAGAAGTTGTACTTTCTGCAACATGTAAGGGTGGGGGCGGGTCATGGGCAGGGCCTGTCAGGGGGGCCCTTGCTTATTTGGTCTGGGGGCCCTGAGTGTTTTCAGTCCGCCTCTGTCTATGGACATTCCCTTCTGCGAGTTACCCTTATCCATCCATAGAAAACAATATTAAATCCATTTCATCTCAATATTAAACACCACTGAACTTGGAGAGCATGTTTGCTAAATGTTTATTTGGTATGTTGAATGGTTCTGAATTCCTTTGTGTCAATCATCTGTCATTCCATAGAAAATAGCTATAACCCAAAAAGCTTCAGTTTTACAATCTGCTACTCTACTTGGGGAACACTTGTGGAAAATGTTAATTTGTTGTGTGATTTGTCTGCAAATAAATGTATATTTAACTTCCAATTATATTAGATGGGGATTCCCTTCTGTCATTCACCCTTGTCATTCCATAGAAAACAATAATAATAATCCCACTTCATCTCATTTTTAAACATTGGCACTGAATTTAGAGAGTATGTCTGCTAAGGATTTATTTGGTATGTTGAATGGTTCTGACTCCAGGTCACATCCTGCTTTCCATTATAAAAAAAACAGAAATGTAAGATGCGCACACCTAGCGCATTACCAGAGATAATTTAATAATAAAACATTTTTGTATAAAGTGGGTACTCACAAAATGCAACTGACAAAAGGCCATAAACACAGTGCATGGACATGCACAGAACACAGGGTACAGCTAACGTATTTCGGGGCGCACCCCCTTCCTCAGAGCTAGGCTAGTCTCGTACACCATGGGCAAGTGCTTTTATAGAGAATGGTGGAATTGAAAATTATGTGTCAAAAAGGGCCACGCCCTCAAAGGGGCGGGAAAGAAAAAATGTATATATATATATTAGTTGCACTGATGTAAAAATGACAGAATCCATATCAAAATCCTATATCCAAAACAAAAAACTCCATCGTAAATAAACAAATAAATAAAGATAATTCATTCAAATCCACAATATATTGCACATTCATTTATATTTAGTCAGATGATGTGTTGCGTTTGTTACAATATGATTTTTTTTTTATTAATCAGATTACATACATACATGGGACATAACATTACACAATTGTGGTTGGTCATAGAGATAATGTCAGTTTTTTGGCTTGATTAGATTTCTCAAACAAATGCTGTTTTATACAATGGGGTAAATACCATTGTTGTATTACAGTTTGAACAGGCTATTGTCTCTATAGCTACAGTACACAAGAAAGAGATTTATTTGTTTTAGGTCTTTTTCAGCTCTCAAACTGAAAGAATGACTGTTAGATTACTGTCAGGTGTTGACTTGATTAGACAATGGTACGTAGATATCATTTTTGTATTCAATTGACAGTTTGCAACAGTCCATTGTTTCTACAGATACAGTAAACAGGTATGTTTTCAGTTGTTTGGTAATTATTGTAAACAGCCTGGCACATAAAAGGGGGATTCAAGCATAAGCTAAGACACACACACACCATCATGCTTTGAAGATCAGAAGCCACCACTCATGATACAAGAACACTGCCTGGTGTCCAAGAAGCATCGTTCGATCGAACTGTATGTTCGATCACGAACATACAGTAACAGAAGATAAGTAACCTTTAAGTGTATTTGTACTATTATAGGCTATTACTATTATAGGCTATTATAGGCTGTTCAGTTTGCTAAGCATTTTGCTTGTTATAGATATCTGTCAGTCTTGTATTGTATTCCTAATATTGTAATAGTTTTGTATGTACAGCATCTTTGTATAGTAAAAGCACATTTACACATTGCAGAAATCTCAGCTTCCTTGCTTATACCACAGAGTAACCTTGCTAGATAGACACAAGCAAAACATTTGGGGGCTCATGCCGCGGTCTGTGCTATAGTTCGATTGAAGCAGACCTGTTTTTTCTGTAGTGTGTTGTGTAGCTTGTGCTAGGTAAAATGCTGCGTAAGCTGTTTAGGAAAAGCAAGGCTCCAGAGGGTTCTGGTGGCCAGAAGGAAGTGTGCAGCTTACCTATCTGAGCCAGAGACAATGAGTGGGGGCCTCTTGCTAAAGAATTTGTGAAGTATGCTTCTCCCCTGAGGCTGACTTGGGGTGATAAAGTCTCAGATCATTTTGTAGATTTTAGCCTTAAGGGGTTGGATTTAAGTAAAAAAGAGAAGAGGACAGTGTCCACAGTGGGCTAGTATTTCCTTAATGCTATTTACACTGAATCACAGAAAAGGGAGAAGGCAGAGGCAGAAGTTAAAGTGGGGGTCCACCTATCTATCGTTTTTTGTTTTTGGAGTTCATTCACAAACTTTTCTTCTCATGATTAGCTACTCACATGTTCTGTGTAATAAGTCCGCCTGTGTCCGATTTCGTTGTAAAGAATAACTTATAAAATTCACCGAAGGCAGTTTCCATCTTCATTGTGGGCATTTGAAGCCCACAAGCATGTATTTCCTGGATGCGGTGAATGCTGTGCTCCCAGCATTCACAGAGATGTTGTGATGACGCTGTTGCACAATGCATGCTGGGAAGCCTGAGACTAGCTCCCAGGGGACTGTGGGAGGTCTGGGAGAGGCTAGAAACACGCCTACTCCCATGGGAGGAAAACCAGGAAGTGCTAAGAAGATTAGAAAAAAAAGGTAATACAGCAATTTAAATTTTTTTACACAGCATGTCAGCATCTAGGCAAGGAAGAGAATGCATAGAGATAATGTTCAAAATTTGGGTGGAACCCCGCTTTAAGGTATTAAAAGACCAGCTAGCAGTTGCTTCAGAGTGTGTACGTTCAACTGCTAGTCGGGCTGATGATTTGAAAGAGTGGTGTGCAGACCTCATGACCAAATTAATTAATGCCTTAAGGAAAAGGAAGGGCCGTAAACCTGTTAGTAAACCCAGGGTACCAGCCATTGTCACATCCCAAAATTGGGATTGTGAGGATGTGCTCTCCTCAAATGATAGTGAAAATGAGGAGATAGAGTTTGATATTTTGCATGATGATCTGCTAGTGCGAAAGAAAAAGTATGCCAAACCTCTCATTACTAAGTCTAGGAAACGGCAACATGATAGAGAGGATATGGCAGATGGGGAGGTGCATTATCGCAACCCCAGAGATGTTGAATTTGAAAAAGTACTGGAGTTTACACAAACTGAACTCCATGAGCTGGCAAAACAATACAAACAAAGGTCTGGGGAACCCCTAGTGAGTTGGCTCCTATGCTTATGGGATGAAGGGGCGGACAGTGTTGTTTTGTCAGGTAAGGAAGCAGTGACTATGGGAGTGTTAACCCATGATCCACAATTGCGTCAGGCAATGCGAAAAGCCAGAGAGTTTAGCGTGAATTTTTCACTGTTAGACCTCGTGAGAGATGGAATAGTCCGAGTATACGCTAGTCCTACTGACCTGGAAAATACCTACTCATGGAGAGCAATAGGAGAGGGTATTTCCAGGTTACGTGAGATGGGTTGTATAACCGGATTAAATACGTTTTCAGAAAGGATGGGTCCAGATATGGAACCCTTTACGTCTGCTCTGCGCTCTAAGCTGATGAAGTCTGCGCCATTTAATCTCAGGGCTCCATTATTGTCCTTGTTGGGAAGCCTGAGATTAAACAGCAAGATTCATAAAGTCACAACTCTTTTAAGCCAGTTGGGGGAGCTAGAGGAGACTAAAACAAAACCTGTCAGGGCAGTAGATAAGGTCAAGGCCAGACAGGAAGAATACAAGCAGAAAAGAACAGAGAAGAAAGGAAATGGGGTAGAGAAGACAGGAGGTGAAGAGAAAACCAGGCTAGTTATTTCTAGGAAACAAATGTGAGTGGACCTATTAAAGGCAGGAGTACTTAAAGATGAGATAGATGGCATTTCTACTGCAGAAATGTTGAAGAGGTGGAAACATTTAGTAGGGAAAACTGTCAGGGTTAGAAACACTACTCCTAGTGAAGATAGCATCAGCCTGGACTTAGAGAAAACAGAACAGACCCCTCCTGTTAGCCCCAAACCAATTCCCAAAACTGAACATGAACCCAAACCCAAATCCATTTATCCTGGGGAGGAATTAGAGAGAATCAGAAAAGAGGTTTGGGAGGTTCCTTATCCTTTATGAAGGGAAGGTGAGTCTCCTGTAATAGCTGTGAAGGCAGTGACAGCAGGAGACCGACGCCCATATGCACCTGTCACTGTATGGTGGGGGAAGTCATCTTCTCCTACACATGTAATGGCTTTAGTTGATAGCGGAGCCAAAGTTACACTCTTGCAAGGAAATCCTTCCCATCACAAAGAAGAATTGATTTATGTAGAAGGTTTGGGAGAACAAACTACACCAGCAGTTAGGATACGGGTGAAATTGGCTATTGGCAAGGGATCAGGATTTATGACAAATGTTTTGGTATCAGAGTTACCCGAAAATATTCTTGGGATGGATGTACTTCAAGGTCAGTCAATTCAGACTGAAAGAGGTACATTCACATTCGGGTATCCTGATAAAGCGTATCTGGTTAGGGCGGTGAAGGCTGTGGTCAGAGGTCATGCGAAATGGACCCCTGTCTACATTCCTCCACCAGAGAAGCCAGTCTGTCTCAAGCAGTACAGACTTCCTGGAGGCCACAAAGAAATTGGGGAGACTATTCAAGAACTGTTGAGAGTAGGGATCCTTAGACCTGCTGTAAGTCCTTTCTCATCTCCGGTGTTCCCAGTAAAAAAACCCGATGGGACATATAGAATGACTGTGGATTACAGAGGTCTAAACAAAGTGGCACCTCCATTGAAGTCAGCTGTACCAGATATAATCTCAATTGTTGAGAAAATTGCTAAAAATGCAGGAGAATATCATGCTGTGATAGACCTGGCTAATGCTTTATTTTCGATTTTGATAGACCCAGAGTGTCAAGACCAGTTTGCTATAGTGTGGGATGGCTGCCAGTACACTTTCACCGTGCTTCCTGAAGACTATGTTCATTCTCCAACGATTTGTCATGGACTGATTGCCCGAGATTTAAGTACCCTGATTTTGAAAGTCGCTGTGTTCCACTACATTGATGACATCATGATCTCTGGAACAAAAGAAGATGTAACTGAAGCACTGCACCTGCTGATAGAGCACTTGGAGAACAGAGGGTGGGCTATCAACAGAGACAAAGTCCAAGGGCCTGCCACAGAAGTTAAATTCCTGGGAATGATGTGGACTGGGCCGCAGAGGAAAATTCCAGAGACAGTTGTGCAAACTATCCAGGCTCTGTCGCCCCCTACTACCAAAGAGGAGGCACAGAAGTTAATTGGATTTGTGGGGTTCTGGAGATCGTTCATCCCACATCTTAAACTGATTCTGAGGCCTATATATAATGTCACCAGAAAAAAAGCCTGAGTTCTCATGTGGTTCAGAGCAGCGGACTGCATTCATGGCTGCTAAAGAAGCTATTTTGAAGCATCAGGGATTAGGACCCATGAGACAAGGAGTACCATTTCAGCTGGATGTAGTGGAGCAGAATGGTACCATATCTTGGAGTCTGTGGCAGCCAAATGAAAAGAAAGGACTGAGAGTAGTCCCCATTGGATTTTGGTCCAAACAGCTGACAGGGGCACAGAAGAGATACACGCCCCTAGAGAAGTACCTGTTTGGAGCCTACACAGCACTTCAACATGTAGAGACCATTACAGGAAAGGACACAGTCACCATCCATACTGCATTGCCAATAGCAAGATGGGTGAGAGAAAATGGACTGACCACTAGGGCAGCTGTAGCCCAGAACCAGACACTGATGAAATGGAAGTGGTACCTTCAAGAAAGAGGGGGTATTGCAGCTGGGGATGTTAGAGACATTTCAAAACAGTTGGCTGAGCTTGTCACTTTTACCAGCACCCAGCCATAAGAAGAAATTCCTGTGCTGCAGTCATCATTCATTCAAGAGGCTCCACCCTTTGAGTCTCTGTCAGAAGACATGAAGGAGTCAGTGTGGTTCACTGATGGTTCAGCCATAGTCACATCATCTGGACGTAAATGGACAGCAGCAGCCTACAACCCAAGTACAGACACAGTCCTGCAGGAGACCGGAATTGGAGGGTCCAGTCAGTATGCAGAGTTGAAAGCTGTGGTGATGACTCTTCAGGAGGATCCTTCTTCCCATGTCACTATCTACACTGACAGCTGGGCAGTTTTTAAAGGACTGACAACTTGGATGCCCATGTGGAAGTCCAATGAATGGATGATTCATGGAAAGGTGGTGTGGGGAGGCAAGGAAGTCTGGGACTACATCTGGAAGGAAGCTCACTCCCGTACCATAAAAGTGGGGCATGTTAATGCACATGTGCCCCTAGTCCCAGACTTTGAGAACTATAACAGAGTTGCAGATGAAATCGCTAAAGTGAAGGCAGTTGTGCCAATTGATCCTGTCTTCATGAACTTGGCCAACTGGGCCCACAAGCAATCTGGACATTTGGGGCAGAAAACAACATATGAATGGGCACAGCAGAGAGGATTGCCTATATCCATGGACATGATAAAGACTGTAATAGGGAACTGTACAGTGTGTGGAGAAGTGCGACAATGGCCATTGCAAAAGTACTCCACTGGGTCGATTAAGAGGGGTGAGAGGCTTGCAGAGATCTGGCAGATTGACTTCATCGGTCCCCTGCCCCGGGGAAACAATGGACTGAGATATTGTTGCACTGCAGTGGACACCTATTCAGGACTTGCAAACGTGCAGATCAAGCCGCAACGCTTCAACTGCTCCAGAAACTTGTCATTGCTTATGGTTGTCCCAAGCAAGTGCAAAGTGATAACGGCTCACACTTCACTGGATCAACAGTACAGCAGTGGGCCAAAGATTCTGGGGTGTACTGGCTGTGCCACATCCCATACCATCCACAGGCAGCTGGTTTGATTGAAAGATACAACGGGCTATTGAAGGACCAGATACGCAAACTTATACCCACACATACACTAAGGGGGTGGGATCGGGTCCTCACACAGGCAGTCATGTTGTTAAATTCCAGGCCAATAGCCAAAAGCACACCATATGAGAGGATGATAGGGGCTGGGGCACAGATTCCACCCAGTCTGCTCACCTGTCTGCTGATCCATCCAACCTGCTGGTCCTGTCTGCTGTGCCGGCCATCTGACCCATCTGCTGTTGATCCTGCCAGGCACTCATACCATTCTGCACTCCCGTGCCACCTGTCTGCTTTACCAGGGGCCGCGAGTCAGATACGTAAGGGAGGCCTTCCTCTGCACTATCAGGCTCATCAGTCAGGTACGTGAGAACTTGACAGTATCAAACAGCCATGTCTGAGCCCGAGCGAGGAACCTCCCCCATGGAAGAACTGTGCCGACAACTGGCGAGTTTGACACAAGCTGTTAAAGATCTACAAGTGGGATATACTCGGCTGGAAGAACAAGTTCAAATTCTGTCATCTCCCGCCAACCCTCAAAGCGCTACCTCAGCTGGTATCTCATCCGCACCTTCAGTAGTGATGTTACCACCAGAACCAAGGGTACCCACGCCCGAAAGATTTGCGGGTGAACGTAGCAAATACAGAGTCTTTTGTAATGATTGTAAACTCTATTTTGCCCTACAACCCCGCACCTTTTCTCTGGAAGCAACTAAAGTGGGTTTTGTTATCTCCCCGTTGACCGGTGAACCCCAAGTCTGGGCACATCGCCTTCTGGAACAAAAAGCTGAATCATTAAACAACCTCACCACATTCTTTGTCGCTATGTCACGACTTTATGAGGACCCCCAGCAGACTGCCACTGCTGAGGCCGCATTACATGCACTTCAGCAAGGCCGCAGTACCTGGATGACATCCTGATTTTCTCCTCCACAGTAGATGACCACCGTAGGCATGTCCGAAATGTGCTAACCCGACTTCGGCAGCATGGCCTCTACGCCAAACCGGAGAAGTGCGAATTTGAACTTCAGTGTATCCAGTTCTTAGGCCTGATAATCTCTGTTGAAGGCATCAAGATGGACCCCCAGAAAGTCACCGCCATCTTAGATTGGCCAGCTCCTGTGGACAAGAAGGGGGTTCAGCGCTTCATTGGGTTTGCCAACTTCTCCCGGAAGTTTATTAGGGGGCTCTCTGCTATTATTGCCCCCATTACAGAACTAACTAAACAAGGAACCTGATTCCTCTGGTCTCCCAAAGCGCAATTGGCATTTGAAGCCCTCAAAAAACTGTTCACTTCAGCCCCATCTTGAAGCACCCTGACCCTGCCTTACCGTTTGTTCTTGAAGTTGACACCTCGGAAGTTGCAGTAGGGGCTGTGCTGTCTCAATGGCAAGGAGCTAAAGCCCTACTTTACCCAGTTGCTTTCTTTTCCCGCAAATTATCTACAGCGGAAAGAAATTATGATGTAGGAGACCGTGAGATTTTGGCCATCAAGGCTGCATTAGAAGAATGGCGTTACTTACTTGAAGGTGCAGCACATCCCATTCTGGTCTATACGGATCACAAGAATTTAGAATATCTGAGAACAGCAAAGAGATTAAAACCACGGCAGGCAAGGTGGGCACTTTTTTCTCTAGATTCTCATTCCATATAACGTACAGGCCAGGGTCGAAGAATACAAAACCAGATGCACTCTCACGTATGTTCAACGACTCTCAGAGGTCCACACTTCTAGACACCATCCTTCCCTCAGGAAACGTTCTCATACTACAGGAGAATCTGCTATCACGAATCAAACAGGCTTCTGCTGAGGTTGCTTCGTCTTCTGAAACCAGCTTACAGGCACAGGATGGCCTACTGTGGCATGAAGGTAAAATTGTTGTACCTAAGGACTTAAGGGTGGCAGTATTGGAGCTCTGTCATGACCACAAGCTGGCTGGGCACTTCGGTGCCCTGAAGACAGCCGAACTGGTACAACGCACGTTCTGGTGGCCTCAGGTGGTAGATGACTGTAAGAGTTATGTGGAGTCTTGTACTACTTGCTCCCGAAGCAAGAACAGCAAGGTAAAAGCCTGGGGTTTACTGAAGCCATTGCCCATTCCAGAGAGACCCTGGAAAATGATCTCAATGGACTTCATTGTGGAACTCCCTCCGGCAGAGGGTTTTTCTACCATCTTCGTGGTGGTGGACAGGCTGTCCAAAATGGCCCATTTTTTGCCCATGAAAGGAACACCCTCAGCTGTGCATAACTGCAAAAATGTTCATCAAAGAAATTGTTAGGCTCCATGGAGTCCCAACCAACATTGTGTCTGACCGGAGTGTCCAGTTCACCACCAAGTTTTGGAAAACTCTGTGTGGGTCCCTTGAGATCGAATTGGCCTTCTCCTCCGCATATCACCCTCAGACGAACGGGCAAACGGAAAGAACCAATCAGACCCTGGAGCAGTACCTCCGTTGCTTTTCTTCGTTCTAACAAGATGACTGGGTCGCTTTACTCCCCATTGCCGAGTTCGCTTATAATAACTCTTCCCATTCTGCCATTAAACAAACTTAATTTTTTGCTAATTATGGCTATCACCCGTCCTTTGTGACTAGTACCATACCTGAATGCTCAATCCCTGCAGTCTCTGAAACGAAAGATTTCTTCTCTAAAAACAACAAACTATTACAAGAGACCATGACCAAAACACAAGAGTACAATAAAAAGATCTTTGACAGGAAAAAACGAGGAGAACTAATTCTAGAACCCGGCAACCAGGCATGGTTGTCTACAGTGAACTTGAAAATGGCTTGCACCTCAAGAAAATTGGGCTCTAAGTTTATGGCCCCCTTCCCTGTAAAGAAAAAGATCAATGACGTAGCTTATGAGCTGGAATTACCCGATTCACTTAAAGTTCACCCCATCTTCCATGTGAATCTTTTGAAACCTGCTGTTCCGAATCCCTTCCCTGAATGAAGTACTGGTCCACCGGAGATCATAACGGCTTGAAATAAAGGAGCGAATGGTTTTTAAAGGGCTGGTCTGCTCTCCCAGCACAAAAACCCTCCTCATTTCACAGCACAGGCTTGGGACCAGCCATGGAAGAGTTAAAAAAACTGAATCTTGAAGAATGAAAATTGTTCCCCACACCCCATTGTGACGGCTTGAAATATAGGTGCAAATGGTTTTTACAGGGCTGGTCTGCTCTCCCAGCACCCAACCCTCCTCTTTTCGCAGCACGGGCTTGGGTCCAGCCATGGCAGAATTAAAAAAACTGAAAACTTGAAGATCGAAAATTGTTCCCCACACCCTGTCGTGATGGCTTGAAATATAGGGATGAATGGTTTCTACAGGGTTGGTTTGCTCTCCCAGCACCCAATCCTCCTCTTTTCACAGCAAGGGCTTGGGACCGGCCATGGCAGAGTTAAAAAAACTGAAACCTTGAAGATTGAAAATTGTTCCCCACACCCCGTTGTGACGGCTTGAAATACAGGGGCGAATAGTGTTTACAGGGCTGGTCTGCTCTCCCAGCACCCAACCCTCCTCTTTTCGCAGCATGGGCTTGGGACGGCCATAGCAGAGTTAAAGAACTGAAACCTTGAAGATTGAAAATTATTCCCTACACCCCTTCTTGATGGCTTGAAATACAAGGGCAAAAAGTTTTTACATGGCTGGTCTGCTCTCTCAGCACCCAACCCTCCTCTTTTCGAAGCACGGGCTTGGGACCGGCCATGGCAGAGTTAAAAAAACTGAAACCTTGAAGATTGAAAATTGTTCCCCACACCCCGTCGTAATGGCTTGAAAAATAGGGGCAAATGGTTTTTACAGGGCTGGTGTGCTCTCCAGCACCGAATCCTCCTCTTTTCGCAGCACGGGCTTGGGACTGGCCATGGCAGAGTTAAAAAAACTAAAACCTTGAAGACTGAAAATTGTTCCCCACACCTCGTCGTGACGGCTTGAAATACAGGGGTGAATGGTTTTTACAGGGCTGGTCTGCTCTCCCAGCACCCAACCCTCCTCTTTTCGCAGCATGGGCTTGGGACCAGCCATGGCAGAGTTAAAAAAACTGAAACCTTGAAGATTGAAAATTGTTCCCCACACCCCGTCGTGACGGCTTAAAAAAAGGTGCAAATGGTTTTTACAGGGCTGGTTTGCTATGCAGCACCCAACCCTCCTCTTTTCGCAGCATGAACTTGGGACTGGACATGGCAGAGTTAAAAAAACCTGAAACCTTGAAGATTGAAAATTGTTCCCTACACCCCGTCGTGATGGCTAGAAATACAGGGGCGAATGGTTTTTACAGGGCTGGTCTGCTCTCTCAGCACCCAACCCTCCTCTTTTCGCAGCACGGGCTTGGGACCGGCCATGGCAGAGTTAAAAATCTGAAACCTTGAAGACTGAAAATTGTTCCCCAAACCCCGTCGTGACGGCTTGAAATACAGGGGTGAATAATTTTTACAGTGCTGTTCTGCTCTCCCAGCACCCAAACCTCCTCTTTTCGCAACACTGGCTTGGGACCAGCCATGGCAGAGTTAAAAAAACTGAAACCTTGAAGATTGAAAATTGTTCCCCACACCCGGTCATGATGGCTTTAAATTTGGGGGCAAATGGTTTTCACAGGGCTGGTCTGCTCTCCCTGCACCCAACCCTCCTCTTTTCGCAGCACAGGCTTGAGACCGGCCATAGCAGAGTTAAAAAACTGAAACCTTGAAGATTGAAAATTGTTCCCTACACCCCTTCGTGATGGCTTGAAATACAGGGGCAAATAGTTTTTACATGGCTGGTCTGCTCTCCCAGCACCTAACCCTCCGCTTTTCGCAGCATGGGCTTTGGACCAGCCATGGCAGAGTTAAAAAACTGAAACCTTGAAGATTGAAAATTGTTCCCCACACCCCGTCATGATGGCTTGAAATATAGGGGTGAATGGTTTTTACAGGGCTGGTCTGCTCTCCCAGCACCCAACCCTCCTCTTTTCACAGCACGGGCTTGGGACCGGCCATGGCAGAGTTAAAATAACTGAAACCTTGAAGATTGAAAATTGTTCCCCACACCCCATCGTAATGGCTTGAAATATAGGCGCAAATGGTTTTTACAGGACTGGTGTGCTCTCCAGCACCGAACCCTCCTCTTTTCTCAGCACGGGCTTGGGACCGGCCATGGCAGAGTTAAAAAAACTGAAACCTTGAAGATTGAAAATTGTTTCCTACACCCCATCGTGATGGCTTGAAATATAGGGGTGAATAGTTTTTACAGGGCTGGTCTGCTCTCCCAGCACCTAACCCTCCTCTTTTTGCAGCACGGGCTTGGGACCGGCCATGGCAGAGTTAAAAAAACTGAAACCTTGAAGATTGAAAATTGTTCCCTACACCCCGTCGTGACGGCTTGAAATACAGGGGCGAATAGTTTTTACAGGGCTGGTCTGCTCTCCCAGCACCCATCCCTCCTCTTTTTGTAGCAATGGGCTTGGGACCGGCCATGGCAGAGTTAAAAAACTGAAACCTTGAAGACTGAAAATTGTTCCCCACACTCCGTCATGACGGCTTGAAATACAGGGGCAAATAATTTTTACAGTGCTGGTCTGCTCTCCCAGCACCCAACCCTCCTCTTTACGCAGCACGGGCTTGGGACCAGCCATGGCAGAGTTAAAAAAACTGAAAACTTGAAGATTGAAAATTGTTCCCTACATCCCTTCATGATGGCTTGAAATACAGGGGCAAATAGTTTTTACATGGCTGGTCTGCTCTCCCAGCACCTAACCCTCCTCTTTTTGCAGCAGGGGCTTTGGACCGGCCATGGCAGAGTTAAAAAAACTGAAACCTTGAAGATTGAAAATTGTTCCCCACACCCCATCATGATGGCTTGAAATATAGGGGCGAATGGTTTTTACAGGGCTGGTCTGCTCTCCCAGCACCCAACCCTCCTCTTTTAGCAGCACGGACTTGGGACGGGCCTTGGCAAAGTTAATAAAACTGAAACCTTGAAGATTGAAAATTGTTCCCCACACCCCATCGTGACGGCTTAAAAAAAGGGGCAAATGGTTTTTACAGGGCTGGCTTGCTATGCAGCACCCAACCCTCCTCTTTTCGCAGCACGAACTTGGGACCGGCCATGGCAGAGTTAAAAAAACCTGAAACCTTGAGGATTGAAAATTCTTCCCAAAACCTCCTTGTGACGGCTTGAAATACAAGGGCGAATGATTGTTACAGGGCTGGTCTGCTCTCCCAGCACCCAACCCTCCTCTTTTCACAGCACAGGCTTGGGACCGGCCATGGCAGAGTTAAAAAACTGAAACCTTGAAGATTGAAAATTGTTCCCCACACCCCGTCATGATGGCTTTACATTTGGGGGTGAATGGTTTTCACAGGGCTGGTCTGCTCTCCCTGCACCCAACCCTCCTCTTTTCGTAGCACAGGCTTGAGACCGGCCATGGCAGAGTTGAAAAAACTGAAACCTTGAAGATTGAAAATTGTTCCCCACACCCCGTCGTGACGGCTTGAAATACAGGGGCGAATAGTTTTTACAGGGCTGGTCTGCTCTCCCAGCACCTAACCCTCCTCTTTTCGCAGCACGGGCTTGGGACTGGCCATGGCAGAGTTAAAAAAACTGAAACCTCGATGATTGAAAATTGTTCCCTACATCCCGTCATGATGGCTTGAAATACAGGGGCGAATGGTTTTTACAGGGCTGGTCTGCTCTCCCAGCACCTAACCTCCTCTTTTCCCAGCATGGGCTTGGGACCGGCCATGGCAGAGTTAAAAAACTGAAACCTTGAAGATTGAAAATTGTTCCCTACACCCCGTCGTGACGGCTTGAAATACAGGGGCGAATGGTTTTTACAGGGCTGGTCTGCTCTCCCTGCACCCAACCCTCCTCTTTTCGCAGCACGGGCTTGGGACCAGCCATGGCAGAGTTAAAATAACTGAAACCTTGAAGATTAAAAATTGTTCCCTACACCCCGTCATGACGGCTTGAAATACAGGGGCGAATAATTTTTACAGGGCTGGTCTACTCTCCCAGCACCTAACCCTCCTCTTTTCACAGCACGGGCTTGGGACCGGCCATGGCAGAGTTAAAAAAACTGAAACCTTGAAGATTGAAAATTGTTCCCTACACCCCGTCGTGACGGCTTGAAATACATGGGCGAATGGTTTTTACATGGCTGGTCTGCTCTCCCTGCACCCAACCCTCCTCTTATCGCAGCACGGGCTTGGGACCGGTCATGGCAGAGTTAAAAATCTGAAACCTTGGAGACTGAAAATTGTTCCCAACACCCCATCATGACGGCTTGAAAAAATGGGGCGAATAATTTTTACAGTGCTGGTCTGCTCTCCCAGCACCCAACCCTCCTCTTTTCGCAGCACGGGCTTGGGACCAGCCATGGCAGAGTTAAAAAAACTGAAACCTTAAAGATTGAAAATTGTTCCCCACACCCCGTCGTGACGGCTTGAAATACAGGGGCGAATATTTTTTACAGGGCTGGTCTGCTCTCCCAGCACCTAACCCTCCTCTTTTCGCAGCATGGGCTTGGGACCGGCCATGGCAGAGTTAAAAAAACTGAAACCTTGAAGATTGAAAATTGTTCCCTACACCCCGTCGTGATGGCTTGAAATACAGGGGTGAATAGTTTTTACAGGGCTGGTTTGCTCTGCCATCACCTAACCCTCCTCTTTTCGCAGCACGGGCTTGGGACCGGCCATGGCAGAGTTAAAAATACTGAAACCTTGAAGACTGAAAATTGTTCCCTACACCCCGTCGTGATGGCTTAAAATACAGGGGCAAATAGTTTTTACAGGGCTGGTCTGCTCTCCCAGCACCTAACCCTCCTCTTTTCGCAGCACGGGCTTGGGACCGGCCATGGCAGAGTTAAAAAAAATTAAACCTTGAAGATTGAAAATTGTTCACCACACCCCGTCATGATGGCTTGAAATATAGGGGCGAATGGTTTTTACAGGGCTGGTGTGCTCTCCAGCACCGAACCCTCCTCTTTTCTCAGCACGGGCTTGGGACCGGCCATGGCAGAGTTAAAAATACTGAAACCTTGAAGACTGAAAATTGTTCCCTACACCCCGTCGTGATGGCTTAAAATACAGGGGCAAATAGTTTTTACAGGGCTGGTCTGCTCTCCCAGCACCTAACCCTCCTCTTTTCGCAGCACGGGCTTGGGACCGGCCATGGCAGAGTTAAAAAAAATTAAACCTTGAAGATTGAAAATTGTTCACCACACCCCGTCATGATGGCTTGAAATATAGGGGCGAATGGTTTTTACAGGGCTGGTGTGCTCTCCAGCACCGAACCCTCCTCTTTTCTCAGCACGGGCTTGGGACCGGCCATGGCAGAGTTAAAAAAACTGAAACCTTGAAGATTGAAAATTGTTCCCTACACCCCGTCGTGACGGCTTGAAATACAGGGGCGAATAGTTTTTACAGGGCTGGTCTGCTCTCCCAGCACCTAACCCTCCTCTTTTCGCAGCACGGGCTTGGGACTGGCCATGGCAGAGTTAAAAAAACTGAAACCTTGAAAATTGAAAATTGTTCCCTACACCCCGTTGTGATGGCTTGAAATACAGGGGCGAATGGTTTTTACAGGGCTGGTCTGCTCTCCCTGCACCCAACCCTCCTCTTTTCACAGCATGGGCTTTTGACCGGCCATGGCAGAGTTAAAAATCTGAAACCTTGAAGACTGAAAATTGTTCCCCACACCCCATCGTGACGGCTTGAAAAACAGGGGCGAATAATTTTTACAGTGCTGGTCTGCTCTCCCAGCACCCAACTCTCCTCTTTTCACAGCACGGGCTTGGGACCAGCCATGGCAGAGTTAAAAAAAACTGAAACCTTGAAGATTGAAAATTGCTTCCCACACCCCGTCATGATGGCTTTAAATTTGGGGGCGAATGGTTTTCACAGGGCTGGTCTGCTCTCCCTGCACCCAACCCTCCTCTTTTCGCAGCACAGGCTTGAGACCGGCCATAGCAGAGTTAAAAAAATGAAACCTTGAAGACTGAAAATTGTTCCCTACACCCCTTCGTGATGGCTTGAAATACAGTGGCAATTAGTTTTTACATGGCTGGTCTGCTCTCCCAGCACCCAACCCTCCTCTTTTCTCAGAACAGGCTTGGCACCGGCCATGGCAGAGTTAAAAAAAAACTGAAACCTTGAAGATTGAAAATTGTTACTCACACCCCGTCATGATGGCTTGAAATATAGGGGCGAATAGTTTTTACAGGGCTGGTCTGCTCTCCCCGCACCTAACCCTCCTCTTTTCGCAGCACGTGCTTGGGACCGGCCATGGCAGAGTTAAAAAAACTGAAACCTTGAAGATTGAAAATTGTTCCCTACACCCCGTCGTGATGGCTTGAAATACAGGGGCGAATAGTTTTTTGCAGGGCTGGTCTGCTCTCCCAGCACCTAACCCTCCTCTTTTCGCAGCACGGGCTTGGGACCGGCCATGGCAGAGTTAAAAAAACTGAAACCTTGAAGATTGAAAATTGTTCCCTACACCCCGTTGTGACGGCTTGAAATACAGGGGCGAATAGTTTTTACAGGGCTGGTCTGCTCTCCCATCACCTAACCCTCCTCTTTTTGCAGCACAGGCTTGGGACCGGCCATGGCAGAGTTAAAAAAACTGAAACCGGGGGCGCATGCGCGAGGCTTAACATGGAGGACGCTTCCTCTTAGAGCTCCGCACTCCCCGCCGCAGACTCGAGACCCTACACCGCTCTCGGACCGTCTAGACGCTCCAGCTATCAAGCGATCCTCTCCCGCAAGTCCCGAGATACAATCGGGATGGTTTTAACGGGACACAGGGGCAAAAACAAGTCCAAACCGATTAAGGAGGCCCTGGCCCGCGCCTCGTCCAAGATGGCGGCGAAAGCTCTCGCCGCACAGCACGCTGCATCTCCAGCCAGATCTGATCGAGCGTACAGCGAGGAGGATGAGGACACACATCCAGTATACAGCGGTTCTCCCACCCCCTCACAACCAGGTATGTCACAGCCTGACTTTTTGAAACACATGGAAAAGATGCTTAATAAGGCCCTGAAAGTCACCTCCGACCAAATCACTAACAGACTATCACGTGAGATAAGGGAACTAGGACAGCGCACTGCAGATTTGGAAACAAGGGTAGATGACATAGAGCTTACTCTCCAAGAGCATGCCCAGGAACAGGCAGCCCTCCGCGAAGAAAATGCCACATTACTTTCACGTCTGGAAGACGCAGAAAACCGTTCGCGTAGGTCCAACTTACGCCTCAGGGGTATCCCTGAAGTGGTTGAGGACATACAATCTTTCGCCACAGCTCTCTTCCAAGAACTCTGCCCTTCTATTCCCATTGAACGTCTAGAATTCGATAGAATTCACAGAGCGCTTACTCGTCGCCAGCAAGACGGCCCTCCACGAGATATAATAATTAAATTACACTTTTTCCGCACTAAGGAACAACTCCTCACTGCTGCTCGTAACAAGGACACTCTCCAGTTCCAAGACCATAATTACCAGCTTTTCTCTGATCTGGCACCCCTTACTATAGCTAAGCGACGAGCCATGAAACCACAACTACAAATTCTGATACAGCATCAAATAAAATACACCTGGCGTTTCCCTTTCTCCCTTCAATTTACATACCAGGGGCAGCAACACTCCTCCACCACTCCAGAATCGCTGCAACGCCTCCTTGAAACGCTTCACCTGTCCTCTCCTCAACACCAATCTGAGACTGCTTTACCACGCACCCCAGCACGCTCATCATACCACCCTTATACCACCACACCGAAGCAGAACCAGCAAGGCCCATCCTCGATTCGCAAAGGAACTCCATCTCGCCAAGCAAACCTGTTTGACCCAAAGTCTCATACATCACGTTGATTGATTTTTGACTAATCTCGGACCATCTTTCACACCACAAGTGAACTTCTGGTCATATTGGTACTAATATATTGACCGGAAACAGATGTGGTTTTACCTTATTAGGTGATCTTATACCTGTGAGAACTCTTGCCAATCTGAGACGCTTTGAATACGTCCCCCTTACTTTTATATACTCTTTATTATTTTTCATATTTTTGCATTTTTTTTTTTTTTTTTATCAAAACCTTGGGATATATCCTTTTTAATATACCCCACTCAATTTTGTTTCCCCCCCCCCCCTCCTTTGGTTTGCACATCCCATTTCCTGTAATCTTAGGCACTGGTGTTATTAACCTTTAAATGTTGTATTATACTTTGCTTATTATTTATTTTTTCCTCATCTTTTAGATAGGATTTAGGAAGTGATAGCTACTGAAACTTAGAGAATTTAAAGAATTTTGATAAGAGGTCCTCCTCTACATTTCTGCAAAAGTACTGGTAATCTTCAGTTTAACGATGCCATCTCTGCCTCTTTTACTTTCCTCCCCTCTTCCCTTTCCCTGCTTCCCTTTCCCCTTTATTTTTTTATTTTTTTTTTCTCCCCCTCTTACCCCCCCCACCCATTCCCCCCCTCCCCTCATGTCTCTGCCTTTTTACCAGAATTGCGACATTGAGTTCTCCCACTAAGTGGGTACGTTACCTAAATGTTATATTTGTTCTCTTTATATATATCGGTAATTCTCTAATACGAGCTGTTTGGACTGTTTGAGATTTATGTTGTTTCTATTTTTTCCCCAGTCTGCGGTGGGGAACTGTCACTGCTCCCCCCTACAAGATGCACGTGCTTCCATCCCAGCCGGCTGGTTTGGGAGTACGGACATCTACCTGTTGTACTGAGAAGTCCAACACACCAAGTGTTTTGACACTTACCTTCTCCTTCTACAAAACTTTCTCTCTGTTTCTTATTTTCTCTCTCTCTTCTTTTCTTCACTTTTCTCTCCACCTCTCCTTTCCTGATTGTTTCTCACTGGGTCGGGGGGATTGCACGATCCATACATATCTTCCCAGTAGTCGTCCTCCCAAATTGCTTAAATGGCCCCTTTGAACATACTTTCCCTTAACGTAAAGGGACTTAACTCTCCTAACAAGAGGGTTAAGGCCTTCCGTACTTTTGCATCCCTGAAGGCTAGTATTATAGCTCTACAAGAAACTCACTTCTCTAATCAAGCAACACCTAAATATTTTAGCTCCAAATACCCCCAAGTGTTTACTGCATCTGCAGCTACTAAGCAACGGGGTGTCCTTGTTGCGTTCCACCACACTCTTCCGTTTATCTTAACTAATGAAATTAAAGATCCTGAAGGCCGTTATATTATTTTAGTTGGGCATGTACAAGATGTGACAACTACTGTTGTCTCTTATTATGCCCCCAATACTAATCCCAACCCTTTTTTCTCTCACCTCCTACAAATTATACGAGCACACAGTAAAGGTACCCTCTTTCTATGCGGCGACTCAAACCAAGTACTACACCCACACCTAGACAAATCTCCCTACGCCCCAGAACAATATTCCTCTTCTCTATCTTTTCGCAAACTGTTCCAACAAGCCTCCCTACTAGATACTTGGAGAGAATGCAATCCAGCTAAGAAAAACTATACCTTCTACTCCTACCCACATAAATCCTTCTCAAGGATTGACCATATTTTTATACCAGTTTCATCCTCCCCAACCCTGCTCCATTCAAACATACATCCAATCACTTGGTCAGACCACTGCGCAGTAGTAACAACAGTCTCCTCCCTGATCCTCCAATCTAAAGACCGTACATGGTGCATTAATGAGGCGCATTTGACCAATCAATCCTATTGTTTTGACATACAACTATCCCTTAAAGAATACATACAACATAATGCCACACCCGGCATCTCGCCTATCCTGTTATGGGAAGCCCACAAACCCGTGATTAGAGGGACTTGTATATCTACATCCACCCATCTCAAAAGAGATAAAAAACTTAAAACACAACAACTAGAAGCTGAATATCATCGTCTCTTCCTCCAATTCCAATCCACCCCAACTGAACCCCATAGGATCTTACTTGAAAAAACGAAAACTGAGCTAGATTTAATTTTAGCAGAATCAGCAGATAAAACCATTCGAAGATTCAACCATACAATCTACACAAAAGCCAATAAACCTGATTCCTTCCTGGCACTAAGACTTCGCCGACCGGAAAGGGCGCATAATCCTATCAGACTCAAACTGGCCAAAGATAACTTCACGAGTAATCCTGTTAAAGTTCTTGCAGAATTCCGTAAGAAGTTAGCTGAATTATATACCCCGACACGCACATTCTCGGCTACGCAAGCAGAGTCACTATTTCAAAATATCACCCTACCAAATCTATCAGAGGCCCACAGAGAGTCTATGGAATGCCCCATTACGTCTGAGGAAGTCCTTCTTGCCATAAAATCTCTTAAACCCCATAAAAGACCAGGCCCCGACGGTTTATCTAGCTCTTATTTTAAAAAATTTGCCCCCACTTTAGCCCCCCTTCTTACTAATACTTTTAACTCTCTCCTTAAACAATATTCCTTTGGTCGAGATACGTTGACAGCCATTATTTCCATGATACCCAAGCCTAACACAGACAACGCCTTATGGTCCAATTATAGGCCCATATCCTTACTTAACTTGGATATAAAGATATTAGCCAAGATTATGGCATTACGCCTCAATCCAATTATAGGTAGCCTAATCCACAAAGACCAAGTTGGCTTCATACCAAAACGTCAAGCCAGTGACAATATTCGACGCGTCATTCTGCTCCAACACCTAGCCCGAACACGCCAGATCCCCATGCACCTACTCTCTCTTGATATTCGTAAGGCGTTCGACACAGTCTCATGGCCCTATATTAACTATGTACTCCAGAGATGGGGATTTGGACCAAATTTTTTGCAATGGGTTAACTCCCTATATCATCAACCACAAGCTTATGTCAAATACTCAGGATACCGTTCGGACTGTTTCCAAATTTTACGAGGTACTAGACAAGGATGCCCCCTCTCTCCCCTTATATTCGCACTGGCGATAGAACCCCTTGCAGCCCTCATAAGGGCAAACCCAAATATCAAAGGCCTTGATATAGCTTCTACATCACATAAGTTATGCTTATTTGCAGATGACGCGCTGCTATTTGTCACATCACCTAAAACTACACTCCCCAACCTACTTCATCTCCTTGACAAATTTGCCCGAATATCAGGCCTGGAAGTTAATCAGTCTAAATCAAAAGCTCTCAACGTATCCATACCACAATCTGAATTGATACACATAAAGGAATTCTTCCCTTTCATTTGGGCCCCAGCTTCTATTCCTTATCTTGGTATTAAACTAACAAGTGACCCAGACCAGCTTTTTAAAACCAACTATCTCCCCATGTTAAAACACCTAACAGCCTTATTGGAAGCGTGGCGCCCAATATGTACCTCTTGGCTAGGCCGGATAGCGGCTGTAAAGATGTCCCTACTTCCAAAACTGCTTTACCTATATAGAGTCCTTCCGATCCCAATCCCCCCATATTACCATCGAATCATTCAAACGCGAGTATCCAAATACATATGGGGCCCAATTAGACCCAGAGTTTCCAAAACGGTACTGCTCCGTAGTAAAACCAAGGGCGGGTTGGATCTACCTAATTTCATGGGATATTATCACGCCGCCCAGCTGGCCCAGATTACTTTATTTCATGCACAGAATGAGATACCACTTTGGGTCAGTTTGGAAGCTATTGATCTATACCCGCTCAACATATCTAACCTACTATGGTTGCCCCCCACAACTCGTGGCCCAATTAGTAACCCCATAACGGGACATTCTCTTAAGCTGTGGGACAAACTCCGAGGTCCCTTTAAATTACAATCCCCACACTCCCCACTACTTTCTTTTCTAGACCATCCGAACTTCTACCCAGCCCAAGTCAGTCCGAACTCATTTCAAATCTGGCACAGGGCAGGATTATGTCGCATACGCGATTTTGTCTCAGGATCAGATATAAAGACGTTTGCCTCTCTACAAAACCTAACTGATATTCCCAACACAGAAATCTTTCGATTCTTACAGATATCCCATTTTATCCGAACGACGATTGGTACACATACGTCACTAGACGACTTATCTCTTTTTGAAGGAATTTGCAACTCTGACCCTCACGCCCCTGGTCTAATATCTCTTTTATATGCTCACCTGACCTCTCCCCCAAACAACCTCCCTCCATATACTGCACAGTGGTCTGCGGATCTTGCATTACACCTTGATACAGAGGACTGGTCTGACATTTGGTCCAATACGAAAATATCCTCTCAAAACATAATTGCACAAGAGGCAAATTATAAAGTACTTATGAGATGGTATCTGGTTCCTGCCAGGATTGCCAAATTTCTCCCAAATTACTCAGCCAATTGTTTCCGTGGCTGTAACGAGCAAGGAACCCACGCGCATATATGGTGGTCATGCTCTATAGCACAGGAATTTTGGGCTGCGATCTTTCAAATAGCCTCTACCTTATTTCAACATCCAATTGAACCAGATCCAGCTATAGCGTTGCTGAACCTAATCCCCTCGGACTTCACCAGATCTCAGACCCGCCTCCTTCTTCAGCTCACAACAGCAGCTAAACAGACGATAGCTAGGGCCTGGAAAACCCCGAAACTTTCCCTAGCTGAGGCCAAAAATAGGGTCACCCAGGCTATGATCCACAGTAAAATAGAAGCCACGATACTTGATAGGATCCCTCAACATCTGAAAATTTGGAATCCCTGGACTGAACATTTTCTACCCCCAGACTTTGATAAGAACCTCCTTAACCCCTAATGACCCAATATCACAATAGATGGACCTGGTGGTGAGCCGGACTCTCGTGCGCTCCCCCCGACCCCCCTCCTCCCTCTCCCTATCCTTCTCTAATCTTTCTCTATCTTCCCTATCCTTCTTTTCTTTCTGATTTCCCTTTCTTTACTCTCTCCTTCTTCTTGCGCTCTTTTTACAGGTAACTTTATTGAAGATTATATAAAGTCTACCAACTTTGAGCCTTTATATGTTCGCAGACTTACTATCCATATTTAAATGCTATCACCTTACTCTTGACATTAATCTTATTATTTTATTTTTTTAAATTTTTCTTGATATAAACCCTGTTTTGTCATCTAGACGTAACAGGAAACCGTTATATTTTGTTCTCACT
The DNA here is from genome assembly GCF_042186555.1 of Aquarana catesbeiana. NCBI lineage: Eukaryota > Metazoa > Chordata > Amphibia > Anura > Ranidae > Aquarana > Aquarana catesbeiana. The sequence continues at coordinate 632,743,505 of NC_133324.1, forward strand.
CAACTCTGTGAAAAACTTGTCACTGGACCGTACCGTATAATTTATTCCTGAAAATTGTTATAACACAATCCCCACTGGGGTATTTATGTATAATGACAAATCCAACAATGTGACATATGTATTGCCTGTTAAACCTTATGTCTTACTCTCAATAAAAAAGTTTGAAAAGAAAAAAACTGAAACCTTGAAGATTGAAAATTGTTCCCCATACCCCATCGTGACGAATTGAAATACAGGGGCGAATAGTTTTTACAGGGCTTGTCTGCTCTCCCAGCACCTAACTCTCCTCTTTTCACAGCACAGGCTTGGGACCGGCCATGGCAGAGCTAAAAAAACTTAAACCTTGAAGATTGAAAATTGTTCCTTACACCCCGTCGTGACGGCTTTAAATACAGGGGCGAATAGTTTTTACAGGGCTGGTCTGCTCTCCCAGCACCTAACCCTCCTCTTTTCGCAGCACGGGCTTGGGACCGGCCATGGCAGAGTTAAAAAAACTGAATCCTCGATGATTGAAAATTGTTACCTACATCCCGTCGTGACGGCTTGAAATACAGGGGCGAATAGTTTTTACATTGCTGGTCTGCCCTCCGAGCACCTTACCCTCCTCTTTTCGCAGCACAGGCTTGGGACCAGCCATGGCAGAGTTGAAAAAACTGAAACCTTGAAGATTGAAAATTGTTCCCTACACCCCGTCGTGATGGCTTGAAATATAGGGGCAAATGGTTTTTACAGGGCTGGGGTGCTCTTTAGCACCGAACCCTCCTCTTTTCTCAGCACGGGCTTGGGACCGGCCATGGCAGAGTTAAAAAAACTGAAACCTTGAAGATTGAAAATTGTTCCCCACACCCCGTCGAGACGGCTTGAAATAGAGGGGCGAATAGTTTTTACAGGGCTGGTCTGCTCTCCCAGCACCTAACCCTCCTCTTTTTGAAGCACGGGCTTGGGACCGGCCATGGCAGAGTTAAAAAAACTGAAACCTTGAAGATTGAAAATTGTTAGCTACACCCCATCGTGACGGCTTGAAATACAGGGGCGAATGTTTTTTACAGGGCTGGTCTGCTCTCCCCGCACCCAACCCTCCTCTTTTCGTAGCACGGGCTTGTGATCGGCCATGGCAGAGTTAAAAAAACTGAAACCTTGAAGATTGAAAATTGTTCACCACACCCCGTCATGATGGCTTGAAATATAGGGGCGAATGGTTTTTACAGGGCTGGTGTGCTCTCCAGCACCGAACCCTCCTCTTTTCTCAGCATGGGCTTGGGACCGGCCATGGCAGAGTTAAAAAAACTGAAACCTTGAAGATTGAAGATTGTTCCCTACACCCCGTTGTGATGGCTTGAAATACAGGGGCGAATGGTTTTTACAGGGCTGGTCTGCTCTCCCTGCACCCAACCCTCCTCTTTTCACAGCATGGGCTTTTGACCGGCCATGGCAGAGTTAAAAATCTGAAACCTTGAAGACTGAAAATTGTTCCCCACACCCCATCGTGACGGCTTGAAAAACAGGGGCGAATAATTTTTACAGTGCTGGTCTGCTCTCCCAGCACCCAACCCTCCTCTTTTCGCAGCACGGGCTTGGGACCAGCCATGGCAGAGTTAAAAAAAACTGAAACCTTGAAGATTGAAAATTGCTCCCCACACCCCGTCATGATGGCTTTAAATTTGGGGGCGAATGGTTTTCACAGGGCTGGTCTGCTCTCCCTGCACCCAACCCTCCTCTTTTCGCAGCACAGGCTTGAGACCGGCCATAGCAGAGTTAAAAAAATGAAACCTTGAAGACTGAAAATTGTTCCCTACACCCCTTCGTGATGGCTTGAAATACAGTGGCAAATAGTTTTTACATGGCTGGTCTGCTCTCCCAGCACCCAACCCTCCTCTTTTCTCAGAACAGGCTTGGGACCGGCCATGGCAGAGTTAAAAAAAACTGAAACCTTGAAGATTGAAAATTGTTAGCTACACCCCATCGTGACGGCTTGAAATACAGGGGCGAATGGTTTTTACAGGGCTGGTCTGCTCTCCACACACCCAACCCTCCTCTTTTCGTAGCACGGGCTTGGGACCGGCCATGGCAGAGTTAAAAAAACTGAAACCTTGAAGATTGAAAATTGTTCACCACACCCCGTCATGATGGCTTGAAATATAGGGGCGAATGGTTTTTACAGGGCTGGTGTGCTTTCCAGCACCGAACCCTCCTCTTTTCTCAGCACGGGCTTGGGACCGGCCATGGCAGAGTTAAAAAAACTGAAACCTTGAAGATTGAAAATTGTTCCCTACACCCCGTCGTGACGGCTTGAAATACAGGGGCGAATAGTTTTTACAGGGCTGGACTGCTCTTCCAGCACCTAACCCTCCTCTTTTCGCAGCACGGGCTTGGGACCGGCCATGGCAGAGTTAAAAAAACTGAAACCTTGAAGATTGAAAATTGTTCCCTACACCCCATTGTGATGGCTTGAAATACAGAGGGGGCGAATGGTTTTTACAGGGCTGGTCTGCTCTCCCTGCACCCAACCCTCCTCTTTTCACAGCATGGGCTTTTGACCGGCCATGGCAGAGTTAAAAATCTGAAACCTTGAAGACTGAAAATTGTTCCCCACACCCCATCGTGACGGCTTGAAAAACAGGGGCGAATAATTTTTACAGTGCTGGTCTGCTCTCCCAGCACCCAACCCTCCTCTTTTCGCAGCACGGGCTTGGGACCAGCCATGGCAGAGTTAAAAAAAACTGAAACCTTGAAGATTGAAAATTGCTCCCCACACCCCGTCATGATGGCTTTAAATTTGGGGGCGAATGGTTTTCACAGGGCTGGTCTGCTCTCCCTGCACCCAACCCTCCTCTTTTCGCAGCACAGGCTTGAGACCGGCCATAGCAGAGTTAAAAAAATGAAACCTTGAAGACTGAAAATTGTTCCCTACACCCCTTCGTGATGGCTTGAAATACAGGGGCGAATAGTTTTTTGCAGGGCTGGTCTGCTCTCCCAGCACCTAACCCTCCTCTTATCGCAGCACAGGCTTGGGACCGGCAATGGCAGAGCTAAAAAAAACTTAAACCTTGAAGATTGAAAATTGTTCCTTACACCCCGTCGTGACGGCTTTAAATACAGGGGCGAATAGTTTTTACAGGGCTGGTCTGCTCTCCCAGCACCTAACCCTCCTCTTTTCGCAGCACGGGCTTGGGACCGGCCATGGCAGAGTTAAAAAAACTGAATCCTCGATGATTGAAAATTGTTCCCTACATCCCGTCGTGACGGCTTGAAATACAGGGGCGAATAGTTTTTACATTGCTGGTCTGCTCTCCCAGCACCTAACCCTCCTCTTTTCGCAGCACAGGCTTGGGACCAGCCATGGCAGAGTTAAAAAAACTGAAACCTTGAAGATTGAAAATTGTTCCCTACACCCCGTCGTGATGGCTTGAAATATAGGGGCAAATGGTTTTTACAGGGCTGGGGTGCTCTTTAGCACCGAACCCTCCTCTTTTCTCAGCACGGGCTTGGGACCGGCCATGGCAGAGTTAAAAAAACTGAAACCTTGAAGATTGAAAATTGTTCCCCACACCCCGTCGTGACGGCTTAAAATAGAGGGGCGAATAGTTTTTACAGGGCTGGTCTGCTCTCCCAGCACCTAACCCTCCTCTTTTTGCAGCACGGGCTTGGGACGGGCCATGGCAGAGTTAAAAAAACTGAAACCTTGAAGATTGAAAATTGTTAGCTACACCCCGTCGTGACGGCTTGAAATACAGGGGAGAATGGTTTTCACAGGGCTGGTCTGCTCTCCCAGCACCCAACCCTCCTCTTTTCGTAGCACGGGCTTGGGACCGGCCATGGCAGAGTTAAAAAACTGAAACCTTGAAGACTGAAAATTGTTCCCCACACCCCGTCATGATGGCTTGAAATACAGGGGCGAATAATTTTTACAGTGCTGGTCTGCTCTCCCAGCACCCAACCCTCCTCTTTTTGCAGCACGGGCTTGGGACCAGCCATGGCAGAGTTAAAAAAATTGAAACCTTGAAGATTGAAAATTATTCCCTACATCCCTTCGTGATGGCTTGAAATACAGGGGCAAATAGTTTTTACATGGCTGGTCTACTCTCCCAGCACTTAACCCTCCTCTTTTCTCAGCAGGGGCTTTGGACCGGCCATGGCAGAGTTAAAAAAACTGAAACCTTGAAGATTGAAAATTGTTCTCCACACCCCGTCATGATGGCTTGAAATATAGGGGCGAATGGTTTTTACAGGGCTGGTCTGCTCTCCCAGCACCCAACCCTCCTCTTTTAGCAGCACAGGCTTGGGACGGGCCTTGGCAAAGTTAATAAAACTGAAACCTTGAAGATTGAAAATTGTTCCCCACACCCCGTCGTGACGGCTTAAAAAAAGGGCAAATGGTTTTTACAGGGCTGGTTTGCTATGCAGCACCCAACCCTCCTCTTTTCGCAGCACAAACTTGGGACCGGCCATGGCAGAGTTAAAAAAACCTGAAACCTTGAAGATTGAAAATTCTTCCCAAAACCTCTTTGTGATGGCTAGAAATACAAGGGCGAATGATTGTTACAGGGCTGGTCTGCTCTCCCAGCACCCAACCCTCCTCTTTTCACAGCACAGGCTTGGGACCGGCCATTGCAGAGTTAAAAAAACTGAAACCTTGAAGATTGAAAATTGTTCCCCACACCCCGTCATGATGGCTTTACATTTGGGGGTGAATGGTTTTCACAGGGCTGGTCTGCTCTCCCTGCACCCAACCCTCCTCTTTTCGTAGCACAGGCTTGAGACCGGCCATAGCAGAGTTAAAAAACTGAAACCTTGAAGATTGAAAATTATTCCTTACACCCCTTCGTGATGGCTTGAAATACAGGGGCAAATAGTTTTTACATGGCTGGTCTGCTCTCCCAGCACCCAGCCCTCCTCTTTTCGCAGCATGGGCTTGGGACCGGCCATGGCAGAGTTAAAAAACCTGAAACCTTGAAGATTGAAAATTGTTCCCAAAACCTCTTTGTGATGGCTTGAAATACAAGGGCGAATGATTGTTACAGGGCTGGTCTGCTCTCCCAGCACCCAACCCTCCTCTTTTCACAGCACAGGCTTGGGACCGGCCATGGCAGAGTTAAAAAAACTGAAACCTTGAAGATTGAAAATTGTTCCCCACACCCCGTCATGATGGCTTTACATTTGGGGGTGAATGGTTTTCACAGGGCTGGTCTGCTCTCCCTGCACCCAACCCTCCTCTTTTCGTAGCACAGGCTTGAGTCCGGCCATAGCAGAGTTAAAAAACTGAAACCTTGAAGATTGAAAATTATTCCTTACACCCCTTCGTGATGGCTTGAAATACAGGGGCAAATAGTTTTTACATGGCTGGTCTGCTCTCCCAGCACCCAGCCCTCCTCTTTTCGCAGCATGGGCTTGGGACCGGCCATGGCAGAGTTAAAAAAACTGAAACCTTGAAGATTGAAAATTGTTCCCCACACCCCATCGTAATGGCTTGAAATATAGGGGCAAATGGTTTTTACAGGGCTGGTGTGCTCTCCAGCACCGAACCCTCCTCTTTTCTCAGCACGGGCTTGGGACTGGCCATGGCAGAGTTAAAAAAACTGAAACCTTGAAGATTGAAAATTGTTCCCCACATCCCATCGTGACGGCTTGAAATACAGGGGCGAATAGTTTTTACAGGGCTGGTCTGCTCTCCCATCACCTAACCCTCCTCTTTTCGCTGCACGGGCTTGGGACCGGCCATGGCAGAGTTAAAAAAACTGAAACCTTGAAGATTGAAAATTGTTCCCCACACCCCATCATGATGGCTTGAAATACAGGGGCGAATAGTTTTTACAGGGCTGGTCTGCTCTCCCAGCACCTAACCCTCCTCTTTTTGCAGCACGGGCTCGGGACAGGCCATGGCAGAGTTAAAAAGACTTAAACCTTGAAGATTGAAAATTGTTCCCTACACCCCATCGTGACGGCTTGAAATACAGGGGCGAATAGTTTTTACAGGGCTGGTATGCTCTCCCAGCACCTAACCCTCCTCTTTTCGCAGCACGGGCTTGGGACCGGCCATGGCAGAGTTAAAAAAACTGAAACCTCGATGATTGAAAATTGTTCCCTACATCCCATCATGACGGCTTGAAATACAGGAGCGAATAGTTTTTACAAGGCTGGTCTGCTCTCCCAGCACCTAACCCTCCTCTTTTCGCAGCACGGGCTTGGGACCGGCCATGGCAGAGTTAAAAAAACTGAAACCTCAAAGATTGAAAATTGTTCCCTACACCCTGTCATGACGGCTTGAAAAACAGGGGCGAATGGTTTTTACAGGGCTGGTCTGCTCTCCCTGCACCCAACCCTCCTCTTTTCGCAGCACGGGCTTGGGACCGGCCATGGCAGAGTTAAAAATCTGAAACCTTGAAGACTGAAAATTGTTCCCCACACCCCGTCGTGACGGATTGAAATACAGGGGCGAATAGTTTTTACAGGGCTGGTCTGCTCTCCCAGCACCTAACCCTCCTCTTTTCTCAGCACGTGCTTGGGACCGGCCATGGCAGAGTTAAAAAAACTGAAACCTTGATAATTGAAAATTGTTCCCTAAAAACCCCGTCGTGACGGCTTGAAATACAGGGGTGAATAGTTTTTACAGGGCTGGTCTGCTCTCACAGCACCTAACCCTCCTCTTTTTGCAGCACGGGCTTGGTACCGGCCATGGCAGAGTTAAAAAAACTGAAACCTTGAAGATTGAAAATTGTTCCCCACACCCCGTCATGATGGCTTTACATTTGGGGGTGAATGGTTTTCACAGGGCTGGTCTGCTCTCCCTGCACCCAACCCTCCTCTTTTCGTAGCACAGGCTTGAGACCGGCCATAGCAGAGTTAAAAAACTGAAACCTTGAAGATTGAAAATTATTCCCTACACCCCTTCGTGATGGCTTGAAATACAGAGGCAAATAGTTTTGACATGGCTGGTCTGCTCTCCCAGCACCCAACCCTCCTCTTTTCGCAGCACGGGCTTGGGACCGGCCATGGCAGAGTTAAAAAAACTGAAACCTTGAAGATTGAAAATTGTTCCCCACACCCCATCGTAATGGCTTGAAATATAGGGGCAAATGGTTTTTACAGGGCTGGTGTGCTCTCCAGCACCAAACCCTCCTCTTTTCTCAGCACGGGCTTGGGACCGGCCATGGCAGAGTTAAAAAAACTGAAACCTTGAAGATTGAAAATTGTTCCCTACACCCCGTCGTGACGGCTTGAAATACAGGGGCAAATAGTTTTTACATGGCTGGTCTGCTCTCCCAGTACCCAACCCTCCTCTTTTCGCAGCACGGGCTTGGGACCGGCCATGGCAGAGTTAAAAAAACTGAAACCTTGAAGATTGAAAATTGTTCCCTACACCCCGTCGTGACGGCTTGAAATACAGGGGCAAATAGTTTTTACATGGCTGTTCTGCTCTCCCAGCACCCAACCCTCCTCTTTTCGCACCACGGGCTTGGGACCGGCCATGGCAGAGTTAAAAAAACTGAAACCTTGAAGATTGAAAATTGTTCCCCACACCCCATCGTAATGGCTTGAAATATAGGGGCAAATGGTTTTTACAGGGCTGGTGTGCTCTCCAGCACTGAACCCTCCTCTTTTCTCAGCACGGCTTGGGACAGGCCATGGCAAAGTTAAAAAAACTGAAACCTTGAAGATTGAAAATTGTTCCCCATACCCCGTCGTGACAGCTTGAAATACAGGGGCAAATAGTTTTTACATGGCTGGTCTGCTCTCCCAGCACCTAACCCTCCTCTTTTCGCAGCACGGGCTTGGGACCGGCCATGGCAGAGTTAAAAAAACTGAAACCTTGAAGATTGAAAATTGTTCCCCACACCCCATCGTAATGGCTTGAAATATAGGGGCAAATGTTTTTTACAGGGCTGGTGTGCTCTCCAGCACCGAACATTCCTCTTTTCTCAGCACGGGCTTGGGACCGGCCATGGCAAAGTTAAAAAAACTGAAACCTTGAAGATTGAAAATTGTTCCCCACACCCCGTCGTGACAGCTTGAAATACAGGGGCAAATAGTTTTTACATGGCTGGTCTGCTCTCCCAGCACCTAACCCTCCTCTTTTCACAGCACGGGCTTGGGACCGGCCATGGCAGAGTTAAAAATCTGAAACCTTGAAGACTGAAAATTGTTCCCCACACCCCATCGTGATGGCTTGAAAAACAGGGGTGAATAATTTTTACAGTGCTGGTCTGCTCTCCCAGCACCCAACCCTCCTCTTTTCGCAGCACGGGCTTGGGACCAGCCATGGCAGAGTTAGAAAAACTGAAACCTTGAAGATTGAAAATTGTTCCCTACACCCCGTTGTGATGGCTTTGAAATACAGGGGCGAATAGTTTTTACAGGGCTGGTCTGCTCTCCCAGCACCTAACCCTCCTCTTTTCGCAGCACAGGCTTGGGACCGTCCATGGCAGAGTTAAAAAAACTGAAACCTTGAAGATTGAAAATTGTTCCCCACACCCCATCGTAATGGCTTACAATATAGGGGCAAATGGTTTTTACAAGGTGGTGTGCTCTCCAGCACCGAACCCTCCTCTTTTCTCAGCACGGGCTTGGGACCGGCCATGGCAAAGTTAAAAAAACTGAAACCTTGAAGATTGAAAATTGTTCCCCACACCCCGTCGTGACAGCTTGAAATACAGGGGCAAATAGTTTTTACATGGCTGGTCTGCTCTCCCAGCACCTAACCCTCCTCTTTTCGCAGCATGGGCTTGGGACCGGCCATGGCAGAGTTAAAAAAACTGAAACCTTGAAGATTGAAAATTGTTCCCTACACCCCGTCGTGACGGCTTGAAATAAAGGGGCAAATAGTTTTTACAGGGCTGGTCTGCTCTCCCAGCACCTAACCCTCCTCTTTTCACAGCACGGGCTTGGGATCGGCCATGGCAGAGTTAAAAAAACGTAAACCTTGAAGATTGAAAATCGTTCCCTACACCCCGTCGTGACGGCTTGAAATACAGGGGCGAATAGTTTTTACAGGGCTGGTCTGCTCTCCCAGCACCTAACCCTCCTCTTTTCGCAGCACGGGCTTGGGACCGGCCATGGCAGAGTTAAAATAACTGAAACCTCGATGATTGAAAATTGTTCCCTACATCCCGTCATGACGGCTTGAAATACAGGGGCGAATAGTTTTTACAGGGCTGGTCTGCTCTCCCAGCACCTAACCCTCCTCTTTTCGCAGCACGGGCTTGGGACCGGCCATGGCAGAGTTAAAAAAACTGTAACCTTGAAGATTGAAAATTGTTCCCTACACCCCGTCATGACGGCTTGAAATACAGGGGCGAATAGTTTTTACAGGGCTGGTCTGCTCTCCCAGCACCTAACCCTCCTCTTTTCGCAGCACGGGCTTGGGACCGGCCATGGCAGAGTTAAAAATCTGAAACCTCGATGATTGAAAATTGTTCCCTACATCCCGTCATGACGGCTTGAAATACAGGGGCAAATAGTTTTTACAGGGCTGGTCTGCTCTCCCAGAACCTAACCCTCCTCTTTTCGCAGCACAGGCTTGGGACCGGCCATGGCAGAGTTAAAAAAACTGAAACATTGAAGATTGAAATTTGTTCCCTACACCCCGTCGTGACGGCTTGAAATACAGGGGCGAATGGTTTTTACAGGGCTGGTCTGTTCTCCCTGCACCCAACCCTCCTCTTTTCACAGCACGGGCTTGGGACCGGCCATGGCAGAGTTAAAAAAACTGAAACCTTGAAGATTGAAAATTGTTCCATACACCCCGTCGTGACGGCTTTAAATACAGGGGCGAATAGTTTTTACAGGGCTGGTCTGCTCTCCCAGCACCTAACCCTCCTCTTTTTGCAGCACGGGCTTGGGACCGGCCATGGCAGAGTTAAAAAAACTGAAACCTTGAAGATTGAAAATTGTTCCCTACACCCCGTTGTGATGGCTTGAAATATAGGGGCAAATAGTTTTTACAGGGCTGGTCTGCTCTCCCAGCACCTAACCCTCCTCTTTTCACAGCACGGGCTTGGGATCGGCCATGGCAGAGTTAAAAAAAGTAAACCTTGAAGATTGAAAATCGTTCCCTACACCCCGTCATGACGGCTTGAAATACAGGGGCGAATAGTTTTTACAGGGCTGGTCTGCTCTCCCAGCACCTAACCCTCCTCTTTTCACAGCACGGGCTTGGGACCGGCCATGGCAGAGTTAAAATAACTGAAACCTCGATGATTGAAAATTGTTCCCTACATCCCGTCGTGACGGCTTGAAATACAGGGGCGAATAGTTTTTACAGGGCTGGTCTGCTCTCCCAGCACCTAACCCTCCTCTTTTCGCAGCACGGGCTTGGGACCGGCCATGGCAGAGTTAAAAAAACTGTAACCTTGAAGATTGAAAATTTTTCCCTACACCCCGCCATGACGGCTTGAAATACAGGGGCGAATAGTTTTTACAGGGCTGGTCTGCTCTCCCAGCACCTAACCCTCCTCTTTTCGCAGCACGGGCTTGGGACCGGCCATGGCAGAGTTAAAAATCTGAAACCTCGATGATTGAAAATTGTTCCCTACATCCCGTCATGACGGCTTGAAATACAGGGGCAAATAGTTTTTACAGGGCTGGTCTGCTCTCCCAGAACCTAACCCTCCTCTTTTCGCAGCACAGGCTTGGGACCGGCCATGGCAGAGTTAAAAAAACTGAAACATTGAAGATTGAAATTTGTTCCCTACACCCCGTCGTGACGGCTTGAAATACAGGGGCGAATGGTTTTTACAGGGCTGGTCTGTTCTCCCTGCACCCAACCCTCCTCTTTTCACAGCACGGGCTTGGGACCGGCCATGGCAGAGTTAAAAAAACTGAAACCTTGAAGATTGAAAATTGTTCCATACACCCCGTCGTGACGGCTTTAAATACAGGGGCGAATAGTTTTTACAGGGCTGGTCTGCTCTCCCAGCACCTAACCCTCCTCTTTTTGCAGCACGGGCTTGGGACCGGCCATGGCAGAGTTAAAAAAACTGAAACCTTGAAGATTGAAAATTGTTCCCTACACCCCGTTGTGATGGCTTGAAATATAGGGGCAAATAGTTTTTACAGGGCTGGTGTGCTCTCCAGCACCGAACCCTCCTCTTTTCTTAGCACGGGCTTGGGACCGGCCATGGCAGAGTTAAAAAAACTGAAACCTTGAAGATTGAAAATTGTTCCCCACACCCCATCGTGATGGCTTGAAAAACAGGGGTGAATAGTTTTTACAGGGCTGGTCTGCTCTCCCAGCACCTAACCCTCCTCTTTTCGCATCACGGGCTTGGGACCGGCCATGGCAGAGTTAAAATAACTGAAACCTCGATGATTGAAAATTGTTCCCTACATCCCGTCGTGACGGCTTGAAATACAGGGGCGAATAGTTTTTACAGGGCTGGTCTGCTCTCCCAGCACCTAACCCTCCTCTTTTCGCAGCACGGGCTTGGGACCGGCCATGGCAGAGTTAAAAAAACTGTAACCTTGAAGATTGAAAATTGTTCCCTACACCCCGTCATGACGGCTTGAAATACAGGGGCGAATAGTTTTTACAGGGCTGGTCTGCTCTCCCAGCACCTAACCCTCCTCTTTTCGCAGCACGGGCTTGGGACCGTCCATGGCAGAGTTAAAAATCTGAAACCTCGATGATTGAAAATTGTTCCCTACATCCCGTCATGACGGCTTGAAATACAGGGGCAAATAGTTTTTACAGGGCTGGTCTGCTCTCCCAGAACCTAACCCTCCTCTTTTCGCAGCACAGGCTTGGGACCGGCCATGGCAGAGTTAAAAAAACTGAAACCTTGAAGATTGAAATTTGTTCCCTACACCCCGTCGTGACGGCTTGAAATACAGGGGCGAATGGTTTTTACAGGGCTGGTCTGTTCTCCCTGCACCCAACCCTCCTCTTTTCACAGCACAGGCTTGGGACCGGCCATGGCAGAGTTAAAAAAACTGAAACCTTGAAGATTGAAAATTGTTCCATACACCCCGTCGTGACGGCTTTAAATACAGGGGCGAATAGTTTTTACAGGGCTGGTCTGCTCTCCCAGCACCTAACCCTCCTCTTTTTGCAGCACGGGCTTGGGACCGGCCATGGCAGAGTTAAAAAAACTGAAACCTTGAAGATTGAAAATTGTTCCCTACACCCCGTTGTGATGGCTTGAAATATAGGGGCAAATAGTTTTTACAGGGCTGGTGTGCTCTCCAGCACCGAACCCTCCTCTTTTCTTAGCACGGGCTTGGGACCGGCCATGGCAGAGTTAAAAAAACTGAAACCTTGAAGATTGAAAATTGTTCCCCACACCCCATCGTAATGGCTTGAAATATAGGGGCAAATGGTTTTTACAGGGCTGGTGTGCTCTCCAGCACCAAACCCTCCTCTTTTCTCAGCACGGGCTTGGGACCGGCCATGGCAGAGTTAAAAAAACTGAAACCTTGAAGATTGAAAATTGTTCCCTACACCCCGTCGTGACGGCTTGAAATACAGGGGCAAATAGTTTTTACATGGCTGGTCTGCTCTCCCAGTACCCAACCCTCCTCTTTTCGCAGCACGGGCTTGGGACCGGCCATGGCAGAGTTAAAAAAACTGAAACCTTGAAGATTGAAAATTGTTCCCTACACCCCGTCGTAACGGCTTGAAATACAGGGGCAAATAGTTTTTACATGGCTGGTCTGCTCTCCCAGCACCCAACCCTCCTCTTTTCGCAGCACGGGCTTGGGACCGGCCATGGCAGAGTTAAAAAAACTGAAACCTTGAAGATTGAAAATTGTTCCCCACACCCCATCGTAATGGCTTGAAATATAGGGGCAAATGGTTTTTACAGGGCTGGTGTGCTCTCCAGCACTGAACCCTCCTCTTTTCTCAGCACGGGCTTGGGACAGGCCATGGCAAAGTAAAAAAAACTGAAACCTTGAAGATTGAAAATTGTTCCCCATACCCCGTCGTGACAGCTTGAAATACAGGGGCAAATAGTTTTTACATGGCTGGTCTGCTCTCCCAGCACCTAACCCTCCTCTTTTCGCAGCACGGGCTTGGGACCGGCCATGGCAGAGTTAAAAAAACTGAAACCTTGAAGATTGAAAATTGTTCCCTACACCCCGTCGTGACGGCTTGAAATACAGGGGCAAATAGTTTTTACATGGCTGGTCTGCTCTCCCAGAACCCAACACTCCTCTTTTCGCAGCACGGGCTTGGGACCGGCCATGGCAGAGTTAAAAAAACTGAAACCTTGAAGATTGAAAATTGTTCCCCACACCCCATCGTAATGGCTTGAAATATAGGGGCAAATGTTTTTTACAGGGCTGGTGTGCTCTCCAGCACCGAACCCTCCTCTTTTCTCAGCACGGGCTTGGGACCGGCCATGGCAAAGTTAAAAAAACTGAAACCTTGAAGATTGAAAATTGTTCCCCACACCCCGTCGTGACAGCTTGAAATACAGGGGCAAATAGTTTTTACATGGCTGGTCTGCTCTCCCAGCACCTAACCCTCCTCTTTTTGCAGCACGGGCTTGGGACCGGCCATGGCAGAGTTAAAAAAACTGAAACCTTGAAGATTGAAAATTGTTCCCTACACCCCGTCGTGACGGATTGAAATACAGGGGCGAATGGTTTTTACAGGGCTGGTCTGCTCTCCCTGCACCCAACCCTCCTCTTTTCGCAGCACGGGCTTGGGACCGGCCATGGCAGAGTTAAAAATCTGAAACCTTGAAGACTGAATATTGTTCCCCACACCCCATTGTGACAGCTTGAAAAACAGGGGCGAATAATTTTTACAGTACTATCCTGCTCTCCCAGCACCCAACCCTCCTCTTTTCACAGCACGGGCTTGGGACCGGCCATGGCAGAGTTAAAAAACTGAAACCTTGAAGATTGAAAATTGTTCCATACACCCCGTCGTGACGGCTTTAAATACAGGGGCGAATAGTTTTTACAGGGCTGGTCTGCTCTCCCAGCACCTAACCCTCCTCTTTTTGCAGCACGGGCTTGGGACCGGCCATGGCAGAGTTAAAAAAAACTGAAACCTTGAAGATTGAAAATTGTTCCCTACACCCCGTTGTGATGGCTTGAAATATAGGGGCAAATAGTTTTTACAGGACTGGTGTGCTCTCCAGCACCAAACCCTCCTCTTTTCTGAGCACGGGCTTGGGACCGGCCATGGCAGAGTTAAAAAAACTGAAACCTTGAAGATTGAAAATTGTTCCCCACACCCCGTCGTGACGGTTTGAAAAACAGGGGCGAATAGTTTTTACAGGGCTGGTCTGCTCTCCTAGCACTTAACCCTCCTCTTTTCGCAGCACGGGCTTGGGACCGGCCATGGCAGAGTTAAAAAAACTGAAACCTCGATGATTGAAAATTGTTCCCTACATCCCGTCGTGACGGCTTGAAATACAGGGGCGAATAGTTTTTACAGGGATGGTCTGCTCTCCCAGCACCTAACCCTCCTCTTTTCGCAGCACGGGCTTGGGACCGGCCATGGCAGAGTTAAAAAAACTGAAACCTTGAAGATTGAAAATTGTTCCCTACACCCCATCGTGACGGCTTGAAATACAGGGGCGAATAGTTTTTACAGGCCTGGTCTGCTCTCCCAGCACCTAACCCTCCTCTTTTCACAGCACGGGCTTGGGACCGGCCGTGGCAGAGTTAAAAAAACTGAAACCTCGATGATTGAAAATTGTTCCCTACATCCCGTCGTGACGGCTTGAAATACAGGGGCGAATAGTTTTTACAGGTCTGGTCTGCTCTCCCAGCACCTAATCCTCCTCTTTTCGCAGCACGGGCTTGGGATCGGCCATGGCAGAGTTAAAAAAACTGAAACCTTGAAGATTGAAAATTGTTCCCTACACCCCGTCGTGACGGCTTGAAATACAGGGGCGAATGGTTTTTACAGGGCTGGTCTGTTCTCCCTACACCCAACCCTCCTCTTTTCACAGCACGGGCTTGGGACCGGCCATGGCAGAGTTAAAAATCTGAAACCTTGGAGACTGAAAATTGTTCCCCACACCCCATCGTGATGGCTTGAAAAACAGGGGCGAATAATTTTTACAGTGCAGGTCTGCTCTCCCAGCACCTAACCCTCCTCTTTTCTCAGCACGGGCTTGGGACCGGCCATGGCAGAGTTTAAAAAAACTGAAACCTTGAAGATTGAAAATTGTTCCCTACACCCCGTCGTGATGGCTTGAAATACAGGGGCGAATAGTTTTTACAGGTCTGGTCTGCTCTCCCAGCACCTAACCCTCCTCTTTTCGCAGCACGGGCTTGGGACCGGCCATGGCAGAGTTAAAAAAACTGAAACCTTGAAGATTGAAAATTGTTCCCTACACCCCGTCGTGACAGCTTGAAATACAGGGGCGAATAGTTTTTACAGGGCTGGTCTGCTTTCCCATCAACTAACCCTCCTCTTTTCGCAGCACGGGCTTGGGACCGGCCATGGCAGAGTTAAAAAAAACTGAAACCTTGAAGATTGAAAATTGTTCCCTACACCCCGTCGTGACGGCTTAAAATACAGGGGGGGAATAGTTTTTACAGGGCTGGTCTGCTCTCCCAGCACCTAACCCTCCTCTTTTCACAGCATGGGCTTGGGACCAGCCATGGCAGAGTTAAAAAAACTGAAACCTTGATTGTTGAAAATTGTTCCCTACACCCCATCGTGACGGCTTGAAATACAAGGGCGAATAGTTTTTACAGGGCTGGTCTGCTCTCCCAGCACTTAACCCTCCTCTTTTCGCAGCACGGGCTTGGGACCGGCCATGGCAGAGTTAAAAAAACTGAAACCTCGATGATTGAAAATTGTTCCCTACACCCCGTCGTGACGGCTTGAAATACAGGGGCGAATAGTTTTTACAGGGCTGGTCTGCTTTCCCATCACCTAACCCTCCTCTTTTCGCAGCACGGGCTTGGGACCGGCCATGGCAGAGTTAAAAAAACTGAAACCTTGAAGATTGAAAATTGTTCCCTACACCCCGTTGTGATGGCTTGAAATATAGGGGCAAATAGTTTTTACAGGGCTGGTGTGCTCTCCAGCACCGAACCCTCCTCTTTTCTGAGCACGGGCTTGGGACCGGCCATGGCAGAGTTAAAAAAAACTGAAACCTTGAAGATTGAAAATTGTTCCCCACACCCCGTCGTGACGGCTTGAAATACAGGGGCGAATGGTTTTTACAGGGCTGGTCTGCTTTCCCATCAACTAACCCTCCTCTTTTCGCAGCACGGGCTTGGGACCGGCCATGGCAGAGTTAAAATAACTGAAACCTCGATGATTGAAAATTGTTCCCTACATCCCGTCGTGACGGCTTGAAATACAGGGGCGAATAGTTTTTACAGGGCTGGTCTGCTCTCCCAGCACCTAACCCTCCTCTTTTCGCAGCACGGGCTTGGGACCGGCCATGGCAGAGTTAAAAAAACTGTAACCTTGAAGATTGAAAATTGTTCCCTACACCCCGTCATGACGGCTTGAAATACAGGGGCGAATAGTTTTTACAGGGCTGGTCTGCTCTCACAGCACCTAACCCTCCTCTTTTCGCAGCACGGGCTTGGGACCGGCCATGGCAGAGTTAAAAAAACTGAAACCTTGAAGATTGAAAATTGTTCCATACACCCCGTCGTGACGGCTTTAAATACAGGGGCGAATAGTTTTTACAGGGCTGGTCTGCTCTCCCAGCACCTAACCCTCCTCTTTTTGCAGCACGGGCTTGGGACCGGCCATGGCAGAGTTAAAAAAACTGAAACCTTGAAGATTGAAAATTGTTCCCTACACCCCGTTGTGATGGCTTGAAATATAGGGGCAAATAGTTTTTACAGGGCTGGTGTGCTCTCCAGCACCGAACCCTCCTCTTTTCTTAGCACGGGCTTGGGACCGGCCATGGCAGAGTTAAAAAAACTGAAACCTTGAAGATTGAAAATTGTTCCCCACACCCCATCGTAATGGCTTGAAATATAGGGGCAAATGGTTTTTACAGGGCTGGTGTGCTCTCCAGCACCAAACCCTCCTCTTTTCTCAGCACGGGCTTGGGACCGGCCATGGCAGAGTTAAAAAAACTGAAACCTTGAAGATTGAAAATTGTTCCCTACACCCCGTCGTGACGGCTTGAAATACAGGGGCAAATAGTTTTTACATGGCTGGTCTGCTCTCCCAGTACCCAACCCTCCTCTTTTCGCAGCACGGGCTTGGGACCGGCCATGGCAGAGTTAAAAAAACTGAAACCTTGAAGATTGAAAATTGTTCCCTACACCCCGTCGTGACGGCTTGAAATACAGGGGCAAATAGTTTTTACATGGCTGGTCTGCTCCCCCAGCACCCAACCCTCCTCTTTTCGCAGCACGGGCTTGGGACCGGCCATGGCAGAGTTAAAAAAACTGAAACCTTGAAGATTGAAAATTGTTCCCCACACCCCATCGTAATGGCTTGAAATATAGGGGCAAATGGTTTTTACAGGGCTGGTGTGCTCTCCAGCACTGAACCCTCCTCTTTTCTCAGCACGGGCTTGGGACAGGCCATGGCAAAGTAAAAAAAACTGAAACCTTGAAGATTGAAAATTGTTCCCCATACCCCGTCGTGACAGCTTGAAATACAGGGGCAAATAGTTTTTACATGGCTGGTCTGCTCTCCCAGCACCTAACCCTCCTCTTTTCGCAGCACGTGCTTGGGACCGGCCATGGCAGAGTTAAAAAAACTGAAACCTTGAAGATTGAAAATTGTTCCCCACACCCCATCGTGATGGCTTGAAAAACAGGGGTGAATAGTTTTTACAGGGCTGGTCTGCTCTCCCAGCACCTAACCCTCCTCTTTTCGCATCACGGGCTTGGGACCGGCCATGGCAGAGTTAAAATAACTGAAACCTCGATGATTGAAAATTGTTCCTTACATCCCGTCGTGACGGCTTGAAATACAGGGGCGAATAGTTTTTACAGGGCTGGTCTGCTCTCCCAGCACCTAACCCTCCTCTTTTCGCAGCACGGGCTTGGGACCGGCCATGGCAGAGTTAAAAAAACTGTAACCTTGAAGATTGAAAATTGTTCCCTACACCCCGTCATGACGGCTTGAAATACAGGGGCGAATAGTTTTTACAGGGCTGGTCTGCTCTCCCAGCACCTAACCCTCCTCTTTTCGCAGCACGGGCTTGGGACCGTCCATGGCAGAGTTAAAAATCTGAAACCTCGATGATTGAAAATTGTTCCCTACATCCCGTCATGACGGCTTGAAATACAGGGGCAAATAGTTTTTACAGGGCTGGTCTGCTCTCCCAGAACCTAACCCTCCTCTTTTCGCAGCACAGGCTTGGGACCGGCCATGGCAGAGTTAAAAAAACTGAAACCTTGAAGATTGAAATTTGTTCCCTACACCCCGTCGTGACGGCTTGAAATACAGGGGCGAATGGTTTTTACAGGGCTGGTCTGTTCTCCCTGCACCCAACCCTCCTCTTTTCACAGCACGGGCTTGGGACCGGCCATGGCAGAGTTAAAAAAACTGAAACCTTGAAGATTGAAAATTGTTCCATACACCCCGTCGTGACGGCTTTAAATACAGGGGCGAATAGTTTTTACAGGGCTGGTCTGCTCTCCCAGCACCTAACCCTCCTCTTTTTGCAGCACGGGCTTGGGACCGGCCATGGCAGAGTTAAAAAAACTGAAACCTTGAAGATTGAAAATTGTTCCCTACACCCCGTTGTGATGGCTTGAAATATAGGGGCAAATAGTTTTTACAGGGCTGGTGTGCTCTCCAGCACCGAACCCTCCTCTTTTCTTAGCACGGGCTTGGGACCGGCCATGGCAGAGTTAAAAAAACTGAAACCTTGAAGATTGAAAATTGTTCCCCACACCCCATCGTAATGGCTTGAAATATAGGGGCAAATGGTTTTTACAGGGCTGGTGTGCTCTCCAGCACCAAACCCTCCTCTTTTCTCAGCACGGGCTTGGGACCGGCCATGGCAGAGTTAAAAAAACTGAAACCTTGAAGATTGAAAATTGTTCCCTACACCCCGTCGTGACGGCTTGAAATACAGGGGCAAATAGTTTTTACATGGCTGGTCTGCTCTCCCAGTACCCAACCCTCCTCTTTTCGCAGCACGGGCTTGGGACCGGCCATGGCAGAGTTAAAAAAACTGAAACCTTGAAGATTGAAAATTGTTCCCTACACCCCGTCGTAACGGCTTGAAATACAGGGGCAAATAGTTTTTACATGGCTGGTCTGCTCTCCCAGCACCCAACCCTCCTCTTTTCGCAGCACGGGCTTGGGACCGGCCATGGCAGAGTTAAAAAAACTGAAACCTTGAAGATTGAAAATTGTTCCCCACACCCCATCGTAATGGCTTGAAATATAGGGGCAAATGGTTTTTACAGGGCTGGTGTGCTCTCCAGCACTGAACCCTCCTCTTTTCTCAGCACGGGCTTGGGACAGGCCATGGCAAAGTAAAAAAAACTGAAACCTTGAAGATTGAAAATTGTTCCCCATACCCCGTCGTGACAGCTTGAAATACAGGGGCAAATAGTTTTTACATGGCTGGTCTGCTCTCCCAGCACCTAACCCTCCTCTTTTCGCAGCACGGGCTTGGGACCGGCCATGGCAGAGTTAAAAAAACTGAAACCTTGAAGATTGAAAATTGTTCCCTACACCCCGTCGTGACGGCTTGAAATACAGGGGCAAATAGTTTTTACATGGCTGGTCTGCTCTCCCAGCACCCAACACTCCTCTTTTCGCAGCACGGGCTTGGGACCGGCCATGGCAGAGTTAAAAAAACTGAAACCTTGAAGATTGAAAATTGTTCCCCACACCCCATCGTAATGGCTTGAAATATAGGGGCAAATGTTTTTTACAGGGCTGGTGTGCTCTCCAGCACCGAACCCTCCTCTTTTCTCAGCACGGGCTTGGGACCGGCCATGGCAAAGTTAAAAAAACTGAAACCTTGAAGATTGAAAATTATTCCCCACACCCCGTCGTGACAGCTTGAAATACAGGGGCAAATAGTTTTTACATGGCTGGTCTGCTCTCCCAGCACCTAACCCTCCTCTTTTTGCAGCACGGGCTTGGGACCGGCCATGGCAGAGTTAAAAAAACTGAAACCTTGAAGATTGAAAATTGTTCCCTACACCCCGTCGTGACGGATTGAAATACAGGGGCGAATGGTTTTTACAGGGCTGGTCTGCTCTCCCTGCACCCAACCCTCCTCTTTTCGCAGCACGGGCTTGGGACCGGCCATGGCAGAGTTAAAAATCTGAAACCTTGAAGACTGAATATTGTTCCCCACACCCCATTGTGACAGCTTGAAAAACAGGGGCGAATAATTTTTACAGTACTATCCTGCTCTCCCAGCACCCAACCCTCCTCTTTTCACAGCACGGGCTTGGGACCGGCCATGGCAGAGTTAAAAAACTGAAACCTTGAAGATTGAAAATTGTTCCATACACCCCGTCGTGACGGCTTTAAATACAGGGGCGAATAGTTTTTACAGGGCTGGTCTGCTCTCCCAGCACCTAACCCTCCTCTTTTTGCAGCACGGGCTTGGGACCGGCCATGGCAGAGTTAAAAAAAACTGAAACCTTGAAGATTGAAAATTGTTCCCTACACCCCGTTGTGATGGCTTGAAATATAGGGGCAAATAGTTTTTACAGGACTGGTGTGCTCTCCAGCACCAAACCCTCCTCTTTTCGCAGCACGGGCTTGGGACCGGCCATGGCAGAGTTAAAAAAACTGAAACCTCGATGATTGAAAATTGTTCCCTACATCCCGTCGTGACGGCTTGAAATACAGGGGCGAATAGTTTTTACAGGGATGGTCTGCTCTCCCAGCACCTAACCCTCCTCTTTTCGCAGCACGGGCTTGGGACCGGCCATGGCAGAGTTAAAAAAACTGAAACCTTGAAGATTGAAAATTGTTCCCTACACCCCATCGTGACGGCTTGAAATACAGGGGCGAATAGTTTTTACAGGCCTGGTCTGCTCTCCCAGCACCTAACCCTCCTCTTTTCACAGCACGGGCTTGGGACCGGCCGTGGCAGAGTTAAAAAAACTGAAACCTCGATGATTGAAAATTGTTCCCTACATCCCGTCGTGACGGCTTGAAATACAGGGGCGAATAGTTTTTACAGGTCTGGTCTGCTCTCCCAGCACCTAATCCTCCTCTTTTCGCAGCACGGGCTTGGGATCGGCCATGGCAGAGTTAAAAAAACTGAAACCTTGAAGATTGAAAATTGTTCCCTACACCCCGTCGTGACGGCTTGAAATACAGGGGCGAATGGTTTTTACAGGGCTGGTCTGTTCTCCCTGCACCCAACCCTCCTCTTTTCACAGCACGGGCTTGGGACCGGCCATGGCAGAGTTAAAAATCTGAAACCTTGGAGACTGAAAATTGTTCCCCACACCCCATCGTGATGGCTTGAAAAACAGGGGCGAATAATTTTTACAGTGCAGGTCTGCTCTCCCAGCACCTAACCCTCCTCTTTTCTCAGCACGGGCTTGGGACCGGCCATGGCAGAGTTTAAAAAAACTGAAACCTTGAAGATTGAAAATTGTTCCCTACACCCCGTCGTGATGGCTTGAAATACAGGGGCGAATAGTTTTTACAGGTCTGGTCTGCTCTCCCAGCACCTAACCCTCCTCTTTTCGCAGCACGGGCTTGGGACCGGCCATGGCAGAGTTAAAAAAACTGAAACCTTGAAGATTGAAAATTGTTCCCTACACCCCGTCGTGACAGCTTGAAATACAGGGGCGAATAGTTTTTACAGGGCTGGTCTGCTTTCCCATCAACTAACCCTCCTCTTTTCGCAGCACGGGCTTGGGACCGGCCATGGCAGAGTTAAAAAAAACTGAAACCTTGAAGATTGAAAATTGTTCCCTACACCCCGTCGTGACGGCTTAAAATACAGGGGGGGAATAGTTTTTACAGGGCTGGTCTGCTCTCCCAGCACCTAACCCTCCTCTTTTCACAGCATGGGCTTGGGACCAGCCATGGCAGAGTTAAAAAAACTGAAACCTTGATTGTTGAAAATTGTTCCCTACACCCCATCGTGACGGCTTGAAATACAAGGGCGAATAGTTTTTACAGGGCTGGTCTGCTCTCCCAGCACTTAACCCTCCTCTTTTCGCAGCACGGGCTTGGGACCGGCCATGGCAGAGTTAAAAAAACTGAAACCTCGATGATTGAAAATTGTTCCCTACACCCCGTCGTGACGGCTTGAAATACAGGGGCGAATAGTTTTTACAGGGCTGGTCTGCTTTCCCATCACCTAACCCTCCTCTTTTCGCAGCACGGGCTTGGGACCGGCCATGGCAGAGTTAAAAAAACTGAAACCTTGAAGATTGAAAATTGTTCCCTACACCCCGTTGTGATGGCTTGAAATATAGGGGCAAATAGTTTTTACAGGGCTGGTGTGCTCTCCAGCACCGAACCCTCCTCTTTTCTGAGCACGGGCTTGGGACCGGCCATGGCAGAGTTAAAAAAAACTGAAACCTTGAAGATTGAAAATTGTTCCCCACACCCCGTCGTGACGGCTTGAAATACAGGGGCGAATGGTTTTTACAGGGCTGGTCTGCTTTCCCATCAACTAACCCTCCTCTTTTCGCAGCACGGGCTTGGGACCGGCCATGGCAGAGTTAAAATAACTGAAACCTCGATGATTGAAAATTGTTCCCTACATCCCGTCGTGACGGCTTGAAATACAGGGGCGAATAGTTTTTACAGGGCTGGTCTGCTCTCCCAGCACCTAACCCTCCTCTTTTCGCAGCACGGGCTTGGGACCGGCCATGGCAGAGTTAAAAAAACTGTAACCTTGAAGATTGAAAATTGTTCCCTACACCCCGTCATGACGGCTTGAAATACAGGGGCGAATAGTTTTTACAGGGCTGGTCTGCTCTCACAGCACCTAACCCTCCTCTTTTCGCAGCACGGGCTTGGGACCGGCCATGGCAGAGTTAAAAAAACTGAAACCTTGAAGATTGAAAATTGTTCCATACACCCCGTCGTGACGGCTTTAAATACAGGGGCGAATAGTTTTTACAGGGCTGGTCTGCTCTCCCAGCACCTAACCCTCCTCTTTTTGCAGCACGGGCTTGGGACCGGCCATGGCAGAGTTAAAAAAACTGAAACCTTGAAGATTGAAAATTGTTCCCTACACCCCGTTGTGATGGCTTGAAATATAGGGGCAAATAGTTTTTACAGGGCTGGTGTGCTCTCCAGCACCGAACCCTCCTCTTTTCTTAGCACGGGCTTGGGACCGGCCATGGCAGAGTTAAAAAAACTGAAACCTTGAAGATTGAAAATTGTTCCCCACACCCCATCGTAATGGCTTGAAATATAGGGGCAAATGGTTTTTACAGGGCTGGTGTGCTCTCCAGCACCAAACCCTCCTCTTTTCTCAGCACGGGCTTGGGACCGGCCATGGCAGAGTTAAAAAAACTGAAACCTTGAAGATTGAAAATTGTTCCCTACACCCCGTCGTGACGGCTTGAAATACAGGGGCAAATAGTTTTTACATGGCTGGTCTGCTCTCCCAGTACCCAACCCTCCTCTTTTCGCAGCACGGGCTTGGGACCGGCCATGGCAGAGTTAAAAAAACTGAAACCTTGAAGATTGAAAATTGTTCCCTACACCCCGTCGTGACGGCTTGAAATACAGGGGCAAATAGTTTTTACATGGCTGGTCTGCTCCCCCAGCACCCAACCCTCCTCTTTTCGCAGCACGGGCTTGGGACCGGCCATGGCAGAGTTAAAAAAACTGAAACCTTGAAGATTGAAAATTGTTCCCCACACCCCATCGTAATGGCTTGAAATATAGGGGCAAATGGTTTTTACAGGGCTGGTGTGCTCTCCAGCACTGAACCCTCCTCTTTTCTCAGCACGGGCTTGGGACAGGCCATGGCAAAGTAAAAAAAACTGAAACCTTGAAGATTGAAAATTGTTCCCCATACCCCGTCGTGACAGCTTGAAATACAGGGGCAAATAGTTTTTACATGGCTGGTCTGCTCTCCCAGCACCTAACCCTCCTCTTTTCGCAGCACGTGCTTGGGACCGGCCATGGCAGAGTTAAAAAAACTGAAACCTTGAAGATTGAAAATTGTTCCCTACACCCCGTCGTGACGGCTTGAAATACAGGGGCAAATAGTTTTTACATGGCTGGTCTGCTCTCCCAGCACCTAACCCTCCTCTTTTTGCAGCACGGGCTTGGGACCGGCCATGGCAGAGTTAAAAAAACTGAAACCTTGAAGATTGAAAATTGTTCCCTACACCCCGTTGTGACGGCTTGAAATACAGGGGCGAATGGTTTTTACAGGGCTGGTCTGCTCTCCCTGCACCCAACCCTCCTCTTTTCGCAGCACGGGCTTGGGACCGGCCATGGCAGAGTTAAAAATCTGAAACCTTGAAGACTGAATATTGTTCCCCACACCCCATTGTGACGGCTTGAAAAACAGGGGCAAATAATTTTTACAGTACTATCCTGCTCTCCCAGCACCCAACCCTCCTCTTTTCACAGCACGGGCTTGGGACCGGCCATGGCAGAGTTAAAAAACTGAAACCTTGAAGATTGAAAATTGTTCCATACACCCCGTCGTGACGGCTTTAAATACAGGGGCGAATAGTTTTTACAGGGCTGGTCTGCTCTCCCAGCACCTAACCCTCCTCTTTTTGCAGCACGGGCTTGGGACCGGCCATGGCAGAGTTAAAAAAAACTGAAACCTTGAAGATTGAAAATTGTTCCCTACACCCCGTTGTGATGGCTTGAAATATAGGGGCAAATAGTTTTTACAGGACTGGTGTGCTCTCCAGCACCAAACCCTCCTCTTTTCTGAGCACGGGCTTGGGACCGGCCATGGCAGAGTTAAAAAAACTGAAACCTTGAAGATTGAAAATTGTTCCCCACACCCCGTCGTGACGGTTTGAAAAACAGGGGCGAATAGTTTTTACAGGGCTGGTCTGCTCTCCTAGCACTTAACCCTCCTCTTTTCACAGCACGGGCTTGGGACCGGCCATGGCAGAGTTAAAAAAACTGAAACCTCGATGATTGAAAATTGTTCCCTACATCCCGTCGTGACGGCTTGAAATACAGGGGCGAATAGTTTTTACAGGGATGGTCTGCTCTCCCAGCACCTAACCCTCCTCTTTTCGCAGCACGGGCTTGGGACCGGCCATGGCAGAGTTAAAAAAACTGAAACCTTGAAGATTGAAAATTGTTCCCTACACCCCATCGTGACGGCTTGAAATACAGGGGCGAATAGTTTTTACAGGCCTGGTCTGCTCTCCCAGCACCTAACCCTCCTCTTTTCACAGCACGGGCTTGGGACCTGCCGTGGCAGAGTTAAAAAAACTGAAACCTCGATGATTGAAAATTGTTCCCTACATCCCGTCGTGACGGCTTGAAATACAGGGGCGAATAGTTTTTACAGGTCTGGTCTGCTCTCCCAGCACCTAATCCTCCTCTTTTCGCAGCACGGGCTTGGGATCGGCCATGGCAGAGTTAAAAAAACTGAAACCTTGAAGATTGAAAATTGTTCCCTACACCCCGTCGTGACGGCTTGAAATACAGGGGCGAATGGTTTTTACAGGGCTGGTCTGTTCTCCCTGCACCCAACCCTCCTCTTTTCACAGCACGGGCTTGGGACCGGCCATGGCAGAGTTAAAAATCTGAAACCTTGGAGACTGAAAATTGTTCCCCACACCCCATCGTGATGGCTTGAAAAACAGGGGCGAATAATTTTTACAGTGCTGGTCTGCTCTCCCAGCACCTAACCCTCCTCTTTTCTCAGCACGGGCTTGGGACCGGCCATGGCAGAGTTTAAAAAAACTGAAACCTTGAAGATTGAAAATTGTTCCCTACACCCCGTCGTGATGGCTTGAAATACAGGGGCGAATAGTTTTTACAGGTCTGGTCTGCTCTCCCAGCACCTAACCCTCCTCTTTTCGCAGCACGGGCTTGGGACCGGCCATGGCAGAGTTAAAAAAACTGAAACCTTGAAGATTGAAAATTGTTCCCTACACCCCGTCGTGACAGCTTGAAATACAGGGGCGAATAGTTTTTACAGGGCTGGTCTGCTTTCCCATCAACTAACCCTCCTCTTTTCGCAGCACGGGCTTGGGACCGGCCATGGCAGAGTTAAAAAAAACTGAAACCTTGAAGATTGAAAATTGTTCCCTACACCCCGTCGTGACGGCTTAAAATACAGGGGGGGAATAGTTTTTACAGGGCTGGTCTGCTCTCCCAGCACCTAACCCTCCTCTTTTCACAGCATGGGCTTGGGACCAGCCATGGCAGAGTTAAAAAAACTGAAACCTTGATTGTTGAAAATTGTTCCCTACACCCCATCGTGACGGCTTGAAATACAAGGGCGAATAGTTTTTACAGGGCTGGTCTGCTCTCCCAGCACTTAACCCTCCTCTTTTCGCAGCACGGGCTTGGGACCGGCCATGGCAGAGTTAAAAAAACTGAAACCTCGATGATTGAAAATTGTTCCCTACACCCCGTCGTGACGGCTTGAAATACAGGGGCGAATAGTTTTTACAGGGCTGGTCTGCTTTCCCATCACCTAACCCTCCTCTTTTCGCAGCACGGGCTTGGGACCGGCCATGGCAGAGTTAAAAAAACTGAAACCTTGAAGATTGAAAATTGTTCCCTACACCCCGTTGTGATGGCTTGAAATATAGGGGCAAATAGTTTTTACAGGGCTGGTGTGCTCTCCAGCACCGAACCCTCCTCTTTTCTGAGCACGGGCTTGGGACCGGCCATGGCAGAGTTAAAAAAAACTGAAACCTTGAAGATTGAAAATTGTTCCCCACACCCCGTCGTGACGGCTTGAAATACAGGGGCGAATAGTTTTTACAGGGCTGGTCTGCTCTCCCAGCACTTAACCCTCCTCTTTTCACAGCACGGGCTTGGGACCGGCCATGGCAGAGTTAAAAAAACTGAAACCTCGATGATTGAAAATTGTTCCCTACATCCCGTCGTGACGGCTTGAAATACAGGGGCGAATAGTTTTTACAGGGCTGGTCTGCTCTCCCAGCACCTAACCCTCCTCTTTTCGCAGCACGGGCTTGGGACCGGCCATGGCAGAGTTAAAAAAACTGAAACCTTGAAGATTGAAAATTGTTCCCTACACCCCGTCGTGACGGCTTGAAATACAGGGGCGAATGGTTTTTACAGGGCTGGTCTGTTCTCCCTGCACCCAACCCTCCTCTTTTCACAGCACGGGCTTGGGACCGGCCATGGCAGAGTTAAAAAAACTGAAACCTTGAAGATTGAAAATTGTTCCCTACACCCCATCGTGACGGCTTGAAATACAGGGGCGAATAGTTTTTACAGGCCTGGTCTGCTCTCCCAGCACCTAACCCTCCTCTTTTCACAGCACGGGCTTGGGACCGGCCGTGGCAGAGTTAAAAAAACTGAAACCTCGATGATTGAAAATTGTTCCCTACATCCCGTCGTGACGGCTTGAAATACAGGGGCGAATAGTTTTTACAGGTCTGGTCTGCTCTCCCAGCACCTAATCCTCCTCTTTTCGCAGCACGGGCTTGGGATCGGCCATGGCAGAGTTAAAAAAACTGAAACCTTGAAGATTGAAAATTGTTCCCTACACCCCGTCGTGACGGCTTGAAATACAGGGGCGAATGGTTTTTACAGGGCTGGTCTGTTCTCCCTGCACCCAACCCTCCTCTTTTCACAGCACGGGCTTGGGACCGGCCATGGCAGAGTTAAAAATCTGAAACCTTGGAGACTGAAAATTGTTCCCCACACCCCATCGTGATGGCTTGAAAAACAGGGGCGAATAATTTTTACAGTGCAGGTCTGCTCTCCCAGCACCTAACCCTCCTCTTTTCTCAGCACGGGCTTGGGACCGGCCATGGCAGAGTTTAAAAAAACTGAAACCTTGAAGATTGAAAATTGTTCCCTACACCCCGTCGTGATGGCTTGAAATACAGGGGCGAATAGTTTTTACAGGTCTGGTCTGCTCTCCCAGCACCTAACCCTCCTCTTTTCGCAGCACGGGCTTGGGACCGGCCATGGCAGAGTTAAAAAAACTGAAACCTTGAAGATTGAAAATTGTTCCCTACACCCCGTCGTGACAGCTTGAAATACAGGGGCGAATAGTTTTTACAGGGCTGGTCTGCTTTCCCATCAACTAACCCTCCTCTTTTCGCAGCACGGGCTTGGGACCGGCCATGGCAGAGTTAAAAAAAACTGAAACCTTGAAGATTGAAAATTGTTCCCTACACCCCGTCGTGACGGCTTAAAATACAGGGGGGGAATAGTTTTTACAGGGCTGGTCTGCTCTCCCAGCACCTAACCCTCCTCTTTTCACAGCATGGGCTTGGGACCAGCCATGGCAGAGTTAAAAAAACTGAAACCTTGATTGTTGAAAATTGTTCCCTACACCCCATCGTGACGGCTTGAAATACAAGGGCGAATAGTTTTTACAGGGCTGGTCTGCTCTCCCAGCACTTAACCCTCCTCTTTTCGCAGCACGGGCTTGGGACCGGCCATGGCAGAGTTAAAAAAACTGAAACCTCGATGATTGAAAATTGTTCCCTACACCCCGTCGTGACGGCTTGAAATACAGGGGCGAATAGTTTTTACAGGGCTGGTCTGCTTTCCCATCACCTAACCCTCCTCTTTTCGCAGCACGGGCTTGGGACCGGCCATGGCAGAGTTAAAAAAACTGAAACCTTGAAGATTGAAAATTGTTCCCTACACCCCGTTGTGATGGCTTGAAATATAGGGGCAAATAGTTTTTACAGGGCTGGTGTGCTCTCCAGCACCGAACCCTCCTCTTTTCTGAGCACGGGCTTGGGACCGGCCATGGCAGAGTTAAAAAAAACTGAAACCTTGAAGATTGAAAATTGTTCCCCACACCCCGTCGTGACGGCTTGAAATACAGGGGCGAATGGTTTTTACAGGGCTGGTCTGCTTTCCCATCAACTAACCCTCCTCTTTTCGCAGCACGGGCTTGGGACCGGCCATGGCAGAGTTAAAATAACTGAAACCTCGATGATTGAAAATTGTTCCCTACATCCCGTCGTGACGGCTTGAAATACAGGGGCGAATAGTTTTTACAGGGCTGGTCTGCTCTCCCAGCACCTAACCCTCCTCTTTTCGCAGCACGGGCTTGGGACCGGCCATGGCAGAGTTAAAAAAACTGTAACCTTGAAGATTGAAAATTGTTCCCTACACCCCGTCATGACGGCTTGAAATACAGGGGCGAATAGTTTTTACAGGGCTGGTCTGCTCTCACAGCACCTAACCCTCCTCTTTTCGCAGCACGGGCTTGGGACCGGCCATGGCAGAGTTAAAAAAACTGAAACCTTGAAGATTGAAAATTGTTCCATACACCCCGTCGTGACGGCTTTAAATACAGGGGCGAATAGTTTTTACAGGGCTGGTCTGCTCTCCCAGCACCTAACCCTCCTCTTTTTGCAGCACGGGCTTGGGACCGGCCATGGCAGAGTTAAAAAAACTGAAACCTTGAAGATTGAAAATTGTTCCCTACACCCCGTTGTGATGGCTTGAAATATAGGGGCAAATAGTTTTTACAGGGCTGGTGTGCTCTCCAGCACCGAACCCTCCTCTTTTCTTAGCACGGGCTTGGGACCGGCCATGGCAGAGTTAAAAAAACTGAAACCTTGAAGATTGAAAATTGTTCCCCACACCCCATCGTAATGGCTTGAAATATAGGGGCAAATGGTTTTTACAGGGCTGGTGTGCTCTCCAGCACCAAACCCTCCTCTTTTCTCAGCACGGGCTTGGGACCGGCCATGGCAGAGTTAAAAAAACTGAAACCTTGAAGATTGAAAATTGTTCCCTACACCCCGTCGTGACGGCTTGAAATACAGGGGCAAATAGTTTTTACATGGCTGGTCTGCTCTCCCAGTACCCAACCCTCCTCTTTTCGCAGCACGGGCTTGGGACCGGCCATGGCAGAGTTAAAAAAACTGAAACCTTGAAGATTGAAAATTGTTCCCTACACCCCGTCGTGACGGCTTGAAATACAGGGGCAAATAGTTTTTACATGGCTGGTCTGCTCCCCCAGCACCCAACCCTCCTCTTTTCGCAGCACGGGCTTGGGACCGGCCATGGCAGAGTTAAAAAAACTGAAACCTTGAAGATTGAAAATTGTTCCCCACACCCCATCGTAATGGCTTGAAATATAGGGGCAAATGGTTTTTACAGGGCTGGTGTGCTCTCCAGCACTGAACCCTCCTCTTTTCTCAGCACGGGCTTGGGACAGGCCATGGCAAAGTAAAAAAAACTGAAACCTTGAAGATTGAAAATTGTTCCCCATACCCCGTCGTGACAGCTTGAAATACAGGGGCAAATAGTTTTTACATGGCTGGTCTGCTCTCCCAGCACCTAACCCTCCTCTTTTCGCAGCACGTGCTTGGGACCGGCCATGGCAGAGTTAAAAAAACTGAAACCTTGAAGATTGAAAATTGTTCCCTACACCCCGTCGTGACGGCTTGAAATACAGGGGCAAATAGTTTTTACATGGCTGGTCTGCTCTCCCAGCACCTAACCCTCCTCTTTTTGCAGCACGGGCTTGGGACCGGCCATGGCAGAGTTAAAAAAACTGAAACCTTGAAGATTGAAAATTGTTCCCTACACCCCGTTGTGACGGCTTGAAATACAGGGGCGAATGGTTTTTACAGGGCTGGTCTGCTCTCCCTGCACCCAACCCTCCTCTTTTCGCAGCACGGGCTTGGGACCGGCCATGGCAGAGTTAAAAATCTGAAACCTTGAAGACTGAATATTGTTCCCCACACCCCATTGTGACGGCTTGAAAAACAGGGGCAAATAATTTTTACAGTACTATCCTGCTCTCCCAGCACCCAACCCTCCTCTTTTCACAGCACGGGCTTGGGACCGGCCATGGCAGAGTTAAAAAACTGAAACCTTGAAGATTGAAAATTGTTCCATACACCCCGTCGTGACGGCTTTAAATACAGGGGCGAATAGTTTTTACAGGGCTGGTCTGCTCTCCCAGCACCTAACCCTCCTCTTTTTGCAGCACGGGCTTGGGACCGGCCATGGCAGAGTTAAAAAAAACTGAAACCTTGAAGATTGAAAATTGTTCCCTACACCCCGTTGTGATGGCTTGAAATATAGGGGCAAATAGTTTTTACAGGACTGGTGTGCTCTCCAGCACCAAACCCTCCTCTTTTCTGAGCACGGGCTTGGGACCGGCCATGGCAGAGTTAAAAAAACTGAAACCTTGAAGATTGAAAATTGTTCCCCACACCCCGTCGTGACGGTTTGAAAAACAGGGGCGAATAGTTTTTACAGGGCTGGTCTGCTCTCCTAGCACTTAACCCTCCTCTTTTCACAGCACGGGCTTGGGACCGGCCATGGCAGAGTTAAAAAAACTGAAACCTCGATGATTGAAAATTGTTCCCTACATCCCGTCGTGACGGCTTGAAATACAGGGGCGAATAGTTTTTACAGGGATGGTCTGCTCTCCCAGCACCTAACCCTCCTCTTTTCGCAGCACGGGCTTGGGACCGGCCATGGCAGAGTTAAAAAAACTGAAACCTTGAAGATTGAAAATTGTTCCCTACACCCCATCGTGACGGCTTGAAATACAGGGGCGAATAGTTTTTACAGGCCTGGTCTGCTCTCCCAGCACCTAACCCTCCTCTTTTCACAGCACGGGCTTGGGACCTGCCGTGGCAGAGTTAAAAAAACTGAAACCTCGATGATTGAAAATTGTTCCCTACATCCCGTCGTGACGGCTTGAAATACAGGGGCGAATAGTTTTTACAGGTCTGGTCTGCTCTCCCAGCACCTAATCCTCCTCTTTTCGCAGCACGGGCTTGGGATCGGCCATGGCAGAGTTAAAAAAACTGAAACCTTGAAGATTGAAAATTGTTCCCTACACCCCGTCGTGACGGCTTGAAATACAGGGGCGAATGGTTTTTACAGGGCTGGTCTGTTCTCCCTGCACCCAACCCTCCTCTTTTCACAGCACGGGCTTGGGACCGGCCATGGCAGAGTTAAAAATCTGAAACCTTGGAGACTGAAAATTGTTCCCCACACCCCATCGTGATGGCTTGAAAAACAGGGGCGAATAATTTTTACAGTGCTGGTCTGCTCTCCCAGCACCTAACCCTCCTCTTTTCTCAGCACGGGCTTGGGACCGGCCATGGCAGAGTTTAAAAAAACTGAAACCTTGAAGATTGAAAATTGTTCCCTACACCCCGTCGTGATGGCTTGAAATACAGGGGCGAATAGTTTTTACAGGTCTGGTCTGCTCTCCCAGCACCTAACCCTCCTCTTTTCGCAGCACGGGCTTGGGACCGGCCATGGCAGAGTTAAAAAAACTGAAACCTTGAAGATTGAAAATTGTTCCCTACACCCCGTCGTGACAGCTTGAAATACAGGGGCGAATAGTTTTTACAGGGCTGGTCTGCTTTCCCATCAACTAACCCTCCTCTTTTCGCAGCACGGGCTTGGGACCGGCCATGGCAGAGTTAAAAAAAACTGAAACCTTGAAGATTGAAAATTGTTCCCTACACCCCGTCGTGACGGCTTAAAATACAGGGGGGGAATAGTTTTTACAGGGCTGGTCTGCTCTCCCAGCACCTAACCCTCCTCTTTTCACAGCATGGGCTTGGGACCAGCCATGGCAGAGTTAAAAAAACTGAAACCTTGATTGTTGAAAATTGTTCCCTACACCCCATCGTGACGGCTTGAAATACAAGGGCGAATAGTTTTTACAGGGCTGGTCTGCTCTCCCAGCACTTAACCCTCCTCTTTTCGCAGCACGGGCTTGGGACCGGCCATGGCAGAGTTAAAAAAACTGAAACCTCGATGATTGAAAATTGTTCCCTACACCCCGTCGTGACGGCTTGAAATACAGGGGCGAATAGTTTTTACAGGGCTGGTCTGCTTTCCCATCACCTAACCCTCCTCTTTTCGCAGCACGGGCTTGGGACCGGCCATGGCAGAGTTAAAAAAACTGAAACCTTGAAGATTGAAAATTGTTCCCTACACCCCGTTGTGATGGCTTGAAATATAGGGGCAAATAGTTTTTACAGGGCTGGTGTGCTCTCCAGCACCGAACCCTCCTCTTTTCTGAGCACGGGCTTGGGACCGGCCATGGCAGAGTTAAAAAAAACTGAAACCTTGAAGATTGAAAATTGTTCCCCACACCCCGTCGTGACGGCTTGAAATACAGGGGCGAATAGTTTTTACAGGGCTGGTCTGCTCTCCCAGCACTTAACCCTCCTCTTTTCACAGCACGGGCTTGGGACCGGCCATGGCAGAGTTAAAAAAACTGAAACCTCGATGATTGAAAATTGTTCCCTACATCCCGTCGTGACGGCTTGAAATACAGGGGCGAATAGTTTTTACAGGGCTGGTCTGCTCTCCCAGCACCTAACCCTCCTCTTTTCGCAGCACGGGCTTGGGACCGGCCATGGCAGAGTTAAAAAAACTGAAACCTTGAAGATTGAAAATTGTTCCCTACACCCCGTCGTGACGGCTTGAAATACAGGGGCGAATGGTTTTTACAGGGCTGGTCTGTTCTCCCTGCACCCAACCCTCCTCTTTTCACAGCACGGGCTTGGGACCGGCCATGGCAGAGTTAAAAAAACTGAAACCTTGAAGATTGAAAATTGTTCCATACACCCCGTCGTGACGGCTTTAAATACAGGGGCGAATAGTTTTTACAGGGCAGGTCTGCTCTCCCAGCACCTAACCCTCCTCTTTTTGCAGCACGGGCTTGGGACCGGCCATGGCAGAGTTAAAAAACTGAAACCTTGAAGATTGAAAATTGTTCCCTACACCACGTTGTGATGGCTTGAAATATAGGGACAAATAGTTTTTACAGGGCTGGTGTGCTCTCCAGCACCGAACCTTCCTCTTTTCTGAGCACGGGCTTGGGACCGGCCATGGCAGAGTTAAAAAAACTGAAACCTTGAAGATTGAAAATTGTTCCCCACACCCCGTCGTGATGGTTTGAAATACAGGGGCGAATAGTTTTTACAGGGCTGGTCTGCTCTCCCAGCACTTAACCCTCCTCTTTTCGCAGCACGGGCTTGGGACCGGCCATGGCAGAGTTAAAAAAACTGAAACCTCGATGATTGAAAATTGTTCCCTACACCCCATCGTGACGGCTTGAAATACAGGGGCGAATAGTTTTTACAGGGCTGGTCTGCTCTCCCTGCACCTAACCCTCCTCTTTTCACAGCACGGTCTTGGGACCGGCCATGGCAGAGTTAAAAAAACTGAAACCTCGATGATTGAAAATTGTTCCCTACATCCCGTCGTGACGGCTTGAAATACAGGAGTGAATAGTTTTTACAGGGCTGGTCTGCTCTCCCAGCACCTAACCCTCCTCTTTTCGCAGCACGGGCTTGATACCGGCCATGGCAGAGTTAAAAAAACTGAAACCTTGAAGATTGAAAATTGTTCCCTACACCCCGTCGTGACGGCTTGAAATACAGGGGCGAATGGTTTTTACAGGGCTGGTCTGTTCTCCCTGCACCCAACCCTCCTCTTTTCACAGCACGGGCTTGGGACCGGCCATGGCAGAGTTAAAAATCTGAAACCTTGGAGACTGAAAATTGTTCCCCACACCCCATCGTGATGGCTTGAAAAACAGGGGCGAATAATTTTTACAGTGCTGGTCTGCTCTCCCAGCACCTAAGCCTCCTCTTTTCTCAGCACGGGCTTGGGAACGGCCATAGCAGAGTTTAAAAAAACTGAAACCTTGAAGATTGAAAATTGTTCCCTACACCCCATCGTGATGGCTTGAAATACAGGGGCGAATAG
Organism: Aquarana catesbeiana; assembly: GCF_042186555.1. NCBI lineage: Eukaryota > Metazoa > Chordata > Amphibia > Anura > Ranidae > Aquarana > Aquarana catesbeiana. Next base: position 632,778,219 of record NC_133324.1, read on the forward strand.
TTTTTACAGGTCTGGTCTGCTCTCCCAGCACCTAACCCTCCTCTTTTTGCAGCACGGGCTTGGGACCGGCCATGGCAGAGTTAAAAAAACTGAAACCTTGAAGATTGAAAATTGTTCCCTACACCCCGTCGTGACGGCTTGAAATACAGGGGCGAATAGTTTTTACAGGGCTGGTCTGCTTTCCCATCACCTAACCCTCCTCTTTTCGCAGCACGGGCTTGGGACCGGCCATGGCAGAGTTAAAAAAAACTGAAACCTTGAAGATTGAAAATTGTTCCCTACACCCCGTCGTGACGGCTTAAAATACAGGGGGGGAATAGTTTTTACAGGGCTGGTCTGCTCTCCCAGCACCTAACCCTCCTCTTTTCGCAGCATGGGCTTGGGACCAGCCATGGCAGAGTTAAAAAAACTGAAACCTTGATGATTGAAAATTGTTCCCTACACCCCATCGTGACGGCTTGAAATACAGGGGCGAATCGTTTTTACAGGGCTGGTCTGCTGTCCCAGCACCTAACCCTCCACTTTTCGCAGCACGGGCTTGGGACCAGCCATGGCAGAGTTAAAAAAACTGAAACCTTGAAGATTGAAAATTGTTCCCTACACCCCGTCGTGGCGGCTTTAAATACAGGGGCGAATAGTTTTTACAGGGCTGGTCTGCTCTCCCAGCATCTAACCCTCCTCTTTTCGCAGCACGGGCTTGGGACCGGCCTTGGCAGAGTTAAAAAAACTGAAACCTCGATGATTGAAAATTGTTCCCTACACCCAGTCGTAACGGCTTGAAATACAGGGGCGAATGGTTTTTACAGGGCTGGTCTGCTCTCCCTGCATCCAACACTCCTCTTTTCGCAGTACGGGCTTGGGATCGGCCATGGCAGAGTTAAAAATCTGAAACCTTGAAGACTGAATATTGTTCCCCACACCCCATCGTGACGGCTTGAAAAACAGGGGCGAATAATTTTTACAGTGCTGGTCTGCTCTCCCAGCACCCAACCCTCCTCTTTTCGCAGCACGGGCTTGGGACCGGCCATGGCAGAGTTAAAAAAACTGAAACCTCGATGATTGAAAATTGTTCCCTACATCCCGTCGTGACGGCTTGAAATACAGGGGCGAATAGTTTTTACAGGGATGGTCTGCTCTCCCAGCACCTAACCCTCCTCTTTTCGCAGCACGGGCTTGGGACCGGCCATGGCAGAGTTAAAAAAACTGAAACCTTGAAGATTGAAAATTGTTCCCTACACCCCATCGTGATGGCTGGAAATACAGGGGCGAATAGTTTTTACAGGCCTGGTCTGCTCTCCCAGCACCTAACCCTCCTCTTTTCACAGCACGGGCTTGGGACCGGCCGTGGCAGAGTTAAAAAAACTGAAACCTCGATGATTGAAAATTGTTCCCTACATCCCGTCGTGACGGCTTGAAATACAGGGGCGAATAGTTTTTACAGGTCTGGTCTGCTCTCCCAGCACCTAACCCTCCTCTTTTCGCAGCACGGGCTTGAGATCGGCCATGGCAGAGTTAAAAAAACTGAAACCTTGAAGATTGAAAATTGTTCCCTACACCCCGTCATGACGGCTTGAAATACAGAGGCGAATGGTTTTTACAGGGCTGGTCTGCTCTCCCTGCACCCAACCCTCCTCTTTTCACAGCACGAGCTTGGGACCGGCCATGGCAGAGTTAAAAATCTGAAACCTTGGAGACTGAAAATTGTTCCCCACACCCCATCGTGATGGCTTGAAAAACAGGGGCGAATAATTTTTACAGTGCTGGTCTGCTCTCCCAGCACCTAACCCTCCTCTTTTCTCAGCACGGGCTTGGGACCGGCCATGGCAGAGTTTAAAAAAACTGAAACCTTGAAGATTGAAAATTGTTCCCTACACCCCATCGTGATGGCTTGAAATACAGGGGCGAATAGTTTTTACAGGTCTGGTCTGCTCTCCCAGCACCTAACCCTCCTCTTTTCGCAGCACGGGCTTGGGACCGGCCATGGCAGAGTTAAAAAAACTGAAACCTTGAAGATTGAAAATTGTTCCCTACACCCCGTCGTGACGGCTTGAAATACAGGGGCGAATAGTTTTTACAGGGCTGGTCTGCTTTCCCATCACCTAACCCTCCTCTTTTCGCAGCACGGGCTTGGGACCGGCCATGGCAGAGTTAAAAAAAACTGAAATCTTGAAGATTGAAAATTGTTCCCTACACCCCGTCGTGACGGCTTAAAATACAGGGGGGGAATAGTTTTTACAGGGCTGGTCTGCTCTCCCAGCACCTAACCCTCCTCTTTTCACAGCATGGGCTTGGGACCAGCCATGGCAGAGTTAAAAAAACTGAAACCTTGAAGATTGAAAATTGTTCCCTACACCCCATCGTGACGGCTTGAAATACAGGGGCGAATAGTTTTTACAGGGCTGGTCTGCTCTCCCAGCACCTAACCCTCCTCTTTTCGCAGCACGGGCTTGGGACCGGCCATGGCAGAGTTAAAAAAACTGAAACCTTGAAGATTGAAAATTGTTCCCTACACCCCATCGTGACGGCTTGAAATACAGGGGCGAATAGTTTTTACAGGGCTGGTCTGCTCTCCCAGCACCTAACCCTCCTCTTTTCACAGCACGGGCTTGGGACCGGCCATGGCAGAGTTAAAAAAACTGAAACCTCGATGATTGAAAATTGTTCCCTACATCCCGTCGTGACGGCTTGAAATACAGGGGCGAATAGTTTTTACAGGGCTGGTCTGCTCTCCCAGCACCTAACCCTCCTCTTTTCACAGCACGGGCTTGGGACCGGCCATGGCAGAGTTAAAAAAACTGAAACCTTGAAGATTGAAAATTGTTCCCTACACCCCATCGTGACGGCTTGAAATACAGGGGCGAATGGTTTTTACAGGGCTGGTCTGTTCTCCCTGCACCCAACCCTCCTCTTTTCACAGCACGGGCTTGGGACCGGCCATGGCAGAGTTAAAAAAACTGAAACCTTGAAGATTGAAAATTGTTCCCTACACCCCGTCGTGACGGCTTGAAATACAGGGGCGAATAGTTTTTACAGGGCTGGTCTGCTTTCCCATCACCTAACCCTCCTCTTTTCGCAGCACGGGCTTGGGACTGGCCATGGCAGAGTTAAAAAAAACTGAAACCTTGAAGATTGAAAATTGTTCCCTACACCCCGTCGTGACGGCTTAAAATACAGGGGGGAATAGTTTTTACAGGGCTGGTCTGCTCTCCCAGCACCTAACCCTCCTCTTTACGCAGCATGGGCTTGGGACCAGCCATGGCAGAGTTAAAAAAACTGAAACCTTGATGATTGAAAATTGTTCCCTACACCCCATCGTGACGGCTTGAAATACAGGGGCGAATCGTTTTTACAGGGCTGGTCTGCTGTCCCAGCACCTAACCCTCCTCTTTTCGCAGCACGGGCTTGGGACCAGCCATGGCAGAGTTAAAAAAACTGAAACCTTGAAGATTGAAAATTGTTCCCTACACCCCGTCGTGGCGGCTTTAAATACAGGGGCGAATAGTTTTTACAGGGCTGGTCTGCTCTCCCAGCATCTAACCCTCCTCTTTTCGCAGCACGGGCTTGGGACCGGCCTTGGCAGAGTTAAAAAAACTGAAACCTCGATGATTGAAAATTGTTCCCTACACCCAGTCGTAACGGCTTGAAATACAGGGGCGAATGTTTTTTACAGGGCTGGTCTGCTCTCCCTGCATCCAACACTCCTCTTTTCGCAGTACGGGCTTGGGACCGGCCATGGCAGAGTTAAAAATCTGAAACCTTGAAGACTGAATATTGTTCCCCACACCCCATCGTGACGGCTTGAAAAACAGGGGCGAATAATTTTTACAGTGCTGGTCTGCTCTCCCAGCACCCAACCCTCCTCTTTTCGCAGCACGGGCTTGGGACCGGCCATGGCAGAGTTAAAAAAACTGAAACCTCGATGATTGAAAATTGTTCCCTACATCCCGTCGTGACGGCTTGAAATACAGGGGCGAAGAGTTTTTACAGGGATGGTCTGCTCTCCCAGCACCTAACCCTCCTCTTTTCGCAGCACGGGCTTGGGACCGGCCATGGCAGAGTTAAAAAAACTGAAACCTTGAAGATTGAAAATTGTTCCCTACACCCCATCGTGATGGCTTGAAATACAGGGGCGAATAGTTTTTACAGGCCTGGTCTGCTCTCCCAGCACCTAACCCTCCTCTTTTCACAGCACGGGCTTGGGACCGGCCGTGGCAGAGTTGAAAAAACTGAAACCTCGATGATTGAAAATTGTTCCCTACATCCCGTCGTGACGGCTTGAAATACAGGGGCGAATAGTTTTTACAGGGCTGGTCTGCTTTCCCATCACCTAACCCTCCTCTTTTCGCAGCACGGGCTTGGGACCGGCCATGGCAGAGTTAAAAAAAACTGAAACCTTGAAGATTGAAAATTGTTCCCTACACCCCGTCGTGACGGCTTAAAATACAGGGGGGGAATAGTTTTTACAGGGCTGGTCTGCTCTCCCAGCACCTAACCCTCCTCTTTTCACAGCATGGGCTTGGGACCAGCCATGGCAGAGTTAAAAAAACTGAAACCTTGAAGATTGAAAATTGTTCCCTACACCCCATCGTGATGGCTTGAAATACAGGGGCGAATAGTTTTTACAGGGCTGGTCTGCTCTCCCAGCACCTAACCCTCCTCTTTTCGCAGCACGGGCTTGGGACCGGCCATGGCAGAGTTAAAAAAACTGAAACCTTGAAGATTGAAAATTGTTCCCTACACCCCATCGTGACGGCTTGAAATACAGGGGCGAATAGTTTTTACAGGGCTGGTCTGCTCTCCCAGCACCTAACCCTCCTCTTTTCACAGCACGGGCTTGGGACCGGCCATGGCAGAGTTAAAAAAACTGAAACCTCGATGATTGAAAATTGTTCCCTACATCCCGTCGTGACGGCTTGAAATACAGGGGCGAATAGTTTTTACAGGGCTGGTCTGCTCTCCCAGCACCTAACCCTCCTCTTTTCGCAGCACGGGCTTGGGACCGGCCATGGCAGAGTTAAAAAAACTGAAACCTTAAAGATTGAAAATTGTTCCCTACACCCCATCGTGACGGCTTGAAATACAGGGGCAAATGGTTTTTACAGGGCTGGTCTGTTCTCCCTGCACCCAACCCTCCTCTTTTCACAGCACGGGCTTGGGACCGGCCATGGCAGAGTTAAAAAAACTGAAACCTTGAAGATTGAAAATTGTTCCCTACACCCCGTCGTGACGGCTTGAAATACAGGGGCGAATAGTTTTTACAGGGCTGGTCTGCTTTCCCATCACCTAACCCTCCTCTTTTCGCAGCACGGGCTTGGGACCGGCCATGGCAGAGTTAAAAAAAACTGAAACCTTGAAGATTGAAAATTGTTCCCTACACCCCGTCGTGACGGCTTAAAATACAGGGGGGAATAGTTTTTACAGGGCTGGTCTGCTCTCCCAGCACCTAACCCTCCTCTTTACGCAGCATGGGCTTGGGACCAGCCATGGCAGAGTTAAAAAAACTGAAACCTTGATGATTGAAAATTGTTCCCTACACCCCATCGTGACGGCTTGAAATACAGGGGCGAATCGTTTTTACAGGGCTGGTCTGCTGTCCCAGCACCTAACCCTCCTCTTTTCGCAGCACGGGCTTGGGACCAGCCATGGCAGAGTTAAAAAAACTGAAACCTTGAAGATTGAAAATTGTTCCCTACACCCCGTCGTGGCGGCTTTAAATACAGGGGCGAATAGTTTTTACAGGGCTGGTCTGCTCTCCCAGCATCTAACCCTCCTCTTTTCGCAGCACGGGCTTGGGACCGGCCTTGGCAGAGTTAAAAAAACTGAAACCTCGATGATTGAAAATTGTTCCCTACACCCAGTCGTAACGGCTTGAAATACAGGGGCGAATGTTTTTTACAGGGCTGGTCTGCTCTCCCTGCATCCAACACTCCTCTTTTCGCAGTACGGGCTTGGGACCGGCCATGGCAGAGTTAAAAATCTGAAACCTTGAAGACTGAATATTGTTCCCCACACCCCATCGTGACGGCTTGAAAAACAGGGGCGAATAATTTTTACAGTGCTTGTCTGCTCTCCCAGCACCCAACCCTCCTCTTTTCGCAGCACGGGCTTGGGACCGGCCATGGCAGAGTTAAAAAAACTGAAACCTCGATGATTGAAAATTGTTCCCTACATCCCGTCGTGACGGCTTGAAATACAGGGGCGAATAGTTTTTACAGGGATGGTCTGCTCTCCCAGCACCTAACCCTCCTCTTTTCGCAGCACGGGCTTGGGACCGGCCATGGCAGAGTTAAAAAAACTGAAACCTTGAAGATTGAAAATTGTTCCCTACACCCCATCGTGATGGCTTGAAATACAGGGGCGAATAGTTTTTACAGGCCTGGTCTGCTCTCCCAGCACCTAACCCTCCTCTTTTCACAGCACGGGCTTGGGACCGGCCGTGGCAGAGTTAAAAAAACTGAAACCTCGATGATTGAAAATTGTTCCCTACATCCCGTCGTGACGGCTTGAAATACAGGGGCGAATAGTTTTTACAGGGCTGGTCTGCTTTCCCATCACCTAACCCTCCTCTTTTCGCAGCACGGGCTTGGGACCGGCCATGGCAGAGTTAAAAAAAACTGAAACCTTGAAGATTGAAAATTGTTCCCTACACCCCGTCGTGACGGCTTAAAATACAGGGGGGGAATAGTTTTTACAGGGCTGGTCTGCTCTCCCAGCACCTAACCCTCCTCTTTTCACAGCATGGGCTTGGGACCAGCCATGGCAGAGTTAAAAAAACTGAAACCTTGAACACTGAAAATTGTTCCCTACACCCCATCGTGACGGCTTGAAATACAGGGGCGAATAGTTTTTACAGGGCTGGTCTGCTCTCCCAGCACCTAACCCTCCTCTTTTCGCAGCACGGGCTTGGGACCGGCCATGGCAGAGTTAAAAAAACTGAAACCTTAAAGATTGAAAATTGTTCCCTACACCCCATCGTGACGGCTTGAAATACAGGGGCGAATAGTTTTTACAGGGCTGGTCTGCTCTCCCAGCACCTAACCCTCCTCTTTTCACAGCACGGGCTTGGGACCGGCCATGGCAGAGTTAAAAAAACTGAAACCTCGATGATTGAAAATTGTTCCCTACATCCCGTCGTGACGGCTTGAAATACAGGGGCGAATAGTTTTTACAGGGCTGGTCTGCTCTCCCAGCACCTAACCCTCCTCTTTTCGCAGCACGGGCTTGGGACCGGCCATGGCAGAGTTAAAAAAACTGAAACCTTGAAGATTGAAAATTGTTCCCTACACCCCATCGTGACGGCTTGAAATACAGGGGCGAATGGTTTTTACAGGGCTGGTCTGTTCTCCCTGCACCCAACCCTCCTCTTTTCACAGCACGGGCTTGGGACCGGCCATGGCAGAGTTAAAAAAACTGAAACCTTGAAGATTGAAAATTGTTCCCTACACCCCGTCGTGACGGCTTGAAATACAGGGGCGAATAGTTTTTACAGGGCTGGTCTGCTTTCCCATCACCTAACCCTCCTCTTTTCGCAGCACGGGCTTGGGACCGGCCATGGCAGAGTTAAAAAAAACTGAAACCTTGAAGATTGAAAATTGTTCCCTACACCCCGTCGTGACGGCTTAAAATACAGGGGGGAATAGTTTTTACAGGGCTGGTCTGCTCTCCCAGCACCTAACCCTCCTCTTTTCGCAGCATGGGCTTGGGACCAGCCATGGCAGAGTTAAAAAAACTGAAACCTTGATGATTGAAAATTGTTCCCTACACCCCATCGTGACGGCTTGAAATACAGGGGCGAATCGTTTTTACAGGGCTGGTCTGCTGTCCCAGCACCTAACCCTCCTCTTTTCGCAGCACGGGCTTGGGACCAGCCATGGCAGAGTTAAAAAAACTGAAACCTTGAAGATTGAAAATTGTTCCCTACACCCCGTCGTGGCGGCTTTAAATACAGGGGCGAATAGTTTTTACAGGGCTGGTCTGCTCTCCCAGCATCTAACCCTCCTCTTTTCACAGCACGGGCTTGGGACCGGCCGTGGCAGAGTTAAAAAACTGAAACCTCGATGATTGAAAATTGTTCCCTACATCCCGTCGTGACGGCTTGAAATACAGGGGCGAATAGTTTTTACAGGGCTGGTCTGCTTTCCCATCACCTAACCCTCCTCTTTTCGCAGCACGGGCTTGGGACCGGCCATGGCAGAGTTAAAAAAAACTGAAACCTTGAAGATTGAAAATTGTTCCCTACACCCCGTCGTGACGGCTTAAAATACAGGGGGGGAATAGTTTTTACAGGGCTGGTCTGCTCTCCCAGCACCTAACCCTCCTCTTTTCACAGCATGGGCTTGGGACCAGCCATGGCAGAGTTAAAAAAACTGAAACCTTGAAGATTGAAAATTGTTCCCTACACCCCATCGTGATGGCTTGAAATACAGGGGCGAATAGTTTTTACAGGGCTGGTCTGCTCTCCCAGCACCTAACCCTCCTCTTTTCGCAGCACGGGCTTGGGACCGGCCATGGCAGAGTTAAAAAAACTGAAACCTTGAAGATTGAAAATTGTTCCCTACACCCCATCGTGACGGCTTGAAATACAGGGGCGAATAGTTTTTACAGGGCTGGTCTGCTCTCCCAGCACCTAACCCTCCTCTTTTCACAGCACGGGCTTGGGACCGGCCATGGCAGAGTTAAAAAAACTGAAACCTCGATGATTGAAAATTGTTCCCTACATCCCGTCGTGACGGCTTGAAATACAGGGGCGAATAGTTTTTACAGGGCTGGTCTGCTCTCCCAGCACCTAACCCTCCTCTTTTCGCAGCACGGGCTTGGGACCGGCCATGGCAGAGTTAAAAAAACTGAAACCTTGAAGATTGAAAATTGTTCCCTACACCCCATCGTGACGGCTTGAAATACAGGGGCGAATGGTTTTTACAGGGCTGGTCTGTTCTCCCTGCACCCAACCCTCCTCTTTTCACAGCACGGGCTTGGGACCGGCCATGGCAGAGTTAAAAAAACTGAAACCTTGAAGATTGAAAATTGTTCCCTACACCCCGTCGTGACGGCTTGAAATACAGGGGCGAATAGTTTTTACAGGGCTGGTCTGCTTTCCCATCACCTAACCCTCCTCTTTTCGCAGCACGGGCTTGGGACCGGCCATGGCAGAGTTAAAAAAAACTGAAACCTTGAAGATTGAAAATTGTTCCCTACACCCCGTCGTGACGGCTTAAAATACAGGGGGGAATAGTTTTTACAGGGCTGGTCTGCTCTCCCAGCACCTAACCCTCCTCTTTACGCAGCATGGGCTTGGGACCAGCCATGGCAGAGTTAAAAAAACTGAAACCTTGATGATTGAAAATTGTTCCCTACACCCCATCGTGACGGCTTGAAATACAGGGGCGAATCGTTTTTACAGGGCTGGTCTGCTGTCCCAGCACCTAACCCTCCTCTTTTCGCAGCACGGGCTTGGGACCAGCCATGGCAGAGTTAAAAAAACTGAAACCTTGAAGATTGAAAATTGTTCCCTACACCCCGTCGTGGCGGCTTTAAATACAGGGGCGAATAGTTTTTACAGGGCTGGTCTGCTCTCCCAGCATCTAACCCTCCTCTTTTCGCAGCACGGGCTTGGGACCGGCCTTGGCAGAGTTAAAAAAACTGAAACCTCGATGATTGAAAATTGTTCCCTACACCCAGTCGTAACGGCTTGAAATACAGGGGCGAATGTTTTTTACAGGGCTGGTCTGCTCTCCCTGCATCCAACACTCCTCTTTTCGCAGTACGGGCTTGGGACCGGCCATGGCAGAGTTAAAAATCTGAAACCTTGAAGACTGAATATTGTTCCCCACACCCCATCGTGACGGCTTGAAAAACAGGGGCGAATAATTTTTACAGTGCTGGTCTGCTCTCCCAGCACCCAACCCTCCTCTTTTCGCAGCACGGGCTTGGGACCGGCCATGGCAGAGTTAAAAAAACTGAAACCTCGATGATTGAAAATTGTTCCCTACATCCCGTCGTGACGGCTTGAAATACAGGGGCGAATAGTTTTTACAGGGATGGTCTGCTCTCCCAGCACCTAACCCTCCTCTTTTCGCAGCACGGGCTTGGGACCGGCCATGGCAGAGTTAAAAAAACTGAAACCTTGAAGATTGAAAATTGTTCCCTACACCCCATCGTGATGGCTTGAAATACAGGGGCGAATAGTTTTTACAGGCCTGGTCTGCTCTCCCAGCACCTAACCCTCCTCTTTTCACAGCACGGGCTTGGGACCGGCCGTGGCAGAGTTAAAAAAACTGAAACCTCGATGATTGAAAATTGTTCCCTACATCCCGTCGTGACGGCTTGAAATACAGGGGCGAATAGTTTTTACAGGGCTGGTCTGCTTTCCCATCACCTAACCCTCCTCTTTTCGCAGCACGGGCTTGGGACCGGCCATGGCAGAGTTAAAAAAAACTGAAACCTTGAAGATTGAAAATTGTTCCCTACACCCCGTCGTGACGGCTTGAAATACAGGGGCGAATAGTTTTTACAGGGCTGGTCTGCTCTCCCAGCACCCAACCCTCCTCTTTTCGCAGCACGGGCTTGGGACCGGCCATGGCAGAGTTAAAAAAACTGAAACCTCGATGATTGAAAATTGTTCCCTACATCCCGTCGTGACGGCTTGAAATACAGGGGCGAATAGTTTTTACAGGGATGGTCTGCTCTCCCAGCACCTAACCCTCCTCTTTTCGCAGCACGGGCTTGGGACCGGCCATGGCAGAGTTAAAAAAACTGAAACCTTGAAGATTGAAAATTGTTCCCTACACCCCATCGTGATGGCTTGAAATACAGGGGCGAATAGTTTTTACAGGCCTGGTCTGCTCTCCCAGCACCTAACCCTCCTCTTTTCACAGCACGGGCTTGGGACCGGCCGTGGCAGAGTTAAAAAAACTGAAACCTCGATGATTGAAAATTGTTCCCTACATCCCGTCGTGACGGCTTGAAATACAGGGGCGAATAGTTTTTACAGGGCTGGTCTGCTTTCCCATCACCTAACCCTCCTCTTTTCGCAGCACGGGCTTGGGACCGGCCATGGCAGAGTTAAAAAAAACTGAAACCTTGAAGATTGAAAATTGTTCCCTACACCCCGTCGTGACGGCTTAAAATACAGGGGGGGAATAGTTTTTACAGGGCTGGTCTGCTCTCCCAGCACCTAACCCTCCTCTTTTCACAGCATGGGCTTGGGACCAGCCATGGCAGAGTTAAAAAAACTGAAACCTTGAAGATTGAAAATTGTTCCCTACACCCCATCGTGACGGCTTGAAATACAGGGGCGAATAGTTTTTACAGGGCTGGTCTGCTCTCCCAGCACCTAACCCTCCTCTTTTCGCAGCACGGGCTTGGGACCGGCCATGGCAGAGTTAAAAAAACTGAAACCTTAAAGATTGAAAATTGTTCCCTACACCCCATCGTGACGGCTTGAAATACAGGGGCGAATAGTTTTTACAGGGCTGGTCTGCTCTCCCAGCACCTAACCCTCCTCTTTTCACAGCACGGGCTTGGGACCGGCCATGGCAGAGTTAAAAAAACTGAAACCTCGATGATTGAAAATTGTTCCCTACATCCCGTCGTGACGGCTTGAAATACAGGGGCGAATAGTTTTTACAGGGCTGGTCTGCTCTCCCAGCACCTAACCCTCCTCTTTTCGCAGCACGGGCTTGGGACCGGCCATGGCAGAGTTAAAAAAACTGAAACCTTGAAGATTGAAAATTGTTCCCTACACCCCATCGTGACGGCTTGAAATACAGGGGCGAATGGTTTTTACAGGGCTGGTCTGTTCTCCCTGCACCCAACCCTCCTCTTTTCACAGCACGGGCTTGGGACCGGCCATGGCAGAGTTAAAAAAACTGAAACCTTGAAGATTGAAAATTGTTCCCTACACCCCGTCGTGACGGCTTGAAATACAGGGGCGAATAGTTTTTACAGGGCTGGTCTGCTTTCCCATCACCTAACCCTCCTCTTTTCGCAGCACGGGCTTGGGACCGGCCATGGCAGAGTTAAAAAAAACTGAAACCTTAAGGATTGAAAATTGTTCCCTACACCCCGTCGTGACGGCTTAAAATACAGGGGGGAATAGTTTTTACAGGGCTGGTCTGCTCTCCCAGCACCTAACCCTCCTCTTTTCGCAGCATGGGCTTGGGACCAGCCATGGCAGAGTTAAAAAAACTGAAACCTTGATGATTGAAAATTGTTCCCTACACCCCATCGTGACGGCTTGAAATACAGGAGCGAATCGTTTTTACAGGGCTGGTCTGCTGTCCCAGCACCTAACCCTCCTCTTTTCGCAGCACGGGCTTGGGACCAGCCATGGCAGAGTTAAAAAAACTGAAACCTTGAAGATTGAAAATTGTTCCCTACACCCCGTCGTGGCGGCTTTAAATACAGGGGCGAATAGTTTTTACAGGGCTGGTCTGCTCTCCCAGCATCTAACCCTCCTCTTTTCGCAGCACGGGCTTGGGACCGGCCTTGGCAGAGTTAAAAAAACTGAAACCTCGATGATTGAAAATTGTTCCCTACACCCAGTCGTAACGGCTTGAAATACAGGGGCGAATGTTTTTTACAGGGCTGGTCTGCTCTCCCTGCATCCAACACTCCTCTTTTCGCAGTACGGGCTTGGGACCGGCCATGGCAGAGTTAAAAATCTGAAACCTTGAAGACTGAATATTGTTCCCCACACCCCATCGTGACGGCTTGAAAAACAGGGGCGAATAATTTTTACAGTGCTGGTCTGCTCTCCCAGCACCCAACCCTCCTCTTTTCGCAGCACGGGCTTGGGACCGGCCATGGCAGAGTTAAAAAAACTGAAACCTCGATGATTGAAAATTGTTCCCTACATCCCGTCGTGACGGCTTGAAATACAGGGGCGAATAGTTTTTACAGGGATGGTCTGCTCTCCCAGCACCTAACCCTCCTCTTTTCGCAGCACGGGCTTGGGACCGGCCATGGCAGAGTTAAAAAAACTGAAACCTTGAAGATTGAAAATTGTTCCCTACACCCCATCGTGATGGCTTGAAATACAGGGGCGAATAGTTTATATAGGCCTGGTCTGCTCTCCCAGCACCTAACCCTCCTCTTTTCACAGCACGGGCTTGGGACCGGCCGTGGCAGAGTTAAAAAAACTGAAACCTCGATGATTGAAAATTGTTCCCTACATCCCGTCGTGACGGCTTGAAATACAGGGGCGAATAGTTTTTACAGGTCTGGTCTGCTCTCCCAGCACCTAACCCTCCTCTTTTCGCAGCACGGGCTTGAGATCGGCCATGGCAGAGTTAAAAAAACTGAAACCTTGAAGATTAAAAATTGTTCCCTACACCCCGTCGTGACGGCTTGAAATACAGGGGCGAATGGTTTTTACAGGGCTGGTCTGTTCTCCCTGCACCCAACCCTCCTCTTTTCACAGCACGAGCTTGGGACCGGCCATGGCAGAGTTAAAAATCTGAAACCTTGGAGACTGAAAATTGTTCCCCACACCCCATCGTGATGGCTTGAAAAACAGGGGCGAATAATTTTTACAGTGCTGGTCTGCTCTCCCAGCACCTAACCCTCCTCTTTTCTCAGCACGGGCTTGGGACCGGCCATGGCAGAGTTTAAAAAAACTGAAACCTTGAAGATTGAAAATTGTTCCCTACACCCCGTCGTGATGGCTTGAAATACAGGGGCGAATAGTTTTTACAGGTCTGGTCTGTTCTCCCAGCACCTAACCCTCCTCTTTTCGCAGCACGGGCTTGGGACCGGCCATGGCAGAGTTAAAAAAACTGAAACCTTGAAGATTGAAAATTGTTCCCTACACCCCGTCGTGACGGCTTGAAATACAGGGGCGAATAGTTTTTACAGGGCTGGTCTGCTTTCCCATCACCTAACCCTCCTCTTTTCGCAGCACGGGCTTGGGACCGGCCATGGCAGAGTTAAAAAAAACTGAAACCTTGAAGATTGAAAATTGTTCCCTACACCCCGTCGTGACGGCTTAAAATACAGGGGGGGAATAGTTTTTACAGGGCTGGTCTGCTCTCCCAGCACCTAACCCTCCTCTTTTCACAGCATGGGCTTGGGACCAGCCATGGCAGAGTTAAAAAAACTGAAACCTTGAAGATTGAAAATTGTTCCCTACACCCCATCGTGACGGCTTGAAATACAGGGGCGAATAGTTTTTACAGGGCTGGTCTGCTCTCCCAGCACCTAACCCTCCTCTTTTCGCAGCACGGGCTTGGGACCGGCCATGGCAGAGTTAAAAAAACTGAAACCTTGAAGATTGAAAATTGTTCCCTACACCCCATCGTGACGGCTTGAAATACAGGGGCGAATAGTTTTTACAGGGCTGGTCTGCTCTCCCAGCACCTAACCCTCCTCTTTTCACAGCACGGGCTTGGGACCGGCCATGGCAGAGTTAAAAAAACTGAAACCTCGATGATTGAAAATTGTTCCCTACATCCCGTCGTGACGGCTTGAAATACAGGGGCGAATAGTTTTTACAGGGCTGGTCTGCTCTCCCAGCACCTAACCCTCCTCTTTTCGCAGCACGGGCTTGGGACCGGCCATGGCAGAGTTAAAAAAACTGAAACCTTGAAGATTGAAAATTGTTCCCTACACCCCATCGTGACGGCTTGAAATACAGGGGCGAATGGTTTTTACAGGGCTGGTCTGTTCTCCCTGCACCCAACCCTCCTCTTTTCACAGCACGGGCTTGGGACCGGCCATGGCAGAGTTAAAAAAACTGAAACCTTGAAGATTGAAAATTGTTCCATACACCCCATCGTGACAGCTTTAATTACAGGGGCGAATAGTTTTTACAGGGCTGGTCTGCTCTCCCAGCACCGAACCCTCCTCTTTTCTGAGCACGGGCTTGGGACCGGCCATGGCAGAGTTAAAAAAACTGAAACCTTGAAGATTGAAAATTGTTCCCCACACCCCGTCGTGATGGTTTGAAATACAGGGGCGAATAGTTTTTACAGGGCTGGTCTGCTCTCCCAGCACTTAACCCTCCTCTTTTCGCAGCATGGGCTTGGGACCGGCCATGGCAGAGTTAAAAAAACTGAAACCTCGATGATTGAAAATTGTTCCCTACATCCCGTCGTGACGGCTTGAAATACAGGGGCGAATAGTTTTTACAGGGCTGGTCTGCTCTCCCAGCACCTAACCCTCCTCTTTTCGCAGCACGGGCTTGGGACCGGCCATGGCAGAGTTAAAAAAACTGAAACCTTGAAGATTGAAAATTGTTCCCTACACCACATCGTGACGGCTTGAAATACAGGGGCGAATAGTTTTTACAGGGCTGGTCTGCTCTCCCTGCACCTAACCCTCCTCTTTTCACAGCACGGTCTTGGGACCGGCCATGGCAGAGTTAAAAAAACTGAAACCTCGATGATTGAAAATTGTTCCCTACATCCCGTCGTGACGGCTTGAAATACAGGGGCGAATAGTTTTTACAGGGCTGGTCTGCTCTCCCAGCAGCTAACCCTCCTCTTTTCGCAGCACGGGCTTTAGACCGGCCATGGCAGAGTTAAAAAAACTGAAACCTTGAAGATTGAAAATTGTTCCCTACACCCCGTCGTGACGGCTTGAAATACAGGGGCGAATGGTTTTTACAGGGCTGGTCTGTTCTCCCTGCACCCAACCCTCCTCTTTTCACAGCACGGGCTTGGGACCGGCCATGGCAGAGTTAAAAATCTGAAACCTTGGAGACTGAAAATTGTTCCCCACACCCCATCGTGATGGCTTGAAATACAGGGGCGAATAGTTTTTACAGGTCTGGTCTGCTCTCCCAGCACCTAACCCTCCTCTTTTTGCTGCACGGGCTTGGGACCGGCCATGGCAGAGTTAAAAAAACTGAAACCTTGAAGATTGAAAATTGTTCCCTACACCCCGTCGTGACGGCTTGAAATACAGGGGCGAATAGTTTTTACAGGGCTGGTCTGCTTTCCCATCACCTAACCCGCCTCTTTTCGCAGCACGGGCTTGGGACCGGCCATGGCAGAGTTAAAAAAAACTGAAACCTTGAAGATTGAAAATTGTTCCCTACACCCCGTCGTGACGGCTTAAAATACAGGGGGGAATAGTTTTTACAGGGCTGGTCTGCTCTCCCAGCACCTAACCCTCCTCTTTTCGCAGCATGGGCTTGGGACCAGCCATGGCAGAGTTAAAAAAACTGAAACCTTGATGATTGAAAATTGTTCCCTACACCCCATCGTGACGGCTTGAAATACAGGGGCGAATCGTTTTTACAGGGCTTGTCTGCTGTCCCAGCACCTAACCCTCCTCTTTTCGCAGCACGGGCTTGGGACCAGCCATGGCAGAGTTAAAAAAACTGAAACCTTGAAGATTGAAAATTGTTCCCTACACCCCGTCATGACGGCTTTAAATACAGGGGCGAATAGTTTTTACAGGGCTGGTCTGCTCTCCCAGCATCTAACCCTCCTCTTTTCGCAGCACGGGTTTGGGACCGGCCATGGCAGAGTTAAAAAAACTGAAACCTCGATGATTGAAAATTGTTCCCTACACCCAGTCGTGACGGCTTGAAATACAGGGGCGAATGGTTTTTACAGGGCTGGTCTGCTCTCCCTGCATCCAACACTCCTCTTTTCGCAGTACGGGCTTGGGACCGGCCATGGCAGAGTTAACAATCTGAAACCTTGAAGACTGAATATTGTTCACCACACCCCATCGTGACGGCTTGAAAAACAGGGGCGAATAATTTTTACAGTGCTGGTCTGCTCTCCCAGCACCCAACCCTCCTCTTTTCGCAGCACGGGCTTGGGACCAGCCATGGCAGAGTTAAAAAACTGAAACCTTGAAGATTGAAAATTGTTCCATACACCCCGTCGTGACGGCTTTAAATACAGGGGCGAATAGTTTTTACAGGGCTGGTCTGTTCTCCCAGCACCTAACCCTCCTCTTTTTGCAGCACGGGCTTGGGACCGGCCATGGCAGAGTTAAAAAAACTGAAACCTTGAAGATTGAAAATTGTTCCCTACACCCCGTCGTGATAGCTTGAAATATAGGGGTAAATGGTTTTTACAGGGCTGGTGTGCTCTCCAGCACCGAACCCTCCTCTTTTCTGAGCACGGGCTTGGGACCGGCCATGGCAGAGTTAAAAAAACTTAAACCTTGAAGATTGAAAATTGTTCCCCACACCCCGTCATGACGGCTTGAAATACAGGGGCGAATAGTTTTTACAGGGCTGGTCTGCTCTCCCAGCACTTAACCCTCCTCTTTTCGCAGCACGGGCTTGGGACCGGCCATGGCAGAGTTAAAAAAACTGAAACCTCGATGATTGAAAATTGTTCCCTACATCCCGTCGTGATGGCTTGAAATACAGGGGCGAATAGTTTTTACAGGGCTGGTCTGCTCTCCCAGCACCTAACCCTCCTCTTTTCGCAGCACGGGCTTGGGACCGGCCATGGCAGAGTTAAAAAAACTGAAACCTTGAAGATTGAAAATTGTTCCCTACACCCCATCGTGACGGCTTGAAATACAGGGGCGAATAGTTTTTACAGGGCTGGTCTGTTCTCCCTGCACCCAACCCTCCTCTTTTCACAGCACGGGCTTGGGACCGGCCATTGCAGAGTTAAAAAAACTGAAACCTTGAAGATTGAAAATTGTTCCATACACCCCTTCGTGACAGCTTTAAATACATGGGCGAATAGTTTTTACAGGGCTGGTCTGCTCTCCCAGCACCTAACCCTCCTCTTTTTGCAGCACGGGCTTGGGACCGGCCATGGCAGAGTTAAAAAACTGAAACCTTGAAGATTGAAAATTGTTCCCTACACCCCGTTGTGATGGCTTGAAATATAGGGACAAATAGTTTTTACAGGGCTGGTGTGCTCTCCAGCACCGAACCCTCCTCTTTTCTGAGCACGGGCTTGGGACCGGCCATGGCAGAGTTAAAAAAACTGAAACCTTGAAGATTGAAAATTGTTCCATACACCCCGTCGTGACAACTTTAAATACAGGGGTGAATAGTTTTTACAGGGCTGGTCTGCTCTCCCAGCACCTGACCCTCCTCTTTTTGCAGCACGGGCTTGGAACCGGCCATGGCAGAGTTAAAAAAACTGAAACCTTGAAGATTGAAAATTGTTCCCTACACCCCATCGTGATGGCTTGAAATACAGGGGCGAATAGTTTTTACAGGCCTGGTCTGCTCTCCCAGCACCTAACCCTCCTCTTTTCACAGCACGGGCTTGGGACCGGCCGTGGCAGAGTTAAAAAAACTGAAACCTCGATGATTGAAAATTGTTCCCTACATCCCGTCGTGACGGCTTGAAATACAGGGGCGAATAGTTTTTACAGGTCTGGTCTGCTCTCCCAGCACCTAACCCTCCTCTTTTCGCAGCACGGGCTTGAGATTGGCCATGGCAGAGTTAAAAAAACTGAAACCTTGAAGATTGAAAATTGTTCCCTACACCCCGTCGTGACGGCTTGAAATACAGGGGCGAATGGTTTTTACAGGGCTGGTCTGTTCTCCCTGCACCCAATCCTCCTCTTTTCACAGCACGAGCTTGGGACCGGCCATGGCAGAGTTAAAAATCTGAAACCTTGGAGACTGAAAATTGTTCCCCACACCCCATCGTGATGGCTTGAAAAACAGGGGCGAATAATTTTTACAGTGCTGGTCTGCTCTCCCAGCACCTAACCCTCCTCTTTTCTCAGCACGGGCTTGGGACCGGCCATGGCAGAGTTTAAAAAAACTGAAACCTTGAAGATTGAAAATTGTTCCCTACACCCCGTCGTGATGGCTTGAAATACAGGGGCGAATAGTTTTTACAGGTCTGGTCTGCTCTCCCAGCACCTAACCCTCCTCTTTTCGCAGCACGGCTTGGGACCGGCCATGGCAGAGTTAAAAAAACTGAAACCTTGAAGATTGAAAATTGTTCCCTACACCCGGTCGTGACGGCTTGAAATACAGGGGCGAATAGTTTTTACAGGGCTGGTCTGCTTTCCCATCACCTAACCCTCCTCTTTTCGCAGCACGGGCTTGGGACCGGCCATGGCAGAATTAAAAAAAACTGAAACCTTAAAGATTGAAAATTGTTCCCTACACCCCGTCGTGACGGCTTAAAATACAGGGGGGAATAGTTTTTACAGGGCTGGTCTGCTCTCCCAGCACCTAACCCTCCTCTTTTCACAGCATGGGCTTGGGACCAGCCATGGCAGAGTTAAAAAAACTGAAACCTTGAAGATTGAAAATTGTTCCCTACACCCCATCGTGACGGCTTGAAATACAGGGGCGAATAGTTTTTACAGGGCTGGTCTGCTCTCCCAGCACCTAACCCTCCTCTTTTCGCAGCACGGGCTTGGGACCGGCCATGGCAGAGTTAAAAAAACTGAAACCTTGAAGATTGAAAATTGTTCCCTACACCCCATCGTGACGGCTTGAAATACAGGGGCGAATAGTTTTTACAGGGCTGGTCTGCTCTCCCAGCACCTAACCCTCCTCTTTTCACAGCACGGGCTTGGGACCGGCCATGGCAGATTTAAAAAAACTGAAACCTCGATGATTGAAAATTGTTCCCTACATCCCGTCGTGACGGCTTGAAATACAGGGGCGAATAGTTTTTACAGGGCTGGTCTGCTCTCCCAGCACCTAACCCTCCTCTTTTCGCAGCACGGGCTTGGGACCGGCCATGGCAGAGTTAAAAAAACTGAAACCTTGAAGATTGAAAATTGTTCCCTACACCCCATCGTGACGGCTTGAAATACAGGGGCGAATGGTTTTTACAGGGCTGGTCTGTTCTCCCTGCACCCAACCCTCCCTCCTCTTTTCACAGCACGGGCTTGGGACTGGCCATGGCAGAGTTAAAAAAACTGAAACCTTGAAGATTGAAAATTGTTCCATACACCCCGTCGTGACAGCTTTAATTACAGGGGCGAATAGTTTTTACAGGGCTGGTCTGCTCTCCCAGCACCTAACCCTCCTCTTTTCGCAGCACGGGCTTGGGACCGGCCATGGCAGAGTTAAAAAAACTGAAACCTTGAAGATTGAAAATTGTTCCCTACACCCCATCGTGACGGCTTGAAATACAGGGGCGAATGGTTTTTACAGGGCTGGTCTGTTCTCCCTGCACCCAACCCTCCTCTTTTCACAGCACGGGCTTGGGACCGGCCATGGCAGAGTTAAAAAAACTGAAACCTTGAAGATTGAAAATTGTTCCCTACACCCCGTCGTGACGGCTTGAAATACAGGGGCGAATAGTTTTTACAGGGCTGGTCTGCTTTCCCATCACCTAACCCTCCTCTTTTCGCAGCACGGGCTTGGGACCGGCCATGGCAGAGTTAAAAAAAACTGAAACCTTGAAGATTAAAAATTGTTCCCTACACCCCGTCGTGACGGCTTAAAATACAGGGGGGAATAGTTTTTACAGGGCTGGTCTGCTCTCCCAGCACCTAACCCTCCTCTTTTCGCAGCATGGGCTTGGGACCAGCCATGGCAGAGTTAAAAAAACTGAAACCTTGATGATTGAAAATTGTTCCCTACACCCCATCGTGACGGCTTGAAATACAGGGGCGAATCGTTTTTACAGGGCTGGTCTGCTGTCCCAGCACCTAACCCTCCTCTTTTCTCAGCACGGGCTTGGGACCAGCCATGGCAGAGTTAAAAAAACTGAAACCTTGAAGATTGAAAATTGTTCCCTACACCCCGTCGTGGCGGCTTTAAATACAGGGGCGAATAGTTTTTACAGGGCTGGTCTGCTCTCCCAGCATCTAACCCTCCTCTTTTCGCAGCACGGGCTTGGGACCGGCCTTGGCAGAGTTAAAAAAACTGAAACCTCGATGATTGAAAATTGTTCCCTACACCCAGTCGTAAAGGCTTGAAATACAGGGGCGAATGTTTTTTACAGGGCTGGTCTGCTCTCCCTGCATCCAACACTCCTCTTTTCGCAGTACGGGCTTGGGACCGGCCATGGCAGAGTTAAAAATCTGAAACCTTGAAGACTGAATATTGTTCCCCACACCCCATCGTGACGGCTTGAAAAACAGGGGCGAATAATTTTTACAGTGCTGGTCTGCTCTCCCAGCACCCAACCCTCCTCTTTTCGCAGCACGGGCTTGGGACCGGCCATGGCAGAGTTAAAAAAACTGAAACCTCGATGATTGAAAATTGTTCCCTACATCCCGTCGTGACGGCTTGAAATACAGGGGCGAATAGTTTTTACAGGGATGGTCTGCTCTCCCAGCACCTAACCCTCCTCTTTTCGCAGCACGGGCTTGGGACCGGCCATGGCAGAGTTAAAAAAACTGAAACCTTGAAGATTGAAAATTGTTCCCTACACCCCATCGTGATGGCTTGAAATACAGGGGCGAATAGTTTTTACAGGCCTGGTCTGCTCTCCCAGCACCCAACCCTCCTCTTTTCACAGCACGGGCTTGGGACCGGCCGTGGCAGAGTTAAAAAAACTGAAACCTCGATGATTGAAAATTGTTCCCTACATCCCGTCGTGACGGCTTGAAATACAGGGGCGAATAGTTTTTACAGGGCTGGTCTGCTTTCCCATCACCTAACCCTCCTCTTTTCGCAGCACGGGCTTGGGACCGGCCATGGCAGAGTTAAAAAAAACTGAAACCTTGAAGATTGAAAATTGTTCCCTACACCCCGTCGTGACGGCTTAAAATACAGGGGGGAATAGTTTTTACAGGGCTGGTCTGCTCTCCCAGCACCTAACCCTCCTCTTTTCACAGCATGGGCTTGGGACCAGCCATGGCAGAGTTAAAAAAACTGAAACCTTGAAGATTGAAAATTGTTCCCTACACCCCATCGTGACGGCTTGAAATACAGGGGCGAATAGTTTTTACAGGGCTGGTCTGCTCTCCCAGCACCTAACCCTCCTCTTTTCGCAGCACGGGCTTGGGACCGGCCATGGCAGAGTTAAAAAAACTGAAACCTTGAAGATTGAAAATTGTTCCCTACACCCCATCGTGACGGCTTGAAATACAGGGGCGAATGGTTTTTACAGGGCTGGTCTGTTCTCCCTGCACCCAACCCTCCTCTTTTCACAGCACGGGCTTGGGACCGGCCATGGCAGAGTTAAAAAAACTGAAACCTTGAAGATTGAAAATTGTTCCCTACACCCCGTCGTGACGGCTTGAAATACAGGGGCGAATAGTTTTTACAGGGATGGTCTGCTTTCCCATCACCTAACCCTCCTCTTTTCGCAGCACGGGCTTGGGACCGGCCATGGCAGAGTTAAAAAAAACTGAAACCTTGAAGATTGAAAATTGTTCCCTACACCCCGTCGTGACGGCTTAAAATACAGGGGGGAATAGTTTTTACAGGGCTGGTCTGCTCTCCCAGCACCTAACCCTCCTCATTTCGCAGCATGGGCTTGGGACCAGCCATGGCAGAGTTAAAAAAACTGAAACCTTGATGATTGAAAATTGTTCCCTACACCCCATCGTGACGGCTTGAAATACAGGGGCGAATCGTTTTTACAGGGCTGGTCTGCTGTCCCAGCACCTAACCCTCCTCTTTTCGCAGCACGGGCTTGGGACCAGCCATGGCAGAGTTAAAAAAACTGAAACCTTGAAGATTGAAAATTGTTCCCTACACCCCGTCGTGGCGGCTTTAAATACAGGGGCGAATAGTTTTTACAGGGCTGGTCTGCTCTCCCAGCATCTAACCCTCCTCTTTTCGCAGCACGGGCTTGGGACCGGCCTTGGCAGAGTTAAAAAAACTGAAACCTCGATGATTGAAAATTGTTCCCTACACCCAGTCGTAACGGCTTGAAATACAGGGGCGAATGTTTTTTACAGGGCTGGTCTGCTCTCCCTGCATCCAACACTCCTCTTTTCGCAGTACGGGCTTGGGACCGGCCATGGCAGAGTTAAAAATCTGAAACCTTGAAGACTGAATATTGTTCCCCACACCCCATCGTGACGGCTTGAAAAACAGGGGCGAATAATTTTTACAGTGCTGGTCTGCTCTCCCAGCACCCAACCCTCCTCTTTTCGCAGCACGGGCTTGGGACCGGCCATGGCAGAGTTAAAAAAACTGAAACCTCGATGATTGAAAATTGTTCCCTACATCCCGTCGTGACGGCTTGAAATACAGGGGCGAATAGTTTTTACAGGGCTGGTCTGCTCTCCCAGCACCTAACCCTCCTCTTTTCGCAGCACGGGCTTGGGACCGGCCATGGCAGAGTTAAAAAAACTGAAACCTTGAAGATTGAAAATTGTTCCCTACACCCCATCGTGACGGCTTGAAATACAGGGGCGAATGGTTTTTACAGGGCTGGTCTGTTCTCCCTGCACCCAACCCTCCTCTTTTCACAGCACGGGCTTGGGACCGGCCATGGCAGAGTTAAAAAAACTGAAACCTTGAAGATTGAAAATTGTTCCATACACCCCGTCGTGACGGCTTTAAATACAGGGGCGAATAGTTTTTACAGGGCTGGTCTGCTCTCCCAGCACCTAACCCTCCTCTTTTTGCAGCACGGGCTTGGGACCGGCCATGGCAGAGTTAAAAAAACTGAAACCTTGAAGATTGAAAATTGTTCCCTACACCCCGTCGTGACGGCTTGAAATACAGGGGCGAATGGTTTTTACAGGGCTGGTCTGTTCTCCCTGCACCCAACCCTCCTCTTTTCACAGCACGGGCTTGGGACCGGCCATGGCAGAGTTAAAAAAACTGAAACCTTGAAGATTGAAAATTGTTCCATACACCCCGTCGTGACAGCTTTAATTACAGGGGCGAATAGTTTTTACAGGGCTGGTCTGCTCTCCCAGCACCTAACCCTCCTCTTTTCTGAGCACGGGCTTGGGACCGGCCATGGCAGAGTTAAAAAAACTGAAACCTTGAAGATTGAAAATTGTTCCCCACACCCCGTCGTGATGGTTTGAAATACAGGGGCGAATAGTTTTTACAGGGCTGGTCTGCTCTCCCAGCACTTAACCCTCCTCTTTTCGCAGCATGGCCTTGGGACCGGCCATGGCAGAGTTAAAAAAACTGAAACCTCGATGATTGAAAATTGTTCCCTACTTCCCGTCGTGACGGCTTGAAATACAGGGGCGAATAGTTTTTACAGGGCTGGTCTGCTCTCCCAGCACCTAACCCTCCTCTTTTCGCAGCACGGGCTTGGGACCGGCCATGGCAGAGTTAAAAAAACTGAAACCTTGAAGATTGAAAATTGTTCCCTACACCTCATCGTGACGGCTTGAAATACAGGGGCGAATAGTTTTTACAGGGCTGGTCTGCTCTCCCTGCACCTAACCCTCCTCTTTTCACAGCACGGTCTTGGGACCGGCCATGGCAGAGTTAAAAAAACTGAAACCTCGATGATTGAAAATTGTTCCCTACATCCCGTCGTGACGGCTTGAAATACAGGGGCGAATAGTTTTTACAGGGCTGGTCTGCTCTCCCAGCACCTAACCCTCCTCTTTTCGCAGCACGGGCTTTAGACCGGCCATGGCAGAGTTAAAAAAACTGAAACCTTGAAGATTGAAAATTGTTCCATACACCCCGTCGTGACAGCTTTAAATACATGGGTGAATAGTTTTTACAGGGCTGGTCTGCTCTCCCAGCACCTAACCCTCCTCTTTTTGCAGCACGGGCTTGGGACCGGCCATGGCAGAGTTAAAAAACTGAAACCTTGAAGATTGAAAATTGTTCCCTACACCCCGTTGTGATGGCTTGAAATATAGGGACAAATAGTTTTTACAGGGCTGGTGTGCTCTCCAGCACCGAATCCTCCTCTTTTCTGAGCACGGGCTTGGGACCGGCCATGGCAGAGTTAAAAAAACTGAAACCTTGAAGATTGAAAATTGTTCCATACACCCCGTCGTGACAACTTTAAATACAGGGGTGAATAGTTTTTACAGGGCTGGTCTGCTCTCCCAGCACCTGACCCTCCTCTTTTTGCAGCACGGGCTTGGAACCGGCCATGGCAGAGTTAAAAAAACTGAAACCTTGAAGATTGAAAATTGTTCCCTACACCCCATCGTGATGGCTTGAAATACAGGGGCGAATAGTTTTTACAGGCCTGGTCTGCTCTCCCAGCACCTAACCCTCCTCTTTTCACAGCACGGGCTTGGGACCGGCCGTGGCAGAGTTAAAAAAACTGAAACCTCGATGATTGAAAATTGTTCCCTACATCCCGTCGTGACGGCTTGAAATACAGGGGCGAATAGTTTTTACAGGTCTGGTCTGCTCTCCCAGCACCTAACCCTCCTCTTTTCGCAGCACGGGCTTGAGATTGGCCATGGCAGAGTTAAAAAAACTGAAACCTTGAAGATTGAAAATTGTTCCCTACACCCCGTCGTGACGGCTTGAAATACAGGGGCGAATGGTTTTTACAGGGCTGGTCTGTTCTCCCTGCACCCAACCCTCCTCTTTTCACAGCACGAGCTTGGGACCGGCCATGGCAGAGTTAAAAATCTGAAACCTTGGAGACTGAAAATTGTTCCCCACACCCCATCGTGATGGCTTGAAATACAGGGGCGAATAATTTTTACAGTGCTGGTCTGCTCTCCCAGCACCTAACCCTCCTCTTTTCTCAGCACGGGCTTGGGACCGGCCATGGCAGAGTTTAAAAAAACTGAAACCTTGAAGATTGAAAATTGTTCCCTACACCCCGTCGTGATGGCTTGAAATACAGGGGCGAATATTTTTTACAGGTCTGGTCTGCTCTCCCAGCACCTAACCCTCCTCTTTTCGCAGCACGGCTTGGGACCGGCCATGGCAGAGTTAAAAAAACTGAAACCTTGAAGATTGAAAATTGTTCCCTACACCCCGTCGTGACGGCTTGAAATACAGGGGCGAATAGTTTTTACAGGGCTGGTCTGCTTTCCCATCACCTAACCCTCCTCTTTTCGCAGCACGGGCTTGGGACCGGCCATGGCAGAGTTAAAAAAAACTGAAACCTTGAAGATTGAAAATTGTTCCCTACACCCCGTCGTGACGGCTTAAAATACAGGGGGGGAATAGTTTTTACAGGGCTGGTCTGCTCTCCCAGCACCTAACCCTCCTCTTTTCACAGCATGGGCTTGGGACCAGCCATGGCAGAGTTAAAAAAACTGAAACCTTGAAGATTGAAAATTGTTCCCTACACCCCATCGTGACGGCTTGAAATACAGGGGCGAATAGTTTTTACAGGGCTGGTCTGCTCTCCCAGCACCTAACCCTCCTCTTTTCGCAGCACGGGCTTGGGACCGGCCATGGCAGAGTTAAAAAAACTGAAACCTTGAAGATTGAAAATTGTTCCCTACACCCCATCGTGACGGCTTGAAATACAGGGGCGAATAGTTTTTACAGGGCTGGTCTGCTCTCCCAGCACCTAACCCTCCTCTTTTCACAGCACGGGCTTGGGACCGGCCATGGCAGAGTTAAAAAAACTGAAACCTCGATGATTGAAAATTGTTCCCTACATCCCGTCGTGACGGCTTGAAATACAGGGGCGAATAGTTTTTACAGGGCTGGTCTGCTCTCCCAGCACCTAACCCTCCTCTTTTCGCAGCACGGGCTTGGGACCGGCCATGGCAGAGTTAAAAAAACTGAAACCTTGAAGATTGAAAATTGTTCCCTACACCCCATCGTGACGGCTTGAAATACAGGGGCGAATGGTTTTTACAGGGCTGGTCTGTTCTCCCTGCACCCAACCCTCCTCTTTTCACAGCACGGGCTTGGGACCGGCCATGGCAGAGTTAAAAAAACTGAAACCTTGAAGATTGAAAATTGTTCCATACACCCCGTCGTGACGGCTTTAAATACAGGGGCGAATAGTTTTTACAGGGCTGGTCTGCTCTCCCAGCACCTAACCCTCCTCTTTTTGCAGCACGGGCTTGGGACTGGCCATGGCAGAGTTAAAAAAACTGAAACCTTGAAGATTGAAAATTGTTCCCTACACCCCGTCGTGACGGCTTGAAATAGAGGGGCGAATGGTTTTTACAGGGCTGGTCTGTTCTCCCTGCACCCAACCCTCCTCTTTTCACAGCACGGGCTTGGGACCGGCCATGGCAGAGTTAAAAAAACTGAAACCTTGAAGATTGAAAATTGTTCCATACACCCCGTCGTGACAGCTTTAATTACAGGGGCGAATAGTTTTTACAGGGCTGGTCTGCTCTCCCAGCACCTAACCCTCCTCTTTTCGCAGCACGGGCTTGGGACCGGCCATGGCAGAGTTAAAAAAACTGAAACCTTGAAGATTGAAAATTGTTCCCTACACCCCATCGTGACGGCTTGAAATACAGGGGCGAATGGTTTTTACAGGGCTGGTCTGTTCTCCCTGCACCCAACCCTCCTCTTTTCACAGCACGGGCTTGGGACCGGCCATGGCAGAGTTAAAAAAACTGAAACCTTGAAGATTGAAAATTGTTCCCTACACCCCGTCTTGACGGCTTGAAATACAGGGGCGAATAGTTTTTACAGGGCTGGTCTGCTTTCCCATCACCTAACCCTCCTCTTTTCGCAGCACGGGCTTGGGACCAGCCATGGCAGAGTTAAAAAAAACTGAAACCTTGAAGATTGAAAATTGTTCCCTACACCCCGTCGTGACGGCTTAAAATACAGGGGGGAATAGTTTTTACAGGGCTGGTCTGCTCTCCCAGCACCTAACCCTCCTCTTTTCGCAGCATGGGCTTGGGACCAGCCATGGCAGAGTTAAAAAAACTGAAACCTTGATGATTGAAAATTGTTCCCTACACCCCATCGTGACGGCTTGAAATACAGGGGCGAATCGTTTTTACAGGGCTGGTCTGCTGTCCCAGCACCTAACCCTCCTCTTTTCGCAGCACGGGCTTGGGACCAGCCATGGCAGAGTTAAAAAAACTGAAACCTTGAAGATTGAAAATTGTTCCCTACACCCCGTCGTGGCGGCTTTAAATACAGGGGCGAATAGTTTTTACAGGGCTGGTCTGCTCTCCCAGCATCTAACCCTCCTCTTTTCGCAGCACGGGCTTGGGACCGGCCTTGGCAGAGTTAAAAAAACTGAAACCTCGATGATTGAAAATTGTTCCCTACACCCAGTCGTAACGGCTTGAAATACAGGGGCGAATGTTTTTTACAGGGCTGGTCTGCTCTCCCTGCATCCAACACTCCTCTTTTCGCAGTACGGGCTTGGGACCGGCCATGGCAGAGTTAAAAATCTGAAACCTTGAAGACTGAATATTGTTCCCCACACCCCATCGTGACGGCTTGAAAAACAGGGGCGAATAATTTTTACAGTGCTGGTCTGCTCTCCCAGCACCCAACCCTCCTCTTTTCACAGCACGGGCTTGAGATTGGCCATGGCAGAGTTAAAAAAACTGAAACCTTGAAGATTGAAAATTGTTCCCTACACCCCGTCGTGACGGCTTGAAATACAGGGGCGAATGGTTTTTACAGGGCTGGTCTGTTCTCCCTGCACCCAACCCTCCTCTTTTCACAGCACGAGCTTGGGACCGGCCATGGCAGAGTTAAAAATCTGAAACCTTGGAGACTGAAAATTGTTCCCCACACCCCATCGTGATGGCTTGAAAAACAGGGGCGAATAATTTTTACAGTGCTGGTCTGCTCTCCCAGCACCTAACCCTCCTCTTTTCTCAGCACGGGCTTGGGACCGGCCATGGCAGAGTTTAAAAATACTGAAACCTTGAAGATTGAAAATTGTTCCCTACACCCCGTCGTGATGGCTTGAAATACAGGGGCGAATAGTTTTTACAGGTCTGGTCTGCTCTCCCAGCACCTAACCCTCCTCTTTTCGCAGCACGGCTTGGGACCGGCCATGGCAGAGTTAAAAAAACTGAAACCTTGAAGATTGAAAATTGTTCCCTACACCCCGTCGTGACGGCTTGAAATACAGGGGCGAATAGTTTTTACAGGGCTGGTCTGCTTTCCCATCACCTAACCCTCCTCTTTTCGCAGCACGGGCTTGGGACCGGCCATGGCAGAGTTAAAAAAAACTGAAACCTTGAAGATTGAAAATTGTTCCCTACACCCCGTCGTGACGGCTTAAAATACAGGGGGGGAATAGTTTTTACAGGGCTGGTCTGCTCTCCCAGCACCTAACCCTCCTCTTTTCACAGCATGGGCTTGGGACCAGCCATGGCAGAGTTAAAAAAACTGAAACCTTGAAGATTGAAAATTGTTCCCTACACCCCATCGTGACGGCTTGAAATACAGGGGCGAATAGTTTTTACAGGGCTGGTCTGCTCTCCCAGCACCTAACCCTCCTCTTTTCGCAGCACGGGCTTGGGACCGGCCATGGCAGAGTTAAAAAAACTGAAACCTTGAAGATTGAAAATTGTTCCCTACACCCCATCGTGACGGCTTGAAATACAGGGGCGAATAGTTTTTACAGGGCTGGTCTGCTCTCCCAGCACCTAACCCTCCTCTTTTCACAGCACGGGCTTGGGACCGGCCATGGCAGAGTTAAAAAAACTGAAACCTCGATGATTGAAAATTGTTCCCTACATCCCGTCGTGACGGCTTGAAATACAGGGGCGAATAGTTTTTACAGGGCTGGTCTGCTCTCCCAGCACCTAACCCTCCTCTTTTCGCAGCACAGGCTTGGGACCGGCCATGGCAGAGTTAAAAAAACTGAAACCTTGAAGATTGAAAATTGTTCCCTACACCCCATCGTGACGGCTTGAAATACAGGGGCGAATGGTTTTTACAGGGCTGGTCTGTTCTCCCTGCACCCAACCCTCCTCTTTTCACAGCACGGGCTTGGGACCGGCCATGGCAGAGTTAAAAAAACTGAAACCTTGAAGATTCTAAATTGTTCCATACACCCCGTCGTGACGGCTTTAAATACAGGGGCGAATAGTTTTTACAGGGCTGGTCTGCTCTCCCAGCACCTAACCCTCCTCTTTTTGCAGCACGGGCTTGGGACCGGCCATGGCAGAGTTAAAAAAACTGAAACCTTGAAGATTGAAAATTGTTCCCTACACCCCGTCGTGACGGCTTGAAATACAGGGGCGAATGGTTTTTACAGGGCTGGTCTGTTCTCCCTGCACCCAACCCTCCTCTTTTCACAGCACGGGCTTGGGACCGGCCATGGCAGAGTTAAAAAAACTGAAACCTTGAAGATTGAAAATTGTTCCATACACCCCGTCGTGACAGCTTTAATTACAGGGGCGAATAGTTTTTACAGGGCTGGTCTGCTCTCCCAGCACCTAACCCTCCTCTTTTCGCAGCACGGGCTTGGGACCGGCCATGGCAGAGTTAAAAAAACTGAAACCTTGAAGATTGAAAATTGTTCCCTACACCCCATCGTGACGGCTTGAAATACAGGGGCGAATGGTTTTTACAGGGCTGGTCTGTTCTCCCTGCACCCAACCCTCCTCTTTTCACAGCACGGGCTTGGGACCGGCCATGGCAGAGTTAAAAAAACTGAAACCTTGAAGATTGAAAATTGTTCCCTACACCCCGTCTTGACGGCTTGAAATACAGGGGCGAATAGTTTTTACAGGGCTGGTCTGCTTTCCCATCACCTAACCCTCCTCTTTTCGCAGCACGGGCTTGGGACCAGCCATGGCAGAGTTAAAAAAAACTGAAACCTTGAAGATTGAAAATTGTTCCCTACACCCCGTCGTGACGGCTTAAAATACAGGGGGGAATAGTTTTTACAGGGCTGGTCTGCTCTCCCAGCACCTAACCCTCCTCTTTTCGCAGCATGGGCTTGGGACCAGCCATGGCAGAGTTAAAAAAACTGAAACCTTGATGATTGAAAATTGTTCCCTACACCCCATCGTGACGGCTTGAAATACAGGGGCGAATCGTTTTTACAGGGCTGGTCTGCTGTCCCAGCACCTAACCCTCCTCTTTTCGCAGCACGGGCTTGGGACCAGCCATGGCAGAGTTAAAAAAACTGAAACCTTGAAGATTGAAAATTGTTCCCTACACCCCGTCGTGGCGGCTTTAAATACAGGGGCGAATAGTTTTTACAGGGCTGGTCTGCTCTCCCAGCATCTAACCCTCCTCTTTTCGCAGCACGGGCTTGGGACCGGCCTTGGCAGAGTTAAAAAAACTGAAACCTCGATGATTGAAAATTGTTCCCTACACCCAGTCGTAACGGCTTGAAATACAGGGGCGAATGTTTTTTACAGGGCTGGTCTGCTCTCCCTGCATCCAACACTCCTCTTTTCGCAGTACAGGCTTGGGACCGGCCATGGCAGAGTTAAAAATCTGAAACCTTGAAGACTGAATATTGTTCCCCACACCCCATCGTGACGGCTTGAAAAACAGGGGCGAATAATTTTTACAGTGCTGGTCTGCTCTCCCAGCACCCAACCCTCCTCTTTTCACAGCATGGGCTTGGGACCGGCCATGGCAGAGTTAAAAAAACTGAAACCTCGATGATTGAAAATTGTTCCCTACATCCCGTCGTGACGGCTTGAAATACAGGGGCGAATAGTTTTTACAGGGATGGTCTGCTCTCCCAGCACCTAACCCTCCTCTTTTCGCAGCACGGGCTTGGGACCGGCCATGGCAGAGTTAAAAAAACTGAAACCTTGAAGATTGAAAATTGTTCCCTACACCCCATCGTGATGGCTTGAAATACAGGGGCGAATAGTTTTTACAGGCCTGGTCTGCTCTCCCAGCACCTAACCCTCCTCTTTTCACAGCACGGGCTTGGGACCGGCCGTGGCAGAGTTAAAAAAACTGAAACCTCGATGATTGAAAATTGTTCCCTACATCCCGTCGTGACGGCTTGAAATACAGGGGCGAATAGTTTTTACAGGGCTGGTCTGCTTTCCCATCACCTAACCCTCCTCTTTTCGCAGCACGGGCTTGGGACCGGCCATGGCAGAGTTAAAAAAAACTGAAACCTTGAAGATTGAAAATTGTTCCCTACACCCCGTCGTGACGGCTTAAAATACAGGGGGGAATAGTTTTTACAGGGCTGGTCTGCTCTCCCAGCACCTAACCCTCCTCTTTTCACAGCATGGGCTTGGGACCAGCCATGGCAGAGTTAAAAAAACTGAAACCTTGAAGATTGAAAATTGTTCCCTACACCCCATCGTGACGGCTTGAAATACAGGGGCGAATAGTTTTTACAGGGCTGGTCTGCTCTCCCAGCACCTAACCCTCCTCTTTTCGCAGCACGGGCTTGGGACCGGCCATGGCAGAGTTAAAAAAACTGAAACCTTGAAGATTGAAAATTGTTCCCTACACCCCATCGTGACGGCTTGAAATACAGGGGCGAATAGTTTTTACAGGGCTGGTCTGCTCTCCCAGCACCTAACCCTCCTCTTTTCACAGCACGGGCTTGGGACCGGCCATGGCAGAGTTAAAAAAACTGAAACCTCGATGATTGAAAATTGTTCCCTACATCCCGTCGTGACGGCTTGAAATACAGGGGCAAATAGTTTTTACAGGGCTGGTCTGCTCTCCCAGCACCTAACCCTCCTCTTTTCGCAGCATGGGCTTGGGACCGGCCATGGCAGAGTTAAAAAAACTGAAACCTTGAAGATTGAAAATTGTTCCCTACACCCCATCGTGACGGCTTGAAATACAGGGGCGAATGGTTTTTACAGGGCTGGTCTGTTCTCCCTGCACCCAACCCTCCTCTTTTCACAGCACGGGCTTGGGACCGGCCATGGCAGAGTTAAAAAAACTGAAACCTTGAAGATTGAAAATTGTTCCCTACACCCCGTCGTGACGGCTTGAAATACAGGGGCGAATAGTTTTTACAGGGATGGTCTGCTTTCCCATCACCTAACCCTCCTCTTTTCGCAGCACGGGCTTGGGACCGGCCATGGCAGAGTTAAAAAAAACTGAAACCTTGAAGATTGAAAATTGTTCCCTACACCCCGTCGTGACGGCTTAAAATACAGGGGGGAATAGTTTTTACAGGGCTGGTCTGCTCTCCCAGCACCTAACCCTCCTCTTTTCGCAGCATGGGCTTGGGACCAGCCATGGCAGAGTTAAAAAAACTGAAACCTTGATGATTGAAAATTGTTCCCTACACCCCATCGTGACGGCTTGAAATACAGGGGCGAATCGTTTTTACAGGGCTGGTCTGCTGTCCCAGCACCTAACCCTCCTCTTTTCGCAGCACGGGCTTGGGACCAGCCATGGCAGAGTTAAAAAAACTGAAACCTTGAAGATTGAAAATTGTTCCCTACACCCCGTCGTGGCGGCTTTAAATACAGGGGCGAATAGTTTTTACAGGGCTGGTCTGCTCTCCCAGCATCTAACCCTCCTCTTTTCGCAGCACGGGCTTGGGACCGGCCTTGGCAGAGTTAAAAAAACTGAAACCTCGATGATTGAAAATTTTTCCCTACACCCAGTCGTAACGGCTTGAAATACAGGGGCGAATGTTTTTTACAGGGCTGGTCTGCTCTCCCTGCATCCAACACTCCTCTTTTCGCAGTACGGGCTTGGGACCGGCCATGGCAGAGTTAAAAATCTGAAACCTTGAAGACTGAATATTGTTCCCCACACCCCATCGTGACGGCTTGAAAAACAGGGGCGAATAATTTTTACAGTGCTGGTCTGCTCTCCCAGCACCCAACCCTCCTCTTTTCGCAGCACGGGCTTGGGACCGGCCATGGCAGAGTTAAAAAAACTGAAACCTCGATGATTGAAAATTGTTCCCTACATCCCGTCGTGACGGCTTGAAATACAGGGGCGAATAGTTTTTACAGGGATGGTCTGCTCTCCCAGCACCTAACCCTCCTCTTTTCGCAGCATGGGCTTGGGACCAGCCATGGCAGAGTTAAAAAAACTGAAACCTTGATGATTGAAAATTGTTCCCTACACCCCATCGTGACGGCTTGAAATACAGGGGCGAATCGTTTTTACAGGGCTGGTCTGCTGTCCCAGCACCTAACCCTCCTCTTTTCGCAGCACGGGCTTGGGACCAGCCATGGCAGAGTTAAAAAAACTGAAACCTTGAAGATTGAAAATTGTTCCCTACACCCCGTCGTGGCGGCTTTAAATACAGGGGCGAATAGTTTTACAGGGCTGGTCTGCTCTCCCAGCATCTAACCCTCCTCTTTTCGCAGCACGGGCTTGGGACCGGCCTTGGCAGAGTTAAAAAAACTGAAACCTCGATGATTGAAAATTGTTCCCTACACCCAGTCGTAACGGCTTGAAATACAGGGGCGAATGTTTTTTACAGGGCTGGTCTGCTCTCCCTGCATCCAACACTCCTCTTTTCGCAGTACGGGCTTGGGACCGGCCATGGCAGAGTTAAAAATCTGAAACCTTGAAGACTGAATATTGTTCCCCACACCCCATCGTGACGGCTTGAAAAACAGGGGCGAATAATTTTTACAGTGCTGGTCTGCTCTCCCAGCACCCAACCCTCCTCTTTTCGCAGCACGGGCTTGGGACCGGCCATGGCAGAGTTAAAAAAACTGAAACCTCGATGATTGAAAATTGTTCCCTACACCCCATCGTGATGGCTTGAAATACAGGGGCGAATAGTTTTTACAGGCCTGGTCTGCTCTCCCAGCACCTAACCCTCCTCTTTTCACAGCACGGGCTTGGGACCGGCCGTGGCAGAGTTAAAAAAACTGAAACCTCGATGATTGAAAATTGTTCCCTACATCCCGTCGTGACGGCTTGAAATACAGGGGCGAATAGTTTTTACAGGTCTGGTCTGCTCTCCCAGCACCTAACCCTCCTCTTTTCGCAGCACGGGCTTGAGATCGGCCATGGCAGAGTTAAAAAAACTGAAACCTTGAAGATTGAAAATTGTTCCCTACACCCCGTCGTGACGGCTTGAAATACAGGGGCGAATGGTTTTTACAGGGCTGGTCTGTTCTCCCTGCACACAACCCTCCTCTTTTCACAGCACGAGCTTGGGACCGGCCATGGCAGAGTTAAAAATCTGAAACCTTGGAGACTGAAAATTGTTCCCCACACCCCATCGTGATGGCTTGAAAAACAGGGGCGAATAATTTTTACAGTGCTGGTCTGCTCTCCCAGCACCTAACCCTCCTCTTTTCTCAGCACGGGCTTGGGACCGGCCATGGCAGAGTTAAAAAAACTGAAACTTTGAAGATTGAAAATTGTTCCCTACACCCCGTCGTGACGGCTTGAAATACAGGGGCGAATAGTTTTTACAGGGCTGGTCTGCTCTCCCAGCACCTAACCCTCCTCTTTTCACAGCACGGGCTTGGGATCGGCCATGGTAGAGTTAAAAAAACTTAAACCTTGAAGATTGAAAATTGTTCCCCACACCCCATTGTGACGGCTTGAAATACAGGGGCGAATAGTTTTTACAGGGCTGGTCTGCTCTCCCAGCACTTAACCCTCCTCTTTTCGCAGCATGGGCTTGGGACCGGCCATGGCAGAGTTAAAAAAACTGAAACCTCGATGATTGAAAATTGTTCCCTACATCCCGTCGTGACGGCTTGAAATACAGGGGCGAATAGTTTTTACAAGGCTGGTCTGCTCTCCCAGCACCTAACCCTCCTCTTTTCGCAGCACGGGCTTGGGACCGGCCATGGCAGAGTTAAAAAAACTGAAACCTTGAAGATTGAAAATTGTTCCCTACACCCCGTCGTGACGGCTTTAAATACAGGGGCGAATAGTTTTTACAGGGCTGGTCTGCTCTCCCTGCACCCAACCCTCCTCTTTTCACAGCACGGGCTTGGGACCGGCCATGGCAGAGTTAAAAATCTGAAACCTTGAAGACTGAAAATTGTTCCCCACACCCCATCGTGATGGCTTGAAAAACAGGGGTGAATAATTTTTACAGTGCTGGTCTCCTCTCCCAGCACCCAACCCTCCTCTTTTCACAGCACGGGCTTGGGACCAGCCATGGCAGAGTTAGAAAAACTGAAACCTTGAAGATTGAAAATTGTTCCCTACACCCCGTTGTAATGGCTTTGAAATACAGGGGCGAATAGTTTTTACAGGGCTGGTCTGCTCTCCCAGCACCAAACCCTCCTCTTTTCGCAGCACAGGCTTGGGACCGGCCATGGCAGAGTTAAAAAAACTGAAACCTTGAAGATTGAAAATTGTTCCCTACACCCCGTCGTGACGGCTTGAAATACAGGGGCAAATAGTTTTTACATGGCTGGTCTGCTCTCCTAGCACCCAACCCTCCTCTTTTTGCAGCACGGGCTTGGGACCAGCCATGGCAGAGTTAAAAAAACTGAAACCTTGAATATTGAAAATTGTTCCCCACACCCCGTCGTAATGGCTTGAAATATAGGGGCAAATGGTTTTTACAGGGCTGGTGTGCTCTCCAGCACCGAAACCTCCTATTTTCTCAGCACGGGCTTGGGACCGGCCATGGCAGAGTTAAAAAAACTGAAACCTTGAAGATTGAAAATTGTTCCCCACACCCCGTCGTGACAGCTTGAAATACAGGGGCAAAAAGTTTTTACATGGCTGGTCTGCTCTCCCAGCACCTAACCCTCCTCTTTTCACAGCACGGGCTTGGGACCGGCCATGGCAGAGTTAAAAAAACTGAAACCTTGAAGATTGAAAATTGTTCCCTACACCCCGTCGTGACGGCTTGAAATACAGGGGCGAATAGTTTTTACAGGGCTGGTCTGCTCTCCCAGCACCTAACCCTCCTCTTTTCACAGCACGGGCTTGGGATCGGCCATGGCAGAGTTAAAAAAACTTAAACCTTGAAGATTGAAAATTGTTCCCTACACCCCATCGTGACGGCTTGAAATACAGGGGCGAATAGTTTTTACAGGGCTGGTCTGCTCTCCCAGCACCTAACCCTCCTCTTTTCACAGCACGGGCTTGGGACCGGCCATGGCAGAGTTAAAAAAACTGAAACCTCGATGATTGAAAATTGTTCCCTACATCCCGTCGTGACGGCTTGAAATACAGGGGCGAATAGTTTTTACAGGGCTGGTCTGCTCTCCCAGCACCTAACCCTCCTCTTTTCGCAGCACGGGCTTGGGACCGGCCATGGCAGAGTTAAAAAAACTGAAACCTTGAAGATTGAAAGTTGTTCCCTACACCCCGTCGTGACGGCTTGAAATACAGGGGCGAATGGTTTTTACAGGGCTGGTCTGTTCTCCCTGCACCCAACCCTCCTCTTTTCACAGCACGGGCTTGGGACCGGCCATGGCAGAGTTAAAAAAACTGAAACCTTGAAGATTGAAAATTGTTCCATACACCCCGTCGTGACGGCTTTAAATACAGGGGCGAATAGTTTTTACAGGGCTGGTCTGCTCTCCCAGCACCTAACCCTCCTCTTTTTGCAGCACGGGCTTGGGACCGGCCATGGCAGAGTTAAAAAAACTGAAACCTTGAAGATTGAAAATTGTTCCCTACACCCCGTCGTGACGGCTTGAAATACAGGGGCGAATGGATTTTACAGGGCTGGTCTGTTCTCCCTGCACCCAACCCTCCTCTTTTCACAGCACGGGCTTGGGACCGGCCATGGCAGAGTTAAAAAAACTGAAACCTTGAAGATTGAAAATTGTTCCATACACCCCGTCGTGACAGCTTTAAATACAGGGGCGAATAGTTTTTACAGGGCTGGTCTGCTCTCCCAGCACCTAACCCTCCTCTTTTTGCAGCACGGGCTTGGGACCGGCCATGGCAGAGTTAAAAAACTGAAACCTTGAAGATTGAAAATTGTTCCCTACATCCCGTCGTGACGGCTTGAAATACAGGGGCGAATAGTTTTTACAGGGCTGGTCTGCTCTCCCTGCACCTAACCCTGCTCTTTTCACAGCACGGTCTTGGGACCGGCCATGGCAGAGTTAAAAAAACTGAAACCTCGATGATTGAAAATTGTTCCCTACATCCCGTCGTGACGGCTTGAAATACAGGGGCGAATAGTTTTTACAGGGCTGGTCTGCTCTCCCAGCACCTAACCCTCCTCTTTTCGCAGCACGGGCTTTAGACCGGCCATGGCAGAGTTAAAAAAACTGAAACCTTGAAGATTGAAAATTGTTCCCTACACCCCGTCGTGACGGCTTGAAATACAGGGGCGAATGGTTTTTACAGGGCTGGTCTGTTCTCCCTGCACCCAACCCTCCTCTTTTCACAGCACGGGCTTGGGACCGGCCATGGCAGAGTTAAAAATCTGAAACCTTGGAGACTGAAAATTGTTCCCCACACCCCATCGTGATGGCTTGAAATACAGGGGCGAATAGTTTTTACAGGTCTGGTCTGCTCTCCCAGCACCTAACCCTCCTCTTTTTGCAGCACGGGCTTGGGACCGGCCATGGCAGAGTTAAAAAAACTGAAACCTTGAAGATTGAAAATTGTTCCCTACACCCCGTCGTGACGGCTTGAAATACAGGGGCGAATAGTTTTTACGGGGCTGGTCTGCTTTCCCATCACCTAACCCTCCTCTTTTCGCAGCACGGGCTTGGGACCGGCCATGGCAGAGTTAAAAAAAACTGAAACCTTGAAGATTGAAAATTGTTCCCTACACCCCGTCGTGACGGCTTAAAATACAGGGGGAATAGTTTTTACAGGGCTGGTATGCTCTCCCAGCACCTAACCCTCCTCTTTTCGCAGCATGGGCTTGGGACCAGCCATGGCAGAGTTAAAAAAACTGAAACCTTGATGATTGAAAATTGTTCCCTACACCCCATCGTGACGGCTTGAAATACAGGGGCGAATAGTTTTTACAGGGCTGGTCTGCTGTCCCAGCACCTAACCCTCCTCTTTTCGCAGCACGGGCTTGGGACCAGCCATGGCAGAGTTAAAAAAACTGAAACCTTGAAGATTGAAAATTGTTCCCTACACCCCGTCATGACGGCTTTAAATACAGGGGTGAATAGTTTTTACAGGGCTGGTCTGCTCTCCCAGCATCTAACCCTCCTCTTTTCGCAGCACGGGCTTGGGACCGGCCATGGCAGAGTTAAAAAAACTGAAACCTCGATGATTGAAAATTGTTCCCTACACCCAGTCGTGACGGCTTGAAATACAGGGGCGAATGTTTTTTACAGGGCTGGTCTGCTCTCCCTGCATCCAACACTCCTCTTTTCGCAGTACGGGCTTGGGACCGGCCATGGCAGAGTTAAAAATCTGAAACCTTGAAGACTGAATATTGTTCACCACACCCCATCGTGACGGCTTGAAAAACAGGGGCGAATAATTTTTACAGTGCTGGTCTGCTCTCCCAGCACCCAACCCTCCTCTTTTCGCAGCACGGGCTTGGGACCAGCCATGGCAGAGTTAAAAAACTGAAACCTTGAAGATTGAAAATTGTTCCATACACCCCGTCGTGACGGCTTTAAATACAGGGGCGAATAGTTTTTACAGGGCTGGTCTGTTCTCCCAGCACCTAACCCTCCTCTTTTTGCAGCACGGGCTTGGGACCGGCCATGGCAGAGTTAAAAAAACTGAAACCTTGAAGATTGAAAATTGTTCCCTACACCCCGTCGTGATAGCTTGAAATATAGGGGTAAATGGTTTTTACAGGGCTGGTGTGCTCTCCAGCACCGAACCCTCCTCTTTTCTGAGCACGGGCTTGGGACCGGCCATGGCAGAGTTAAAAAAACTTAAACCTTGAAGATTGAAAATTGTTCCCCACACCCCGTCATGACGGCTTGAAATACAGGGGCGAATAGTTTTTACAGGGCTGGTCTGCTCTCCCAGCACTTAACCCTCCTCTTTTCGCAGCACAGGCTTGGGACCGGCCATGGCAGAGTTAAAAAAACTGAAACCTCGATGATTGAAAATTGTTCCCTACATCCCGTCGTGATGGCTTGAAATACAGGGGTGAATAGTTTTTACAGGGCTGGTCTGCTCTCCCAGCACCTAACCCTCCTCTTTTTGCAGTACGGGCTTGGAACTGGCCATGGCAGAGTTAAAAAAACTGAAACCTTGAAGATTGAAAATTGTTCCCTACACCCCATCGTGACGGCTTGAAATACAGGGGCGAATGGTTTTTACAGGGATGGTCTGTTCTCCCTGCACCCAACCCTCCTCTTTTCACAGCACGGGCTTGGGACCGGCCATGGCAGAGTTAAAAAAACTGAAACCTTGAAGATTGAAAATTGTTCCATACACCCCGTCGTGACGGCTTTAAATACAGGGGTGAATAGTTTTTACAGGGCTGGTCTGCTCTCCCAGCACCTAACCCTCCTCTTTTTGCAGCACGGGCTTGGGACCGGCCATGGCAGAGTTAAAAAAACTGAAACCTTGAAGATTGAAAATTGTTCCCTACACCCCGTTGTGATGGCTTGAAATATAGGGACAAATAGTTTTTACAGGGCTGGTGTGCTCTCCAGCACCGAACCCTCCTCTTTTCTGAGCACGGGCTTGGGACCGGCCATGGCAGAGTTAAAAAAACTGAAACCTTGAAGATTGAAAATTGTTCCCCACACCCCGTCGTGACGGTTTGAAATACAGGGGCGAATAGTTTTTACAGGGCTGGTCTGCTCTCCCAGCACTTAACCCTCCTCTTTTCGCAGCACGGGCTTGGGACCGGCCATGGCAGAGTTAAAAAAACTGAAACCTCGATGATTGAAAATTGTTCCCTACATCCCGTTGTGACGGCTTGAAATACAGGGGCGAATAGTTTTTACAGGGCTGGTCTGCTCTCCCAGCACCTAACTCTCCTCTTTTCGCAGCACGGGCTTGGGACCGGCCATGGCAGAGTTAAAAAAACTGAAACCTTGAAGATTGAAAATTGTTCCCTACACCCCATCGTGACGGCTTGAAATACAGGGGCGAATAGTTTTTACAGGGCTGGTCTGCTCTCCCAGCACCTAACCCTCCTCTTTTCACAGCACGGTCTTAGGACCGGCTATGGCAGAGTTAAAAAAACTGAAACCTTGAAGATTGAAAATTGTTCCATACACCCCGTCGTGACAGCTTTAAATACAGGGGCGAACAGTTTTTACAGGGCTGGTCTGCTCTCCCAGCACCTAACCCTCCTCTTTTTGCAGCACGGGCTTGGGACCGGCCATGGCAGAGTTAAAAAACTGAAACCTTGAAGATTGAAAATTGTTCCCTACACCCCGTTGTGATGGCTTGAAATATAGGGACAAATAGTTTTTACAGGGCTGGTGTTCTCTCCAGCACCGAACCCTCCTCTTTTCTGAGCACGGGCTTGGGACCGGCCATGGCAGAGTTAAAAAAACTGAAACCTTGAAGATTGAAAATTGTTCCATACACCCCGTCGTGACGACTTTAAATACAGGGGTGAATAGTTTTTACAGGGCTGGTCTGCTCTCCCAGCACCTAACCCTCCTCTTTTTGCAGCACGGGCTTGGAACCGGCCATGGCAGAGTTAAAAAAACTGAAACCTTGAAGATTGAAAATTGTTCCCTACACCCCGTCGTGACGGCTTGAAATACAGGGGCGAATGGTTTTTACAGGGCTGGTCTGTTCTCCCTGCACCCAACCCTCCTCTTTTCACAGCATGGGCTTGGGACCGGCCATGGCAGAGTTAAAAAAACTGAAACCTTGAAGATTGAAAATTGTTCCATACACCCCGTCGTGACGGCTTTAAATACAGGGGCGAATAGTTTTTACAGGGCTGGTCTGCTCTCCCAGCACCTAACCCTCCTCTTTTTGCAGCACGGGCTTGGGACCGGCCATGGCAGAGTTAAAAACACTGAAACCTTGAAGATTGAAAATTGTTACCTACACCCCGTTGTGATGGCTTGAAATATAGGGACAAATAGTTTTTACAGGGCTGGTGTGCTCTCCAGCACCGAACCCTCCTCTTTTCTGAGCACGGGCTTGGGACCGGCCATGGCAGAGTTAAAAAAACTGAAACCTTGAAGATTGAAAATTGTTCCCCACACCCCGTCATGACGGCTTGAAATACAGGGGCGAATAGTTTTTACAGGGCTGGTCTGCTCTCCCAGCACTTAACCCTCCTCTTTTCGCAGCACAGGCTTGGGACCGGCCATGGCAGAGTTAAAAAAACTGAAACCTCGATGATTGAAAATTGTTCCCTACATCCCGTCGTGATGGCTTGAAATACAGGGGTGAATAGTTTTTACAGGGCTGGTCTGCTCTCCCAGCACCTAACCCTCCTCTTTTTGCAGTACGGGCTTGGAACTGGCCATGGCAGAGTTAAAAAAACTGAAACCTTGAAGATTGAAAATTGTTCCCTACACCCCATCGTGACGGCTTGAAATACAGGGGCGAATGGTTTTTACAGGGATGGTCTGTTCTCCCTGCACCCAACCCTCCTCTTTTCACAGCACGGGCTTGGGACCGGCCATGGCAGAGTTAAAAAAACTGAAACCTTGAAGATTGAAAATTGTTCCATACACCCCGTCGTGACGGCTTTAAATACAGGGGTGAATAGTTTTTACAGGGCTGGTCTGCTCTCCCAGCACCTAACCCTCCTCTTTTTGCAGCACGGGCTTGGGACCGGCCATGGCAGAGTTAAAAAAACTGAAACCTTGAAGATTGAAAATTGTTCCCTACACCCCGTTGTGATGGCTTGAAATATAGGGACAAATAGTTTTTACAGGGCTGGTGTGCTCTCCAGCACCGAACCCTCCTCTTTTCTGAGCACGGGCTTGGGACCGGCCATGGCAGAGTTAAAAAAACTGAAACCTTGAAGATTGAAAATTGTTCCCCACACCCCGTCGTGACGGTTTGAAATACAGGGGCGAATAGTTTTTACAGGGCTGGTCTGCTCTCCCAGCACTTAACCCTCCTCTTTTCGCAGCACGGGCTTGGGACCGGCCATGGCAGAGTTAAAAAAACTGAAACCTCGATGATTGAAAATTGTTCCCTACATCCCGTTGTGACGGCTTGAAATACAGGGGCGAATAGTTTTTACAGGGCTGGTCTGCTCTCCCAGCACCTAACTCTCCTCTTTTCGCAGCACGGGCTTGGGACCGGCCATGGCAGAGTTAAAAAAACTGAAACCTTGAAGATTGAAAATTGTTCCCTACACCCCATCGTGACGGCTTGAAATACAGGGGCGAATAGTTTTTACAGGGCTGGTCTGCTCTCCCAGCACCTAACCCTCCTCTTTTCACAGCACGGTCTTAGGACCGGCTATGGCAGAGTTAAAAAAACTGAAACCTTGAAGATTGAAAATTGTTCCATACACCCCGTCGTGACAGCTTTAAATACAGGGGCGAACAGTTTTTACAGGGCTGGTCTGCTCTCCCAGCACCTAACCCTCCTCTTTTTGCAGCACGGGCTTGGGACCGGCCATGGCAGAGTTAAAAAACTGAAACCTTGAAGATTGAAAATTGTTCCCTACACCCCGTTGTGATGGCTTGAAATATAGGGACAAATAGTTTTTACAGGGCTGGTGTTCTCTCCAGCACCGAACCCTCCTCTTTTCTGAGCACGGGCTTGGGACCGGCCATGGCAGAGTTAAAAAAACTGAAACCTTGAAGATTGAAAATTGTTCCATACACCCCGTCGTGACGACTTTAAATACAGGGGTGAATAGTTTTTACAGGGCTGGTCTGCTCTCCCAGCACCTAACCCTCCTCTTTTTGCAGCACGGGCTTGGAACCGGCCATGGCAGAGTTAAAAAAACTGAAACCTTGAAGATTGAAAATTGTTCCCTACACCCCGTCGTGACGGCTTGAAATACAGGGGCGAATGGTTTTTACAGGGCTGGTCTGTTCTCCCTGCACCCAACCCTCCTCTTTTCACAGCATGGGCTTGGGACCGGCCATGGCAGAGTTAAAAAAACTGAAACCTTGAAGATTGAAAATTGTTCCATACACCCCGCCGTGACGGCTTTAAATACAGGGGCGAATAGTTTTTACAGGGCTGGTCTGCTCTCCCAGCACCTAACCCTCCTCTTTTTGCAGCACGGGCTTGGGACCGGCCATGGCAGAGTTAAAAACACTGAAACCTTGAAGATTGAAAATTGTTACCTACACCCCGTTGTGATGGCTTGAAATATAGGGACAAATAGTTTTTACAGGGCTGGTGTGCTCTCCAGCACCGAACCCTCCTCTTTTCTGAGCACGGGCTTGGGACCGGCCATGGCAGAGTTAAAAAAACTGAAACCTTGAAGATTGAAAATTGTTCCCCACACCCCGTCGTGACGGTTTGAAATACAGGGGCGAATAGTTTTTACAGGGCTGGTCTGCTCTCCCAGCACTTAACCCTCCTCTTTTCGCAGCACGGGCTTGGGACCGGCCATGGCAGAGTTAAAAATACTGAAACCTCGATGATTGAAAATTGTTCCCTACATCCCGTCGTGACGGCTTGAAATACAGGGGCGAATAGTTTTTACAGGGCTGGTCTG
Organism: Aquarana catesbeiana; assembly: GCF_042186555.1. Taxonomy (NCBI): domain Eukaryota; kingdom Metazoa; phylum Chordata; class Amphibia; order Anura; family Ranidae; genus Aquarana; species Aquarana catesbeiana. The sequence goes on from NC_133324.1 coordinate 632,822,279, forward strand.
CTCTCCCAGCACCTAACCCTCCTCTTTTCGCAGCACGGGCTTGGGACCGGCCATGGCAGAGTTAAAAAAACTGAAACCTTGAAGATTGAAAATTGTTCCCTACACCCCATCGTGACGGCTTGAAATACAGGGGCGAATAGTTTTTACAGGGCTGGTCTGCTCTCCCAGCACCTAACCCTCCTCTTTTCACAGCACGGTCTTGGGACCGGCCATGGCAGAGTTAAAAAAACTGAAACCTCGATGATTGAAAATTGTTCCCTACATCCCGTCGTGATGGCTTGAAATACAGGGGCGAATAGTTTTTACAGAGCTGGTCTGTTCTCCCTGCACCCAACCCTCCTCTTTTCACAGCACGGGCTTGGGACTGGCCATGGCAGAGTTAAAAATCTGAAACCTTGCAGACTGAAAATTGTTCTCCACACCCCATCGTGATGGCTTGAAAAACAGGGGCGAATAATTTTTACAGTGCTGGTCTGCTCTCCCAGCACCTAACCCTCCTCTTTTCTCAGCACGGGCTTGGGACCGGCCATGGCAGAGTTTAAAAAAACTGAAACCTTGAAGATTGAAAATTGTTCCCTACACCCCGTCGTGATGGCTTGAAATACAGGGGCGAATAGTTTTTACAGGTCTGGTCTGCTCTCCCAGCACCTAACCCTCCTCTTTTTGCAGCACGGGCTTGGGACCGGCCATGGCAGAGTTAAAAAAACTGAAACCTTGAAGATTGAAAATTGTTCCCTACACCCCGTCGTGACGGCTTGAAATACAGGGGCGAATAGTTTTTATAGGGCTGGTCTGCTTTCCCAGCACCTAACCCTCCTCTTTTCACAGCACGGGCTTGGGACCAGCCATGGCAGAGTTAAAAAAACTAAAACCTTGAAGATTGAAAATTGTTCCCTACACCCCGTCATGACGGCTTTAAATACAGGGGTGAATAGTTTTTACAGGGCTGGTCTGCTCTCCCAGCATCTAACCCTCCTCTTTTCGCAGCACGGGCTTGGGACCGGCCATGGCAGAGTTAAAAAAACTGAAACCTCGATGATTGAAAATTGTTCCCTACACCCAGTCGTGACGGCTTGAAATACAGGGGCGAATGTTTTTTACAGGGCTGGTCTGCTCTCCCTGCATCCAACACTCCTCTTTTCGCAGTACGGGCTTGGGACCGGCCATGGCAGAGTTAAAAATCTGAAACCTTGAAGACTGAATATTGTTCACCACACCCCATCGTGACGGCTTGAAAAACAGGGGCGAATAATTTTTACAGTGCTGGTCTGCTCTCCCAGCACCCAACCCTCCTCTTTTCGCAGCACGGGCTTGGGACCAGCCATGGCAGAGTTAAAAAACTGAAACCTTGAAGATTGAAAATTGTTCCATACACCCCGTCGTGACGGCTTTAAATACAGGGGCGAATAGTTTTTACAGGGCTGGTCTGTTCTCCCAGCACCTAACCCTCCTCTTTTTGCAGCACGGGCTTGGGACCGGCCATGGCAGAGTTAAAAAAACTGAAACCTTGAAGATTGAAAATTGTTCCCTACACCCCGTCGTGATAGCTTGAAATATAGGGGTAAATGGTTTTTACAGGGCTGGTGTGCTCTCCAGCACCGAACCCTCCTCTTTTCTGAGCACGGGCTTGGGACCGGCCATGGCAGAGTTAAAAAAACTTAAACCTTGAAGATTGAAAATTGTTCCCCACACCCCGTCATGACGGCTTGAAATACAGGGGCGAATAGTTTTTACAGGGCTGGTCTGCTCTCCCAGCACTTAACCCTCCTCTTTTCGCAGCACAGGCTTGGGACCGGCCATGGCAGAGTTAAAAAAACTGAAACCTCGATGATTGAAAATTGTTCCCTACATCCCGTCGTGATGGCTTGAAATACAGGGGTGAATAGTTTTTACAGGGCTGGTCTGCTCTCCCAGCACCTAACCCTCCTCTTTTTGCAGTACGGGCTTGGAACTGGCCATGGCAGAGTTAAAAAAACTGAAACCTTGAAGATTGAAAATTGTTCCCTACACCCCATCGTGACGGCTTGAAATACAGGGGCGAATGGTTTTTACAGGGATGGTCTGTTCTCCCTGCACCCAACCCTCCTCTTTTCACAGCACGGGCTTGGGACCGGCCATGGCAGAGTTAAAAAAACTGAAACCTTGAAGATTGAAAATTGTTCCATACACCCCGTCGTGACGGCTTTAAATACAGGGGTGAATAGTTTTTACAGGGCTGGTCTGCTCTCCCAGCACCTAACCCTCCTCTTTTTGCAGCACGGGCTTGGGACCGGCCATGGCAGAGTTAAAAAAACTGAAACCTTGAAGATTGAAAATTGTTCCCTACACCCCGTTGTGATGGCTTGAAATATAGGGACAAATAGTTTTTACAGGGCTGGTGTGCTCTCCAGCACCGAACCCTCCTCTTTTCTGAGCACGGGCTTGGGACCGGCCATGGCAGAGTTAAAAAAACTGAAACCTTGAAGATTGAAAATTGTTCCCCACACCCCGTCGTGACGGTTTGAAATACAGGGGCGAATAGTTTTTACAGGGCTGGTCTGCTCTCCCAGCACTTAACCCTCCTCTTTTCGCAGCACGGGCTTGGGACCGGCCATGGCAGAGTTAAAAAAACTGAAACCTCGATGATTGAAAATTGTTCCCTACATCCCGTTGTGACGGCTTGAAATACAGGGGCGAATAGTTTTTACAGGGCTGGTCTGCTCTCCCAGCACCTAACTCTCCTCTTTTCGCAGCACGGGCTTGGGACCGGCCATGGCAGAGTTAAAAAAACTGAAACCTTGAAGATTGAAAATTGTTCCCTACACCCCATCGTGACGGCTTGAAATACAGGGGCGAATAGTTTTTACAGGGCTGGTCTGCTCTCCCAGCACCTAACCCTCCTCTTTTCACAGCACGGTCTTAGGACCGGCTATGGCAGAGTTAAAAAAACTGAAACCTTGAAGATTGAAAATTGTTCCATACACCCCGTCGTGACAGCTTTAAATACAGGGGCGAACAGTTTTTACAGGGCTGGTCTGCTCTCCCAGCACCTAACCCTCCTCTTTTTGCAGCACGGGCTTGGGACCGGCCATGGCAGAGTTAAAAAACTGAAACCTTGAAGATTGAAAATTGTTCCCTACACCCCGTTGTGATGGCTTGAAATATAGGGACAAATAGTTTTTACAGGGCTGGTGTTCTCTCCAGCACCGAACCCTCCTCTTTTCTGAGCACGGGCTTGGGACCGGCCATGGCAGAGTTAAAAAAACTGAAACCTTGAAGATTGAAAATTGTTCCATACACCCCGTCGTGACGACTTTAAATACAGGGGTGAATAGTTTTTACAGGGCTGGTCTGCTCTCCCAGCACCTAACCCTCCTCTTTTTGCAGCACGGGCTTGGAACCGGCCATGGCAGAGTTAAAAAAACTGAAACCTTGAAGATTGAAAATTGTTCCCTACACCCCGTCGTGACGGCTTGAAATACAGGGGCGAATGGTTTTTACAGGGCTGGTCTGTTCTCCCTGCACCCAACCCTCCTCTTTTCACAGCATGGGCTTGGGACCGGCCATGGCAGAGTTAAAAAAACTGAAACCTTGAAGATTGAAAATTGTTCCATACACCCCGTCGTGACGGCTTTAAATACAGGGGCGAATAGTTTTTACAGGGCTGGTCTGCTCTCCCAGCACCTAACCCTCCTCTTTTTGCAGCACGGGCTTGGGACCGGCCATGGCAGAGTTAAAAACACTGAAACCTTGAAGATTGAAAATTGTTACCTACACCCCGTTGTGATGGCTTGAAATATAGGGACAAATAGTTTTTACAGGGCTGGTGTGCTCTCCAGCACCGAACCCTCCTCTTTTCTGAGCACGGGCTTGGGACCGGCCATGGCAGAGTTAAAAAAACTGAAACCTTGAAGATTGAAAATTGTTCCCCACACCCCGTCGTGACGGTTTGAAATACAGGGGCGAATAGTTTTTACAGGGCTGGTCTGCTCTCCCAGCACTTAACCCTCCTCTTTTCGCAGCACGGGCTTGGGACCGGCCATGGCAGAGTTAAAAAAACTGAAACCTCGATGATTGAAAATTGTTCCCTACATCCCGTCGTGACGGCTTGAAATACAGGGGCGAATAGTTTTTACAGGGCTGGTCTGCTCTCCCAGCACCTAACCCTCCTCTTTTCGCAGCACGGGCTTGGGACCGGCCATGGCAGAGTTAAAAAAACTGAAACCTTGAAGATTGAAAATTGTTCCCTACACCCCATCGTGACGGCTTGAAATACAGGGGCGAATAGTTTTTACAGGGCTGGTCTGCTCTCCCAGCACCTAACCCTCCTCTTTTCACAGCACGGTCTTGGGACCGGCCATGGCAGAGTTAAAAAAACTGAAACCTCGATGATTGAAAATTGTTCCCTACATCCCGTCGTGATGGCTTGAAATACAGGGGCGAATAGTTTTTACAGAGCTGGTCTGTTCTCCCTGCACCCAACCCTCCTCTTTTCACAGCACGGGCTTGGGACTGGCCATGGCAGAGTTAAAAATCTGAAACCTTGCAGACTGAAAATTGTTCTCCACACCCCATCGTGATGGCTTGAAAAACAGGGGCGAATAATTTTTACAGTGCTGGTCTGCTCTCCCAGCACCTAACCCTCCTCTTTTCTCAGCACGGGCTTGGGACCGGCCATGGCAGAGTTTAAAAAAACTGAAACCTTGAAGATTGAAAATTGTTCCCTACACCCCGTCGTGATGGCTTGAAATACAGGGGCGAATAGTTTTTACAGGTCTGGTCTGCTCTCCCAGCACCTAACCCTCCTCTTTTTGCAGCACGGGCTTGGGACCGGCCATGGCAGAGTTAAAAAAACTGAAACCTTGAAGATTGAAAATTGTTCCCTACACCCCGTCGTGACGGCTTGAAATACAGGGGCGAATAGTTTTTATAGGGCTGGTCTGCTTTCCCAGCACCTAACCCTCCTCTTTTCACAGCACGGGCTTGGGACCAGCCATGGCAGAGTTAAAAAAACTAAAACCTTGAAGATTGAAAATTGTTCCCTACACCCCATCGTGACGGCTTTAAATACAGGGGCGAATAGTTTTTACAGGGCTGGTCTGCTCTCCCTGCACCCAACCCTCCTCTTTTCACAGAACGGGCTTGGGACCGGCCATGGCAGAGTTAAAAATCTGAAACCTTGAAGACTGAAAATTGCTCCCCACACCCCATCGTGATGGCTTGAAAAACAGGGGTGAATAATTTTTACAGTGCTGGTCTGCTCTCCCAGCACCCAACCCTCCTCTTTTCACAGCACGGGCTTGGGACCAGCCATGGCAGAGTTAGAAAAACTGAAACTTTGAAGATTGAAAATTGTTCCCTACACCTCGTCGTGACGGCTTGAAATACAGGGGCGAATAGTTTTTACAGGGCTGGTCTGCTCTCCCAGCACCTAACCCTCCTCTTTTCACAGCACGGGCTTGGGATCGGCCATGGCAGAGTTAAAAAAACTTAAACCTTGAAGATTGAAAATTGTTCCCCACACCCCATTGTGACGGCTTGAAATACAGGGGCGAATAGTTTTTACAGGGCTAGTCTGCTCTCCCAGCACTTAACCCTCCTCTTTTCGCAGCATGGGCTTGGGACCGGCCATGGCAGAGTTAAAAAAACTGAAACCTCGATGATTGAAAATTGTTCCCTACATCCCGTCGTGACGGCTTGAAATACAGGGGCGAATAGTTTTTACAAGGCTGGTCTGCTCTCCCAGCACCTAACCCTCCTCTTTTCGCAGCACGGGCTTGGGACCGGCCATGGCAGAGTTAAAAAAACTGAAACCTTGAAGATTGAAAATTGTTCCCTACACCCCGTCGTGACGGCTTTAAATACAGGGGCGAATAGTTTTTACAGGGCTGGTCTGCTCTCCCTGCACCCAACCCTCCTCTTTTCACAGCATGGGCTTGGGACCGGCCATGGCAGAGTTAAAAATCTGAAACCTTGAAGACTGAAAATTGTTCCCCACACCCCATCGTGATGGCTTGAAAAACAGGGGTGAATATTTTTTACAGTGCTGGTCTGCTCTCCCAGCACCCAACCCTCCTCTTTTCACAGCACGGGCTTGGGACCAGCCATGGCAGAGTTAGAAAAACTGAAACCTTGAAGATTGAAAATTGTTCCCTACACCCCGTTGTAATGGCTTTGAAATACAGGGGCGAATAGTTTTTACAGGGCTGGTCTGCTCTCCCAGCACCTAACCCTCCTCTTTTCGCAGCACAGGCTTGGGACCGGCCATGGCAGAGTTAAAAAAACTGAAACCTTGAAGATTGAAAATTGTTCCCTACACCCCGTCGTGACGGCTTGAAATACAGGGGCAAATAGTTTTTACATGGCTGGTCTGCTCTCCTAGCACCCAACCCTCCTCTTTTTGCAGCACGGGCTTGGGACCAGCCATGGCAGAGTTAAAAAAACTGAAACCTTGAATATTGAAAATTGTTCCCCACACCCCGTCGTAATGGCTTGAAATATAGGGGCAAATGGTTTTTACAGGGCTGGTGTGCTCTCCAGCACCGAAACCTCCTATTTTCTCAGCACGGGCTTGGGACCGGCCATGGCAGAGTTAAAAAAACTGAAACCTTGAAGATTGAAAATTGTTCCCCACACCCGGTCGTGACAGCTTGAAATACAGGGGCAAAAAGTTTTTACATGGCTGGTCTGCTCTCCCAGCACCTAACCCTCCTCTTTTCACAGCACGGGCTTGGGACCGGCCATGGCAGAGTTAAAAAAACTGAAACCTTGAAGATTGAAAATTGTTCCCTACACCCCGTCGTGACGGCTTGAAATACAGGGGCGAATAGTTTTTACAGGGCTGGTCTGCTCTCCCAGCACCTAACCCTCCTCTTTTCACAGCACGGGCTTGGGATCGGCCATGGCAGAGTTAAAAAAACTTAAACCTTGAAGATTGAAAATTGTTCCCCACACCCCATTGTGACAGCTTGAAATACAGGGGCGAATAGTTTTTACAGGGCTGGTCTGCTCTCCCAGCACTTAACCCTCCTCTTTTCGTAGCATGGGCTTGGGACCAGCCATGGCAGAGTTAAAAATCTGAAACCTCGATGATTGAAAATTGTTCCCTACATCCCATCATGACGGCTTGAAATACAGGGGCAAATAGTTTTTACAGGGCTGGTCTGCTCTCCCAGCACCTAACCCTCCTCTTTTCACAGCACGGGCTTGGGACCGGCCATGGCAGAGTTAAGAAAACTGAAACATTGAAGATTGAAATTTGTTCCCTACACCCCGTCGTGACGGCTTGAAATACAGGGGCGAATGGTTTTTACAGGGCTGGTCTGTTCTCCCTGCACCCAACCCTCCTCTTTTCACAGCACGGGCTTGGGACCGGCCATGGCAGAGTTAAAAAAACTGAAACCTTGAAGATTGAAAATTGTTCCATACACCCCATCGTGACGGCTTTAAATACAGGGGGGAATAGTTTTTACAGGGCTGGTCTGCTCTCCCATCACCTAACCCTCCTCTTTTTGCAGCACGGGCTTGGGACCGGCCATGGCAGAGTTAAAAAAACTGAAACCTTGAAGATTGAAAATTGTTCCCTACACCCCGTTGTGATGGCTTGAAATATAGGGGCAAATAGTTTTTACAGGACTGGTGTGCTCTCCAGCACCGAACCCTCCTCTTTTCTGAGCACGGGCTTGGGACCGGCCATGGCAGAGTTAAAAAAACTGAAACCTTGAAGAATGAAAATTGTTCTCCACACCCCGTCGTGACAGCTTGAAAAACAGGGGCAAATAGTTTTTACATGGCTGGTCTGCTCTCCCAGCACCTAAACTTCCTCTTTTCGCAGCACGGGCTTGGAACCAGCCATGGCAGAGTTAAAAAAACTGAAACCTTGAAGATTGAAAATTGTTCCCTACACCCCGTCGTGACGGCTTGAAATACAGGGGCAAATAGTTTTTACATTGCTGGTCTGCTCTCCCAGCACCCAACCCTCCTCTTTTTGCAGCACGGGCTTGGGACCAGCCATGGCAGAGTTAAAAAAACTGAAACCTTGAATATTGAAAATTGTTCCCCACACCCCGTCGTAATGGCTTGAAATATAGGGGCAAATGGTTTTTACAGGGCTGGTGTGCTCTCCAGCACCGAAACCTCCTCTTTTCTCAGCACGGGCTTGGGACCGGCCATGGCAGAGTTAAAAAAGCTGAAACCTTGAAGATTGAAAATTGTTCCCCACACCCCGTCGTGACAGCTTGAAATACAGGGGCAAAAAGTTTTTACATGGCTGGTCTGCTCTCCCAGCACCTAACCCTCCTCTTTTCACAGCACGGGCTTGGGATCGGCCATGGCAGAGTTAAAAAAACTTAAACCTTGAAGATTGAAAATTGTTCCCCACACCCCATTGTGACGGCTTGAAATACAGGGGCGAATAGTTTTTGCAGGGCTGGTCTGCTCTCCCAGCACTTAACCCTCCTCTTTTCGCAGCATGGGCTTGGGACCGGCCATGGCAGAGTTAAAAAAACTGAAACCTCGATGATTGAAAATTGTTCCCTACATCCCGTCGTGACGGCTTGAAATACAGGGGCGAATAGTTTTTACAAGGCTGGTCTGCTCTCCCAGCACCTAACCCTCCTCTTTTCGCAGCACGGGCTTGGGACCGGCCATGGCAGAGTTAAAAAAACTGAAACCTCGATGATTGAAAATTGTTCCCTACACCCCGTCGTGACGGCTTGAAATACAGGGGCAAATAGTTTTTACAGGGCTGGTCTGCTCTCCCAGCACCTAACCCTCCTCTTTTCGCAGCACGGGCTTGGGACCCGCCATGGCAGAGTTAAAAAAACTGAAACCTTGAAGATTGAAAATTGTTCCCTACACCCCGTTGTGACGGCTTGAAATACAGGGGCGAATAGTTTTTACAGGGCTGGTATGCTCTCCCAGCACCTAACCCTCCTCTTTTCACAGCACGGGCTTGGGATCAGCCATGGCAGAGTTAAAAAAACTTAAACCTTGAAGATTGAAAATTGTTCCCCACACCCCATTGTGACGGCTTGAAATACAGGGGCGAATAGTTTTTACAGGGCTGGTCTGCTCTCCCAGCACTTAACCCTCCTCTTTTCGCAGCACGGGCCTGGGACCGGCCATGGCAGAGTTAAAAAAACTGAAACCTCAATGATTGAAAATTGTTCCCTACATCCCGTCGTGACGGCTTGAAATACAGGGGCGAATAGTTTTTACAGGGCTGGTCTGCTCTCCCAGCACCTAACCCTCCTCTTTTCACAGCACGGGCTTGGGACCGTCCATGGCAGAGTTAAAAAAACTGTAACCTTGAAGATTGAAAATTGTTCCCTACACCCCGTCGTGACGGCTTGAAATACAGGGGCGAATAGTTTTTACAGGGCTGGTCTGCTCTCCCAGCACCTAACCCTCCTCTTTTCGCAGCACGGGCTTGGGACCGGCCATGGCAGAGTTAAAAATCTGAAACCTCGATGATTGAAAATTGTTCCCTACATCCCGTCATGATGGCTTGAAATACAGGGGCAAATAGTTTTTACAGGGCTGGTCTGCTCTCCCAGCACCCAACCCTCCTCTTTTCGCAGCACGGGCTTGGGACCGGCCATGGCAGAGTTAAAAAAACTGAAACATTGAAGATTGAAATTTGTTCCCTACACCCCGTCGTGACGGCTTGAAATTCAGGGGCGAATGGTTTTTACAGGGCTGGTCTGTTCTCCCTGCACCCAACCCTCCTCTTTTCACAGCACGGGCTTGGGACCGGCCATGGCAGAGTTAAAAAAACTGAAACCTTGAAGATTGAAAATTGTTCCATACACCCCATCGTGACGGCTTTAAATACAGTGGCGAATAGCTTTTACAGGGCTGGTCTGCTCTCCCAGCACCTAACCCTCCTCTTTTTGCAGCACGGGCTTGGGACCGGCCATGGCAGAGTTAAAAAAACTGAAACCTTGAAGATTGAAAATTGTTCCCTACACCCCGTTGTGATGGCTTGAAATATAGGGACAAATAGTTTTTACAGGGCTGGTGTGCTCTCCAGCACCGAACCCTCCTCTTTTCTGAGCACGGGCTTGGGACCGGCCATGGCAGAGTTAAAAAAACTGAAACCTTGAAGATTGAAAATTGTTCCCTACACCCCGTTGTGATGGCTTGAAATATAGGGACAAATAGTTTTTACAGGGCTGGTGTGCTCTCCAGCACCGAACCCTCCTCTTTTCTGAGCACGGGCTTGGGACCGGCCATGGCAGAGTTAAAAAAACTGAAACCTTGAAGATTGAAAATTGTTCCCCACACCCCGTCGTGACGGCTTGAAATACAGGGGCGAATAGTTTTTACAGGGCTGGTCTGCTCTCCCAGCACCTAACCCTCCTCTTTTCGCAGCACGGGCTTGGGACCGGCCATGGCAGAGTTAAAAAAACTGAAACCTTGAAGATTGAAAATTGTTCCCTACACCCCATCGTGATGGCTTGAAATACAGGGGCGAATAGTTTTTACAGGGCTGGTCTGCTCTCCCTGCACCTAACCCTCCTCTTTTCACAGCACGGTCTTGGGACCGGCCATAGCAGAGTTAAAAAAACTGAAACCTCGATGATTGAAAATTGTTCCCTACATCCCGTCGTGACGGCTTGAAATACAGGGGCGAATAGTTTTTACAGGGCTGGTCTGCTCTCCCAGCACCTAACCCTCCTCTTTTCGCATCACGGGCTTTAGACCGGCCATGGCAGAGTTAAAAAAACTGAAACCTTGAAGATTGAAAATTGTTCCCTACACCCCGTCGTGACGGCTTGAAATACAGGGGCGAATGGTTTTTACAGGGCTGGTCTGTTCTCCCTGCACCCAACCCTCCTCTTTTCACAGCACGGGCTTGGGACCGGCCATGGCAGAGTTAAAAATCTGAAACCTTGGAGACTGAAAATTGTTCCCCACACCCCATCGTGATGGCTTGAAAAACAGGGGCGAATAACTTTTACAGTGCTGGTCTGCTCTCCCAGCACCTAACCCTCCTCTTTTCTCAGCACGGGCTTGGGAACGGCCATGGCAGAGTTTAAAAAAACTGAAACCTTGAAGATTGAAAATTGTTCCCTACACCCCGTCGTGATGGCTTGAAATACAGGGGCGAATAGTTTTTACAGGTCTGGTCTGCTCTCCCAGCACCTAACCCTCCTCTTTTTGCAGCACGGGCTTGGGACCGGCCATGGCAGAGTTAAAAAAACTGAAACCTTGAAGATTGAAAATTGTTCCCTACACCCCGTCGTGACGGCTTGATATACAGGGGCGAATAGTTTTTACAGGGCTGGTCTGCTTTCCCATCACCTAACCCTCCTCTTTTCGCAGCACGGGCTTGGGACCGGCCATGGCAGAGTTAAAAAAAACTGAAACCTTGAAGATTGAAAATTGTTCCCTACACCCCATCGTGACGGCCTAAAATACAGGGGGGGAATAGTTTTTACAGGGCTGGTCTGCTCTCCCAGCACCTAACCCTCCTCTTTTCGCAGCATGGGCTTGGGACCAGCCATGGCAGAGTTAAAAAAACTGAAACCTTGATGATTGAAAATTGTTCCCTACACCCCATCGTGACGGCTTGAAATACAGGGGCGAATAGTTTTTACAGTGCTGGTCTGCTGTCCCAGCACCTAACCCTCCTCTTTTCGCAGCACGGGCTTGGGACCAGCCATGGCAGAGTTAAAAAAACTGAAACTTTGAAGATTGAAAATTATTCCCTACACCCTGTCGTGACGGCTTTAAATACAGGGGTGAATAGTTTTTACAGGGCTGGTCTGCTCTCCCAGCACCTAACCCTCCTCTTTTCGCAGCACGGGCTTGGGACCGGCCATGGCAGAGTTTAAAAAACTGAAACCTCGATGATTGAAAATTGTTCCCTACACCCAGTCGTGACGGCTTGAAATACAGGGGCGAATGGTTTTTACAGGGCTGGTCTGCTCTCCCTGCATCCAACACTCCTCTTTTCGCAGTACGGGCTTGGGACCGGCCATGGCAGAGTTAAAAATCTGAAACCTTGAAGACTGAATATTGTTCCCCACACCCCATCGTGACGGCTTGAAAAACAGGGGCAAATAATTTTTACAGTGCTGGTCTGCTCTCCCAGCACCCAACCCTCCTCTTTTCGCAGCACGGGCTTGGGACCAGCCATGGCAGAGTTAAAAAACTGAAACCTTGAAGATTGAAAATTGTTCCATACACCCCGTCATGACGGCTTTAAATACAGGGGCGAATAGTTTTTACAGGGCTGGTCTGTTCTCCCAGCACCTAACCCTCCTCTTTTTGCAGCACGGGCTTGGGACCGGCCATGGCAGAGTTAAAAAAACTTAAACCTTGAAGATTGAAAATTGTTCCCTACACCCCGTCGTGATAGCTTGAAATATAGGGGTAAATGGTTTTTACAGGGCTGGTGTGCTCTCCAGCACCGAACCCTCCTCTTTTCTGAGCACGGGCTTGGGACCGGCCATGGAAGAGTTAAAAAAACTTAAACCTTTAAGATTGAAAATTGTTCCCCACACCCCGTCGTGACGGCTTGAAATACAGGGGCGAATAGTTTTTACAGGGCTGGTCTGCTCTCCCAGCACTTAACCCTCCTCTTTTCGCAGCACGGGCTTGGGACCGGCCATGGCAGAGTTAAAAAAACTGAAACCTCGATGATTGAAAATTGTTCCCTACATCCCGTCATGACGGCTTGAAATACAGGGGCGAATATTTTTTACAGGGCTGGTCTGCTCTCCCAGCACCTAACCCTCCTCTTTTCACAGCACGGGCTTTAGACCGGCCATGGCTGAGTTAAAAAAACTGAAACCTTGAAGATTGAAAATTGTTCCCTACACCCCGTCGTGACGGCTTGAAATACAGGGGCGAATAGTTTTTACAGGGCTGGTCTGCTCTCCCAGCACCTAACCCTCCTCTTTTCACAGCACGGGCTTGGGAACGGCCATGGCAGAGTTAAAAAAACTGAAACCTCGATGATTGAAAATTGTTCCCTACATCCCGTCGTGACGGCTTGAAATACAGGGGCGAATAGTTTTTACAGGGCTGGTCTGCTCTCCCAGCACCTAACCCTCCTCTTTTCGCAGCACGGGCTTGGGACCGGCCATGGCAGAGTTAAAAAAACTGAAACCTTGAAGATTGAAAATTGTTCCCTACACCCCGTCGTGACGGCTTGAAATACAGGGGCGAATGGTTTTTACAGGGCTGGTCTGTTCTCCCTGCACCCAACCCTCCTCTTTTCACAGCACGGGCTTGGGACCGGCCATGGCAGAGTTAAAAAAACTGAAACCTTGAAGATTGAAAATTGTTCCATACACCCCGTCGTGACGACTTTAAATACAGGGGCTAATAGTTTTTACAGGGCTGGTCTGCTCTCCCAGCACCTAACCCTCCTCTTTTTGCAGCACAGGCTTGGAACCGGCCATGGCAGAGTTAAAAAAACTGAAACCTTGAAGATTGAAAATTGTTCCCTACACCCCGTCGTGACGGCTTGAAATACAGGGGCGAATGGTTTTTACAGGGCTGGTCTGTTCTCCCTGCACCTAACCCTCCTCTTTTTGCAGCACGGGCTTGGGACCGGCCATGGCAGAGTTAAAAAAACTGAAACCTTGAAGATTGAAAATTGTTCCCTACACCCCGTTGTGATGGCTTGAAATATAGGGACAAATAGTTTTTACAGGGCTGGTGTGCTCTCCAGCACCGAACCCTCCTCTTTTCTGAGCACAGGCATGGGACCGGCCATGGCAGAGTTAAAAAAACTGAAACCTTGAAGATTGAAAATTGTTCCCCACACCCCGTCATGACGGTTTGAAATACAGGGGCAAATAGTTTTTACAGGGCTGGTCTGCTCTCCCAGCACTTAACCGTCCTCTTTTTGCAGCACGGGCTTGGGACCGGCCATGGCAGAGTTAAAAAAACTGAAACCTCGATGATTGAAAATTGTTCCCTACATCCCGTCGTGACGGCTTGAAATACAGGGGCGAATAGTTTTTACAGGGCTGGTCTGCTCTCCCAGCACCTAACCCTCCTCTTTTCACAGCACGGGCTTGGGACCGGCCATGGCAGAGTTAAAAAAACTAAAACCTTGAAGATTGAAAATTGTTCCCTACACCCCATCGTGACGGCTTGAAATACAGGGGCGAATAGTTTTTACAGGGCTGGTCTGCTCTCCCAGCACCTAACCCTCCTCTTTTCACAGCACGGTCTTGGGACCGGCCATGGCAGAGTTAAAAAAACTGAAACCTCGATGATTGAAAATTGTTCCCTACATCCCGTCGTGACGGCTTGAAATACAGGGGCGAATAGTTTTTACAGGGCTGGTCTGCTCTCCCAGCACCTAACCCTCCTCTTTTCGCAGCACGGGCTTGGGACCGGCCATGGCAGAGTTAAAAAAACTGAAACCTTGAAGATTGAAAATTGTTCCCTACACCCCGTCGTGACGGCTTGAAATACAGGGGCGAATGGTTTTTACAGGGCTGGTCTGTTCTCCCTGCACCCAACCCTCCTCTTTTCACAGCACGGGCTTGGGACTGGCCATGGCAGAGTTAAAAATCTGAAACCTTGGAGACTGAAAATTGTTCCCCACACCCCATCGTGATGGCTTGAAAAACAGGGGCGAATAATTTTTACAGTGCTGGTCTGCTCTCCCAGCACCTAACCCTCCTCTTTTCTCAGCACGGGCTTGGGACCGGCCATGGCAGAGTTTAAAAAAACTGAAACCTTGAAGATTGAAAATTGTTCCCTACACCCCGTCGTGATGGCTTGAAATACAGGGGCGAATAGTTTTTACAGGTCTGGTCTGCTCTCCCAGCACCTAACCCTGCTCTTTTTGCAGCACGGGCTTGGGACCGGCCATGGCAGAGTTAAAAAAACTGAAACCTTGAAGATTGAAAATTGTTCCCTACACCCCGTCGTGACGGCTTGAAATACAGGGGCGAATAGTTTTTATAGGGCTGGTCTGCTTTCCCATCGCCTAACCCTCCTCTTTTCGCAGCACGGGCTTGGGACCGGCCATGGCAGAGTTAAAAAAAACTAAAACCTTAAAGATTGAAAATTGTTCCCTTCACCCCATCGTGACGGCTTAAAATACAGGGGGGGAATAGTTTTTACAGGGTTGGTCTGCTCTCCCAGCACCTAACCCTCCTCTTTTCGCAGCATGGGCTTGGGACCAGCCATGGCAGAGTTAAAAAAACTGAAACCTTGATGATTGAAAATTGTTCCCTACACCCCATCGTGACGGCTTGAAATACAGGGGCGAATAGTTTTTACAGGGCTGGTCTGCTTTCCCAGCACCTAACCCTCCTCTTTTAACAGCACGGGCTTGGGACCAGCCATGGCAGAGTTAAAAAAACTGAAACCTTGAAGATTGAAAATTGTTCCCTACACCCCGTCGTGACGGCTTTAAATACAGGGGCGAATAGTTTTTACAGGGCTGGTCTGCTCTCCCAGCACCTAACCCTCCTCTTTTCACAGCACAGTCTTGGGACCGGCCATGGCAGAGTTAAAAAAAACTGAAACCTCGATGATTGAAAATTGTTCCCTACACCCAGTCGTGACGGCTTGAAATACAGGGGCGAATGGTTTTTACAGGGCTGGTCTGCTCTCCCTGCATCCAACACTCCTCTTTTCGCAGTACGGGCTTGGGATCGGCCATGGCAGAGTTAAAAATCTGAAACCTTGAAGACTGAATATTGTTCCCCACACCCCATCGTGATGGCTTGAAAAACAGGGGCGAATAATTTTTACAGTGCTGGTCTGCTCTCCCAGCACCCAACCCTCCTCTTTTCGCAGCACAGACTTGGGACCAGCCATGGCAGAGTTAAAAAAACTGAAACCTTGAAGATTGAAAATTGTTCCATACACCCCGTCGTGACGGCTTTAAATACAGGGGCGAATAGTTTTTACAGGGCTGGTCTGCTCTCCCAGCACCTAACCCTCCTCTTTTCGCAGCATGGGCTTGGGACCGGCCATGGCAGAGTTAAAAAAACTGAAACCTTGAAGATTGCAAATTGTTCCCTACACCCCGTCGTGATGGCTTGAAATACAGGGGCGAATGGTTTTTACAGGGCTGGTCTGCTCTCCCTGCACCCAACCCTCCTCTTTTCGCAGCACGGGCTTGGGACCGGCCATGGCAGAGTTAAAAATCTGAAACCTTGAAGAATGAATATTGTTCCCCACACCCCATTGTGACGGCTTGAAAAACAGGGGCGAATAATTTTTACAGTGCTATCCTGCTCTCCCAGCACCCAACCCTCCTCTTTTCGCAGCACGGACTTGGGACCAGCCATGGCAGAGGTAAAAAAACTGAAACCTTGAAGATTGAAAATTGTTCCATACACCCCGTCGTGACGGCTTTAAATACAGGGGCGAATAGTTTTTACAGGGCTGGTCTGCTCTCCCAGCACCTAACCCTCCTCTTTTTGCAGCACGGGCTTGGGACCGGCCATGGCAGAGTTAAAAAAACTGAAACCTTGAAGATTGAAAATTGGTCCCTACACCCCGTTGTGATGGCTTGAAATATAGGGGCAAATAGTTTTTACAGGGCTTGTGTGCTCTCCAGCACCGATCCCTCCTCTTTTCTGAGCACGGGCTTGGGACCGGCCATGGCAGAGTTAAAAAAACTGAAACCTTGAAGATTGAAAATTGTTCCCCACACCCCGTCGTGACAGCTTGAAATACAGGGGCGAATAGTTTTTACAGGGCTGGTCTGCTCTCCCAGCACTTAACCCTCCTCTTTTCGCAGCACGGGCTTGGGACCAGCCATGGCAGAGTTAAAAAAACTGAAACCTCGATGATTGAAAATTGTTCCCTACATCCCGTCGTGACGGCTTGAAATACAGGGGCGAATAGTTTTTACAGGGCTGGTCTGCTCTCCCAGCACCTAACCCTCCTCTTTTCGCAGCACGGGCTTGGGACCGGCCATGGCAGAGTTAAAAAAACTGAAACCTTGAAGATTGAAAATTGTTCCCTACACCCCATCGTGAAGGCTTGAAATACAGGGGGAATAGTTTTTACAGGGCTGGTCTGCTCTCCCAGCACCTAACCCTCCTCTTTTCGCAGCATGGGCTTGGGACCAGCCATGGCAGAGTTAAAAAAACTGAAACCTTGATGATTGAAAATTGTTCCCTACACCCCATCGTGACGGCTTGAAATACAGGGGCGAATAGTTTTTACAGGGCTGGTCTGCTGTCCCAGCACCTAACCCTCCTCTTTTCGCAGCACAGGCTTGGGACCAGCCATGGCAAAGTTAAAAAAACTGAAACCTTGAAGATTGAAAATTGTTCCCTACACCCCGTCGTGATGGCTTGAAATACAGGGGCGAATCGTTTTTACAGGGCTGGTCTGCTCTCCCATCACCTAACCCTCCTCTTTTCGCAGCACGGGCTTGGGACCAGCCATGGCAGAGTTAAAAAAACTGAAACCTTGAAGATTGAAAATTGTTCCCTACACCCCGTCGTGACGGCTTAAAATACAGGGGCGAATAGTTTTTACAGGGCTGGTCTGCTCTCCCAGCACCTAACCCTCCTCTTTTTGCAGCATGGGCTTGGGACCGGCCTTGGCAGAGTTAAAAAACTGAAACCTTGAAGATTGAAAATTGTTCCCTACACCCCGTCGTGATGGCTTGAAATATAGGGGCAAATGGTTTTTACAGGGCTGGTGTGCTCTCCAGCACCGAACCCTCCTCTTTTCTCAGCACGGGCTTGGGACCAGCCATGGCAGAGTTAAAAAATCTTAAACCTTGAAGATTGAAAATTGTTCCCTACACCCCATCGTGACGGCTTGAAATACAGGGGCAAATAGTTTTTACAGGGCTGGTCTGCTCTCCCAGCACCTAACCCTCCTCTTTTCACAGCACGGGCTTGGGACCGGCCATGGCAGAGTTAAAAAAACTGAAACCTTGAAGATTGAAAATTGTTCCCTACACCCCGTCGTGACGGCTTGAAATATAGGGGCAAATGGTTTTTACAGGGCTGGTGTGCTCTCCAGCACCGAACCCTCCTCTTTTCTCAGCACGGGCTTGGGACCGGCCATGGCAGAGTAAAAAAAAACTGAAACCTTGAAGATTGAAAATTGTTCCCTACACCCCATCGTGACGGCTTGAAATACAGGGGCGAATAGTTTTTACAGGGCTGGTCTGCTCTCCCATCACCTAACCCTCCTCTTTTTGCAGCACGGGCTTGGGACCAGCCATGGCAGAGTTAAAAAAACTGAAACCTTGAAGATTGAAAATTGTTCCCTTCACCCCGTCGTGATGGCTTGAAATATAGGGGCAAATGGTTTTTACAGGGCTGGTGTGCTCTCCAGCACCGAACCCTCCTCTTTTCTCAGCACGGGCTTGGGACCGGCCATTTCAGAGTTAAAAAAACTGAAACCTTGAAGATTGAAAATTGTTCCCTACACCCCATCGTGACGGCTTGAAATACAGGGGCGAATAGTTTTTACAGGGCTGGTCTGCTCTCCCATCACCTAACCCTCCTCTTTTCACAGCATGGGCTTGGGACCGGCCATGGCAGAGTTAAAAATCTGAAACCTTGAAGACTGAAAATTGTTCCCCACACCCCATCGTGACGGCTTGAAAAACAGGGGCGAATAATTTTTACAGTGCTGGTCTGCTCTCCCAGCACCTAACCCTCCTCTTTTTGCAGCATGGGCTTGGGACCGGCCATGGCAGAGTTAAAAAACTGAAACCTTTAAGATTGAAAATTGTTCCCTACAACCCATCGTGATGGCTTGAAATATAGGGGCGAATAGTTTTTACAGGGCTGGTCTGCTCTCCCAGCACCTAACCCTCCTCTTTTTGCAGCACGGGCTTGGGACCAGCCATGGCAGAGTTAAAAAAACTGAAACCTTGAAGATTGAAAATTGTTCCCTACACCCCGTCGTGATGGCTTGAAATATAGGGGCAAATGGTTTTTACAGGGCTGGTGTGCTCTCCAGCACCGAACCCTCCTCTTTTCTCAGCACGGGCTTGGGACCGGCCATGGCAGAGTTAAAAAAACTGAAACCTTGAAGATTGAAAATTGTTCCCTACACCCCGTCGTGATGGCATTAAATACAGGGGCGAATAGTTTTTACAGGGCTGGTCTGCTCTCCCAGCACCTAACCCTCCTCTTTTTGCAGCATGGGCTTGGGACCGGCCATGGCAGAGTTAAAAAACTGAAACCTTTAAGATTGAAAATTGTTCCCTACACCCCATCGTGATGGCTTGAAATATAGGGGCAAATGGTTTTTAAAGGGCTGGTGTGCTCTCCAGCACCGAACCTTCCTCTTTTCGCAGCACGGGCTTGGGACCAGCCATTTCAGAGTTAAAAAAACTGAAACCTTGAAGATTGAAAATTGTTCCCTACACCCCGTCGTGACAGCTTTAAATACAGGGGCGAATAGTTTTTACAGGGCTGGTCTGCTCTCCCAGCACCTAACCCTCCTCTTTTTGCAGCACGGGCTTGGGACCGGCCATGGCAGAGTTAAAAAAACTGAAACCTTGAAGATTGAAAATTGTTCCCTTCACCTCGTCGTGACAGCTTGAAATACAGGGACGAATAGTTTTTACAGGGCTGGTCTGCTCTCCCAGCACCTAACCCTCCTCTTTTCGCAGCACGGGCTTGGGACCGGCCATGGCAGAGTTAAAAAAACTGAAACCTTGAAGATTGAAAATTGTTCCCTACACCCCATCGTGACGGCTTGAAATACAGGGGCGAATAGTTTTTACAGGGCTGGTCTGCTCTCCCATCACCTAACCCTCCTCTTTTCACAGCATGGGCTTGGGACCGGCCATGGCAGAATTAAAAAAACTGAAACCTTGAAGATTGAAAATTGTTCCCTACACCCCGTCGTGACGGCTTAAAATACAGGGGCGAATAGTTTTTACAGGGCTGGTCTGCTCTCCCAGCACCTAACCCTCCTCTTTTCGCAGCACAGGCTTGGGACCGGCCATGGCAGAGTTAAAAAAACTGAAACCTTGAAGATTGAAAATTGTTCCCTACACCCCGTCATGACGGATTGAAATACAGGGGTGAATGGTTTTTACAGGGCTGGTCTGCTCTCCCTGCACCCAACCCTCCTCCTTTCGCAGCACGGGCTTGGGACCGGCCATGGCAGAGTTAAAAATCTGAAACCTTGAAGACTGAAAATTGTTCCCCACACCCCATCATGACGGCTTGAAAAACAGGGGCGAATAATTTTTACAGTGCTGGTCTGCTCTCCCAGCACCCAACCCTCCTCTTTTCGCAGCACGGGCTTGGGACCAGCCATGGCAGAGTTAAAAAAACTGAAACCTTGAAGATTGAAAATTGTTCCCTACACCCCGTCGTGACGGCTTTAAATACAGGGGCGAATAGTTTTTACAGGGCTGGTCTGCTCTCCCAGCACCTAACCCTCCTCTTTTTGCAGCACGGGCAGGGACCAGCCATGGCAGAGTTAAAAAAACTGAAACCTTGAAGATTGAAAATTGTTCCCTACACCCCGTCGTGATGGCTTGAAATATAGGGGCAAATGGTTTTTACAGGGCTGGTGTGCTCTCCAGCACCGAACCCTCCTCTTTTCTCAGCACGGGCTTGGGACCGGCCATGGCAGAGTTAAAAAAACTGAAACCTTGAAGATTGAAAATTGTTCCCTACACCCCGTCGTGACGACTTTAAATACAGGGGCAAATAGTTTTTACAGGGCTGGTCTGCTCTCCCAGCACCTAACCCTCCTCTTTTCGCAGCACGGGCTTGGGACCGGCCATGGCAGAGTTAAAAAAACTGAAACCTTGAAGATTGAAAATTGTTCCCTACACCCCGTCGTGACGGCTTGAAATACAGGGGCGAATAGTTTTTACAGGGCTGGTCTGCTCTCCCAGCACCTAACCCTCCTCTTTTTGCAGCACGGGCTTGGGACCAGCCATGGCAGAGTTAAAAAAACTGAAACCTTGAAGATTGAAAATTGTTCCCTACACCCCGTCGTGATGGCTTGAAATATAGGGGCAAATGGTTTTTACAGGGCTGGTGTGCTCTCCAGCACCGAACCCTCCTCTTTTCTCAGCACGGGCTTGGGACCGGCCATGGCAGAGTTAAAAAAACTGAAACCTTGAAGATTGAAAATTGTTCCCCACACCCCGTCGTGACGGCTTGAAATATAGGGGCGAATAGTTTTTACAGGGCTGGTCTGCTCTCCCAGCACCTAACCCTCCTCTTTTCGCAGCACGGGCTTGGGACCGGCCATGGCAGAGTTAAAAAAACTGAAACCTTGAAGATTGAAAATTGTTCCCTTCACCCCGTCGTGATGGCTTGAAATACAGGGACGAATAGTTTTTACAGGGCTGGTCTGCTCTCCCAGCACCTACCCCTCCTCTTTTCGCAGGACGGGCTTGGGACCGGCCATGGCAGAGTTAAAAAAATTGAAACCTTGAAGATTGAAAATTGTTCCCTACACCCCGTCGTGACGGCTTGAAATACAGGGGCGAATAGTTTTTACAGGGCTGGTCTGCTCTCCCATCACCTAACCCTCCTCTTTTCGCAGCAAGGGCTTGGGACCGGCCATGGCAGAGTTAAAAAAACTGAAACCTTGAAGATTGATAATTGTTCCCTACACCCCGTCGTGACGGCTTAAAATACAGGGGCGAATAGTTTTTACAGGGCTGGTCTGCTCTCCCAGTACCTAACCCTCCTCTTTTCGCAGCACGGGCTTGGGACCGGCCATGGCAGAGTTAAAAAAACTGAAACCTTGATGATTGAAAATTGTTCCCTACACCCCGTTGTGACGGCTTGAAATACAGGGGCGAATAGTTTTTACAGGGCTGGTCTGCTCTCCCAGCACCTAACCCTCCTCTTTTCGCAGCACGGGCTTGGGACTGGCCATGGCAGAGTTAAAAAAACTGAAACCTTGAAGATTGAAAATTGTTCCCTACACCCCGTCGTGACGGCTTAAAATACAGGGGTGAATAGTTTTTACAGGGCTGGTCTGCTCTCCCAGCACCTAACCCTCCTCTTTTCGCAGCACGGGCTTGGGACCGGCCATGGCAGAGTTAAAAATCTGAAACCTTGAAGACTGAAAATTGTTCTCCACACCCCATCGTGACGGCTTTAAATACAGGGGCGAATAGTTTTTACAGGGCTGGTCTGCTCTCCCAGCACCTAACACTCCTCTTTTTGCACCACGGGCTTGGGACCAGCCATGGCAGAGTTAAAAAAACTGAAACCTTGAAGATTGAAAATTGTTCCCTACACCCCGTCGTGATGGCTTGAAATATAGGGGCAAATGGTTTTTACAGGGCTGGTGTGCTCTCCAGCAACGAACCCTCCTCTTTTCTCAGCACGGGCTTGGGACCGGCCATGGCAGAGTTAAAAAAACTGAAACCTTGAAGATTGAAAATTGTTCCCCACACCCCGTCATGACGGCTTGAAATACAGGGGCGAATAGTTTTTACAGGGCTGGTCTGCTCTCCCAGCACCTAACCCTCCTCTTTTCGCAGCACGGGCTTGGGACCGGCCATGGCAGAGTTAAAAAAACTGAAACCTTGAAGATTGAAAATTGTTCCCTTCACCCCGTCGTGACGGCTTGAAATACAGGGACGAATCGTTTTTACAGGGCTGGTCTGCTCTCCCAGCACATAACCCTCCTCTTTTCGCAGCACGGGCTGGCACCGGCCATGGCAGAGTTAAAAAAACTGAAACCTTGAAGATTGAAAATTGTTCCCTACACCCCGTCGTGACGGCTTGAAATACAGGGGCGAATAGTTTTTACAGGGCTGGTCTGCTCTCCCATCACCTAACCCTCCTCTTTTCGCAGCACGGGCTTGGGACCGGCTATGGCAGAGTTAAAAAAACTGAAACCTTGAAGATTGAAAATTGTTCCCTACACCCCGTCGTGACAGCTTAAAATACAGGGGCAAATAGTTTTTACAGGGCTGGTCTGCTCTCCCAGCACCTAACCCTCCTCTTTTCGCAGCACGGGCTTGGGACCGGCTATGGCAGAGTTAAAAAAACTGAAACCTTGATGATTGAAAATTGTTCCCTACACCCCGTCGTGACGGCTTGAAATACAGGGGCGAATAGTTTTTACAGGGCTGGTCTGCTCTACCAGCACCTAACCCTCCTCTTTTTGCAGCACGGGCTTGGGACCGGCCATGGCAGAGTTAAAAAAACTGAAACCTTGAAGATTGAAAATTGTTCCCTACACCCAGTCGTGACGGCTTGAAATACAGGGGCGAATGGTTTTTACAGGGCTGGTCTGCTCTCCCTGCATCCAACACTCCTCTTTTCGCAGTACGGGCTTGGGACCGGCCATGGCAGAGTTAAAAATCTGAAACCTTGAAGACTGAATATTGTTCCCCACACCCCATCGTGACGGCTTGAAAAACAGGGGCAAATAATTTTTACAGTGCTGGTCTGCTCTCCCAGCACCCAACCCTCCTCTTTTCGCAGCACGGGCTTGGGACCAGCCATGGCAGAGTTAAAAAACTGAAACCTTGAAGATTGAAAATTGTTCCATACACCCCGTCATGACGGCTTTAAATACAGGGGCGAATAGTTTCTACAGGTCTGGTCTGTTCTCCCAGCACCTAACCCTCCTCTTTTTGCAGCACGGGCTTGGGACCGGCCATGGCAGAGTTAAAAAAACTTAAACCTTGAAGATTGAAAATTGTTCCCTACACCCCGTCGTGATAGCTTGAAATATAGGGGTAAATGGTTTTTACAGGGCTGGTGTGCTCTCCAGCACCGAACCCTCCTCTTTTCTGAGCACGGGCTTGGGACCGGCCATGGAAGAGTTAAAAAAACTTAAACCTTTAAGATTGAAAATTGTTCCCCACACCCCGTCGTGACGGCTTGAAATACAGGGGCGAATAGTTTTTACAGGGCTGGTCTGCTCTCCCAGCACTTAACCCTCCTCTTTTCGCAGCAAGGGCTTGGGACCGGCCATGGCAGAGTTAAAAAAACTGAAACCTCGATGATTGAAAATTGTTCCCTACATCCCGTCATGACGGCTTGAAATACAGGGGCGAATAGTTTTTACAGGGCTGGTCTGCTCTCCCAGCACCTAACCCTCCTCTTTTCACAGCACGGGCTTTAGACCAGCCATGGCAGAGTTAAAAAAACTGAAACCTTGAAGATTGAAAATTGTTCCCCACACCCCGTCATGACGGCTTGAAATACAGGGGCGAATAGTTTTTACAGGGCTGGTCTGCTCTCCCAGCACCTAACCCTCCTCTTTTCGCAGCACGGGCTTGGGACCGGCCATGGCAGAGTTAAAAAAACTGAAACCTTGAAGATTGAAAATTGTTCCCTTCACCCCGTCGTGACGGCTTGAAATACAGGGACGAATCGTTTTTACAGGGCTGGTCTGCTCTCCCAGCACATAACCCTCCTCTTTTCGCAGCACGGGCTTGGCACCGGCCATGGCAGAGTTAAAAAAACTGAAACCTTGAAGATTGAAAATTGTTCCCTACACCCCGTCGTGACGGCTTGAAATACAGGGGCGAATAGTTTTTACAGGGCTGGTCTGCTCTCCCATCACCTAACCCTCCTCTTTTCGCAGCACGGGCTTGGGACCGGCTATGGCAGAGTTAAAAAAACTGAAACCTTGAAGATTGAAAATTGTTCCCTACACCCCGTCGTGACAGCTTAAAATACAGGGGCAAATAGTTTTTACAGGGCTGGTCTGCTCTCCCAGCACCTAACCCTCCTCTTTTCGCAGCACGGGCTTGGGACCGGCCATGGCAGAGTTAAAAATCTGAAAACTTGAAGACTGAAAATTGTTCCCCACACCCCATCATGACGGCTTGAAAAACAGGGGCGAATAATTTTTACAGTGCTGGTCTGCTCTCCCAGCACCTAACATTCCTCTTTTTGCAGCATGGGCTTGGGACCGGCCATGGCAGAGTTAAAAAACTGAAACCTTTAGGATTGAAAATTGTTCCCTACACCCCATCGTGATGGCTTGAAATATAGGGGCAAATGGTTTTTAAAGGGCTGGTGTGCTCTCCAGCACCCAACCCTCCTCTTTTCGCAGCACGGGCTTGGGACCGGCCATTTCAGAGTTAAAAAAACTGAAACCTTGAAGATTGAAAATTGTTCCCTACACCCCGTCGTGACGGCTTTAAATACAGGGGCGAATAGTTTTTACAGGGCTGGTCTGCTCTCCCAGCACCTAACCCTCCTCTTTTTGCAGCACGGGCTTGGGACCGGCCATGGCAGAGTTAAAAAAAACTGAAACCTTGAAGATTGAAAATTGTTCCCTTCACCCCGTCGTGACAGCTTGAAATACAGGGACGAATAGTTTTTACAGGGCTGGTCTGCTCTCCCAGCACCTAACCCTCCTCTTTTCGCAGCACGGGCTTGGGACCGGCCATGGCAGAGTTAAAAAAACTGAAACCTTGAAGATTGAAAATTGTTCCCTACACCCCGTCGTGACGGCTTGAAATACAGGGGCGAATAGTTTTTACAGGGCTGGTCTGCTCTCCCATCACCTAACCCTCCTCTTTTCGCAGCATGGGCTTGGGACCGGCCATGGCAGAGTTAAAAAAACTGAAACCTTGAAGATTGAAAATTGTTCCCTACACCCCGTCGTGACGGCTTAAAACACAGGGGCGAATAGTTTTTACAGGGCTGGTCTGCTCTCCCAGCACCTAACCCTCCTCTTTTCGCAGCACGGGCTTGGGACCGGCCATGGCAGAGTTAAAAAAACTGAAACCTTGAAGATTGAAAATAGTTCCCTA
Source organism: Aquarana catesbeiana (assembly GCF_042186555.1). NCBI lineage: Eukaryota > Metazoa > Chordata > Amphibia > Anura > Ranidae > Aquarana > Aquarana catesbeiana. The sequence continues at coordinate 632,847,942 of NC_133324.1, forward strand.
CACCCCATCGTGACGGCTTAAAATACAGGGGCGAATAGTTTTTACAGGGCTGGTCTGCTCTCCCAGCACATAACCCTCCTCTTTTCACAGCACGGGCTTGGGACCGGCCATGGCAGAGTTAAAAAAACTGAAACCTTGATGATTGAAAATTGTTCCCTACACCCCGTTGTGACGGCTTTAAATACAGGGGCGAATAGTTTTTACAGGGCTGGTCTGCTCTCCCAGCACCTAACCCTCCTCTTTTCGCAGCACGGGCTTGGGACCGGCCATGGCAGAGTTAAAAAAACTGAAACCTTGAAGATTGAAAATTGTTCCCTACACCCCGTCGTGACGTCTTAAAATACAGGGGCGAATAGTTTTTACAGGGCTGGTCTGCTCTCCCAGCACCTAACCCTCCTCTTTTTGCAGCACGGGCTTGGGACCGGCCATGGCAGAGTTAAAAATCTGAAACCTTGAAGACTGAAAATTGTTCCCCACATCCCATCGTGACGGCTTGAAAAACAGGGGCGAATAATTTTTACAGTGCTGGTCTGCTCTCCCAGCACCTAACCCTCCTCTTTTTGCGGCACGGGCTTGGGACCGGCCATGGCAGAGTTAAAAAACTGAAACCTTGAAGATTGAAAATTGTTCCCTACACCCCGTCGTGATGGCTTGAAATATAGGGGCAAATGGTTTTTACAGGGCTGGTGTGCTCTCCAGCACTGAACCCTCCTCTTTTCGCAGCACGGGCTTGGGACCGGCCATTTCAGAGTTAAAAAAACTGAAACCTTGAAGATTAAAAATTGTTCCCTACACCCCGCCGTGACGGCTTGAAATACATGGGCGAATAGTTTTTACAGGGCTGGTCTGCTCTCCCAGCACCTAACCCTCCTCTTTTCGCAGCACGGGCTTGGGACCGGCCATGGCAGAGTTAAAAAAACTGAAACCTTGAAGATTGAAAATTGTTCCCTACACCCCGTCGTGACGGCATGAAATACAGGGGCGAATAGTTTTTACAGGGCTGGTCTGCTCTCCCATCACCTAACCCTCCTCTTTTCGCAGCACAGGCTTGGGACCGGCCATGGCAGAGTTAAAAAAACTGAAACCTTGAAGATTGAAAATTGTTCCCTACACCCCGCCGTGACGGCTTGAAATACATGGGCGAATAGTTTTTACAGGGCTGGTCTGCTCTCCCAGCACCTAACCCTCCTCTTTTCGCAGCACAGGCTTGGGACCGGCCATCGCAGAGTTAAAAAAACTGAAACCTTGAAGATTGAAAATTGTTGCCTACACCCCGTCGTGACGGCTTGAAATAAAGGGGCGAATAGTTTTTACAGGGCTGGTCTGCTCTCCCATCACCTAACCCTCCTCTTTTCGCAGCACAGGCTTGTGACCGGCCATGGCAGAGTTAAAAAAACTGAAACCTTGAAGATTGAAAATTGTTCCCTTAACCCCGTCGTGATGGCTTAAAATACAGGGGCGAATAGTTTTTACAGGGCTGGTCTGCTCTCCCAGCACCTAACCCTCCTCTTTTCGCAGCACGGGCTTGGGACCGGCCATGGCAGAGTTAAAAAAACTGAAACCTTGAAGATTGAAAATAGTTCCCTACACCCCATCGTGACGGCTTAAAATACAGGGGCGAATCGTTTTTACAGGGCTGGTCTGCTCTCCCAGCACCTAACCCTCCTCTTTTCACAGCACGGGCTTGGGACCGGCCATGGCAGAGTTAAAAAAACTGAAACCTTGATGATTGAAAATTGTTCCCTACACCCCGTTGTGACGGCTTTAAATACAGGGGCGAATAGTTTTTACAGGGCTGGTCTGCTCTCCCAGCACCTAACCCTCCTCTTTTCCCAGCACGGGCTTGGGACCGGCCATGGCAGAGTTAAAAAAACTGAAACCTTGAATATTGAAAATTGTTCCCTACACCCCGTCGTGACGGCTTAAAATACAGGGGCGAATAGTTTTTACAGGGCTGGTCTGCTCTCCCAGCACCTAACCCTCCTCTTTTTGCAGCACGGGCTTGGGACCGGCCATGGCAGAGTTAAAAAACTGAAACCTTGAAGATTGAAAATTGTTCCCTACACCCCGTCGTGATGGCGTGAAATATAGGGGAAAATGGTTTTTACAGGGCTGGTGTGCTCTCCAGCACCGAACCCTCCTCTTTTCGCAGCACGGGCTTGGGACCGGCCATTTCAGAGTTAAAAAAACTGAAACCTTGAAGATTGAAAATTGTTCCCTACACCCCGCCGTGACGGCTTGAAATACAGGGGCGAATAGTTTTTACAGGGCTGGTCTGCTCTCCCATCACCTAACCCTCCTCTTTTCGCAGCACAGGCTTGGGACCGGCCATGGCAGAGTTAAAAAAACTGAAACCTTGAAGATTGAAAATTGTTCCCTACACCCCGTCATGATGGCTTAAAATACAGGGGAGAATAGTTTTTACAGGGCTGGTCTGCTCTCCCAGCACCTAACCCTCCTCTTTTCGCAGCACGGGCTTGGGACCAGCCATGGCAGAGTTAAAAAACTGAAACCTTGAAGATTGAAAATTGTTCCCTACACCCCTTCGTGATGGCTTGAAATATAGGGGCAAATGGTTTTTACAGGGCTGGTGTGCTCTCCAGCACCGAACCCTCCTCTTTTCGCAGCACGGGCTTGGGACCGGCCATTTCAGAGTTAAAAAAACTGAAACCTTGAAGATTGAAAATTGTTGCCTACACCCCGTCGTGACGGCTTGAAATACAGGGGCGAATAGTTTTTACAGGGCTGGTCTGCTCTCCCATCACCTAACCCTCCTCTTTTCGCAGCACAGGCTTGGGACCGGCCATGGCAGAGTTAAAAAAACTGAAACCTTGAAGATTGAAAATTGTTCCCTACACCCCGTCGTGATGGCTTAAAATACAGGGGCGAATAGTTTTTACAGGGCTGGTCTGCTCTCCCAGCACCTAACCCTCCTCTTTTCACAGCACGGGCTTGGGACCGGCCATGGCAGAGTTAAAAAAACTGAAACCTTGAAGATTGAAAATTGTTCCCTACACCCCGTCGTGACGGCTTGAAATACAGGGGCGAATGGTTTTTACAGGGCTGGTCTGCTCTCCCTGCACCCAACCCTCCTCTTTTTGCAGCACGGGCTTGGGTCCGGCCATGGCAGAGTTAAAAATCTGAAACCTTGAAGACTGAAAATTGTTCCCCACACCCCGTCGTGACGGCTTGAAAAACAGGGGCGAATAATTTTTACAGTGCTGGTCTGCTCTCCCAGCACCCAACCCTCCTCTTTTCGCAGCACGGGCTTGGGACCAGCCATGGCAGAGTTAAAAAAACTGAAACCTTGAAGATTGAAAATTGTTCCCTACACCCCGTCGTGACGGCTTGAAATACAGGGGTGAATAGTTTTTACAGGGCTGGTCTGCTCTCCCACCACCTAACCCTCCTCTTTTCGCAGCACGGGCTTGGGACCGGCCATGGCAGAGTTAAAAAAACTGAAACCTTGAAGATTGAAAATTGTTCCCTTCATCCCGTCGTGACGGCTTGAAATACAGGGACGAATAGATTTTACAGGGCTGGTCTGCTCTCCCAGCACCTAACCCTCCTCTTTTCGCAGCACGGGCTTGGGACCGGCCATGGCAGAGTTAAAAAAACTGAAACCTTGAAGATTGAAAATTGTTCCCTACACCCCATCGTGACTGCTTAAAATACAGGGGCGAATAGTTTTTACAGGGCTGGTCTGCTCTCCCAGCACCTAACCCTCCTCTTTTCACAGCACGGGCTTGGGACCGGCCATGGCAGAGTTAAAATAACTGAAACCTTGAAGATTGAAAATGGTTCCCTACACCCCGTCGTGACAGCTTGAAATACAGGGGCGAATAGTTTTTTGCAGGGCTGGTCTGCTCTTCCAGCACTTAACCCTCCTCTTTTCGCAGCACGGGCTTGGGACCGGCCATGGCAGAGTTTAAAAAACTGAAACCTTGAAGATTGAAAATTGTTCCCCACACCCCATCGTGACGGCTTGAAATACAGGGGCGAATAGTTTTTACAAGGCTGGTCTGCTCTCCCAGCACCTAACCTTCCTCTTTTCGCAGCACGGGCTTGGGACCGTCCATGGCAGAGTTAAAAAAACTGAAACCTTGATGATTGAAAATTGTTCCCTACACCCCGTCGTGACGGCTTGAAATACAGGGGCAAATAGTTTTTACAGGGCTGGCCTGCTCTCCCAGCACCTAACCCTCCTCTTTTCGCAGCACGGGCTTGGGACCGGCCATGGCAGAGTTAAAAAAAACTGAAACCTTGAAGATTGAAAATTGTTCCCTACACCCCGTCGTGATGGCTTAAAATACAGGGGCGAATAGTTTTTACTGGGCTGGCCTGCTCTCCCAGCACCTAACCCTCCTCTTTTCGCAGCACAGGCTTGGGACCGGCCATGGCAGATTTAAAAATCTGAAACCTTGAAGACTGAAAATTGTTCCCCACACCCCATCATGACGGCTTGAAAAACAGGGGCGAATAATTTTTACAGTGCTGGTCTGCTCTCCCAGCACCTAACCCTCCTCTTTTTGCAGCACGGGCTTGGGACCGGCCATGGCAGAGTTAAAAAACTGAAACCTTGAAGATTGAAAATTGTTCCCTACACCCCGTCGTGATGGCTTGAAATATAGGGGCAAATGGTTTTTACAGGGCTGGTGTGCTCTCCAGCACCGAACCCTCCTCTTTTCTCAGCACGGGCTTGGGACCGGCCATGGCAGAGTTAAAAAACTGAAACCTTGAAGATTGAAAATTGTTCCCCACACCCCGTCGTGACGGCTTGAAATACAGGGGTGAATAGTTTTTACAGGGCTGGTCTGCTCTCCCAGCACCTAACCCTCCTCTTTTTGCAGCACGGGCTTGGGACCGGCCATGGCAGAGTTAAAGAAACTGAAACCTTGAAGATTGAAAATTGTTCCCTTCACCCCGTCGTGACGGCTTGAAATACAGGGACGAATAGTTTTTACAGGGCTGGTCTGCTCTCCCAGCACCTAACCCTCCTCTTTTCGCAGCACGGGCTTGGGACCGGCCATGGCAGAGTTAAAAAAACTTAAACCTTGAAGATTGAAAATTGTTCCCTACACCCCGTCGTGACGGCTTGAAATACAGGGGCGAATAGTTCTTACAGGGCTGGTCTGCTCTCCCAGCACCTAACCCTCCTCTTTTCGCAGCACGGGCTTGGGACCGGCCATGGCAGAGTTAAAAAAACTGAAACCTTGATGATTGAAAATTGGTCCCTACATCCCATCGTGACGGCTTGAAATACAGGGGCGAATAGTTTTTACAGGGCTGGTCTGCTCTCCCAGCACCTAACCCTCCTCTTTTCGCAGCACGGGCTTGGGACCGGCCATGGCAGAGTTAAAAAAACTGAAACCTTGAAGATTGAAAATTGTTCCCTACACCCCGTCGTGACGGCTTGAAATACAGGGGCGAATGGTTTTTACAGGGCTGGTCTGCTCTCCCTGCACCGAACCCTCCTCTTTTCGCAGCACGGGCTTGGGACCGGCCATGACAGAGTTAAAAATCTGAAACCTTGAAGACTGAAAATTGTTCCCCACACCCCATCGTGACGCTTGAAAAACAGGGGCGAATAATTTTTACAGTGCTGGTCTGCTCTCCCAGCACCCAACCCTCCGCTTTTCACAGCACGGGCTTGGGACCAGCCATGGCAGAGTTAAAAAAACTGAAACCTTGAAGATTGGAAATTGTTCCCTACACCCCGTCGTGACGGCTTTAAATACAGGGGCGAATTGTTTTTACAGGGCTAGTCTGCTCTGCCAGCACCTAACCCTCCTCTTTTTGCAGCACGGGCTTGGGACCAGCCATGGCAGAGTTAAAAAAACTGAAACATTGAAGATTGAAAATTGTTCCCTACACCCCGTCGTGATGGCTTGAAATATAGGGGCAAATGGTTTTTACAGGGCTGGTGTGCTCTCCAGCACCGAACCCTCCTCTTTTCTCAGCACGGGCTTGGGACCGGCCATGGCAGAGTTAAAAAAACTGAAACCTTGAAGATTGAAAATTGTTCCCTACACCCCGTCGTGACGGCTTGAAATACAGGGGCGAATAGTTTTTACAGGGCTGGTCTGCTCTCCCAGCACCTAACCCTCCTCTTTTCGCAGCACGGGCTTGGGACCGGCCATGGCAGAGTTAAAAAAACTGAAACCTTGAAGATTGAAAATTGTTCCCTTCACCCCGTCGTGACGGCTTGAAATACAGGGACGAATAGTTTTTACAGGGCTGGTCTGCTCTCCCAGCACCTAACCCTCCTCTTTTCGCAGCACGGGCTTGGGACCGGCCATGGCAGAGTTAAAAAAACTGAAACATTGAAAATTGTTCCCTACACCCCGTCGTGACGGCTTGAAATACAGGGGCGAATAGTTTTTACAGGGCTGGTGTGCTCTCCAGCACCGAACCCTCCTCTTTTCTCAGCACGGGCTTGGGACCGGCCATGGCAGAGTTAAAAAACTGAAACCTTGAAGATTGAAAATTGTTCCCCAAACCCTGTCGTGACGGCTTGAAATACAGGGGCGAATAGTTTTTACAGGGCTGGTCTGCTCTCCCAGCACCTAACCCTCCTCTTTTCGCAGCACGGGCTTGGGACCGGCCATGGCAGAGTTAAAAAAACTGAAACCTTGAAGATTGAAAATTGTTCCCTACACCCCGTCGTGATGGCTTGAAATATAGGGGCAAATGGTTTTTACAGGGCTGGTGTGCTCTCCAGCACCGAACCCTCCTCTTTTCTCAGCACGGGCTTGGGACCGGCCATGGCAGAGTTAAAAAAACTGAAACCTTGAAGATTGAAAATTGTTCCCCACACCCCGTCGTGACGGCTTGAAATACAGGGGCGAATAGTTTTTACAGGGCTGGTCTGCTCTCCCAGCACCTAACCCTCCTCTTTTCGCAGCATGGGCTTGGGACCGGCCATGGCAGAGTTAAAAAAACTGAAACCTTGAAGATTGAAAATTGTTCCCTTCACCCCGTCGTGACGGCTTGAAATACAGGGACGAATAGTTTTTACAGGGCTGGTCTGCTCTCCCAGCACCTAACCCTCCTCTTTTCGCAGCACGGGCTTGGGACCGGCCATGGCAGAGTTAAAAAAACTGAAACCTTGAAGATTGAAAATTGTTACCTACACCCCGTCGTGACGGCTTGAAATAACGGGGCGAATAGTTTTTACAGGGCTGGTCTGCTCTCCCATCACCTAACCCTCCTCTTTTCGCAGCAAGGGCTTGGGACCGGCCATGGCAGAGTTAAAAAAACTGAAACCTTGAAGATTGAAAATTGTTCCCTACACCCCATCGTGACGGCTTAAAATACAGGGGCGAATAGTTTTTACAGGGCTGGTCTGCTCTCCCAGCACCTAACCCTCCTCTTTTCACAGCACGGGCTTGGGACCGGCCATGGCAGAGTTAAAATAACTGAAACCTTGAAGATTGAAAATGGTTCCCTACACCCCGTCGTGACGGCTTGAAATACAGGGGCGAATAGTTTTTTGCAGGGCTGGTCTGCTCTTCCAGCACTTAACCCTCCTCTTTTCGCAGCACGGGCTTGGGACCGGCCATGGCAGAGTTTAAAAAACTGAAACCTTGAAGATTGAAAATTGTTCCCCACACCCCATCGTGACGGCTTGAAATACAGGGGCGAATAGTTTTTACAAGGCTGCTCTGCTCTCCCAGCACCTAACCTTCCTCTTTTCGCAGCACGGGCTTGGGACCGTCCATGGCAGAGTTAAAAAAACTGAAACCTTGATGATTGAAAATTGTTCCCTACACCCCGTCGTGACAGCTTGAAATACAGGGGCGAATAGTTTTTACAGGGCTGGTCTGCTCTCCCAGCACCTAACCCTCCTCTTTTCGCAGCACGGGCTTGGGACCGGCCATGGCAGAGTTAAAAAACTGAAACCTTGAAGATTGAAAATTGTTCCCTACACCCCGTCGTGACGGCTTGAAATACAGGGGCGAATGGTTTTTACAGGGCTGGTCTGATCTCCCTGCACTGATAGGGTTGAAATAATGACTTAGAGTTCCACTTTAATTGTTTCTGTTTTTTTCTTACCTGTGTACGTATCAATTGTTCTATTTAAATTGTTTGTGCTCCTTTCTTACCTGTGTACGTATCAATTGTTCTATTTAAGTTGTTTGTGCTCCTTTCTTACCTGTGTACGTATCAATTGTTCTATCAATCTGTATCTAGATGGAATTTGGAACTGCTGAATAATCATTACATGTTCGCTGATGAGAAACTCTTTGTACCTTAACCTCATTTGGTAATGCCGATAAGATTACTGCTTTTGGAACTGCCTATAAAAGAAGTAAAGGGAGCAGTCCTTTTTTGGATGCTCAGAACTGTGATACAGACATACCTGACTCCGTGTCATTATTCTTATAGAAGCAATAATTTGGCAAAGCAATATAAACTTAAGCAACTTGTTTAAAAGTTGAACCTAACATTTTGGCGCCCGAACAGGGACTCACCGATGATACTACAAGAGGTGGACGAACGCGGCTGACGGAACAAAAAGGAATAGGCATTCCGGGAATCACAGATCAAAAAACCTGCGCAGGTAAGAAAAAGCTTTATTTTTCTTATATTCTGTGCTCCCCTGATTTGTGCCTATCCGTTCTGTCAGTTACGGTTCTCCTGGTTTTAAAACACCAGCCTCTGTAGTGGTGAGTCTAGAATTACTGCATATTTTAGTTTATATTGCTGGAATTATTTGTTTGTTTTGTTATCTGTGTTTGTCTTGTCTGTCTTGTTGAGAAAGTGAATGAGCCTTGTCAAGGATGGTATGAGTTAGAAGGGGATTGCCGAACTAAGCAACGGAATGCGCCTTACCTCACACGATTGGGAACCTGAGGGCTTGTGAGCTTGGGGGTCTGACGCTTATGCTTAACCTCACATCTAACTCATAAACCATAGACGGGTTGAGAGTATAAGCCCTGTCTGCTCCATAAAGCAGGGATAAGAGTGTATGAGAGGGATTCCCAGATACGGGGAGGGAATAAGGTCTCAACAAAGTCCCGAGATCTAGTCGGATACCTGGCCACTTAAAGGAATGCTTGTATATGTTGTAGCCGCATTTTTGTATATATTGTAGCCGCATTCTGGTTTGTTATTGGGCTAGCATATAAAGTAATTATTTATTATTGGGCTAGCATATAAAGTAATTCGGTTTCAGAAATCTCATTCCGGAGAGGTTTCTAGAATTCTAGCACCCTAGGAGGAAGGCAACGAGGAACTAGTGTAACTTAGCTGGTTTGCTATTGGGCTAGCATATAAAGTAATTATTCATTCTTGTATATGTTGTAGCCGCATTATATTGTACACTAAGTGTCCCACACGCTACCTAGGCAGGACTGTTAGAATGGGCCAGAGGAACACAAAACCCCGTCAGGGAATTGTGGCGCACTATACGGTGCCACAGATAATTAAGAACATTTATGGGAAAACCGAAGCACAGGACTTAAAGGATGTCCTTCGTAAATTTAAGGTGAAAGGAGCAGTGGGCTTAGACCCGGATGTATGGAGTGAAATAAAAAGGGACAGACAAGGAGAGGTGTTAGAGAAGCAATGGATGCGTCAGGTTCAATGCTTAATTAAGGTCTCAAATAGAGCGAAAGAAGAGGGGTGGAAGTATAATCCAGATTGTGATGGTTGGGATATGAAAGATAGAAGAACAAAAAATGTCGAGGCTCCCAGCTCAGCTATCCCACCCCCATACACTGACGTAGAACGCAAACCACACAAGATATATCCGGTACTTGAGGGGAGAGGATGGGTTTGTCAGGATTGTGGAGCACAAAACCCAGAATGGGCAGTAGAATGTGTGCATTGTGGGGCACAAAAACCTCATCCAGAAACTGTAGCTCCCGTACGCACTGATATACGCATTGTTCAGGTAAACAATCCAGAATTTGGACAAGCAGCCCATCCAAATGCCCCGCCTACTGTCACTCGTAGAATGCAAATAAGGACTTGGGCACCATGGTCGGCAGACACCCTTATGGCATTAATACAGAGCGCCCCAGACCCGGTAGCAAAGCCAGCTGCTTTTTGTAGATTTGTGACACAGTTAATGAATACACATGAAGCGACCTGGCAGGATGGGGAGGATCTATGCAGACACAAAATGACTCTGACCCTGTTTAACCAGTTTATGACAGAAATAGGTCCACACAGACCTGCAGGACAAGTTGATGGGGATGGCAATTTAGAGACAGGACATGTCAGACATATAGACTCAAGGGCCCCTTTTATTGCTAGATTAGAAGCTTTTTGTTAGGCAAAACAACAGGAGAGGGGGTCCATATCACCCATGAAGCAAATGCCAGGACAGACTGTATCGGAATTTTACTTATCTATGGAAAGTATGATGGCAGATGAGGGATTGGACTTGGCCCTGCCAGTCACAATCCGAGCCTTCAATAGACAATTTATGGAGGGATTAATTCCACAGATAAGTGAGAGACTGAAAGCCTGCACACCAGAGTGGAGGGCAACTAGAGATAGAGGGACGTTGTTACAAAAAGCGCAAGGCATAGAGGCGGACTTAGCAGAAACCAAAGGGAGGAAATCTCATGCTATCAACGCACTCGAGGGTCCCCAAGAGCAAGGTAGAGGTTCCTTTCGCAAACCCCTTACCTGTCACTACTGTAACAAGATTGGTCACATCAGACGCAACTGTAAGAAAAGAATAAGGGATGAAGGAGAGGAAGGTGTTGATTCTCCAGTTAATCAGAGAAGGAACCAGCCCAGGGACAACAAAAATAGTCATATCAGGCAGCAGGGAGATGGTCCACGAGCATGACTCACCCCGGTTTTAGAAAAATCCAAAACAACAATGCTTAAGACAAATATAACGGTTGGTAATAAGAAAATCTCTTGTTTAGTCGATACAGGAGCTTCACGCTCGTTACTTTCTGACTCTGAACTACTCCCTGGCCAAAAATCACCTGACACTTTACTAATAACTGGATATGATGGCATTTTAGCCGACGCCCCGCTTACAAAACCTCTGAAAGTTAAAGTAGGAAACCACATGTTCCTTTCACGCTTTCTGGTATCCAGAGGAGCCCCCACTAATTTGTTAGGAGCTGACATTTTGCAGAAAATAGGAGCTAACATTACCTATCACCCAGATGGCACTGTCACCTTAGCTATAGGGGATAATCAAGAACACATGGAGATGTGTAACCTGATACAATACCTAGAGGAGGAATCGGAATTGTCCGGCACACCTCCTTCAGACTTAGATCAGATTTTGTCGTCCCTTCCAGGAGAACTATGGGAAAAACATCCAGCTGATGTTGGACTTTTGCCCATACCTCCGGTTACCCTACAGCTGATTCCAGGAGCAGTGCTTCCCCAACAAAAGCAGTATCCACTTAGTGCACCCCAAGAGACGGCCATAGAAATGCAGGTCCAATCCTTCTTAAAAAGTGGAGTTCTAAAAGAGGTAAAATCACCGGCAAACACTCCCTTGTACCCGGTTAAAAAGAAATCAGTAGCCGGTAATCCGGTTAAGTATAGAATGGTCCAAGACCTTAGAGCGGTCAACAAAATACTAGCCCCGATGACACCTTTAGTACCCAATCCACATACATTACTGTCACAAATACCATCAACCAGTATGTACTTTACGGTTATAGATTTAGCGAATGCTTTCTTTTCCGTCCCGCTTGCTGAAGAATGCCAACTTTGGTTCGCATTTTCAATAAAAAATCGGCAACTAACCTGGACACGCCTACCTCAGGGTATGGCGCATTCACCTACCTTGTATTCGCAAGCATTGCAAACGGTGTTGGGAGAATGGGTACCACCAGATTCCTGTGTATTGTTACAATATGTGGATGATTTATTGTTATGCTGCCCTGACAAAGAAACTTGTTTGGCCACCACCCTTAATTTGTTGCGATTTTTGGCAGAAAAAGGTTGCAAGGTTAATAAGAAAAAGTTACAAGTGTGTCAGGAAAAAGTTATCTTTTTGGGACATTGTATATCACAGGGTACGAGACATCTCACTGAGGAGAGGGTTCAAGTGATAAAGGGAATGTTACCCCCACGGAATTTCAAACAATTGCGTATGTTTTTAGGTATCATGTCATATTGTAGACAGTGGATACCACATGCTAGCGCTTTGATGCAGCCATTATACGATTGTTTGAAAATTGTACCGTATATGCTTACAGAAATAGCTTATGAGTCGTTTATCACTTTGAAAAAGTTGTTGATTTCTGCCCCGGCTATTGGTATACCAGATTACACCAAGATATTTAATCTGTACATTGCTGAGATCACTGGACACGCCACAGGTGTTCTGACACAGGCACATGTAAAACAAAGACCAGTCGCTTACTTTTCAGCAGCATTAGATCCAGTATCTAGAGGTTCACCGTCTTGTGTACGGGCGGTAGCTGCAGTGTCAATTATCATAGATAAGTCATCAGAGATTGTTCTAGACAATCCAGTCGTAGTGCATACCACACATGACATACATGCAATCTTGTCTCAGGTACAGCCCAAACACATTTCAATGGCTAGGCAATTAAGATTACAGTGTACTTTACTCTTACCTCCAAATGTTACTTTTCAGCGCTGTACAACCTTAAATTTGGCCACCTTTTTGCCTCTTCAGTCACCAGATTTGGCAAGGGGGAATGATAGTACTAATAGTACTAGTGAGAAAAGAAATGAGGACACTGACACTCTTTTGTTTAAAGAAGTAGATCAGCACGATTGTTTTCAGCTCATGGAACAGGAGACAATGGGATTCCCACACGTTACAGATACACCAATTTTAAACGCTGAGTACACCTTGTATATAGATGGTAGTAGGTTTGCTGATGACAAGGGTAAATATCACACAGGGTATGCTGTAGTGACTGATACGCAGGTAATTGAAGCACAGGCCTTACCAGCCCACATGTCAGCACAGGAAGCAGAATTAAAAGCTTTAGAACAAGCCCTAGAATACTTAAAAGAACGAGAAGGGAATATTTACACTGACTCTGCCTACGCTTATGGTGTAGCGCACGATTATGGCCACATATGGAGGGCTAGAGGTTATCTGACAGCAGCAGGTACACCTGTAAAACATGGAGAAGGGATTAAGAGAGTCCTGAACAATCTTCAAAAGGTTAAACGAGTAGCCATTATGAAGATAGCGGCACACACGAGCGCAAAAACAATTGAGGCAAAAGGAAATGCATTTGCAGATTTGACTGCAAAACAGGCAGCTCTAGGGGAAGGAAGCCCTGAGACCTTAGCAGCGGTAGAGGTGAGTATCCCAGAACCAACATGGCAGCAGCTGAGTAAATTACAGGAGCAAGCAGGGGAGAGCGAGAAAGATAAGTGGGTCGGGATGGGAGCAGCACCAGACCTTGACAATGTATGGAGGGAAGGAGGCAAAATATGCCTGCCTGCCTCTCTGTACCCAGAAATGGCAGCGGCAGTTCACCTACCCACACACGTCAGTTCCAATTCCATGTATAGGATTGTGAACCAAGGATGGCTCGCCCCTGGATTCAGTAGCACTGCAAGAAACTACTGTGCAGCCTGCCAAATCTGTCTCCTGAATAACCCAGGACAGAGAGTAAAAACCCCATGTAAACACCAGGTCCGGGCCCAATACCCCTTCCAGAGACTGCAAATTGATTACATACAAATGCCTAAGAGCGGCCCTTTTGAATTTGTCCTCGTGTGTATCGATTTATTCTCAGGTTGGCCCGAAAGTTATCCAGTAAAATCGGCTACAGCTAAAGCCACAGCTAAGAAACTGATCACTGAGTTAATACCTAGGTTTGGTCTTCCTGAAACCATAGAATCAGATAGGGGGACACACTTTACAGGAGAAATCATGCAGAATGTGATGACCATGTTAGGGGTTCAACAAAGTTTTCACACCCCTTACCACCCACAGAGTTCAGGATCAGTGGAGAGAGTAAATGGGACAATAAAGTTAAAAATACAAAAAGCCATGCAAGAGTTAAACAAGCCTTGGCCAGAATGCCTGCCTTTGGCTTTGTTCTCTATAAGGTACACTCCAACAGGAAAGACAGGATTATCCCCATATGAGATACTTTTTGGGAATGCACCTAGATTGGGTTTATACTTTCCACAGAGTATGCAATTGCAATGTGATAGTTTGACTGCATATGTGATACAATTACAACAACGTCTAACTAAGATCCACAAAAGTGTGTATTCTTCTCTTCCAGACCCTAATTCAATAACAGGTACACATACTCTGCTACCAGGGGATTATGTATATGTGAAGAAACACACCAGAAAGACATTGGAACCCAGGTTTGAAGGTCCTTACCAAGTACTCTTGACCACAGCCACCTCAGTAAAGCTGGAAGGAAAACCTACCTGGATACATGCATCACATTGCAAGAAACAACCCGAGAAAACAACATGATGAAATATCTACTTACAGATTTTTTGTTGAAGATTGTTGTTTTACAAATATATGCATGGACTCCTGGTATTAATGTACTTGAAGTAGAGGAAACAACAACTTTCAAATGGGCTATAGATGATCCTAAAGTAGCAAATTATTATTGACAAAGGTAGACTAGTACATCTTTCCTCACAGATACAACAGGATACTGCACCACATTGGTGGGATATATTTAGTGGAATGTCTTCTACACCAACCAATACCTTTCACTGGTTGTTAAGTCCAATGGTAATTATTATTCTAATATTAATATCACTTACAATCACGAATATATGTGTATACAGGAAAATAAATAGGAAAATTAGGAGAATAGACAGGGTATACTGATAAGTGTGTATTGACATCACCCTACTCCTATAAAACTCCTCTTCTTGAATTTTAAGATGTTGGTAATACCTAGGGGGATGGGTTCTACCCCTCTGACAACTCGCGGTCAGGGAAAGGACTCTGGGGAAAAACTGACTAGAACTTATTCATGAGGACCCAGGGGGAAGGAGAGGATGATGTCAAAGGGGGAAATTGATAGGGTTGAAATAATGACTTAGAGTTCCACTTTAATTGTTTCTGTTTTTTTCTTACCTGTGTACGTATCAATTGTTCTATTTAAATTGTTTGTGCTCCTTTCTTACCTGTGTACGTATCAATTGTTCTATTTAAGTTGTTTGTGCTCCTTTCTTACCTGTGTACGTATCAATTGTTCTATCAATCTGTATCTAGATGGAATTTGGAACTGCTGAATAATCATTACATGTTCGCTGATGAGAAACTCTTTGTACCTTAACCTCATTTGGTAATGCCGATAAGATTACTGCTTTTGGAACTGCCTATAAAAGAAGTAAAGGGAGCAGTCCTTTTTTGGATGCTCAGAACTGTGATACAGACATACCTGACTCCGTGTCATTATTCTTATAGAAGCAATAATTTGGCAAAGCAATATAAACTTAAGCAACTTGTTTAAAAGTTGAACCTAACCCAACCCTCCTCTTTTTGCAGCACGGGCTTGGGTCCGGCCATGGCAGAGTTAAAAATCTGAAACCTTGAAGACTGAAAATTGTTCCCCACACCCCATCATGACGGCTTGAAAAACAGGGGCGAATAATTTTTACAGTGCTGGTCTGCTCTCCCAGCACCCAACCCTCCTCTTTTCGCAGCACGGGCTTGGGACCAGCCATGGCAGAGTTAAAAAAACTGAAAGCTTGAAGATTGAAAATTGTTCCCTACACCCCGTCGTGACGGCTTGAAATACAGGGGTGAATAGTTTTTACAGGGCTGGTCTGCTCTCCCACCACCTAACCCTCCTCTTTTCGCAGCACGGGCTTGGGACCGGCCATTGCAGAGTTAAAAAAACTGAAACCTTGAAGATTGAAAATTGTTCCCTTCACCCCGTTGTGACGGCTTGAAATACAGGGACGAATAGTTTTTACAGGGCTGGTCTGCTCTCCCAGCACCTAACCCTCCTCTTTTCGCAGCACGGGCTTGGGACCGGCCATGGCAGAGTTAAAAAAACTGAAACCTTGAAGATTGAAAATTGTTCCCTACACCCCGTCGTGACGGCTTGAAATACAGGGGCGAATAGTTTTTACAGGGCTGGTCTGCTCTCCCATCACCTAACCCTCCTCTTTTCGCAGCACAGGCTTGGGACCGGCCATGGCAGAGTTAAAAAAACTGAAACCTTGAAGATTGAAAATTGTTCCCTACACCCCGACGTGATGGCTTAAAATACAGGGGCGAATAGTTTTTACAGGGCTGGTCTGCTCTCCCAGCACCTAACCCTCCTCTTTTCGCAGCACGGGCTTGGGACCGGCCATGGCAGAGTTAAAAAAACTGAAAACTTGATGATTGAAAATTGTTCCCTACACCCCGTCGTGACGGCTTGAAATACAGGGGCGAATAGTTTTTACAGGGCTGGTCTGCTCTTCCAGCACCTAACCCTCCTCTTTTCGCAGCACGGGCTTGGGACCGGCCATGGCAGAGTTAAAAAACTGAAACCTTGAAGATTGAAAATTGTTCCTTACACCCCGTCGTGACGGCTTGAAATACAGGGGCGAATGGTTTTTACAGGGCTGGTCTGATCTCCCTGCACCCAACCCTCCTCTTTTTGCAGCACGGGCTTGGGTCCGGCCATGGCAGAGTTAAAAATCTGAAACCTTGAAGACTGAAAATTGTTCCCCACACACCATCGTGATGGCTTGAAAAACAGGGGCGAATAATTTTTACAGTGCTGGTCTGCTCTCCCAGCACCCAACCCTCCTCTTTTCGCAGCACGGGCTTGGGACCAGCCATGGCAGAGTTAAAAAAACTGAAACCTTGAAGATTGAAAATTGTTCCCTACACCCCGTCGTGACGGCTTGAAATACAGGGGTGAATAGTTTTTACAGGGCTGGTCTGCTCTCCCACCACCTAACCCTCCTCTTTTCGCAGCACGGGCTTGGGATCGGCCATGGCAGAGTTAAAAAAACTGAAACCTTGAAGATTGAAAATTGTTCCCTTCACCCCGTCATGACAGCTTGAAATACAGGGACGAATAGTTTTTACAGGGCTGGTCTGCTCTCCCAGCACCTAACCCTCCTCTTTTCGCAGCACGGGCTTGGGACCGGCCATGGCAGAGTTAAAAAAACTGAAACCTTGAAGATTGAAAATTGTTCCCTACACCCCATCGTGATGGCTTGAAATACAGGGGCGAATAGTTTTTACAGGGCTGGTCTGCTCTCCCATCACCTAACCCTCCTCTTTTCGCAGCACGGGTTTGGGACCGGCCATAGCAGAGTTAAAAAAACTGAAACCTTGAAGATTGAAAATTGTTCCCTACACCCCGTCGTGACGGCTTAAAATACAGGGGCGAATAGTTTTTACAGGGCTGGTCTGCTCTCCCAGCACCTAACCCTCCTCTTTTCGCAGCACGGGCTTGGGACCGGCTATTGCAGAGTTAAAAAAACTGAAACCTTGAAGATTGAAAATTGTTCCCTACACCCCGTCAAGACGGCTTGAAATACAGGGGCGAATAGTTTTTACAGGGCTGGTCTGCTCTCCCAGCACCTAACCCTCCTCTTTTCGCAGCACGGGCTTGGGACCGGCCATGGCAGAGTTAAAAAAACTGAAACCTTGAAGATTGAAAATTGTTCCCTACACCCCATCGTGACGGCTTAAAATACAGGGGCGAATAGTTTTTACAGGGCTGGTCTGCTCTCCCAGAACCTAACCCTCCTCTTTTCGCAGCACGGGCTTGGGACCGGCCATGGCAGAGTTAAAAATCTGAAACCTTGAAGACTGAAAATTGTTCCCCACACCCCATCGTGACGGCTTGAAAATCAGGGGCGAATAATTTTTACAGTGCTGGTCTGCTCTCCCAGCACCTAACCCTCCTCTTTTTGCAGCACGGGCTTGGGACCGGCCATGGCAGAGTTAAAAAACTGAAACCTTGAAGATTGAAAATTGTTCCTTACACCCCGTTGTGATGGCTTGAAATATAGGGGCAAAAGGTTTTTAAAGGGCTGGTGTGCTCTCCAGCACCGAACCCTCCTCTTTTCGCAGCACGGGCTTGGGACCGGCCATTTCAGAGTTAAAAAAACTGAAACCTTGAAGATTGAAAATTGTTCCCTACACCCCATTGTGACGGCTTTAAATACAGGGGCGAATAGTTTTTACAGGGCTGGTCTGCTCTCCCAGCACCTAACCCTCCTCTTTTCGCAGCACGGGCTTGGGACCGGCCATGGCAGAGTTAAAAAAACTGAAACCTTGAAGATTGAAAATTGTTCCCTACACCCCGTCGTGACGGCTTGAAATACAGGGGCGAATAGTTTTGACAGGGCTGGTCTGCTCTCCCAGCACCTAACCCTCCTCTTTTTGCAGCACGGGCTTGGGACCAGCCATGGCAGAGTTAAAAAAACTGAAACCTTGAAGATTGAAAATTGTTCCCTACACCCCGTCGTGATGGCTTGAAATATAGGGGCAAATGGTTTTTACAGGGCTGGTGTGCTCTCCAGCACCGAACCCTCCTCTTTTCTCAGCACGGGCTTGGGACCGGCCATGGCAGAGTTAAAAAAACTGAAACCTTGAAGATTGAAAATTGTTCCCCACACCCCGTCGTGACGGCTTGAAATACAGGGGCGAATAGTTTTTACAGGGCTGGTCTGCTCTCCCAGCACCTAACCCTCCTCTTTTCGCAGCACGGGCTTGGGACCGGCCATGGCAGAGTTAAAAAAACTGAAACCTTGAAGATTGAAAATTGTTCCCTTCATCCCGTCGTGACGGCTTGAAATACAGGGACGAATAGTTTTTACAGGGCTGGTCTGCTCTCCCATCACCTAACCCTCCTCTTTTCGCAGCACAGGCTTGGGACCGGCCATGGCAGAGTTAAAAAAACTGAAACCTTGAAGATTGAAAATTGTTCCCTACACCCCGTCGTGATGGCTTAAAATACAGGGGCGAATAGTTTTTACAGGGCTGGTCTGCTCTCCCAGCACCTAACCCTCCTCTTTTCGCAGCACGGGCTTGGGACCGGCCATGGCAGAGTTAAAAAAACTGAAAACTTGATGATTGAAAATTGTTCCCTACACCCCGTCGTGACGGCTTGAAATACAGGGGCGAATAGTTTTTACAGGGCTGGTCTGCTCTCCCAGCACCTAACCCTCCTCTTTTCGCAGCACGGGCTTGGGACCGGCCATGGCAGAGTTAAAAAACTGAAACCTTGCAGATTGAAAATTGTTCCCTACACCCCGTCGTGACGGCTTGAAATACAGGGGCGAATGGTTTTTACAGGGCTGGTCTGATCTCCCTGCACCCAACCCTCCTCTTTTTGCAGCACGGGCTTGGGTCCGGCCATGGCAGAGTTAAAAATCTGAAACCTTGAAGACTGAAAATTGTTCCCCACACCCCATCGTGACGGCTTGAAAAACAGGAGTGAATAATTTTTACAGTGCTGGTCTGCTCTCCCAGCACCCAACCCTCCTCTTTTCGCAGCACGGGCTTGGGACCAGCCATGGCAGAGTTAAAAAAACTGAAACCTTGAAGATTGAAAATTGTTCCCTACACCCCGTCGTGACGGCTTGAAATACAGGGGTGAATAGTTTTTACAGGGCTGGTCTGCTCTCCCACCACCTAACCCTCCTCTTTTCGCAGCACGGGCTTGGGATCGGCCATGGCAGAGTTAAAAAAACTGAAACCTTGAAGATTGAAAATTGTTCCCTTCACCCCGTCATGACGGCTTGAAATACAGGGACGAATAGTTTTTACAGGGCTGGTCTGCTCTCCCAGCACCTAACCCTCCTCTTTTCGCAGCACGGGCTTGGGACCGGCCATGGCAGAGTTAAAAAAACTGAAACCTTGAAGATTGAAAATTGTTCCCTACAGCCCGTCGTGACAGCTTGAAATACAGGGGCGAATAGTTTTTACAGGGCTGGTCTGCTCTCCCAGCACCTAACCCTCCTCTTTTCGCAGCACGGGCTTGGGACCGGCTATTGCAGAGTTAAAAAAACTGAAACCTTGAAGATTGAAAATTGTTCCCTACACCCCGTCAAGACGGCTTGAAATACAGGGGCGAATAGTTTTTACAGGGCTGGTCTGCTCTCCCAGCACCTAACCCTCCTCTTTTCGCAGCACGGGCTTGGGACCGGCCATGGCAGAGTTAAAAAAACTGAAACCTTCAAGATTGAAAATTGTTCCCTACACCCCATCGTGACGGCTTAAAATACAGGGGCGAATAGTTTTTACAGGGCTGGTCTGCTCTCCCAGAACCTAACCCTCCTCTTTTTGCAGCATGGGCTTGGGACCGGCCATGGCAGAGTTAAAAATCTGAAACCTTGAAGACTGAAAATTGTTCCCCACACCCCATCGTGACGGCTTGAAAATCAGGGGCGAATAATTTTTACAGTGCTGGTCTGCTCTCCCAGCACCTAACCCTCCTCTTTTTGCAGCACGGGCTTGGGAAAGGCCATGGCAGAGTTAAAAAACTGAAACCTTGAAGATTGAAAATTGTTCCTTACACCTCGTTGTGATGGCTTGAAATATAGGGGCAAAAGGTTTTTAAAGGGCTGGTGTGCTCTCCAGCACCGAACCCTCCTCTTTTCGCAGCACGGGCTTGGGACCGGCCATTTCAGAGTTAAAAAAACTGAAACCTTGAAGATTGAAAATTGTTCCCTACACCCCGTTGTGACGGCTTTAAATACAGGGGTGAATAGTTTTTACAGGGCTGGTCTGCTCTCCCAGCACCTAACCCTCCTCTTTTCGCAGCACGGGCTTGGGACCGGCCATGGCAGAGTTAAAAAAACTGAAACCTTGAAGATTGAAAATTGTTCCCTACACCCCATCGTGACGGCTTTAAATACAGGGGCGAATAGTTTTGACAGGGCTGGTCTGCTCTCCCAGCACCTAACCCTCCTCTTTTTGCAGCACGGGCTTGGGACCAGCCATGGCAGAGTTAAAAAAACTGAAACCTTGAAGATTGAAAATTGTTCCCTACACCCCGTTGTGATGGCTTGAAATATAGGGGCAAATGGTTTTTACAGGGCTGGTGTGCTCTCCAGCACCGAACCCTCCTCTTTTCTCAGCACGGGCTTGGGACCAGCCATGGCAGAGTTAAAAAAACTGAAACCTTGAAGATTGAAAATTGTTCCCTTCACCCCGTCATGACAGCTTGAAATACAGGGACGAATAGTTTTTACAGGGCTGGTCTGCTCTCCCAGCACCTAACCCTCCTCTTTTCGCAGCACGGGCTTGGGACCGGCCATGGCAGAGTTAAAAAAACTGAAACCTTGAAGATTGAAAATTGTTCCCTACACCCCATCGTGATGGCTTGAAATACAGGGGCGAATAGTTTTTACAGGGCTGGTCTGCTCTCCCATCACCTAACCCTCCTCTTTTCGCAGCACGGGCTTGGGACCGGCCATAGCAGAGTTAAAAAAACTGAAACCTTGAAGATTGAAAATTGTTCCCTACACCCCGTCGTGACGGCTTAAAATACAGGGGCGAATAGTTTTTACAGGGCTGGTCTGCTCTCCCAGCACCTAACCCTCCTCTTTTCGCAGCACGGGCTTGGGACCGGCTATTGCAGAGTTAAAAAAACTGAAACCTTGAAGATTGAAAATTGTTCCCTACACCCCGTCAAGACGGCTTGAAATACAGGGGCGAATAGTTTTGACAGGGCTGGTCTGCTCTCCCAGCACCTAACCCTCCTCTTTTTGCAGCACGGGCTTGGGACCAGCCATGGCAGAGTTAAAAAAACTGAAACCTTGAAGATTGAAAATTGTTCCCTACACCCCGTCGTGATGGCTTGAAATATAGGGGCAAATGGTTTTTACAGGGCTGGTGTGCTCTCCAGCACCGAACCCTCCTCTTTTCTCAGCACGGGCTTGGGACCGGCCATGGCAGAGTTAAAAAAACTGAAACCTTGAAGATTGAAAATTGTTCCCCACACCCCGTCGTGACGGCTTGAAATACAGGGGCGAATAGTTTTTACAGGGCTGGTCTGCTCTCCCAGCACCTAACCCTCCTCTTTTCGCAGCACGGGCTTGGGACCGGCCATGGCAGAGTTAAAAAAACTGAAACCTTGAAGATTGAAAATTGTTCCCTTCATCCCGTCGTGACGGCTTGAAATACAGGGACGAATCATTTTTACAGGGCTGGTCTGCTCTCCCATCACCTAACCCTCCTCTTTTCGCAGCACAGGCTTGGGACCGGCCATGGCAGAGTTAAAAAAACTGAAACCTTGAAGATTGAAAATTGTTCCCTACACCCCGTCGTGATGGCTTAAAATACAGGGGCGAATAGTTTTTACAGGGCTGGTCTGCTCTCCCAGCACCTAACCCTCCTCTTTTTGCAGCACGGGCTTGGGACCGGCCATGGCAGAGTTAAAAAAACTGAAAACTTGATGATTGAAAATTGTTCCCTACACCCCGTCGTGACGGCTTGAAATACAGGGGCGAATAGTTTTTACAGGGCTGGTCTGCTCTCCCAGCACCTAACCCTCCTCTTTTCGCAGCACGGGCTTGGGACCGGCCATGGCAGAGTTAAAAAACTGAAACCTTGCAGATTGAAAATTGTTCCCTACACCCCGTCGTGACGGCTTGAAATACAGGGGCGAATGGTTTTTACAGGGCTGGTCTGATCTCCCTGCACCCAACCCTCCTCTTTTTGCAGCACGGGCTTGGGTCCGGCCATGGCAGAGTTAAAAATCTGAAACCTTGAAGACTGAAAATTGTTCCCCACACCCCATCGTGACGGCTTGAAAAACAGGAGTGAATAATTTTTACAGTGCTGGTCTGCTCTCCCAGCACCCAACCCTCTTTTCGCAGCACGGGCTTGGGACCAGCCATGGCAGAGTTAAAAAAACTGAAACCTTGAAGATTGAAAATTGTTCCCTACACCCCGTCGTGATGGCTTGAAATACAGGGGTGAATAGTTTTTACAGGGCTGGTCTGCTCTCCCACCACCTAACCCTCCTCTTTTCGCAGCACGGGCTTGGGATCGGCCATGGCAGAGTTAAAAAAACTGAAACCTTGAAGATTGAAAATTGTTCCCTTCACCCCGTCATGACGGCTTGAAATACAGGGACGAATAGTTTTTACAGGGCTGGTCTGCTCTCCCAGCACCTAACCCTCCTCTTTTCGCAGCACGGGCTTGGGACCGGCCATGGCAGAGTTAAAAAAACTGAAACCTTGAAGATTGAAAATTGTTCCCTACACCCCGTTGTGATGGCTTGAAATATAGGGGCAAATGGTTTTTACAGGGCTGGTGTGCTCTCCAGCACCGAACCCTCCTCTTTTCTCAGCACGGGCTTGGGACCAGCCATGGCAGAGTTAAAAAAACTGAAACCTTGAAGATTGAAAATTGTTCCCTTCACCCCGTCATGACAGCTTGAAATACAGGGACGAATAGTTTTTACAGGGCTGGTCTGCTCTCCCAGCACCTAACCCTCCTCTTTTCGCAGCACGGGCTTGGGACCGGCCATGGCAGAGTTAAAAAAACTGAAACCTTGAAGATTGAAAATTGTTCCCTACACCCCATCGTGATGGCTTGAAATACAGGGGCGAATAGTTTTTACAGGGCTGGTCTGCTCTCCCATCACCTAACCCTCCTCTTTTCGCAGCACGGGCTTGGGACCGGCCATAGCAGAGTTAAAAAAACTGAAACCTTGAAGATTGAAAATTGTTCCCTACACCCCGTCGTGACGGCTTAAAATACAGGGGCGAATAGTTTTTACAGGGCTGGTCTGCTCTCCCAGCACCTAACCCTCCTCTTTTCGCAGCACGGGCTTGGGACCGGCTATTGCAGAGTTAAAAAAACTGAAACCTTGAAGATTGAAAATTGTTCCCTACACCCCGTCAAGACGGCTTGAAATACAGGGGCGAATAGTTTTGACAGGGCTGGTCTGCTCTCCCAGCACCTAACCCTCCTCTTTTTGCAGCACGGGCTTGGGACCAGCCATGGCAGAGTTAAAAAAACTGAAACCTTGAAGATTGAAAATTGTTCCCTACACCCCGTCGTGATGGCTTGAAATATAGGGGCAAATGGTTTTTACAGGGCTGGTGTGCTCTCCAGCACCGAACCCTCCTCTTTTCTCAGCACGGGCTTGGGACCGGCCATGGCAGAGTTAAAAAAACTGAAACCTTGAAGATTGAAAATTGTTCCCCACACCCCGTCGTGACGGCTTGAAATACAGGGGCGAATAGTTTTTACAGGGCTGGTCTGCTCTCCCAGCACCTAACCCTCCTCTTTTCGCAGCACGGGCTTGGGACCGGCCATGGCAGAGTTAAAAAAACTGAAACCTTGAAGATTGAAAATTGTTCCCTTCATCCCGTCGTGACGGCTTGAAATACAGGGACGAATCATTTTTACAGGGCTGGTCTGCTCTCCCATCACCTAACCCTCCTCTTTTCGCAGCACAGGCTTGGGACCGGCCATGGCAGAGTTAAAAAAACTGAAACCTTGAAGATTGAAAATTGTTCCCTACACCCCGTCGTGATGGCTTAAAATACAGGGGCGAATAGTTTTTACAGGGCTGGTCTGCTCTCCCAGCACCTAACCCTCCTCTTTTTGCAGCACGGGCTTGGGACCGGCCATGGCAGAGTTAAAAAAACTGAAAACTTGATGATTGAAAATTGTTCCCTACACCCCGTCGTGACGGCTTGAAATACAGGGGCGAATAGTTTTTACAGGGCTGGTCTGCTCTCCCAGCACCTAACCCTCCTCTTTTCGCAGCACGGGCTTGGGACCGGCCATGGCAGAGTTAAAAAACTGAAACCTTGCAGATTGAAAATTGTTCCCTACACCCCGTCGTGACGGCTTGAAATACAGGGGCGAATGGTTTTTACAGGGCTGGTCTGATCTCCCTGCACCCAACCCTCCTCTTTTTGCAGCACGGGCTTGGGTCCGGCCATGGCAGAGTTAAAAATCTGAAACCTTGAAGACTGAAAATTGTTCCCCACACCCCATCGTGACGGCTTGAAAAACAGGAGTGAATAATTTTTACAGTGCTGGTCTGCTCTCCCAGCACCCAACCCTCTTTTCGCAGCACGGGCTTGGGACCAGCCATGGCAGAGTTAAAAAAACTGAAACCTTGAAGATTGAAAATTGTTCCCTACACCCCGTCGTGACGGCTTGAAATACAGGGGTGAATAGTTTTTACAGGGCTGGTCTGCTCTCCCACCACCTAACCCTCCTCTTTTCGCAGCACGGGCTTGGGATCGGCCATGGCAGAGTTAAAAAAACTGAAACCTTGAAGATTGAAAATTGTTCCCTTCACCCCGTCATGACGGCTTGAAATACAGGGACGAATAGTTTTTACAGGGCTGGTCTGCTCTCCCAGCACCTAACCCTCCTCTTTTCGCAGCACGGGCTTGGGACCGGCCATGGCAGAGTTAAAAAAACTGAAACCTTGAAGATTGAAAATTGTTCCCTACAGCCCGTCGTGACAGCTTGAAATACAGGGGTGAATAGTTTTTACAGGGCTGGTCTGCTCTCCCAGCACCTAACCCTCCTCTTTTCGCAGCACGGGCTTGGGACCGGCTATTGCAGAGTTAAAAAAACTGAAACCTTGAAGATTGAAAATTGTTCCCTACACCCCGTCAAGACGGCTTGAAATACAGGGGCGAATAGTTTTTACAGGGCTGGTCTGCTCTCCCAGCACCTAACTCTCCTCTTTTCACAGCACGGGCTTGGGACCGGCCATGGCAGAGTTAAAAAAACTGAAACCTTCAAGATTGAAAATTGTTCCCTACACCCCATCGTGACGGCTTAAAATACAGGGGCAAATAGTTTTTACAGGGCTGGTATGCTCTCCCAGAACCTAACCCTCCTCTTTTTGCAGCACGGGCTTGGGACCGGCCATGGCAGAGTTAAAAATCTGAAACCTTGAAGACTGAAAATTGTTCCCCACACCCCATCGTGACGGCTTGAAAATCAGGGGCGAATAATTTTTACAGTGCTGGTCTGCTCTCCCAGCACCTAACCCTCCTCTTTTTGCAGCACGGGCTTGGGAAAGGCCATGGCAGAGTTAAAAAACTGAAACCTTGAAGATTGAAAATTGTTCCTTACACCCCGTTGTGATGGCTTGAAATATAGGGGCAAAAGGTTTTTAAAGGGCTGGTGTGCTCTCCAGCACCGAACCCTCCTCTTTTCGCAGCACGGGCTTGGGACCGGCCATGACAGAGTTAAAAATCTGAAACCTTGAAGACTGAAAATGGTTCCCTACACCCCGTCGTGACAGCTTGAAATACAGGGGCGAATAGTTTTTTGCAGGGCTGGTCTGCTCTTCCAGCACTTAACCCTCCTATTTTCGCAGCACGGGCTTGGGACCGGCCATGGCAGAGTTTAAAAAACTGAAACCTTGAAGATTGAAAATTGTTCCCCACACCCCATCGTGACGGCTTGAAATACAGGGGCGAATAGTTTTTACAAGGCTGGTCTGCTCTCCCAGCACCTAACCTTCCTCTTTTCGCAGCACGGGCTTGGGACCGGCCATGGCAGAGTTAAAAAAACTGAAACCTTGATGATTGAAAATTGTTCCCTACACCCCGTCGTGACAGCTTGAAATACAGGGGCAAATAGTTTTTACAGGGCTGGCCTGCTCTCCCAGCACCTAACCCTCCTCTTTTCGCAGCACGGGCTTGGGACCGGCCATGGCAGAGTTAAAAAAAACTGAAACCTTGAAGATTGAAAATTGTTCCCTACACCCCGTCGTGACGGCTTAAAATACAGGGGCGAATAGTTTTTACTGGGCTGGCCTGCTCTCCCAGCACCTAACCCTCCTCTTTTCGCAGCACAGGCTTGGGACCGGCCATGGCAGATTTAAAAATCTGAAACCTTGAAGACTGAAAATTGTTCCCCACACCCCATCATGACGGCTTGAAAAACAGGGGCGAATAATTTTTACAGTGCTGGTCTGCTCTCCCAGCACCTAACCCTCCTCTTTTTGCAGCACGGGCTTGGGACCGGCCATGGCAGAGTTAAAAAACTGAAACCTTGAAGATTGAAAATTGTTCCCTACACCCCGTCGTGATGGCTTGAAATATAGGGGCAAATGGTTTTTACAGGGCTGGTGTGCTCTCCAGCACCGAACCCTCCTCTTTTCTCAGCACGGGCTTGGGACCGGCCATGGCAGAGTTAAAAAACTGAAACCTTGAAGATTGAAAATTGTTCCCCACACCCCGTCGTGACGGCTTGAAATACAGGGGTGAATAGTTTTTACAGGGCTGGTCTGCTCTCCCAGCACCTAACCCTCCTCTTTTCGCAGCACGGGCTTGGGACCGGCCATGGCAGAGTTAAAAAAACTTAAACCTTGAAGATTGAAAATTGTTCCCTTCACCCCGTCGTGACGGCTTGAAATACAGGGACGAATAGTTTTTACAGGGCTGGTCTGCTCTCCCAGCACCTAACCCTCCTCTTTTCGCAGCACGGGCTTGGGACCGGCCATGGCAGAGTTAAAAAAACTTAAACCTTGAAGATTGAAAATTGTTCCCTACACCCCGTCGTGACGGCTTGAAATACAGGGGCGAATAGTTCTTACAGGGCTGGTCTGCTCTCCCAGCACCTAACCCTCCTCTTTTCGCAGCACGGGCTTGGGACCGGCCATGGCAGAGTTAAAAAAACTGAAACCTCGATGATTGAAAATTGGTCCCTACATCCCATCGTGACGGCTTGAAATACAGGGGCGAATAGTTTTTACAGGGCTGGTCTGCTCTCCCAGCACCTAACCCTCCTCTTTTCGCAGCACGGGCTTGGGACCGGCCATGGCAGAGTTAAAAAAACTGAAACCTTGAAGATTGAAAATTGTTCCCTACACCCCGTCGTGACGGCTTGAAATACAGGGGCGAATGGTTTTTACAGGGCTGGTCTGCTCTCCCTGCACCGAACCCTCCTCTTTTCGCAGCACGGGCTTGGGACCGGCCATGACAGAGTTAAAAATCTGAAACCTTGAAGACTGAAAATTGTTCCCCACACCCCATCGTGATGCTTGAAAAACAGGGGCGAATAATTTTTACAGTGCTGGTCTGCTCTCCCAGCACCCAACCCTCCGCTTTTCACAGCACGGGCTTGGGACCAGCCATGGCAGAGTTAAAAAAACTGAAACCTTGAAGATTGAAAATTGTTCCCTACACCCCGTCGTGACGGCTTTAAATACAGGGGCGAATTGTTTTTACAGGGCTAGTCTGCTCTGCCAGCACCTAACCCTCCTCTTTTTGCAGCACGGGCTTGGGACCAGCCATGGCAGAGTTAAAAAAACTGAAACATTGAAGATTGAAAATTGTTCCCTACACCCCGTCGTGACGGCTTTAAATACAGGGGCGAATTGTTTTTACAGGGCTAGTCTGCTCTGCCAGCACCTAACCCTCCTCTTTTTGCAGCACGGGCTTGGGACCAGCCATGGCAGAGTTAAAAAAACTGAAACATTGAAGATTGAAAATTGTTCCCTACACCCCGTCGTGATGGCTTGAAATATAGGGGCAAATGGTTTTTACAGGGCTGGTGTGCTCTCCAGCACCGAACCCTCCTCTTTTCTCAGCACGGGCTTGGGACCGGCCATGGCAGAGTTAAAAAAACTGAAACCTTGAAGATTGAAAATTGTTCCCCACACCCCGTCGTGACGGCTTGAAATACAGGGGCGAATAGTTTTTACAGGGCTGGTCTGCTCTCCCAGCACCTAACCCTCCTCTTTTCGCAGCACGGGCTTGGGACCGGCCATGGCAGAGTTAAAAAAACTGAAACCTTGAAGATTGAAAATTGTTCCCTTCACCCCGTCGTGACGGCTTGAAATACAGGGACGAATAGTTTTTACAGGGCTGGTCTGCTCTCCCAGCACCTAACCCTCCTCTTTTCGCAGCACGGGCTTGGGACCGGCCATGGCAGAGTAAAAAAACTGAAACATTGAAAATTGTTCCCTACACCCCGTCGTGACGGCTTGAAATACAGGGGCGAATAGTTTTTACAGGGCTGGTGTGCTCTCCAGCACCGAACCCTCCTCTTTTCTCAGCACGGGCTTGGGACCGGCCATGGCAGATTTAAAAAACTGAAACCTTGAAGATTGAAAATTGTTCCCCAAACCCTGTCGTGACGGCTTGAAATACAGGGGCGAATAGTTTTTACAGGGCTGGTCTGCTCTCCCAGCACCTAACCCTCCTCTTTTCGCAGCACGGGCTTGGGACCGGCCATGGCAGAGTTAAAAAAACTGAAACCTTGAAGATTGAAAATTGTTCCCTACACCCCGTCGTGATGGCTTGAAATATAGGGGCAAATGGTTTTTACAGGGCTGGTGTGCTCTCCCGCACCGAACCCTCCTCTTTTCTCAGCACGGGCTTGGGACCGGCCATGGCAGAGTTAAAAAAACTGAAACCTTGAAGATTGAAAATTGTTCCCCACACCCCGTCGTGACGGCTTGAAATACAGGGGCGAATAGTTTTACAGGGCTGGTCTGCTCTCCCAGCACCTAACCCTCCTCTTTTCGCAGCACGGGCTTGGGACCGGCCATGGCAGAGTTAAAAAAACTGAAACCTTGAAGATTGAAAATTGTTCCCTTCACCCCGTCGTGACGGCTTGAAATACAGGGACGAATAGTTTTTACAGGGCTGGTCTGCTCTCCCAGCACCTAACCCTCCTCTTTTCGCAGCACGGGCTTGGGACCGGCCATGGCAGAGTTAAAAAAACTGAAACCTTGAAGATTGAAAATTGTTACCTACACCCCGTCGTGACGGCTTGAAATAACGGGGCGAATAGTTTTTACAGGGCTGGTCTGCTCTCCCATCACCTAACCCTCCTCTTTTCGCAGCAAGGGCTTGGGACCGGCCATGGCAGAGTTAAAAAAACTGAAACCTTGAAGATTGAAAATTGTTCCCTACACCCCATCGTGACGGCTTAAAATACAGGGGCGAATAGTTTTTACAGGGCTGGTCTGCTCTCCCAGCACCTAACCCTCCTCTTTTCACAGCACGGGCTTGGGACCGGCCATGGCAGAGTTAAAATAACTGAAACCTTGAAGATTGAAAATGGTTCCCTACACCCCGTCGTGACGGCTTGAAATACAGGGGCGAATAGTTTTTTGCAGGGCTGGTCTGCTCTTCCAGCACTTAACCCTCCTCTTTTCGCAGCACGGGCTTGGGACCGGCCATGGCAGAGTTTAAAAAACTGAAACCTTGAAGATTGAAAATTGTTCCCCACACCCCATCGTGACGGCTTGAAATACAGGGGCGAATAGTTTTTACAAGGCTGGTCTGCTCTCCCAGCACCTAACCTTCCTCTTTTCGCAGCACGGGCTTGGGACCGTCCATGGCAGAGTTAAAAAAACTGAAACCTTGATGATTGAAAATTGTTCCCTACACCCCGTCGTGACGGCTTGAAATACAGGATCAAATAGTTTTTACAGGGCTGGCCTGCTCTCCCAGCACCTAACCCTCCTCTTTTCGCAGCACGGGCTTGGGACCGGCCATGGCAGAGTTAAAAAACTGAAACCTTGAAGATTGAAAATTGTTCCCTACACCCCGTTGTGACGGCTTGAAATACAGGGGCGAATGGTTTTTACAGGGCTGGTCTGATCTCCCTGCACCCAACCCTCCTCTTTTTGCAGCACGGGCTTGGGTCCGGCCATGGCAGAGTTAAAAATCTGAAACCTTGAAGACTGAAAATTGTTCCCCACACCCCATCGTGACGGCTTGAAAAACAGGAGTGAATAATTTTTACAGTGCTGGTCTGCTCTCCCAGCACCCAACCCTCCTCTTTTCGCAGCACGGGCTTGGGACCAGCCATGGCAGAGTTAAAAAAACTGAAACCTTGAAGATTGAAAATTGTTCCCTACACCCCGTCGTGACGGCCTGAAATATAGGGGTGAATAGTTTTTACAGGGCTGGTCTGCTCTCCCACCACCTAACCCTCCTCTTTTCGCAGCACGGGCTTGGGATCGGCCATGGCAGAGTTAAAAAAACTGAAACCTTGAAGATTGAAAATTGTTCCCTTCACCCCGTCATGACGGCTTGAAATACAGGGACGAATAGTTTTTACAGGGCTGGTCTGCTCTCCCAGCACCTAACCCTCCTCTTTTCGCAGCACGGGCTTGGGACCGGCCATGGCAGAGTTAAAAAAACTGAAACCTTGAAGATTGAAAATTGTTCCCTACAGCCCGTCGTGACAGCTTGAAATACAGGGGCGAATAGTTTTTACAGGGCTGGTTGCTCTCCCAGCACCTAACCCTCCTCTTTTCGCAGCACGGGCTTGGGACCGGCTATTGCAGAGTTAAAAAAACTGAAACCTTGAAGATTGAAAATTGTTCCCTACACCCCGTCAAGACGGCTTGAAATACAGGGGCGAATAGTTTTTACAGGGCTGGTCGGCTCTCCCAGCACCTAACCCTCCTCTTTTCGCAGCACGGGCTTGGGACCGGCCATGGCAGAGTTAAAAAAACTGAAACCTTCAAGATTGAAAATTGTTCCCTACACCCCATCGTGACGGCTTAAAATACAGGGGCAAATAGTTTTTACAGGGCTGGTCTGCTCTCCCAGAACCTAACCCTCCTCTTTTCGCAGCACGGGCTTGGGACCGGCCATGGCAGAGTTAAAAATCTGAAACCTTGAAGACTGAAAATTGTTCCCCACACCCCATCGTGACGGCTTGAAAATCAGGGGCGAATAATTTTTACAGTGCTGGTCTGCTCTCCCAGCACCTAACCCTCCTCTTTTTGCAGCACGGGCTTGGGAAAGGCCATGGCAGAGTTAAAAAACTGAAACCTTGAAGATTGAAAATTGTTCCTTACACCCCGTTGTGATGGCTTGAAATATAGGGGCAAAAGGTTTTTAAAGGGCTGGTGTGCTCTCCAGCACCGAACCCTCCTCTTTTCGCAGCACGGGCTTGGGACCGGCCATTTCAGAGTTAAAAAAACTGAAACCTTGAAGATTGAAAATTGTTCCCTACACCCCGTTGTGACGGCTTTAAATACAGGGGCGAATAGTTTTTACAGGGCTGGTCTGCTCTCCCAGCACCTAACCCTCCTCTTTTCGCAGCACGGGCTTGGGACCGGCCATGGCAGAGTTAAAAAAACTGAAACCTTGAAGATTGAAAATTGTTCCCTACACCCCGTCGTGACGGCTTTAAATACAGGGGCGAATAGTTTTGACAGGGCTGGTCTGCTCTCCCAGCACCTAACCCTCCTCTTTTTGCAGCACGGGCTTGGGACCAGCCATGGCAGAGTTAAAAAAACTGAAACCTTGAAGATTGAAAATTGTTCCCTACACCCCGTTGTGATGGCTTGAAATATAGGGGCAAATGGTTTTTACAGGGCTGGTGTGCTCTCCAGCACCGAACCCTCCTCTTTTCTCAGCACGGGCTTGGGACCGGCCATGGCAGAGTTAAAAAAACTGAAACCTTGAAGATTGAAAATTGTTCCCCACACCCCGTCGTGACGGCTTGAAATAACGGGGCGAATAGTTTTTACAGGGCTGGTCTGCTCTCCCAGCACCTAACCCTCCTCTTTTCGCAGCACGGGCTTGGGACCGGCCATGGCAGAGTTAAAAAAACTGAAACCTTGAAGATTGAAAATTGTTCCCTTCATCCCGTCGTGACGGCTTGAAATACAACGACAAATAGTTTTTACAGGGCTGGTCTGCTCTCCCAGCACCTAACCCTCCTCTTTTCGCAGCACGGGCTTGGGACCGGCCATGGCAGAGTTAAAAAAACTGAAACCTTGAAGATTGAAAATTGTTACCTACACCCCGTCGTGACGGCTTGAAATAACGGGGCGAATAGTTTTTACAGGGCTGGTCTGCTCTCCCATCACCTAACCCTCCTCTTTTCGCAGCAAGGGCTTGGGACCGGCCATGGCAGAGTTAAAAAAACTGAAACCTTGAAGATTGAAAATTGTTCCCTACACCCCATCGTGACGGCTTAAAATACAGGGGCGAATAGTTTTTACAGGGCTGGTCTGCTCTCCCAGCACCTAACCCTCCTCTTTTCACAGCACGGGCTTGGGACCGGCCATGGCAGAGTTAAAATAACTGAAACCTTGAAGATTGAAAATGGTTCCCTACACCCCGTCGTGACAGCTTGAAATACAGGGGCGAATAGTTTTTTGCAGGGCTGGTCTGCTCTTCCAGCACTTAACCCTCCTATTTTCGCAGCACGGGCTTGGGACCGGCCATGGCAGAGTTTAAAAAACTGAAACCTTGAAGATTGAAAATTGTTCCCCACACCCCATCGTGACGGCTTGAAATACAGGGGCGAATAGTTTTTACAAGGCTGGTCTGCTCTCCCAGCACCTAACCTTCCTCTTTTCGCAGAACGGGCTTGGGACCGTCCATGGCAGAGTTAAAAAAACTGAAACCTTGATGATTGAAAATTGTTCCCTACACCCCGTCGTGACGGCTTGAAATACAGGGGCAAATAGTTTTTACAGGGCTGGCCTGCTCTCCCAGCACCTAACCCTCCTCTTTTCGCAGCACGGGCTTGGGACCGGCCATGGCAGAGTTAAAAAAAACTGAAACCTTGAAGATTGAAAATTGTTCCCTACACCCCGTCGTGACGGCTTAAAATACAGGGGCGAATAGTTTTTACTGGGCTGGCCTGCTCTCCCAGCACCTAACCCTCCTCTTTTCGCAGCACAGGCTTGGGACCGGCCATGGCAGATTTAAAAATCTGAAACCTTGAAGACTGAAAATTGTTCCCCACACCCCATCGTGACGCTTGAAAAACAGGGGCGAATAATTTTTACAGTGCTGGTCTGCTCTCCCAGCACCCAACCCTCCGCTTTTCACAGCACGGGCTTGGGACCAGCCATGGCAGAGTTAAAAAAACTGAAACCTTGAAGATTGAAAATTGTTCCCTACACCCCGTCGTGACGGCTTTAAATACAGGGGCGAATAGTTTTGACAGGGCTGGTCTGCTCTCCCAGCACCTAACCCTCCTCTTTTTGCAGCACGGGCTTGGGACCAGCCATGGCAGAGTTAAAAAAACTGAAACCTTGAAGATTGAAAATTGTTCCCTACACCCCGTCGTGATGGCTTGAAATATAGGGGCAAATGGTTTTTACAGGGCTGGTGTGCTCTCCAGCACCGAACCCTCCTCTTTTCTCAGCACGGGCTTGGGACCGGCCATGGCAGAGTTAAAAAAACTGAAACCTTGAAGATTGAAAATTGTTCCCCACACCCCGTCGTGACGGCTTGAAATACAGGGGCGAATAGTTTTTACAGGGCTGGTCTGCTCTCCCAGCACCTAACCCTCCTCTTTTCGCAGCACGGGCTTGGGACCGGCCATGGCAGAGTTAAAAAAACTGAAACCTTGAAGATTGAAAATTGTTCCCTTCATCCCGTCGTGACGGCTTGAAATACAGGGACGAATAGTTTTTACAGGGCTGGTCTGCTCTCCCATCACCTAACCCTCCTCTTTTCGCAGCACAGGCTTGGGACCGGCCATGGCAGAGTTAAAAAAACTGAAACCTTGAAGATTGAAAATTGTTCCCTACACCCCGTCGTGATGGCTTAAAATACAGGGGCGAATAGTTTTTACAGGGCTGGTCTGCTCTCCCAGCACCTAACCCTCCTCTTTTCGCAGCACGGGCTTGGGACCGGCCATGGCAGAGTTAAAAAAACTGAAAACTTGATGATTGAAAATTGTTCCCTACACCCCGTCGTGACGGCTTGAAATACAGGGGCGAATAGTTTTTACAGGGCTGGTCTGCTCTCCCAGCACCTAACCCTCCTCTTTTCGCAGCACGGGCTTGGGACCGGCCATGGCAGAGTTAAAAAACTGAAACCTTGAAGATTGAAAATTGTTCCCTACACCCCGTCGTGACGGCTTGAAATACAGGGGCGAATGGTTTTTACAGGGCTGGTCTGATCTCCCTGCACCCAACCCTCCTCTTTTTGCAGCACGGGCTTGGGTCCTGCCATGGCAGAGTTAAAAATCTGAAACCTTGAAGACTGAAAATTGTTCCCCACACCCCATCGTGACGGCTTGAAAAACAGGGGCGAATAATTTTTACAGTGCTGGTCTGCTCTCCCAGCACCCAACCCTCCTCTTTTCGCAGCACAGGCTTGGGACCGGCCATGGCAGAGTTAAAAAACTGAAACCTTGAAGATTGAAAATTGTTCCCTACACCCCGTCGTGATGGCTTGAAATATAGGGGCAAATGGTTTTTACAGGGCTGGTGTGCTCTCCAGCACCGAACCCTCCTCTTTTCTCAGCACGGGCTTGGGACCGGCCATGGCAGAGTTAAAAAACTGAAACCTTGAAGATTGAAAATTGTTCCCCACACCCCGTCGTGACGGCTTGAAATACAGGGGTGAATAGTTTTTACAGGGCTGGTCTGCTCTCCCAGCACCTAACCCTCCTCTTTTCGCAGCACGGGCTTGGGACCGGCCATGGCAGAGTTAAAAAAACTGAAACCTTGAAGATTGAAAATTGTTCCCTTCACCCCGTCGTGACGGCTTGAAATACAGGGACGAATAGTTTTTACAGGGCTGGTCTGCTCTCCCAGCACCTAACCCTCCTCTTTTCGCAGCACGGGCTTGGGACCGGCCATGGCAGAGTTAAAAAAACTTAAACCTTGAAGATTGAAAATTGTTCCCTACACCCCGTCGTGACGGCTTGAAATACAGGGGCGAATAGTTCTTACAGGGCTGGTCTGCTCTCCCAGCACCTAACCCTCCTCTTTTCGCAGCACGGGCTTGGGACCGGCCATGACAGAGTTAAAAATCTGAAACCTTGAAGACTGAAAATTGTTCCCCACACCCCATCGTGACGCTTGAAAAACAGGGGCGAATAATTTTTACAGTGCTGGTCTGCTCTCCCAGCACCCAACCCTCCGCTTTTCACAGCACGGGCTTGGGACCAGCCATGGCAGAGTTAAAAAAACTGAAACCTTGAAGATTGAAAATTGTTCCCTACACCCCGTCGTGACGGCTTTAAATACAGGGGCGAATAGTTTTGACAGGGCTGGTCTGCTCTCCCAGCACCTAACCCTCCTCTTTTTGCAGCACGGGCTTGGGACCAGCCATGGCAGAGTTAAAAAAACTGAAACCTTGAAGATTGAAAATTGTTCCCTACACCCCGTCGTGATGGCTTGAAATATAGGGGCAAATGGTTTTTACAGGGCTGGTGTGCTCTCCAGCACCGAACCCTCCTCTTTTCTCAGCACGGGCTTGGGACCGGCCATGGCAGAGTTAAAAAAACTGAAACCTTGAAGATTGAAAATTGTTCCCCACACCCCGTCGTGACGGCTTGAAATACAGGGGCGAATAGTTTTTACAGGGCTGGTCTGCTCTCCCAGCACCTAACCCTCCTCTTTTCGCAGCACGGCTTGGGACCGGCCATGGCAGAGTTAAAAAAACTGAAACCTTGAAGATTGAAAATTGTTCCCTTCATCCCGTCGTGACGGCTTGAAATACAGGGACGAATAGTTTTTACAGGGCTGGTCTGCTCTCCCATCACCTAACCCTCCTCTTTTCGCAGCACAGGCTTGGGACCGGCCATGGCAGAGTTAAAAAAACTGAAACCTTGAAGATTGAAAATTGTTCCCTACACCCCGTCGTGATGGCTTAAAATACAGGGGCGAATAGTTTTTACAGGGCTGGTCTGCTCTCCCAGCACCTAACCCTCCTCTTTTCGCAGCACGGGCTTGGGACCGGCCATGGCAGAGTTAAAAAAACTGAAAACTTGATGATTGAAAATTGTTCCCTACACCCCGTCGTGACGGCTTGAAATACAGGGGCGAATAGTTTTTACAGGGCTGGTCTGCTCTCCCAGCACCTAACCCTCCTCTTTTCGCAGCACGGGCTTGGGACCGGCCATGGCAGAATTAAAAAACTGAAACCTTGAAGATTGAAAATTGTTCCCTACACCCCGTCGTGACGGCTTGAAATACAGGGGCGAATGGTTTTTACAGGGCTGGTCTGATCTCCCTGCACCCAACCCTCCTCTTTTTGCAGCACGGGCTTGGGTCCTGCCATGGCAGAGTTAAAAATCTGAAACCTTGAAGACTGAAAATTGTTCCCCACACCCCATCGTGACGGCTTGAAAAACAGGGGCGAATAATTTTTACAGTGCTGGTCTGCTCTCCCAGCACCCAACCCTCCTCTTTTCGCAGCACGGGCTTGGGACCAGCCATGGCAGAGTTAAAAAAAACTGAAACCTTGAAGATTGAAAATTGTTCCCTACACCCCGTCGTGATGGCTTGAAATACAATGGTGAATAGTTTTTACAGGGCTGGTCTGCTCTCCCACCACCTAACCCTCCTCTTTTCGCAGCACGGGCTTGGGATCGGCCATGGCAGAGTTAAAAAAACTGAAACCTTGAAGATTGAAAATTGTTCCCTTCACCCCGTCATGACGGCTTGAAATACAGGGACGAATAGTTTTTACAGGGCTGGTCTGCTCTCCCAGCACCTAACCCTCCTCTTTTCGCAGCACGGGCTTGGGACCGGCCATGGCAGAGTTAAAAAAACTGAAACCTTGAAGATTGAAAATTGTTCCCTACACCCCGTCGTGATGGCTTGAAATACAGGGGCGAATAGTTTTTACAGGGCTGGTCTGCTCTCCCATCACCTAACCCTCCTCTTTTCGCAGCACGGGCTTGGGACCGGCCATGGCAGAGTTAAAAAAACTGAAACCTTGAAGATTGAAAATTGTTCCCTACACCCCGTCGTGACAGCTTAAAATACAGGGGCGAATAGTTTTTACAGGGCTGGTCTGCTCTCCCAGCACCTAACCCTCCTCTTTTCGCAGCACGGGCTTGGGACCGGCTATTGCAGAGTTAAAAAAACTGAAACCTTGAAGATTGAAAATTGTTCCCTACACCCCGTCAAGACGGCTTGAAATACAGGGGCGAATAGTTTTTACAGGGCTGGTCTGCTCTCCCAGCACCTAACCCTCCTCTTTTCGCAGCACGGGCTTGGGACCGGCCATGGCAGAGTTAAAAAAACTGAAACCTTGAAGATTGAAAATTGTTCCCTACACCCCATCGTGACGGCTTAAAATACAGGGGCGAATAGTTTTTACAGGGCTGGTCTGCTCTCCCAGAACCTAACCCTCCTCTTTTCGCAGCACGGGCTTGGGACCGGCCATGGCAGAGTTAAAAATCTGAAACCTTGAAGACTGAAAATTGTTCCCCACACCCCATCGTGACGGCTTGAAAATCAGGGGCGAATAATTTTTTAAGTGCTGGTCTGCTCTCCCAGCACCTAACCCTCCTCTTTTTGCAGCACGGGCTTGGGACCGGCCATGGCAGAGTTAAAAAAACTGAAACCTTGAAGATTGAAAATTGTTCCCTACACCCCGTTGTGACGGCTTTAAATACAGGGGCGAATAGTTTTTACAGGGCTGGTCTGCTCTCCCAGCACCTAACCCTCCTCTTTTCGCAGCACGGGCTTGGGACCGGCCATGGCAGAGTTAAAAAAACTGAAACCTTGAAGATTGAAAATTGTTCCCTACACCCCGTCGTGACGGCTTTAAATACAGGGGCGAATAGTTTTGACAGGGCTGGTCTGCTCTCCCAGCACCTAACCCTCCTCTTTTTGCAGCACGGGCTTGGGAACAGCCATGGCAGAGTTAAAAAAACTGAAACCTTGAAGATTGAAAATTGTTCCCTACACCCCGTCGTGACGGCTTGAAATACAGGGGCGAATAGTTCTTACAGGGCTGGTCTGCTCTCCCAGCACCTAACCCTCCTCTTTTCGCAGCACGGGCTTGGGACAGGCCATGGCAGAGTTAAAAAAACTGAAACCTCGATGATTGAAAATTGGTCCCTACATCCCATCGTGACGGCTTGAAATACAGGGGCGAATAGTTTTTACAGGGCTGGTCTGCTCTCCCAGCACCTAACCCTCCTCTTTTCGCAGCACGGGCTTGGGACCGGCCATGGCAGAGTTAAAAAAACTGAAACCTTGAAGATTGAAAATTGTTCCCTACACCCCGTCGTGACGGCTTGAAATACAGGGGCGAATGGTTTTTACAGGGCTGGTCTGCTCTCTCTGCACCGAACCCTCCTCTTTTCGCAGCACGGGCTTGGGACCGGCCATGACAGAGTTAAAAATCTGAAACCTTGAAGACTGAAAATTGTTCCCCACACCCCATCGTGATGCTTGAAAAACAGGGGCGAATAATTTTTACAGTGCTGGTCTGCTCTCCCAGCACCCAACCCTCCGCTTTTCACAGCACGGGCTTGGGACCAGCCATGGCAGAGTTAAAAAAACTGAAACCTTGAAGATTGAAAATTGTTCCCTACACCCCGTCGTGACGGCTTTAAATACAGGGGCGAATTGTTTTTACAGGGCTAGTCTGCTCTGCCAGCACCTAACCCTCCTCTTTTTGCAGCACGGGCTTGGGACCAGCCATGGCAGAGTTAAAAAAACTGAAACATTGAAGATTGAAAATTGTTCCCTACACCCCGTCGTGATGGCTTGAAATATAGGGGCAAATGGTTTTTACAGGGCTGGTGTGCTCTCCAGCACCGAACCCTCCTCTTTTCTCAGCACGGGCTTGGGACCGGCCATGGCAGAGTTAAAAAAACTGAAACCTTGAAGATTGAAAATTGTTCCCCACACCCCGTCGTGACGGCTTGAAATACAGGGGCGAAAAGTTTTTACAGGGCTGGTCTGCTCTCCCAGCACCTAACCCTCCTCTTTTCGCAGCACGGGCTTGGGACCGGCCATGGCAGAGTTAAAAAAACTGAAACCTTGAAGATTGAAAATTGTTCCCTTCACCCCGTCGTGACGGCTTGAAATACAGGGACGAATAGTTTTTACAGGGCTGGTCTGCTCTCCCAGCACCTAACCCTCCTCTTTTCGCAGCACGGGCTTGGGACCGGCCATGGCAGAGTTAAAAAAACTGAAACATTGAAAATTGTTCCCTACACCCCGTCGTGACGGCTTGAAATACAGGGGCGAAT
This sequence comes from Aquarana catesbeiana, assembly GCF_042186555.1. NCBI lineage: Eukaryota > Metazoa > Chordata > Amphibia > Anura > Ranidae > Aquarana > Aquarana catesbeiana. The sequence goes on from NC_133324.1 coordinate 632,887,753, forward strand.
AGTTTTTACATGGCTGGTGTGCTCTCCAGCACCGAACCCTCCTCTTTTCTCAGCACGGGCTTGGGACCGGCCATGGCAGAGTTAAAAAACTGAAACCTTGAAGATTGAAAATTGTTCCCCAAACCCTGTCGTGACGGCTTGAAATACAGGGGCGAATAGTTTTTACAGGGCTGGTCTGCTCTCCCAGCACCTAACCCTCCTCTTTTCGCAGCACGGGCTTGGGACCGGCCATGGCAGAGTTAAAAAAACTGAAACCTTGAAGATTGAAAATTGTTCCCTACACCCCGTCGTGATGGCTTGAAATATAGGGGCAAATGGTTTTTACAGGGCTGGTGTGCTCTCCCGCACCGAACCCTCCTCTTTTCTCAGCACGGGCTTGGGACCGGCCATGGCAGAGTTAAAAAAACTGAAACCTTGAAGATTGAAAATTGTTCCCCACACCCCGTCGTGACGGCTTGAAATACAGGGGCGAATAGTTTTTACAGGGCTGGTCTGCTCTCCCAGCACCTAACCCTCCTCTTTTCGCAGCACGGGCTTGGGACCGGCCATGGCAGAGTTAAAAAAACTGAAACCTTGAAGATTGAAAATTGTTACCTACACCCCGTCGTGACGGCTTGAAATAACGGGGCGAATAGTTTTTACAGGGCTGGTCTGCTCTCCCATCACCTAACCCTCCTCTTTTCGCAGCAAGGGCTTGGGACCGGCCATGGCAGAGTTAAAAAAACTGAAACCTTGAAGATTGAAAATTGTTCCCTACACCCCATCGTGACGGCTTAAAATACAGGGGCGAATAGTTTTTACAGGGCTGGTCTGCTCTCCCAGCACCTAACCCTCCTCTTTTCACAGCACGGGCTTGGGACCGGCCATGGCAGAGTTAAAATAACTGAAACCTTGAAGATTGAAAATGGTTCCCTACACCCCGTCATGACGGCTTGAAATACAGGGGCGAATAGTTTTTTGCAGGGCTGGTCTGCTCTTCCAGCACTTAACCCTCCTCTTTTCGCAGCACGGGCTTGGGACCGGCCATGGCAGAGTTTAAAAAACTGAAACCTTGAAGATTGAAAATTGTTCCCCACACCCCATCGTGACGGCTTGAAATACAGGGGCGAATAGTTTTTACAAGGCTGGTCTGCTCTCCCAGCACCTAACCTTCCTCTTTTCGCAGCACGGGCTTGGGACCGTCCATGGCAGAGTTAAAAAAACTGAAACCTTGATGATTGAAAATTGTTCCCTACACCCCGTCGTGACGGCTTGAAATACAGGGGCAAATAGTTTTTACAGGGCTGGCCTGCTCTCCCAGCACCTAACCCTCCTCTTTTCGCAGCACGGGCTTGGGACCGGCCATGGCAGAGTTAAAAAAAACTGAAACCTTGAAGATTGAAAATTGTTCCCTACACCCCGTCGTGACGGCTTAAAATACAGGGGCTAATAGTTTTTACAGGGCTGGTCTGCTCTCCCAGCACCTAACCCTCCTCTTTTCGCAGCACGGGCTTGGGACCGGCCATGGCAGAGTTAAAAAAACTGAAAACTTGATGATTGAAAATTGTTCCCTACACCCCGTCGTGACGGCTTGAAATACAGGGGCGAATAGTTTTTACAGGGCTGGTCTGCTCTCCCAGCACCTAACCCTCCTCTTTTCGCAGCACGGGCTTGGGACCGGCCATGGCAGAGTTAAAAAACTGAAACCTTGAAGATTGAAAATTGTTCCCTACACCCCGTCGTGACGGCTTGAAATACAGGGGCGAATGGTTTTTACAGGGCTGGTCTGATCTCCCTGCACCCAACCCTCCTCTTTTTGCAGCACGGGCTTGGGTCCGGTCATGGCAGAGTTAAAAATCTGAAACCTTGAAGACTGAAAATTGTTCCCCACACCCCATCGTGACGGCTTGAAAAACAGGAGTGAATAATTTTTACAGTGCTGGTCTGCTCTCCCAGCACCCAACCCTCCTCTTTTCGCAGCACGGGCTTGGGACCAGCCATGGCAGAGTTAAAAAAACTGAAACCTTGAAGATTGAAAATTGTTCCCTACACCCCGTCGTGACGGCTTGAAATACAGGGGTGAATAGTTTTTACAGGGCTGGTCTGCTCTCCCACCACCTAACCCTCCTCTTTTCGCAGCACGGGCTTGGGATCAGCCATGGCAGAGTTAAAAAAACTGAAACCTTGAAGATTGAAAATTGTTCCCTTCACCCCGTCATGACGGCTTGAAATACAGGGACGAATAGTTTTTACAGGGCTGGTCTGCTCTCCCAGCACCTAACCCTCCTCTTTTCGCAGCACGGGCTTGGGACCGGCCATGGCAGAGTTAAAAAAACTGAAACCTTGAAGATTGAAAATTGTTCCCTACAGCCCGTCGTGACAGCTTGAAATACAGGGGCGAATAGTTTTTACAGGGCTGGTCTGCTCTCCCAGCACCTAACCCTCCTCTTTTCGCAGCACGGGCTTGGGACCGGCTATTGCAGAGTTAAAAAAACTGAAACCTTGAAGATTGAAAATTGTTCCCTACACCCCGTCAAGACGGCTTGAAATACAGGGGCGAATAGTTTTTACAGGGCTGGTCTGCTCTCCCAGCACCTAACCCTCCTCTTTTCGCAGCACGGGCTTGGGACCGGCCATGGCAGAGTTAAAAAAACTGAAACCTTCAAGATTGAAAATTGTTCCCTACACCCCATCGTGACGGCTTAAAATACAGGGGCAAATAGTTTTTACAGGGCTGGTCTGCTCTCCCAGAACCTAACCCTCCTCTTTTCGCAGCACGGGCTTGGGACCGGCCATGGCAGAGTTAAAAATCTGAAACCTTGAAGACTGAAAATTGTTCCCCACACCCCATCGTGACGGCTTGAAAATCAGGGGCGAATAATTTTTACAGTGCTGGTCTGCTCTCCCAGCACCTAACCCTCCTCTTTTTGCAGCACGGGCTTGGGAAAGGCCATGGCAGAGTTAAAAAACTGAAACCTTGAAGATTGAAAATTGTTCCTTACACCCCGTTGTGATGGCTTGAAATATAGGGGCAAAAGGTTTTTAAAGGGCTGGTGTGCTCTCCAGCACCGAACCCTCCTCTTTTCGCAGCACGGGCGTGGGACCGGCCATTTCAGAGTTAAAAAAACTGAAACCTTGAAGATTGAAAATTGTTCCCTACACCCCGTTGTGACGGCTTTAAATACAGGGGCGAATAGTTTTTACAGGGCTGGTCTGCTCTCCCAGCACCTAACCCTCCTCTTTTCGCAGCACGGGCTTGGGACCGGCCATGGCAGAGTTAAAAAAACTGAAACCTTGAAGATTGAAAATTGTTCCCTACACCCCGTCGTGACGGCTTTAAATACAGGGGCGAATAGTTTTGACAGGGCTGGTCTGCTCTCCCAGCACCTAACCCTCCTCTTTTTGCAGCACGGGCTTGGGACCAGCCATGGCAGAGTTAAAAAAACTGAAACCTTGAAGATTGAAAATTGTTCCCTACACCCCGTTGTGATGGCTTGAAATATAGGGGCAAATGGTTTTTACAGGGCTGGTGTGCTCTCCAGCACCGAACCCTCCTCTTTTCTCAGCACGGGCTTGGGACCGGCCATGGCAGAGTTAAAAAAACTGAAACCTTGAAGATTGAAAATTGTTCCCCACACCCCGTCGTGACGGCTTGAAATACAGGGGCGAATAGTTTTTACAGGGCTGGTCTGCTCTCCCAGCACCTAACCCTCCTCTTTTCGCAGCACGGGCTTGGGACCGGCCATGGCAGAGTTAAAAAAACTGAAACCTTGAAGATTGAAAATTGTTCCCTTCATCCCGTCGTGACGGCTTGAAATACAGGGACGAATAGTTTTTACAGGGCTGGTCTGCTCTCCCAGCACCTAACCCTCCTCTTTTCGCAGCACGGGCTTGGGACCGGCCATGGCAGAGTTAAAAAAACTGAAACCTTGAAGATTGAAAATTGTTACCTACACCCCGTCGTGACGGCTTGAAATAACGGGGCGAATAGTTTTTACAGGGCTGGTCTGCTCTCCCATCACCTAACCCTCCTCTTTTCGCAGCAAGGGCTTGGGACCGGCCATGGCAGAGTTAAAAAAACTGAAACCTTGAAGATTGAAAATTGTTCCCTACACCCCATCGTGACGGCTTAAAATACAGGGGCGAATAGTTTTTACAGGGCTGGTCTGCTCTCCCAGCACCTAACCCTCCTCTTTTCACAGCACGGGCTTGGGACCGGCCATGGCAGAGTTAAAATAACTGAAACCTTGAAGATTGAAAATGGTTCCCTACACCCCGTCGTGACAGCTTGAAATACAGGGGCAAATAGTTTTTTGCAGGGCTGGTCTGCTCTTCCAGCACTTAACCCTCCTATTTTCGCAGCACGGGCTTGGGACCGGCCATGGCAGAGTTTAAAAAACTGAAACCTTGAAGATTGAAAATTGTTCCCCACACGCCATCGTGACGGCTTGAAATACAGGGGCGAATAGTTTTTACAAGGCTGGTCTGCTCTCCCAGCACCTAACCTTCCTCTTTTCGCAGCACGGGCTTGGGACCGTCCATGGCAGAGTTAAAAAAACTGAAACCTTGATGATTGAAAATTGTTCCCTACACCCCGTCGTGACGGCTTGAAATACAGGGGCAAATAGTTTTTACAGGGCTGGCCTGCTCTCCCAGCACCTAACCCTCCTCTTTTCGCAGCACGGGCTTGGGACCGGCCATGGCAGAGTTAAAAAAAACTGAAACCTTGAAGATTGAAAATTGTTCCCTACACCCCGTTGTGACGGCTTAAAATACAGGGGCGAATAGTTTTTACTGGGCTGGCCTGCTCTCCCAGCACCTAACCCTCCTCTTTTCGCAGCACAGGCTTGGGACCGGCCATGGCAGATTTAAAAATCTGAAACCTTGAAGACTGAAAATTGTTCCCCACACCCCATCATGATGGCTTGAAAAACAGGGGCGAATAATTTTTACAGTGCTGGTCTGCTCTCCCAGCACCTAACCCTCCTCTTTTTGCAGCACAGGCTTGGGACCGGCCATGGCAGAGTTAAAAAACTGAAACCTTGAAGATTGAAAATTGTTCCCTACACCCCGTCATGATGGCTTGAAATATAGGGGCAAATGGTTTTTACAGGGCTGGTGTGCTCTCCAGCACCGAACCCTCCTCTTTTCTCAGCACGGGCTTGGGACCGGCCATGGCAGAGTTAAAAAACTGAAACCTTGAAGATTGAAAATTGTTCCCCACACCCCGTCGTGACGGCTTGAAATACAGGGGTGAATAGTTTTTACAGGGCTGGTCTGCTCTCCCAGCACCTAACCCTCCTCTTTTCGCAGCACGGGCTTGGGACCGGCCATGGCAGAGTTAAAAAAACTGAAACCTTGAAGATTGAAAATTGTTCCCTTCACCCCGTCGTGACGGCTTGAAATACAGGGACGAATAGTTTTTACAGGGCTGGTCTGCTCTCCCAGCACCTAACCCTCCTCTTTTCGCAGCACGGGCTTGGGACCGGCCATGGCAGAGTTAAAAAAACTTAAACCTTGAAGATTGAAAATTGTTCCCTACACCCCGTCGTGACGGCTTGAAATACAGGGGCGAATAGTTCTTACAGGGCTGGTCTGCTCTCCCAGCACATAACCCTCCTCTTTTCGCAGCACGGGCTTGGGACCGGCCATGGCAGAGTTAAAAAAACTGAAACCTCGATGATTGAAAATTGGTCCCTACATCCCATCGTGACGGCTTGAAATACAGGGGCGAATAGTTTTTACAGGGCTGGTCTGCTCTCCCAGCACCTAACCCTCCTCTTTTCGCAGCACGGGCTTGGGACCGGCCATGGCAGAGTTAAAAAAACTGAAACCTTGAAGATTGAAAATTGTTCCCTACACCCCGTCGTGACGGCTTGAAATACAGGGGCGAATGGTTTTTACAGGGCTGGTCTGCTCTCCCTGCACCGAACCCTCCTCTTTTCGCAGCACGGGCTTGGGACCGGCCATGACAGAGTTAAAAATCTGAAACCTTGAAGACTGAAAATTGTTCCCCACACCCCATCGTGACGCTTGAAAAACAGGGGCGAATAATTTTTACAGTGCTGGTCTGCTCTCCCAGCACCCAACCCTCCGCTTTTCACAGCACGGGCTTGGGACCAGCCATGGCAGAGTTAAAAAAACTGAAACCTTGAAGATTGAAAATTGTTCCCTACACCCCGTCGTGACGGCTTTAAATACAGGGGCGAATAGTTTTGACAGGGCTGGTCTGCTCTCCCAGCACCTAACCCTCCTCTTTTTGCAGCACGGGCTTGGGACCAGCCATGGCAGAGTTAAAAAAACTGAAACCTTGAAGATTGAAAATTGTTCCCTACACCCCGTCGTGATGGCTTGAAATATAGGGGCAAATGGTTTTTACAGGGCTGGTGTGCTCTCCAGTACCGAACCCTCCTCTTTTCTCAGCACGGGCTTGGGACCGGCCATGGCAGAGTTAAAAAAACTGAAACCTTGAAGATTGAAAATTGTTCCCCACACCCCGTCGTGACGGCTTGAAATACAGGGGCGAATAGTTTTTACAGGGCTGGTCTGCTCTCCCAGCACCTAACCCTCCTCTTTTCGCAGCACGGGCTTGGGACCGGCCATGGCAGAGTTAAAAAAACTGAAACCTTGAAGATTGAAAATTGTTCCCTTCATCCCGTCGTGACGGCTTGAAATACAGGGACGAATAGTTTTTACAGGGCTGGTCTGCTCTCCCATCACCTAACCCTCCTCTTTTCGCAGCACAGGCTTGGGACCGGCCATGGCAGAGTTAAAAAAACTGAAACCTTGAAGATTGAAAATTGTTCCCTACACCCCGTCGTGATGGCTTAAAATACAGGGGCGAATAGTTTTTACAGGGCTGGTCTGCTCTCCCAGCACCTAACCCTCCTCTTTTCGCAGCACAGGCTTGGGACCGGCCATGGCAGAGTTAAAAAAACTGAAAACTTGATGATTGAAAATTGTTCCCTACACCCCGTCGTGACGGCTTGAAATACAGGGGCGAATAGTTTTTACAGGGCTGGTCTGCTCTCCCAGCACCTAACCCTCCTCTTTTCGCAGCACGGGCTTGGGACCGGCCATGGCAGAGTTAAAAAACTGAAACCTTGAAGATTGAAAATTGTTCCCTACACCCCGTCGTGACGGCTTGAAATACAGGGGCGAATGGTTTTTACAGGGCTGGTCTGATCTCCCTGCACCCAACCCTCCTCTTTTTGCAGCACGGGCTTGGGTCCTGCCATGGCAGAGTTAAAAATCTGAAACCTTGAAGACTGAAAATTGTTCCCCACACCCCATCGTGACGGCTTGAAAAACAGGGGCGAATAATTTTTACAGTGCTGGTCTGCTCTCCCAGCACCCAACCCTCCTCTTTTCGCAGCACGGGCTTGGGACCAGCCATGGCAGAGTTAAAAAAAACTGAAACCTTGAAGATTGAAAATTGTTCCCTACACCCCGTCGTGATGGCTTGAAATACAATGGTGAATAGTTTTTACAGGGCTGGTCTGCTCTCCCACCACCTAACCCTCCTCTTTTCGCAGCACGGGCTTGGGATCGGCCATGGCAGAGTTAAAAAAACTGAAACCTTGAAGATTGAAAATTGTTCCCTTCACCCCGTCATGACGGCTTGAAATACAGGGACGAATAGTTTTTACAGGGCTGGTCTGCTCTCCCAGCACCTAACCCTCCTCTTTTCGCAGCACGGGCTTGGGACCGGCCATGGCAGAGTTAAAAAAACTGAAACCTTGAAGATTGAAAATTGTTCCCTACACCCCGTCGTGATGGCTTGAAATACAGGGGCGAATAGTTTTTACAGGGCTGGTCTGCTCTCCCATCACCTAACCCTCCTCTTTTCGCAGCACGGGCTTGGGACCGGCCATGGCAGAGTTAAAAAAACTGAAACCTTGAAGATTGAAAATTGTTCCCTACACCCCGTCGTGACAGCTTAAAATACAGGGGCGAATAGTTTTTACAGGGCTGGTCTGCTCTCCCAGCACCTAACCCTCCTCTTTTCGCAGCACGGGCTTGGGACCGGCTATTGCAGAGTTAAAAAAACTGAAACCTTGAAGATTGAAAATTGTTCCCTACACCCCGTCAAGACGGCTTGAAATACAGGGGCGAATAGTTTTTACAGGGCTGGTCTGCTCTCCCAGCACCTAACCCTCCTCTTTTCGCAGCACGGGCTTGGGACCGGCCATGGCAGAGTTAAAAAAACTGAAACCTTCAAGATTGAAAATTGTTCCCTACACCCCGTCGTGACGGCTTTAAATACAGGGGCGAATAGTTTTGACAGGGCTGGTCTGCTCTCCCAGCACCTAACCCTCCTCTTTTTGCAGCACGGGCTTGGGACCAGCCATGGCAGAGTTAAAAAAACTGAAACCTTGAAGATTGAAAATTGTTCCCTACACCCCGTCGTGATGGCTTGAAATATAGGGGCAAATGGTTTTTACAGGGCTGGTGTGCTCTCCAGCACCGAACCCTCCTCTTTTCTCAGCACGGGCTTGGGACCGGCCATGGCAGAGTTAAAAAAACTGAAACCTTGAAGATTGAAAATTGTTCCCCACACCCCGTCGTGACGGCTTGAAATACAGGGGCGAATAGTTTTTACAGGGCTGGTCTGCTCTCCCAGCACCTAACCCTCCTCTTTTTGCAGCACGGGCTTGGGACCGGCCATGGCAGAGTTAAAAAAACTGAAACCTTGAAGATTGAAAATTGTTCCCTTCATCCCGTCGTGACGGCTTGAAATACAGGGACGAATAGTTTTTACAGGGCTGGTCTGCTCTCCCAGCACCTAACCCTCCTCTTTTCGCAGCACGGGCTTGGGACCGGCCATGGCAGAGTTAAAAAAACTGAAACCTTGAAGATTGAAAATTGTTACCTACACCCCGTCGTGACGGCTTGAAATAACGGGGCGAATAGTTTTTACAGGGCTGGTCTGCTCTCCCATCACCTAACCCTCCTCTTTTCGCAGCAAGGGCTTGGGACCGGCCATGGCAGAGTTAAAAAAACTGAAACCTTGAAGATTGAAAATTGTTCCCTACACCCCATCGTGACGGCTTAAAATTCAGGGGCGAATAGTTTTTACAGGGCTGGTCTGCTCTCCCAGCACCTAACCCTCCTCTTTTCACAGCACGGGCTTGGGACCGGCCATGGCAGAGTTAAAATAACTGAAACCTTGAAGATTGAAAATGGTTCCCTACACCCCGTCGTGACAGCTTGAAATATAGGGGCGAATAGTTTTTTGCAGGGCTGGTCTGCTCTTCCAGCACTTAACCCTCCTCTTTTCGCAGCACGGGCTTGGGACCGGCCATGGCAGAGTTTAAAAAACTGAAACCTTGAAGATTGAAAATTGTTCCCCACACCCCATCGTGACGGCTTGAAATACAGGGGCGAATAGTTTTTACAAGGCTGGTCTGCTCTCCCAGCACCTAACCCTCCTCTTTTCGCAGCACGGGCTTGGGACCGGCCATGGCAGAGTTAAAAAAACTGAAACCTTGAAGATTGAAAATTGTTCCCTTCATCCCGTCGTGACGGCTTGAAATACAGGGACGAATAGTTTTTACAGGGCTGGTCTGCTCTCCCATCACCTAACCCTCCTCTTTTCGCAGCACAGGCTTGGGACCGGCCATGGCAGAGTTAAAAAAACTGAAACCTTGAAGATTGAAAATTGTTCCCTACACCCCATCGTGATGGCTTAAAATACAGGGGCGAATAGTTTTTACAGGGCTGGTCTGCTCTCCCAGCACCTAACCCTCCTCTTTTCGCAGCACGGGCTTGGGACCGGCCATGGCAGAGTTAAAAAAACTGAAAACTTGATGATTGAAAATTGTTCCCTTCACCCCGTCATGACGGCTTGAAATACAGGGACGAATAGTTTTTACAGGGCTGGTCTGCTCTCCCAGCACCTAACCCTCCTCTTTTCGCAGCACGGGCTTGGGACCGGCCATGGCAGAGTTAAAAAAACTGAAACCTTGAAGATTGAAAATTGTTCCCTACACCCCGTCGTGATGGCTTGAAATACAGGGGCGAATAGTTTTTACAGGGCTGGTCTGCTCTCCCATCACCTAACCCTCCTCTTTTCGCAGCACGGGCTTGGGACCGGCCATGGCAGAGTTAAAAAAACTGAAACCTTGAAGATTGAAAATTGTTCCCTACACCCCGTCGTGACAGCTTAAAATACAGGGGCGAATAGTTTTTACAGGGCTGGTCTGCTCTCCCAGCACCTAACCTTCCTCTTTTCGCAGCACGGGCTTGGGACCGGCTATTGCAGAGTTAAAAAAACTGAAACCTTGAAGATTGAAAATTGTTCCCTACACCCCGTCAAGACGGCTTGAAATACAGGGGCGAATAGTTTTTACAGGGCTGGTCTGCTCTCCCAGCACCTAACCCTCCTCTTTTCGCAGCACGGGCTTGGGACCGGCCATGGCAGAGTTAAAAAAACTGAAACCTTGAAGATTGAAAATTGTTCCCTACACCCCATCGTGACGGCTTAAAATACAGGGGCGAATAGTTTTTACAGGGCTGGTCTGCTCTCCCAGAACCTAACCCTCCTCTTTTCGCAGCACGGGCTTGGGACCGGCCATGGCAGAGTTAAAAATCTGAAACCTTGAAGACTGAAAATTGTTCCCCACACCCCATCGTGACGGCTTGAAAATCAGGGGCGAATAATTTTTTAAGTGCTGGTCTGCTCTCCCAGCACCTAACCCTCCTCTTTTTGCAGCACGGGCTTGGGACCGGCCATGGCAGAGTTAAAAAAACTGAAACCTTGAAGATTGAAAATTGTTCCCTACACCCCGTTGTGACGGCTTTAAATACAGGGGCGAATAGTTTTTACAGGGCTGGTCTGCTCTCCCAGCACCTAACCCTCCTCTTTTCGCAGCACGGGCTTGGGACCGGCCATGGCAGAGTTAAAAAAACTGAAACCTTGAAGATTGAAAATTGTTCCCTACACCCCGTCGTGACGGCTTTAAATACAGGGGCGAATAGTTTTGACAGGGCTGGTCTGCTCTCCCAGCACCTAACCCTCCTCTTTTTGCAGCACGGGCTTGGGACCAGCCATGCCAGAGTTAAAAAAACTGAAACCTTGAAGATTGAAAATTGTTCCCTACACCCCGTCGTGATGGCTTGAAATATAGGGGCAAATGGTTTTTACAGGGCTGGTGTGCTCTCCAGCACCGAACCCTCCTCTTTTCTCAGCACGGGCTTGGGACCGGCCATGGCAGAGTTAAAAAAACTGAAACCTTGAAGATTGAAAATTGTTCCCCACACCCCGTCGTGACGGCTTGAAATACAGGGGCGAATAGTTTTTACAGGGCTGGTCTGCTCTCCCAGCACCTAACCCTCCTCTTTTTGCAGCACGGGCTTGGGACCGGCCATGGCAGAGTTAAAAAAACTGAAACCTTGAAGATTGAAAATTGTTCCCTTCATCCCGTCGTGACGGCTTGAAACACAGGGACGAATAGTTTTTACAGGGCTGGTCTGCTCTCCCAGCACCTAACCCTCCTCTTTTCGCAGCACAGGCTTGGGACCGGCCATGGCAGAGTTAAAAAAACTGAAACCTTGAAGATTGAAAATTGTTACCTACACCCCGTCGTGACGGCTTGAAATAACGGGGCGAATAGTTTTTACAGGGCTGGTCTGCTCTCCCATCACCTAACCCTCCTCTTTTCGCAGCAAGGGCTTGGGACCGGCCATGGCAGAGTTAAAAAAACTGAAACCTTGAAGATTGAAAATTGTTCCCTACACCCCATCGTGACGGCTTAAAATTCAGGGGCGAATAGTTTTTACAGGGCTGGTCTGCTCTCCCAGCACCTAACCCTCCTCTTTTCACAGCACGGGCTTGGGACCGGCCATGGCAGAGTTAAAATAACTGAAACCTTGAAGATTGAAAATGGTTCCCTACACCCCGTCGTGACAGCTTGAAATACAGGGGCGAATAGTTTTTTGCAGGGCTGGTCTGCTCTTCCAGCACTTAACCCTCCTCTTTTCGCAGCACGGGCTTGGGACCGGCCATGGCAGAGTTTAAAAAACTGAAACCTTGAAGATTGAAAATTGTTCCCCACACCCCATCGTGACGGCTTGAAATACAGGGGCGAATAGTTTTTACAAGGCTGGTCTGCTCTCCCAGCACCTAACCTTCCTCTTTTCGCAGCACGGGCTTGGGACCGTCCATGGCAGAGTTAAAAAAACTGAAACCTTGATGATTGAAAATTGTTCCCTACACCCCATCGTGACGGCTTGAAATACAGGGGCAAATAGTTTTTACAGGGCTGGCCTGCTCTCCCAGCACCTAACCCTCCTCTTTTCGCAGCACGGGCTTGGGACCGGCCATGGCAGAGTTAAAAAAAACTGAAACCTTGAAGATTGAAAATTGTTCCCTACACCCCGCCGTGACGGCTTAAAATACAGGGGCGAATAGTTTTTACTGGGCTGGCCTGCTCTCCCAGCACCTAACCCTCCTCTTTTCGCAGCACGGGCTTGGGACCGGCCATGGCAGATTTAAAAATCTGAAACCTTGAAGACTGAAAATTGTTCCCCACACCCCATCATGACGGCTTGAAAAACAGGGGCGAATAATTTTTACAGTGCTGGTCTGCTCTCCCAGCACCTAACCCTCCTCTTTTTGCAGCACGGGCTTGGGACCGGCCATGGCAGAGTTAAAAAACTGAAAGCTGGAAGATTGAAAATTGTTCCCTACACCCCGTCGTGATGGCTTGAAATATAGGGGCAAATGGTTTTTACAGGGCTGGTGTGCTCTCCAGCACCGAACCCTCCTCTTTTCTCAGCACGGGCTTGGGACCGGCCATGGCAGAGTTAAAAAAACTGAAACCTCGATGATTGAAAATTGGTCCCTACATCCCATCATGACGGCTTGAAATACAGGGGCGAATAGTTTTTACAGGGCTGGTCTGCTCTCCCAGCACCTAACCCTCCTCTTTTCGCAGCACGGGCTTGGGACCGGCCATGGCAGAGTTAAAAAAACTGAAACCTTGAAGATTGAAAATTGTTCCCTACACCCCGTCGTGACGGCTTGAAATACAGGGGCGAATGGTTTTTACAGGGCTGGTCTGCTCTCCCTGCACCGAACCCTCCTCTTTTCGCAGCACGGGCTTGGGACCGGCCATGACAGAGTTAAAAATCTGAAACCTTGAAGACTGAAAATTGTTCCCCACACCCCATCGTGACGCTTGAAAAACAGGGGCGAATAATTTTTACAGTGCTGGTCTGCTCTCCCAGCACCCAACCCTCCGCTTTTCACAGCACGGGCTTGGGACCAGCCATGGCAGAGTTAAAAAAACTGAAACCTTGAAGATTGAAAATTGTTCCCTACACCCCGTCGTGACGGCTTTAAATACAGGGGCGAATTGTTTTTACAGGGCTAGTCTGCTCTGCCAGCACCTAACCCTCCTCTTTTTGCAGCATGGGCTTGGGACCAGCCATGGCAGAGTTAAAAAAACTGAAACATTGAAGATTGAAAATTGTTCCCTACACCCCGTCGTGATGGCTTGAAATATAGGGGCAAATGGTTTTTACAGGGCTGGTGTGCTCTCCAGCACCGAACCCTCCTCTTTTCTCAGCACGGGCTTGGGACCGGCCATGGCTGAGTTAAAAAAACTGAAACCTTGAAGATTGAAAATTGTTCCTCACACCCCGTCGTGACGGCTTGAAATACAGGGGCGAATAGTTTTTACAGGGCTGGTCTGCTCTCCCAGCACCTAACCCTCCTCTTTTCGCAGCACGGGCTTGGGACCGGCCATGGCAGAGTTAAAAAAACTGAAACCTTGAAGATTGAAAATTGTTCCCTTCACCCCGTCGTGACGGCTTGAAATACAGGGACGAATAGTTTTTACAGGGCTGGTCTGCTCTCCCAGCACCTAACCCTCCTCTTTTCGCAGCACGGGCTTGGGACCGGCCATGGCAGAGTTAAAAAAACTGAAACATTGAAAATTGTTCCCTACACCCCGTCGTGACGGCTTGAAATACAGGGGCGAATAGTTTTGACAGGGCTGGTGTGCTCTCCACCACCGAACCCTCCTCTTTTCTCAGCACGGGCTTGGGACCGGCCATGGCAGAGTTAAAAAACTGAAACCTTGAAGATTGAAAATTGTTCCCCAAACCCTGTCGTGACGGCTTGAAATACAGGGGCGAATAGTTTTTACAGGGCTGGTCTGCTCTCCCAGCACCTAACCCTCCTCTTTTCGCAGCACGGGCTTGGGACCGGCCATGGCAGAGTTAAAAAAACTGAAACCTTGAAGATTGAAAATTGTTCCCTACACCCCGTCGTGACGGCTTGAAATACAGGGGCGAATGGTTTTTACAGGGCTGGTCTGCTCTCCCTGCACCGAACCCTCCTCTTTTCGCAGCACGGGCTTGGGACCGGCCATGACAGAGTTAAAAATCTGAAACCTTGAAGACTGAAAATTGTTCCCCACACCCCATCGTGACGCTTGAAAAACAGGGGCGAATAATTTTTACAGTGCTGGTCTGCTCTCCCAGCACCCAACCCTCCGCTTTTCACAGCACGGGCTTGGGACCAGCCATGGCAGAGTTAAAAAAACTGAAACCTTGAAGATTGAAAATTGTTCCCTACACCCCGTCGTGACGGCTTTAAATACAGGGGCGAATTGTTTTTACAGGGCTAGTCTGCTCTGCCAGCACCTAACCCTCCTCTTTTTGCAGCATGGGCTTGGGACCAGCCATGGCAGAGTTAAAAAAACTGAAACATTGAAGATTGAAAATTGTTCCCTACACCCCGTCGTGATGGCTTGAAATATAGGGGCAAATGGTTTTTACAGGGCTGGTGTGCTCTCCAGCACCGAACCCTCCTCTTTTCTCAGCACGGGCTTGGGACCGGCCATGGCTGAGTTAAAAAAACTGAAACCTTGAAGATTGAAAATTGTTCCTCACACCCCGTCGTGACGGCTTGAAATACAGGGGCGAATAGTTTTTACAGGGCTGGTCTGCTCTCCCAGCACCTAACCCTCCTCTTTTCGCAGCACGGGCTTGGGACCGGCCATGGCAGAGTTAAAAAAACTGAAACCTTGAAGATTGAAAATTGTTCCCTACACCCCGTCGTGATGGCTTGAAATATAGGGGCAAATGGTTTTTACAGGGCTGGTGTGCTCTCCCGCACCGAACCCTCCTCTTTTCTCAGCACGGGCTTGGGACCGGCCATGGCAGAGTTAAAAAAACTGAAACCTTGAAGATTGAAAATTGTTCCCCACACCCCGTCGTGACGGCTTGAAATACAGGGGCGAATAGTTTTACAGGGCTGGTCTGCTCTCCCAGCACCTAACCCTCCTCTTTTCGCAGCACGGGCTTGGGACCGGCCATGGCAGAGTTAAAAAAACTGAAACCTTGAAGATTGAAAATTGTTCCCTTCACCCCGTCGTGACGGCTTGAAATACAGGGACGAATAGTTTTTACAGGGCTGGTCTGCTCTCCCAGCACCTAACCCTCCTCTTTTCGCAGCACGGGCTTGGGACCGGCCATGGCAGAGTTAAAAAAACTGAAACCTTGAAGATTGAAAATTGTTACCTACACCCCGTCGTGACGGCTTGAAATAACGGGGCGAATAGTTTTTACAGGGCTGGTCTGCTCTCCCATCACCTAACCCTCCTCTTTTCGCAGCAAGGGCTTGGGACCGGCCATGGCAGAGTTAAAAAAACTGAAACCTTGAAGATTGAAAATTGTTCCCTACACCCCATCGTGACGGCTTAAAATACAGGGGCGAATAGTTTTTACAGGGCTGGTCTGCTCTCCCAGCACCTAACCCTCCTCTTTTCACAGCACGGGCTTGGGACCGGCCATGGCAGAGTTAAAATAACTGAAACCTTGAAGATTGAAAATGGTTCCCTACACCCCGTCGTGACGGCTTGAAATACAGGGGCGAATAGATTTTTTGCAGGGCTGGTCTGCTCTTCCAGCACTTAACCCTCCTCTTTTCGCAGCACGGGCTTGGGACCGGCCATGGCAGAGTTTAAAAAACTGAAACCTTGAAGATTGAAAATTGTTCCCCACACCCCATCGTGACGGCTTGAAATACAGGGGCGAATAGTTTTTACAAGGCTGGTCTGCTCTCCCAGCACCTAACCTTCCTCTTTTCGCAGCACGGGCTTGGGACCGTCCATGGCAGAGTTAAAAAAACTGAAACCTTGATGATTGAAAATTGTTCCCTACACCCCGTCGTGACGGCTTGAAATACAGGGGCAAATAGTTTTTACAGGGCTGGCCTGCTCTCCCAGCACCTAACCCTCCTCTTTTCGCAGCACGGGCTTGGGACCGGCCATGGCAGAGTTAAAAAAAACTGAAACCTTGAAGATTGAAAATTGTTCCCTACACCCCGTCGTGACGGCTTAAAATACAGGGGCGAATAGTTTTTACAGGGCTGGTCTGCTCTCCCAGCACCTAACCCTCCTCTTTTCGCAGCACGGGCTTGGGACCGGCCATGGCAGAGTTAAAAAAACTGAAAACTTGATGATTGAAAATTGTTCCCTACACCCCGTCGTGACGGCTTGAAATACAGGGGCGAATAGTTTTTACAGGGCTGGTCTGCTCTCCCAGCACCTAACCCTCCTCTTTTCGCAGCACGGGCTTGGGACCGGCCATGGCAGAGTTAAAAAACTGAAACCTTGAAGATTGAAAATTGTTCCCTACACCCCGTCGTGACGGTTTGAAATACAGGGGCGAATGGTTTTTACAGGGCTGGTCTGATCTCCCTGCACCCAACCCTCCTCTTTTTGCAGCACGGGCTTGGGTCCGGCCATGGCAGAGTTAAAAATCTGAAACCTTGAAGACTGAAAATTGTTCCCCACACCCCATCGTGACGGCTTGAAAAACAGGAGTGAATAATTTTTACAGTGCTGGTCTGCTCTCCCAGCCCCCAACCCTCCTCTTTTCGCAGCACGGGCTTGGGACCAGCCATGGCAGAGTTAAAAAAACTGAAACCTTGAAGATTGAAAATTGTTCCCTACACCCCGTCGTGACGGCTTGAAATACAGGGGTGAATAGTTTTTACAGGGCTGGTCTGCTCTCCCACCACCTAACCCTCCTCTTTTCGCAGCACGGGCTTGGGATCGGCCATGGCAGAGTTAAAAAAACTGAAACCTTGAAGATTGAAAATTGTTCCCTTCACCCCGTCATGACAGCTTGAAATACAGGGACGAATAGTTTTTACAGGGCTGGACTGCTCTCCCAGCACCTAACCCTCCTCTTTTCGCAGCACGGGCTTGGGACCGGCCATGGCAGAGTTAAAAAAACTGAAACCTTCAAGATTGAAAATTGTTCCCTACACCCCATCGTGACGGCTTAAAATACAGGGGCAAATAGTTTTTACAGGGCTGGTCTGCTCTCCCAGAACCTAACCCTCCTCTTTTCGCAGCACGGGCTTGGGACCGGCCATGGCAGAGTTAAAAATCTGAAACCTTGAAGACTGAAAATTGTTCCCCACACCCCATCGTGACGGCTTGAAAATCAGGGGCGAATAATTTTTACAGTGCTGGTCTGCTCTCCCAGCACCTAACCCTCCTCTTTTTGCAGCACGGGCTTGGGAAAGGCCATGGCAGAGTTAAAAAACTGAAACCTTGAAGATTGAAAATTGTTCCTTACACCCCGTTGTGATGGCTTGAAATATAGGGGCAAAAGGTTTTTAAAGGGCTGGTGTGCTCTCCAGCACCGAACCCTCCTCTTTTCGCAGCACGGGCTTGGGACCGGCCATTTCAGAGTTAAAAAAACTGAAACCTTGAAGATTGAAAATTGTTCCCTACACCCCGTTGTGACGGCTTTAAATACAGGGGCGAATAGTTTTTACAGGGCTGGTCTGCTCTCCCAGCACCTAACCCTCCTCTTTTCGCAGCACGGGCTTGGGACCGGCCATGGCAGAGTTAAAAAAACTGAAACCTTGAAGATTGAAAATTGTTCCCTACACCCCGTCGTGACGGCTTTAAATACAGGGGCGAATAGTTTTGACAGGGCTGGTCTGCTCTCCCAGCACCTAACCCTCCTCTTTTTGCAGCACGGGCTTGGGACCAGCCATGGCAGAGTTAAAAAAACTGAAACCTTGAAGATTGAAAATTGTTCCCTACACCCCGTTGTGATGGCTTGAAATATAGGGGCAAATGGTTTTTACAGGGCTGGTGTGCTCTCCAGCACCGAACCCTCCTCTTTTCTCAGCACGGGCTTGGGACCGGCCATGGCAGAGTTAAAAAAACTGAAACCTTGAAGATTGAAAATTGTTCCCCACACCCCGTCGTGACGGCTTGAAATACAGGGGCGAATAGTTTTTACAGGGCTGGTCTGCTCTCCCAGCACCTAACCCTCCTCTTTTCGCAGCACGGGCTTGGGACCGGCCATGGCAGAGTTAAAAAAACTGAAACCTTGAAGATTGAAAATTGCTCCCTTCATCCCGTCGTGACGGCTTGAAATACAGGGACGAATAGTTTTTACAGGGCTGGTCTGCTCTCCCAGCACCTAACCCTCCTCTTTTCGCAGCACGGGCTTGGGACCGGCCATGGCAGAGTTAAAAAACTGAAACCTTGAAGATTGAAAATTGTTCCCTACACCCCGTCGTGACGGCTTGAAATACAGGGGCGAATGGTTTTTACAGGGCTGGTCTGATCTCCCTGCACCCAACCCTCCTCTTTTTGCAGCACGGGCTTGGGTCCGGCCATGGCAGAGTTAAAAATCTGAAACCTTGAAGACTGAAAATTGTTCCCCACACCCCATCGTGACGGCTTGAAAAACAGGAGTGAATAATTTTTACAGTGCTGGTCTGCTCTCCCAGCACCCAACCCTCCTCTTTTCGCAGCACGGGCTTGGGACCAGCCATGGCAGAGTTAAAAAAACTGAAACCTTGAAGATTGAAAATTGTTCCCTACACCCCATCGTGACGGCTTGAAATACAGGGGTGAATAGTTTTTACAGGGCTGGTCTGCTCTCCCACCACCTAACCCTCCTCTTTTCGCAGCACGGGCTTGGGATCGGCCATGGCAGAGTTAAAAAAACTGAAACCTTGAAGATTGAAAATTGTTCCCTTCACCCCGTCATGACGGCTTGAAATACAGGGACGAATAGTTTTTACAGGGCTGGTCTGCTCTCCCAGCACCTAACCCTCCTCTTTTTGCAGCACGGGCTTGGGACCGGCCATGGCAGAGTTAAAAAAACTGAAACCTTGAAGATTGAAAATTGTTCCCTACAGCCCGTCGTGACAGCTTGAAATACAGGGGCGAATAGTTTTTACAGGGCTGGTCTGCTCTCCCAGCACCTAACCCTCCTCTTTTCGCAGCACGGGCTTGG
Organism: Aquarana catesbeiana; assembly: GCF_042186555.1. Classification (NCBI taxonomy): domain Eukaryota; kingdom Metazoa; phylum Chordata; class Amphibia; order Anura; family Ranidae; genus Aquarana; species Aquarana catesbeiana. Next base: position 632,907,019 of record NC_133324.1, read on the forward strand.
GACCGGCTATTGCAGAGTTAAAAAAACTGAAACCTTGAAGATTGAAAATTGTTCCCTACACCCCGTCAAGACGGCTTGAAATACAGGGGCGAATAGTTTTTACAGGGCTGGTCGGCTCTCCCAGCACCTAACCCTCCTCTTTTCGCAGCACGGGCTTGGGACCGGCCATGGCAGAGTTAAAAAAACTGAAACCTTCAAGATTGAAAATTGTTCCCTACACCCCATCGTGACGGCTTAAAATACAGGGGCAAATAGTTTTTACAGGGCTGGTCTGCTCTCCCAGAACCTAACCCTCCTCTTTTCGCAGCACGGGCTTGGGACCGGCCATGGCAGAGTTAAAAATCTGAAACCTTGAAGACTGAAAATTGTTCCCCACACCCCATCGTGACGGCTTGAAAATCAGGGGCGAATAATTTTTACAGTGCTGGTCTGCTCTCCCAGCACCTAACCCTCCTCTTTTTGCAGCACGGGCTTGGGAAAGGCCATGGCAGAGTTAAAAAACTGAAACCTTGAAGATTGAAAATTGTTCCTTACACCCCGTTGTGATGGCTTGAAATATAGGGGCAAAAGGTTTTTAAAGGGCTGGTGTGCTCTCCAGCACCGAACCCTCCTCTTTTCGCAGCACGGGCTTGGGACCGGCCATTTCAGAGTTAAAAAAACTGAAACCTTGAAGATTGAAAATTGTTCCCTACACCCCGTTGTGACGGCTTTAAATACAGGGGCGAATAGTTTTTACAGGGCTGGTCTGCTCTCCCAGCACCTAACCCTCCTCTTTTCGCAGCACGGGCTTGGGACCGGCCATGGCAGAGTTAAAAAAACTGAAACCTTGAAGATTGAAAATTGTTCCCTACACCCCGTCGTGACGGCTTTAAATACAGGGGCGAATAGTTTTGACAGGGCTGGTCTGCTCTCCCAGCACCTAACCCTCCTCTTTTTGCAGCACGGGCTTGGGACCAGCCATGGCAGAGTTAAAAAAACTGAAACCTTGAAGATTGAAAATTGTTCCCTACACCCCGTTGTGATGGCTTGAAATATAGGGGCAAATGGTTTTTACAGGGCTGGTGTGCTCTCCAGCACCGAACCCTCCTCTTTTCTCAGCACGGGCTTGGGACCGGCCATGGCAGAGTTAAAAAAACTGAAACCTTGAAGATTGAAAATTGTTCCCCACACCCCGTCGTGACGGCTTGAAATACAGGGGCGAATAGTTTTTACAGGGCTGGTCTGCTCTCCCAGCACCTAACCCTCCTCTTTTCGCAGCACGGGCTTGGGACCGGCCATGGCAGAGTTAAAAAAACTGAAACCTTGAAGATTGAAAATTGCTCCCTTCATCCCGTCGTGACGGCTTGAAATACAGGGACGAATAGTTTTTACAGGGCTGGTCTGCTCTCCCAGCACCTAACCCTCCTCTTTTCGCAGCACGGGCTTGGGACCGGCCATGGCAGAGTTAAAAAAACTGAAACCTTGAAGATTGAAAATTGTTACCTACACCCCGTCGTGACGGCTTGAAATAACGGGGCGAATAGTTTTTACAGGGCTGGTCTGCTCTCCCATCACCTAACCCTCCTCTTTTCGCAGCAAGGGCTTGGGACCGGCCATGGCAGAGTTAAAAAAACTGAAACCTTGAAGATTGAAAATTGTTCCCTACACCCCATCGTGACGGCTTAAAATACAGGGGCGAATAGTTTTTACAGGGCTGGTCTGCTCTCCCAGCACCTAACCCTCCTCTTTTCACAGCACGGGCTTGGGACCGGCCATGGCAGAGTTAAAATAACTGAAACCTTGAAGATTGAAAATGGTTCCCTACACCCCGTCGTGACAGCTTGAAATACAGGGGCGAATAGTTTTTTGCAGGGCTGGTCTGCTCTTCCAGCACTTAACCCTCCTATTTTCGCAGCACGGGCTTGGGACCGGCCATGGCAGAGTTTAAAAAACTGAAACCTTGAAGATTGAAAATTGTTCCCCACACCCCATCGTGACGGCTTGAAATACAGGGGCGAATAGTTTTTACAAGGCTGGTCTGCTCTCCCAGCACCTAACCTTCCTCTTTTCGCAGCACGGGCTTGGGACCGTCCATGGCAGAGTTAAAAAAACTGAAACCTTGATGATTGAAAATTGTTCCCTACACCCCGTCGTGACGGCTTGAAATACAGGGGCAAATAGTTTTTACAGGGCTGGCCTGCTCTCCCAGCACCTAACCCTCCTCTTTTCGCAGCACGGGCTTGGGACCGGCCATGGCAGAGTTAAAAAAAACTGAAACCTTGAAGATTGAAAATTGTTCCCTACACCCCGTCGTGACGGCTTAAAATACAGGGGCGAATAGCTTTTACTGGGCTGGCCTGCTCTCCCAGCACCTAACCCTCCTCTTTTCGCAGCACAGGCTTGGGACCGGCCATGGCAGATTTAAAAATCTGAAACCTTGAAGACTGAAAATTGTTCCCCACACCCCATCATGACGGCTTGAAAAACAGGGGCGAATAATTTTTACAGTGCTGGTCTGCTCTCCCAGCACCTAACCCTCCTCTTTTTGCAGCACGGGCTTGGGACCGGCCATGGCAGAGTTAAAAAACTGAAACCTTGAAGATTGTAAAATTGTTCCCTACACCCCGTCGTGATGGCTTGAAATATAGGGGCAAATGGTTTTTACAGGGCTGGTGTGCTCTCCAGCACCGAACCCTCCTCTTTTCTCAGCACGGGCTTGGGACCGGCCATGGCAGAGTTAAAAAACTGAAACCTTGAAGATTGAAAATTGTTCCCCACACCCCGTCGTGACGGCTTGAAATACAGGGGTGAATAGTTTTTACAGGGCTGGTCTGCTCTCCCAGCACCTAACCCTCCTCTTTTCGCAGCACGGGCTTGGGACCGGCCATGGCAGAGTTAAAAAAACTGAAACCTTGAAGATTGAAAATTGTTCCCTTCACCCCGTCGTGACGGCTTGAAATACAGGGACGAATAGTTTTTACAGGGCTGGTCTGCTCTCCCAGCACCTAACCCTCCTCTTTTCGCAGCACGGGCTTGGGACCGGCCATGGCAGAGTTAAAAAAACTTAAACCTTGAAGATTGAAAATTGTTCCCTACACCCCGTCGTGACGGCTTGAAATACAGGGGCGAATAGTTCTTACAGGGCTGGTCTGCTCTCCCAGCACCTAACCCTCCTCTTTTCGCAGCACGGGCTTGGGACCGGCCATGGCAGAGTTAAAAAAACTGAAACCTTGAAGATTGAAAATTGTTCCCTACACCCCGTCGTGACGGCTTGAAATACAGGGGCGAATGGTTTTTACAGGGCTGGTCTGCTCTCCCTGCACCGAACCCTCCTCTTTTCGCAGCACGGGCTTGGGACCGGCCATGACAGAGTTAAAAATCTGAAACCTTGAAGACTGAAAATTGTTCCCCACACCCCATCGTGACGCTTGAAAAACAGGGGCGAATAATTTTTACAGTGCTGGTCTGCTCTCCCAGCACCCAACCCTACGCTTTTCACAGCACGGGCTTGGGACCAGCCATGGCAGAGTTAAAAAAACTGAAACCTTGAAGATTGAAAATTGTTCCCTACACCCCGTCGTGACGGCTTTAAATACAGGGGCGAATAGTTCTTACAGGGCTGGTCTGCTCTCCCAGCACCTAACCCTCCTCTTTTCGCAGCACGGGCTTGGGACCGGCCATGGCAGAGTTAAAAAAACTGAAACCTCGATGATTGAAAATTGGTCCCTACATCCCATCGTGACGGCTTGAAATACAGGGGCGAATAGTTTTTACAGGGCTGGTCTGCTCTCCCAGCACCTAACCCTCCTCTTTTCGCAGCACGGGCTTGGGACCGGCCATGGCAGAGTTAAAAAAACTGAAACCTTGAAGATTGAAAATTGTTCCCTACACCCCGTCGTGACGGCTTGAAATACAGGGGCGAATGGTTTTTACAGGGCTGGTCTGCTCTCCCTGCACCGAACCCTCCTCTTTTCGCAGCACGGGCTTGGGACCGGCCATGACAGAGTTAAAAATCTGAAACCTTGAAGACTGAAAATTGTTCCCCACACCCCATCGTGACGCTTGAAAAACAGGGGCGAATAATTTTTACAGTGCTGGTCTGCTCTCCCAGCACCCAACCCTCCGCTTTTCACAGCACGGGCTTGGGACCAGCCATGGCAGAGTTAAAAAAACTGAAACCTTGAAGATTGAAAATTGTTCCCTACACCCCGTCGTGACGGCTTTAAATACAGGGGCGAATAGTTTTGACAGGGCTGGTCTGCTCTCCCAGCACCTAACCCTCCTCTTTTTGCAGCACGGGCTTGGGACCAGCCATGGCAGAGTTAAAAAAACTGAAACCTTGAAGATTGAAAATTGTTCCCTACACCCCGTCGTGATGGCTTGAAATATAGGGGCAAATGGTTTTTACAGGGCTGGTGTGCTCTCCAGCACCGAACCCTCCTCTTTTCTCAGCACGGGCTTGGGACCGGCCATGGCAGAGTTAAAAAAACTGAAACCTTGAAGATTGAAAATTGTTCCCCACACCCCGTCGTGACGGCTTGAAATACAGGGGCGAATAGTTTTTACAGGGCTGGTCTGCTCTCCCAGCACCTAACCCTCCTCTTTTCGCAGCACGGGCTTGGGACCGGCCATGGCAGAGTTAAAAAAACTGAAACCTTGAAGATTGAAAATTGTTCCCTTCATCCCGTCGTGACGGCTTGAAATACAGGGACGAATAGTTTTTACAGGGCTGGTCTGCTCTCCCATCACCTAACCCTCCTCTTTTCGCAGCACAGGCTTGGGACCGGCCATGGCAGAGTTAAAAAAACTGAAACCTTGAAGATTGAAAATTGTTCCCTACACCCCGTCGTGATGGCTTAAAATACAGGGGCGAATAGTTTTTACAGGGCTGGTCTGCTCTCCCAGCACCTAACCCTCCTCTTTTCGCAGCACGGGCTTGGGACCGGCCATGGCAGAGTTAAAAAAACTGAAAACTTGATGATTGAAAATTGTTCCCTACACCCCGTCGTGACGGCTTGAAATACAGGGGCGAATAGTTTTTACAGGGCTGGTCTGCTCTCCCAGCACCTAACCCTCCTCTTTTCGCAGCACGGGCTTGGGACCGGCCATGGCAGAGTTAAAAAACTGAAACCTTGAAGATTGAAAATTGTTCCCTACACCCCGTCGTGACGGCTTGAAATACAGGGGCGAATGGTTTTTACAGGGCTGGTCTGATCTCCCTGCACCCAACCCTCCTCTTTTTGCAGCACGGGCTTGGGTCCTGCCATGGCAGAGTTAAAAATCTGAAACCTTGAAGACTGAAAATTGTTCCCCACACCCCATCGTGACGGCTTGAAAAACAGGGGCGAATAATTTTTACAGTGCTGGTCTGCTCTCCCAGCACCCAACCCTCCTCTTTTCGCAGCACGGGCTTGGGACCAGCCATGGCAGAGTTAAAAAAAACTGAAACCTTGAAGATTGAAAATTGTTCCCTACACCTCGTCGTGATGGCTTGAAATACAATGGTGAATAGTTTTTACAGGGCTGGTCTGCTCTCCCACCACCTAACCCTCCTCTTTTCGCAGCACGGGCTTGGGATCGGCCATGGCAGAGTTAAAAAAACTGAAACCTTGAAGATTGAAAATTGTTCCCTTCACCCCGTCATGACGGCTTGAAATACAGGGACGAATAGTTTTTACAGGGCTGGTCTGCTCTCCCAGCACCTAACCCTCCTCTTTTCCGGCCATGGCAGAGTTAAAAAAACTGAAACCTTGAAGATTGAAAATTGTTCCCTACACCCCGTCGTGACGGCTTGAAATACAGGGGCGAATAGTTCTTACAGGGCTGGTCTGCTCTCCCAGCACCTAACCCTCCTCTTTTCGCAGCACGGGCTTGGGACCGGCCATGGCAGAGTTAAAAAAACTGAAACCTCGATGATTGAAAATTGGTCCCTACATCCCATCGTGACGGCTTGAAATACAGGGGCGAATAGTTTTTACAGGGCTGGTCTGCTCTCCCAGCACCTAACCCTCCTCTTTTCGCAGCACGGGCTTGGGACCGGCCATGGCAGAGTTAAAAAAACTGAAACCTTGAAGATTGAAAATTGTTCCCTACACCCCGTCGTGACGGCTTGAAATACAGGGGCGAATGGTTTTTACAGGGCTGGTCTGCTCTCCCTGCACCGAACCCTCCTCTTTTCGCAGCACGGGCTTGGGACCGGCCATGACAGAGTTAAAAATCTGAAACCTTGAAGACTGAAAATTGTTCCCCACACCCCATCGTGATGCTTGAAAAACAGGGGCGAATAATTTTTACAGTGCTGGTCTGCTCTCCCAGCACCCAACCCTCCGCTTTTCACAGCACGGGCTTGGGACCAGCCATGGCAGAGTTAAAAAAACTGAAACCTTGAAGATTGAAAATTGTTCCCTACACCCCGTCGTGACGGCTTTAAATACAGGGGCGAATTGTTTTTACAGGGCTAGTCTGCTCTGCCAGCACCTAACCCTCCTCTTTTTGCAGCACGGGCTTGGGACCAGCCATGGCAGAGTTAAAAAAACTGAAACATTGAAGATTGAAAATTGTTCCCTACACCCCGTCGTGATGGCTTGAAATATAGGGGCAAATGGTTTTTACAGGGCTGGTGTGCTCTCCAGCACCGAACCCTCCTCTTTTCTCAGCACGGGCTTGGGACCGGCCATGGCAGAGTTAAAAAAACTGAAACCTTGAAGATTGAAAATTGTTCCCCACACCCCGTCGTGACGGCTTGAAATACAGGGGCGAATAGTTTTTACAGGGCTGGTCTGCTCTCCCAGCACCTAACCCTCCTCTTTTCGCAGCACGGGCTTGGGACCGGCCATGGCAGAGTTAAAAAAAACTGAAACCTTGAAGATTGAAAATTGTTCCCTTCACCCCGTCGTGACGGCTTGAAATACAGGGACGAATAGTTTTTACAGGGCTGGTCTGCTCTCCCAGCACCTAACCCTCCTCTTTTCGCAGCACGGGCTTGGGACCGGCCATGGCAGAGTTAAAAAAACTGAAACATTGAAAATTGTTCCCTACACCCCGTCGTGATGGCTTGAAATACAGGGGCGAATAGTTTTTACAGGGCTGGTGTGCTCTCCAGCACCGAACCCTCCTCTTTTCTCAGCACGGGCTTGGGACCGGCCATGGCAGAGTTAAAAAACTGAAACCTTGAAGATTGAAAATTGTTCCCCAAACCCTGTCGTGACGGCTTGAAATACAGGGGCGAATAGTTTTTACAGGGCTGGTCTGCTCTCCCAGCACCTAACCCTCCTCTTTTCGCAGCACGGGCTTGGGACCGGCCATGGCAGAGTTAAAAAAACTGAAACCTTGAAGATTGAAAATTGTTCCCTACACCCCGTCGTGATGGCTTGAAATATAGGGGCAAATGGTTTTTACAGGGCTGGTGTGCTCTCCCGCACCGAACCCTCCTCTTTTCTCAGCACGGGCTTGGGACCGGCCATGGCAGAGTTAAAAAAACTGAAACCTTGAAGATTGAAAATTGTTCCCCACACCCCGTCGTGACGGCTTGAAATACAGGGGCGAATAGTTTTTACAGGGCTGGTCTGCTCTCCCAGCACCTAACCCTCCTCTTTTCGCAGCACGGGCTTGGGACCGGCCATGGCAGAGTTAAAAAAACTGAAACCTTGAAGATTGAAAATTGTTCCCTTCACCCCGTCGTGACGGCTTGAAATACAGGGACGAATAGTTTTTACAGGGCTGGTCTGCTCTCCCAGCACCTAACCCTCCTCTTTTCGCAGCACGGGCTTGGGACCGGCCATGGCAGAGTTAAAAAAAATGAAACCTTGAAGATTGAAAATTGTTACCTACACCCCGTCGTGACGGCTTGAAATAACGGGGCGAATAGTTTTTACAGGGCTGGTCTGCTCTCCCATCACCTAACCCTCCTCTTTTCGCAGCAAGGGCTTGGGACCGGCCATGGCAGAGTTAAAAAAACTGAAACCTTGAAGATTGAAAATTGGTCCCTACACCCCATCGTGACGGCTTAAAATACAGGGGCGAATAGTTTTTACAGGGCTGGTCTGCTCTCCCAGCACCTAACCCTCCTCTTTTCACAGCACGGGCTTGGGACCGGCCATGGCAGAGTTAAAATAACTGAAACCTTGAAGATTGAAAATGGTTCCCTACACCCCGTCATGACGGCTTGAAATACAGGGGCGAATAGTTTTTTGCAGGGCTGGTCTGCTCTTCCAGCACTTAACCCTCCTCTTTTCGCAGCACGGGCTTGGGACCGGCCATGGCAGAGTTTAAAAAACTGAAACCTTGAAGATTGAAAATTGTTCCCCACACCCCATCGTGACGGCTTGAAATACAGGGGCGAATAGTTTTTACAAGGCTGGTCTGCTCTCCCAGCACCTAACCTTCCTCTTTTCGCAGCACGGGCTTGGGACCGTCCATGGCAGAGTTAAAAAAACTGAAACCTTGATGATTGAAAATTGTTCCCTACACCCCGTCGTGACGGCTTGAAATACAGGGGCAAATAGTTTTTACAGGGCTGGCCTGCTCTCCCAGCACCTAACCCTCCTCTTTTCGCAGCACGGGCTTGGGACCGGCCATGGCAGAGTTAAAAAAAACTGAAACCTTGAAGATTGAAAATTGTTCCCTACACCCCGTCGTGACGGCTTGAAATACAGGGGCGAATAGTTTTTACAAGGCTGGTCTGCTCTCCCAGCACCTAACCTTCCTCTTTTCGCAGCACGGGCTTGGGACCGTCCATGGCAGAGTTAAAAAAACTGAAACCTTGATGATTGAAAATTGTTCCCTACACCCCGTCGTGACGGCTTGAAATACAGGGGCAAATAGTTTTTACAGGGCTGGCCTGCTCTCCCAGCACCTAACCCTCCTCTTTTCGCAGCACGGGCTTGGGACCGGCCATGGCAGAGTTAAAAAAAACTGAAACCTTGAAGATTGAAAATTGTTCCCTACACCCCGTCGTGACGGCTTAAAATACAGGGGCGAATAGTTTTTACAGGGCTGGTCTGCTCTCCCAGCACCTAACCCTCCTCTTTTCGCAGCACGGGCTTGGGACCGGCCATGGCAGAGTTAAAAAAACTGAAAACTTGATGATTGAAAATTGTTTCCTACACCCCGTCGTGACGGCTTGAAATACAGGGGCGAATAGTTTTTACAGGGCTGGTCTGCTCTCCCAGCACCTAACCCTCCTCTTTTCGCAGCACGGGCTTGGGACCGGCCATGGCAGAGTTAAAAAACTGAAACCTTGAAGATTGAAAATTGTTCCCTACACCCCGTCGTGACGGCTTGAAATACAGGGGCGAATGGTTTTTACAGGGCTGGTCTGATCTCCCTGCACCCAACCCTCCTCTTTTTGCAGCACGGGCTTGGGTCCGGCCATGGCAGAGTTAAAAATCTGAAACCTTGAAGACTGAAAATTGTTCCCCACACCCCATCGTGACGGCTTGAAAAACAGGAGTGAATAATTTTTACAGTGCTGGTCTGCTCTCCCAGCACCCAACCCTCCTCTTTTCGCAGCACGGGCTTGGGACCAGCCATGGCAGAGTTAAAAAAACTGAAACCTTGAAGATTGAAAATTGTTCCCTACACCCCGTCGTGACGGCTTGAAATACAGGGGTGAATAGTTTTTACAGGGCTGGTCTGCTCTCCCACCACCTAACCCTCCTCTTTTCGCAGCACGGGCTTGGGATCGGCCATGGCAGAGTTAAAAAAACTGAAACCTTGAAGATTGAAAATTGTTCCCTTCACCCCGTCATGACGGCTTGAAATACAGGGACGAATAGTTTTTACAGGGCTGGTCTGCTCTCCCAGCACCTAACCCTCCTCTTTTCGCAGCACGGGCTTGGGACCGGCCATGGCAGAGTTAAAAAAACTGAAACCTTGAAGATTGAAAATTGTTCCCTACAGCCCGTCGTGACAGCTTGAAATACAGGGGCGAATAGTTTTTACAGGGCTGGTCTGCTCTCCCAGCACCTAACCCTCCTCTTTTCGCAGCACGGGCTTGGGACCGGCTATTGCAGAGTTAAAAAAACTGAAACCTTGAAGATTGAAAATTGTTCCCTACACCCCGTCAAGACGGCTTGAAATACAGGGGCGAATAGTTTTTACAGGGCTGGTCTGCTCTCCCAGCACCTAACCCTCCTCTTTTCGCAGCACGGGCTTGGGACCGGCCATGGCAGAGTTAAAAAAACTGAAACCTTCAAGATTGAAAATTGTTCCCTACACCCCATCGTGACGGCTTAAAATACAGGGGCAAATAGTTTTTACAGGGCTGGTCTGCTCTCCCAGAACCTAACCCTCCTCTTTTCGCAGCACGGGCTTGGGACCGGCCATGGCAGAGTTAAAAATCTGAAACCTTGAAGACTGAAAATTGTTCCCCACACCCCATCGTGACGGCTTGAAAATCAGGGGCGAATAATTTTTACAGTGCTGGTCTGCTCTCCCAGCACCTAACCCTCCTCTTTTTGCAGCACGGGCTTGGGAAAGGCCATGGCAGAGTTAAAAAACTGAAACCTTGAAGATTGAAAATTGTTCCTTACACCCCGTTGTGATGGCTTGAAATATAGGGGCAAAAGGTTTTTAAAGGGCTGGTGTGCTCTCCAGCACCGAACCCTCCTCTTTTCGCAGCACGGGCTTGGGACCGGCCATTTCAGAGTTAAAAAAACTGAAACCTTGAAGATTGAAAATTGTTCCCTACACCCCGTTGTGACGGCTTTAAATACAGGGGCGAATAGTTTTTACAGGGCTGGTCTGCTCTCCCAGCACCTAACCCTCCTCTTTTCGCAGCACGGGCTTGGGACCGGCCATGGCAGAGTTAAAAAAACTGAAACCTTGAAGATTGAAAATTGTTCCCTACACCCCGTCGTGACGGCTTTAAATACAGGGGCGAATAGTTTTGACAGGGCTGGTCTGCTCTCCCAGCACCTAACCCTCCTCTTTTTGCAGCACGGGCTTGGGACCAGCCATGGCAGAGTTAAAAAAACTGAAACCTTGAAGATTGAAAATTGTTCCCTACACCCCGTTGTGATGGCTTGAAATATAGGGGCAAATGGTTTTTACAGGGCTGGTGTGCTCTCCAGCACCGAACCCTCCTCTTTTCTCAGCACGGGCTTGGGACCGGCCATGGCAGAGTTAAAAAAACTGAAACCTTGAAGATTGAAAATTGTTCCCCACACCCCATCGTGACGGCTTGAAATACAGGGGCGAATAGTTTTTACAGGGCTGGTCTGCTCTCCCAGCACCTAACCCTCCTCTTTTCGCAGCACGGGCTTGGGACCGGCCATGGCAGAGTTAAAAAAACTGAAACCTTGAAGATTGAAAATTGTTACCTACACCCCGTCGTGACGGCTTGAAATAACGGGGCGAATAGTTTTTACAGGGCTGGTCTGCTCTCCCATCACCTAACCCTCCTCTTTTCGCAGCAAGGGCTTGGGACCGGCCATGGCAGAGTTAAAAAAACTGAAACCTTGAAGATTGAAAATTGTTCCCTACACCCCATCGTGACGGCTTAAAATACAGGGGCGAATAGTTTTTACAGGGCTGGTCTGCTCTCCCAGCACCTAACCCTCCTCTTTTCACAGCACGGGCTTGGGACCGGCCATGGCAGAGTTAAAATAACTGAAACCTTGAAGATTGAAAATGGTTCCCTACACCCCGTCGTGACAGCTTGAAATACAGGGGCGAATAGTTTTTTGCAGGGCTGGTCTGCTCTTCCAGCACTTAACCCTCCTATTTTCGCAGCACGGGCTTGGGACCGGCCATGGCAGAGTTTAAAAAACTGAAACCTTGAAGATTGAAAATTGTTCCCCACACCCCATCGTGACGGCTTGAAATACAGGGGCGAATAGTTTTTACAAGGCTGGTCTGCTCTCCCAGCACCTAACCTTCCTCTTTTCGCAGCACGGGCTTGGGACCGTCCATGGCAGAGTTAAAAAAACTGAAACCTTGATGATTGAAAATTGTTCCCTACACCCCGTCGTGACGGCTTGAAATACAGGGGCAAATAGTTTTTACAGGGCTGGCCTGCTCTCCCAGCACCTAACCCTCCTCTTTTTGCAGCACAGGCTTGGGACCGGCCATGGCAGAGTTAAAAAACTGAAACCTTGAAGATTGAAAATTGTTCCCTACACCCCGTCGTGATGGCTTGAAATATAGGGGCAAATGGTTTTTACAGGGCTGGTGTGCTCTCCAGCACCGAACCCTCCTCTTTTCTCAGCACGGGCTTGGGACCGGCCATGGCAGAGTTAAAAAACTGAAACCTTGAAGATTGAAAATTGTTCCCCACACCCCGTCGTGACGGCTTGAAATACAGGGGTGAATAGTTTTTACAGGGCTGGTCTGCTCTCCCAGCACCTAACCCTCCTCTTTTCGCAGCACGGGCTTGGGACCGGCCATGGCAGAGTTAAAAAAACTGAAACCTTGAAGATTGAAAATTGTTCCCTTCACCCCGTCGTGACGGCTTGAAATACAGGGACGAATAGTTTTTACAGGGCTGGTCTGCTCTCCCAGCACCTAACCCTCCTCTTTTCGCAGCACGGGCTTGGGACCGGCCATGGCAGAGTTAAAAAAACTTAAACCTTGAAGATTGAAAATTGTTCCCTACACCCCGTCGTGACGGCTTGAAATACAGGGGCGAATAGTTCTTACAGGGCTGGTCTGCTCTCCCAGCACCTAACCCTCCTCTTTTCGCAGCACGGGCTTGGGACCACCCATGGCAGAGTTAAAAAAACTGAAACCTCGATGATTGAAAATTGGTCCCTACATCCCATCGTGACGGCTTGAAATACAGGGGCGAATAGTTTTTACAGGGCTGGTCTGCTCTCCCAGCACCTAACCCTCCTCTTTTCGCAGCACGGGCTTGGGACCGGCCATGGCAGAGTTAAAAAAACTGAAACCTTGAAGATTGAAAATTGTTCCCTACACCCCGTCGTGACGGCTTGAAATACAGGGGCGAATGGTTTTTACAGGGCTGGTCTGCTCTCCCTGCACCGAACCCTCCTCTTTTCGCAGCACGGGCTTGGGACCGGCCATGACAGAGTTAAAAATCTGAAACCTTGAAGACTGAAAATTGTTCCCCACACCCCATCGTGACGCTTGAAAAACAGGGGCGAATAATTTTTACAGTGCTGGTCTGCTCTCCCAGCACCCAACCCTCCGCTTTTCACAGCACGGGCTTGGGACCAGCCATGGCAGAGTTAAAAAAACTGAAACCTTGAAGATTGAAAATTGTTCCCTACACCCCGTCGTGACGGCTTTAAATACAGGGGCGAATAGTTTTGACAGGGCTGGTCTGCTCTCCCAGCACCTAACCCTCCTCTTTTTGCAGCACGGGCTTGGGACCAGCCATGGCAGAGTTAAAAAAACTGAAACCTTGAAGATTGAAAATTGTTCCCTACACCCCGTCTTGATGGCTTGAAATATAGGGGCAAATGGTTTTTACAGGGCTGGTGTGCTCTCCAGCACCGAACCCTCCTCTTTTCTCAGCACGGGCTTGGGACCGGCCATGGCAGAGTTAAAAAAACTGAAACCTTGAAGATTGAAAATTGTTCCCCACACCCCGTCGTGACGGCTTGAAATACAGGGGCGAATAGTTTTTACAGGGCTGGTCTGCTCTCCCAGCACCTAACCCTCCTCTTTTCGCAGCACGGGCTTGGGACCGGCCATGGCAGAGTTAAAAAAACTGAAACCTTGAAGATTGAAAATTGTTCCCTTCATCCCGTCGTGACGGCTTGAAATACAGGGACGAATAGTTTTTACAGGGCTGGTCTGCTCTCCCATCACCTAACCCTCCTCTTTTCGCAGCACAGGCTTGGGACCGGCCATGGCAGAGTTAAAAAAACTGAAACCTTGAAGATTGAAAATTGTTCCCTACACCCCGTCGTGATGGCTTAAAATACAGGGGCGAATAGTTTTTACAGGGCTGGTCTGCTCTCCCAGCACCTAACCCTCCTCTTTTCGCAGCACGGGCTTGGGACCGGCCATGGCAGAGTTAAAAAAACTGAAAACTTGATGATTGAAAATTGTTCCCTACACCCCGTCGTGACGGCTTGAAATACAGGGGCGAATAGTTTTTACAGGGCTGGTCTGCTCTCCCAGCACCTAACCCTCCTCTTTTCGCAGCACGGGCTTGGGACCGGCCATGGCAGAGTTAAAAAACTGAAACCTTGAAGATTGAAAATTGTTCCCTACACCCCGTCGTGACGGCTTGAAATACAGGGGCGAATGGTTTTTACAGGGCTGGTCTGATCTCCCTGCACCCAACCCTCCTCTTTTTGCAGCACGGGCTTGGGTCCTGCCATGGCAGAGTTAAAAATCTGAAACCTTGAAGACTGAAAATTGTTCCCCACACCCCATCGTGACGGCTTGAAAAACAGGGGCGAATAATTTTTACAGTGCTGGTCTGCTCTCCCAGCACCCAACCCTCCTCTTTTCGCAGCACGGGCTTGGGACCAGCCATGGCAGAGTTAAAAAAAACTGAAACCTTGAAGATTGAAAATTGTTCCCTACACCCCGTCGTGATGGCTTGAAATACAATGGTGAATAGTTTTTACAGGGCTGGTCTGCTCTCCCACCACCTAACCCTCCTCTTTTCACAGCACGGGCTTGGGATCGGCCATGGCAGAGTTAAAAAAACTGAAACCTTGAAGATTGAAAATTGTTCCCTTCACCCCGTCATGACGGCTTGAAATACAGGGACGAATAGTTTTTACAGGGCTGGTCTGCTCTCCCAGCACCTAACCCTCCTCTTTTCGCAGCACGGGCTTGGGACCGGCCATGGCAGAGTTAAAAAAACTGAAACCTTGAAGATTGAAAATTGTTCCCTACACCCCGTCGTGATGGCTTGAAATACAGGGGCAAATAGTTTTTACAGGGCTGGTCTGCTCTCCCATCACCTAACCCTCCTCTTTTCGCAGCACGGGCTTGGGACCGGCCATGGCAGAGTTAAAAAAACTGAAACCTTGAAGATTGAAAATTGTTCCCTACACCCCGTCGTGACAGCTTAAAATACAGGGGCGAATAGTTTTTACAGGGCTGGTCTGCTCTCCCAGCACCCAACCCTCCTCTTTTCGCAGCACGGGCTTGGGACCGGCTATTGCAGAGTTAAAAAAACTGAAACCTTGAAGATTGAAAATTGTTCCCTACACCCCGTCAAGACGGCTTGAAATACAGGGGCGAATAGTTTTTACAGGGCTGGTCTGCTCTCCCAGCACCTAACCCTCCTCTTTTCGCAGCACGGGCTTGGGACCGGCCATGGCAGAGTTAAAAATCTGAAACCTTGAAGACTGAAAATTGTTCCCCACACCCCATCGTGACGGCTTGAAAATCAGGGGCGAATAATTTTTTAAGTGCTGGTCTGCTCTCCCAGCACCTAACCCTCCTCTTTTTGCAGCACGGGCTTGGGACCGGCCATGGCAGAGTTAAAAAAACTGAAACCTTGAAGATTGAAAATTGTTCCCTACACCCCGTTGTGACGGCTTTAAATACAGGGGCGAATAGTTTTTACAGGGCTAGTCTGCTCTCCCAGCACCTAACCCTCCTCTTTTCGCAGCACGGGCTTGGGACCGGCCATGGCAGAGTTAAAAAAACTGAAACCTTGAAGATTGAAAATTGTTCCCTACACCCCGTCGTGACGGCTTTAAATACAGGGGCGAATAGTTTTGACAGGGCTGGTCTGCTCTCCCAGCACCTAACCCTCCTCTTTTTGCAGCACGGGCTTGGGACCAGCCATGGCAGAGTTAAAAAAACTGAAACCTTGAAGATTGAAAATTGTTCCCTACACCCCGTCGTGATGGCTTGAAATATAGGGGCAAATTGTTTTTACAGGGCTGGTGTGCTCTCCAGCACCGAACCCTCCTCTTTTCTCAGCACGGGCTTGGGACCGGCCATGGCAGAGTTAAAAAAACTGAAACCTTGAAGATTGAAAATTGTTCCCCACACCCCGTCGTGACGGCTTGAAATACAGGGGCGAATAGTTTTTACAGGGCTGGTCTGCTCTCCCAGAACCTAACCCTCCTCTTTTCGCAGCACGGGCTTGGGACCGGCCATGGCAGAGTTAAAAATCTGAAACCTTGAAGACTGAAAATTGTTCCCCACACCCCATCGTGACGGCTTGAAAAACAGGGGCGAATAATTTTTACAGTGCTGGTCTGCTCTCCCAGCACCCAACCCTCCTCTTTTCGCAGCACGGGCTTGGGACCAGCCATGGCAGAGTTAAAAAAAACTGAAACCTTGAAGATTGAAAATTGTTCCCTACACCCCGTCGTGATGGCTTGAAATACAATGGTGAATAGTTTTTACAGGGCTGGTCTGCTCTCCCACCACCTAACCCTCCTCTTTTCGCAGCACGGGCTTGGGATCGGCCATGGCAGAGTTAAAAAAACTGAAACCTTGAAGATTGAAAATTGTTCCCTTCACCCCGTCATGACGGCTTGAAATACAGGGACGAATAGTTTTTACAGGGCTGGTCTGCTCTCCCAGCACCAAACCCTCCTCTTTTCGCAGCACGGGCTTGGGACCGGCCATGGCAGAGTTAAAAAAACTGAAACCTTGAAGATTGAAAATTGTTCCCTACACCCCGTCGTGATGGCTTGAAATACAGGGGCGAATAGTTTTTACAGGGCTGGTCTGCTCTGCCATCACCTAACCCTCCTCTTTTCGCAGCACGGGCTTGGGACCGGCCATGGCAGAGTTAAAAAAACTGAAACCTTGAAGATTGAAAATTGTTCCCTACACCCCGTCGTGACAGCTTAAAATACAGGGGCGAATAGTTTTTACAGGGCTGGTCTGCTCTCCCAGCACCTAACCCTCCTCTTTTCGCAGCACGGGCTTGGGACCGGCTATTGCAGAATTAAAAAAACTGAAACCTTGAAGATTGAAAATTGTTCCCTACACCCCGTCAAGACGGCTTGAAATACAGGGGCGAATAGTTTTTACAGGGCTGGTCTGCTCTCCCAGCACCTAACCCTCCTCTTTTCGCAGCACGGGCTTGGGACCGGCCATGGCAGAGTTAAAAAAACTGAAACCTTGAAGATTGAAAATTGTTCCCTACACCCCATCGTGACGGCTTAAAATACAGGGGCGAATAGTTTTTACAGGGCTGGTCTGCTCTCCCAGAACCTAACCCTCCTCTTTTCGCAGCACAGGCTTGGGACCGGCCATGGCAGAGTTAAAAATCTGAAACCTTGAAGACTGAAAATTGTTCCCCACACCCCATCGTGACGGCTTAAAAATCAGGGGCGAATAATTTTTTAAGTGCTGGTCTGCTCTCCCAGCACCTAACCCTCCTCTTTTTGCAGCACGGGCTTGGGACCGGCCATGGCAGAGTTAAAAAAACTGAAACCTTGAAGATTGAAAATTGTTCCCTACACCCCGTTGTGACGGCTTTAAATACAGGGGCGAATAGTTTTTACAGGGCTGGTCTGCTCTCCCAGCACCTAACCCTCCTCTTTTCGCAGCACGGGCTTGGGACCGGCCATGGCAGAGTTAAAAAAACTGAAACCTTGAAGATTGAAAATTGTTCCCTACACCCCGTCGTGACGGCTTTAAATACAGGGGCGAATAGTTTTGACAGGGCTGGTCTGCTCTCCCAGCACCTAACCCTCCTCTTTTTGCAGCACGGGCTTGGGACCAGCCATGGCAGAGTTAAAAAAACTGAAACCTTGAAGATTGAAAATTGTTCCCTACACCCCGTCGTGATGGCTTGAAATATAGGGGCAAATGGTTTTTACAGGGCTGGTGTGCTCTCCAGCACCGAACCCTCCTCTTTTCTCAGCACGGGCTTGGGACCGGCCATGGCAGAGTTAAAAAAACTGAAACCTTGAAGATTGAAAATTGTTCCCCACACCCCGTCGTGACGGCTTGAAATACAGGGGCGAATAGTTTTTACAGGGCTGGTCTGCTCTCCCAGCACCTAACCCTCCTCTTTTTGCAGCACGGGCTTGGGACCGGCCATGGCAGAGTTAAAAAAACTGAAACCTTGAAGATTGAAAATTGTTCCCTTCATCCCGTCGTGACGGCTTGAAATACAGGGACGAATAGTTTTTACAGGGCTGGTCTGCTCTCCCAGCACCTAACCCTCCTCTTTTCGCAGCACGGGCTTGGGACCGGCCATGGCAGAGTTAAAAAAACTGAAACCTTGAAGATTGAAAATTGTTACCTACACCCCGTCGTGACGGCTTGAAATAACGGGGCGAATAGTTTTTACAGGGCTGGTCTGCTCTCCCATCACCTAACCCTCCTCTTTTCGCAGCAAGGGCTTGGGACCGGCCATGGCAGAGTTAAAAAAACTGAAACCTTGAAGATTAAAAATTGTTCCCTACACCCCATCGTGACGGCTTAAAATTCAGGGGCGAATAGTTTTTACAGGGCTGGTCTGCTCTCCCAGCACCTAACCCTCCTCTTTTCACAGCACGGGCTTGGGACCGGCCATGGCAGAGTTAAAATAACTGAAACCTTGAAGATTGAAAATGGTTCCCTACACCCCGTCGTGACAGCTTGAAATACAGGGGCGAATAGTTTTTTGCAGGGCTGGTCTGCTCTTCCAGCACTTAACCCTCCTCTTTTCGCAGCACGGGCTTGGGACCGGCCATGGCAGAGTTTAAAAAACTGAAACCTTGAAGATTGAAAATTGTTCCCCACACCCCATCGTGACGGCTTGAAATACAGGGGCGAATAGTTTTTACAAGGCTGGTCTGCTCTCCCAGCACCTAACCTTCCTCTTTTCGCAGCACGGGCTTGGGACCGTCCATGGCAGAGTTAAAAAAACTGAAACCTTGATGATTGAAAATTGTTCCCTACACCCCATCGTGACGGCTTGAAATACAGGGGCAAATAGTTTTTACAGGGCTGGCCTGCTCTCCCAGCACCTAACCCTCCTCTTTTCGCAGCACGGGCTTGGGACCGGCCATGGCAGAGTTAAAAAAAACTGAAACCTTGAAGATTGAAAATTGTTCCCTACACCCCGTCGTGACGGCTTAAAATACAGGGGCGAATAGTTTTTACTGGGCTGGCCTGCTCTCCCAGCACCTAACCCTCCTCTTTTCGCAGCACGGGCTTGGGACCGGCCATGGCAGATTTAAAAATCTGAAACCTTGAAGACTGAAAATTGTTCCCCACACCCCATCATGACGGCTTGAAAAACAGGGGCGAATAATTTTTACAGTGCTGGTCTGCTCTCCCAGCACCTAACCCTCCTCTTTTTGCAGCATGGGCTTGGGACCGGCCATGGCAGAGTTAAAAAACTGAAAGCTGGAAGATTGAAAATTGTTCCCTACACCCCGTCGTGATGGCTTGAAATATAGGGGCAAATGGTTTTTACAGGGCTGGTGTGCTCTCCAGCACCGAACCCTCCTCTTTTCTCAGCACGGGCTTGGGACCGGCCATGGCAGAGTTAAAAAACTGAAACCTTGAAGATTGAAAATTGTTCCCCACACCCCGTCGTGACGGCTTGAAATACAGGGGTGAATAGTTTTTACAGGGCTGGTCTGCTCTCCCAGCACCTAACCCTCCTCTTTTCGCAGCACGGGCTTGGGACCGGCCATGGCAGAGTTAAAAAAACTGAAACCTTGAAGATTGAAAATTGTTCCCTTCACCCCGTCGTGACGGCTTGAAATACAGGGACGAATAGTTTTTACAGGGCTGGTCTGCTCTCCCAGCACCTAACCCTCCTCTTTTCGCAGCACGGGCTTGGGACCGGCCATGGCAGAGTTAAAAAAACTTAAACCTTGAAGATTGAAAATTGTTCCCTACACCCCATCGTGACGGCTTGAAATACAGGGGCGAATAGTTCTTACAGGGCTGGTCTGCTCTCCCAGCACCTAACCCTCCTCTTTTTGCAGCACGGGCTTGGGACCGGCCATGGCAGAGTTAAAAAAACTGAAACCTCGATGATTGAAAATTGGTCCCTACATCCCATCGTGACGGCTTGAAATACAGGGGCGAATAGTTTTTACAGGGCTGGTCTGCTCTCCCAGCACCTAACCCTCCTCTTTTCGCAGCACGGGCTTGGGACCGGCCATGGCAGAGTTAAAAAAACTGAAACCTTGAAGATTGAAAATTGTTCCCTACACCCCGTTGTGACGGCTTGAAATACAGGGGCGAATGGTTTTTACAGGGCTGGTCTGCTCTCCCTGCACCGAACCCTCCTCTTTTTGCAGCATGGGCTTGGGACCAGCCATGGCAGAGTTAAAAAAACTGAAACATTGAAGATTGAAAATTGTTCCCTACACCCCGTCGTGATGGCTTGAAATATAGGGGCAAATGGTTTTTACAGGGCTGGTGTGCTCTCCAGCACCGAACCCTCCTCTTTTCTCAGCACGGGCTTGGGACCGGCCATGGCTGAGTTAAAAAAACTGAAACCTTGAAGATTGAAAATTGTTCCTCACACCCCGTCGTGACGGCTTGAAATACAGGGGCGAATAGTTTTTACAGGGCTGGTCTGCTCTCCCAGCACCTAACCCTCCTCTTTTCGCAGCACGGGCTTGGGACCGGCCATGGCAGAGTTAAAAAAACTGAAACCTTGAAGATTGAAAATTGTTCCCTTCACCCCGTCGTGACGGCTTGAAATACAGGGACGAATAGTTTTTACAGGGCTGGTCTGCTCTCCCAGCACCTAACCCTCCTCTTTTCGCAGCACGGGCTTGGGACCGGCCATGGCAGAGTTAAAAAAACTGAAACATTGAAAATTGTTCCCTACACCCCGTCGTGACGGCTTGAAATACAGGGGCGAATAGTTTTTACAGGGCTGGTGTGCTCTCCAGCACCGAACCCTCCTCTTTTCTCAGCACGGGCTTGGGACCGGCCATGGCAGAGTTAAAAAACTGAAACCTTGAAGATTGAAAATTGTTCCCCAAACCCTGTCGTGACGGCTTGAAATACAGGGGCGAATAGTTTTTACAGGGCTGGTCTGCTCTCCCAGCACCTAACCCTCCTCTTTTCGCAGCATGGGCTTGGGACCGGCCATGGCAGAGTTAAAAAAACTGAAACCTTGAAGATTGAAAATTGTTCCCTACACCCCGTCGTGATGGCTTGAAATATAGGGGCAAATGGTTTTTACAGGGCTGGTGTGCTCTCCAGCACCAAACCCTCCTCTTTTCTCAGCACGGGCTTGGGACCGGCCATTTCAGAGTTAAAAAAACTGAAACCTTGAAGATTGAAAATTGTTCCCCACACCCCGTCGTGACGGCTTGAAATACAGGGGCGAATAGTTTTTACAGGGCTGGTCTGCTCTCCCAGCACCTAACCCTCCTCTTTTCGCAGCACGGGCTTGGGACCGGCCATGGCAGAGTTAAAAAAACTGAAACCTTGAAGATTGAAAATTGTTCCCTTCACCCCGTCGTGACGGCTTGAAATACAGGGATGAATAGTTTTTACAGGGCTGGTCTGCTCTCCCAGCACCTAACCCTCCTCTTTTCGCAGCACGGGCTTGGGACCGGCCATGGCAGAGTTGAAAAAACTGAAACCTTGAAGATTGAAAATTGTTACCTACACACCGTCGTGACGGCTTGAAATAACGGGGTGAATAGTTTTTACAGGGCTGGTCTGCTCTCCCATCACCTAACCCTCCTCTTTTCGCAGCAAGGGCTTGGGACCGGCCATGGCAGAGTTAAAAAAACTGAAACCTTGAAGATTGAAAATTGTTCCCTACACCCCATCGTGACGGCTTAAAATACAGGGGCGAATAGTTTTTACAGGGCTGGTCTGCTCTCCCAGCACCTAACCCTCCTCTTTTCACAGCACGGGCTTGGGACCGGCCATGGCAGAGTTAAAATAACTGAAACCTTGAAGATTGAAAATGGTTCCCTGCACCCCGTCGTGACGGCTTGAAATACAGGGGCGAATAGTTTTTTGCAGGGCTGGTCTGCTCTTCCAGCACTTAACCCTCCTCTTTTCGCAGCACGGGCTTGGGACCGGCCATGGCAGAGTTTAAAAAACTGAAACCTTGAAGAATGAAAATTGTTCCCCACACCCCATCGTGACGGCTTGAAATACAGGGGCGAATAGTTTTTACAAGGCTGGTCTGCTCTCCCAGCACCTAACCTTCCTCTTTTCGCATCACGGGCTTGGGACCGTCCATGGCAGAGTTAAAAAAACTGAAACCTTGATGATTGAAAATTGTTCCCTACACCCCGTTGTGACGGCTTGAAATACAGGGGCAAATAGTTTTTACAGGGCTGGCCTGCTCTCCCAGCACCTAACCCTCCTCTTTTCGCAGCACGGGCTTGGGACCGGCCATGGCAGAGTTAAAAAAAACTGAAACCTTGAAGATTGAAAATTGTTCCCTACACCCCGTCGTGACGGCTTAAAATACAGGGGCGAATAGTTTTTACTGGGCTGGCCTGCTCTCCCAGCACCTAACCCTCCTCTTTTCGCATCACGGGCTTGGGACCGGCCATGGCAGATTTAAAAATCTGAAACCTTGAAGACTGAAAATTATTCCCCACACCCCATCATGACGGCTTGAAAAACAGGGGCGAATAATTTTTACAGTGCTGGTCTGCTCTCCCAGCACCTAACCCTCCTCTTTTTGCAGCACGGGCTTGGGACCGGCCATGGCAGAGTTAAAAAACTGAAACCTTGAAGATTGAAAATTGTTCCCTACACCCCGTCGTGATGGCTTGAAATATAGGGGCAAATGGTTTTTACAGGGCTGGTGTGCTCTCCAGCACCGAACCCTCCTCTTTTCTCAGCACGGGCTTTGGACCGGCCATGGCAGAGTTAAAAAACTGAAACCTTGAAGATTTAAAATTGTTCCCCACACCCCGTCGTGACGGCTTGAAATACAGGGGTGAATAGTTTTTACAGGGCTGGTCTGCTCTCCCAGCACCTAACCCTTCTCTTTTCGCAGCACGGGCTTGGGACCGGCCATGGCAGAGTTAAAAAAACTGAAACCTTGAAGATTGAAAATTGTTCCCTTCACCCCGTCGTGACGGCTTGAAATAACGGGACGAATAGTTTTTACAGGGCTGGTCTGCTCTCCCAGCACCTAACCCTCCTCTTTTCGCAGCACGGGCTTGGGACCGGCCATGGCAGATTTAAAAATCTGAAACCTTGAAGACTGAAAATTATTCCCCACACCCCATCATGACGGCTTGAAAAACAGGGGCGAATAATTTTTACAGTGCTGGTCTGCTCTCCCAGCACCTAACCCTCCTCTTTTTGCAGCACGGGCTTGGGACCGGCCATGGCAGAGTTAAAAAACTGAAACCTTGAAGATTGAAAATTGTTCCCTACACCCCGTCGTGATGGCTTGAAATATAGGGGCAAATGGTTTTTACAGGGCTGGTGTGCTCTCCAGCACCGAACCCTCCTCTTTTCTCAGCACGGGCTTGGGACCGGCCATGGCAGAGTTAAAAAACTGAAACCTTGAAGATTTAAAATTGTTCCCCACACCCCGTCGTGACGGCTTAAAATACAGGGGTGAATAGTTTTTACAGGGCTGGTCTGCTCTCCCAGCACCTAACCCTCCTCTTTTCGCAGCACGGGCTTGGGACCGGCCATGGCAGAGTTAAAAAAACTGAAACCTTGAAGATTGAAAATTGTTCCCTTCACCCCGTCGTGACGGCTTGAAATAACGGGACGAATAGTTTTTACAGGGCTGCTCTGCTCTCCCAGCACCTAACCCTCCTCTTTTCGCAGCACGGGCTTGGGACCGGCCATGGCAGAGTTAAAAAAACTTAAACCTTGAAGATTGAAAATTGTTCCCTACACCCCGTCGTGACGGCTTGAAATACAGGGGTGAATAGTTCTTACAGGGCTGGTCTGCTCTCCCAGCACCTAACCCTCCTCTTTTCGCAGCACGGGCTTGGGACGGGCCATGGCAGAGTTAAAAAAACTGAAACCTCGATGATTGAAAATTGGTCCCTACATCCCATCGTGACAGCTTGAAATACAGGGGCGAATAGTTTTTACAGGGCTGGTCTGCTCTCCCAGCACCTAACCCTCCTCTTTTCGCAGCACGGGCTTGGGACCGGCCATGGCAGAGTTAAAAAAACTGAAACCTTGAAGATTGAAAATTGTTCCCTACACCCCGTCGTGACGGCTTGAAATACAGGGGCGAATGGTTTTTACAGGGCTGGTCTGCTCTCCCTGCACCGAACCCTCCTCTTTTCGCAGCACGGGCTTGGGACCGGCCATGACAGAGTTAAAAATCTGAAACCTTGAAGACTAAAAATTGTTCCCCACACCCCATCGTGACGCTTGAAAAACAGGGGCGAATAATTTTTACAGTGCTGGTCTGCTCTCCCAGCACCCAACCCTCCGCTTTTCACAGCACGGGCTTGGGACCAGCCATGGCAGAGTTAAAAAAACTGAAACCTTGAAGATTGAAAATTGTTCCCTACACCCCGTCGTGACGGCTTTAAATACAGGGGCGAATTGTTTTTACAGGGCTAGTCTGCTCTGCCAGCACCTAACCCTCCTCTTTTTGCAGCACGGGCTTGGGACCAGCCATGGCAGAGTTAAAAAAACTGAAACATTGAAGATTGAAAATTGTTCCCTACACCCCATCGTGATGGCTTGAAATATAGGGGCAAATGGTTTTTACAGGGCTGGTGTGCTCTCCAGCACCGAACCCTCCTCTTTTCTCAGCACGGGCTTGGGACCGGCCATGGCAGAGTTAAAAAAACTGAAACCTTGAAGATTGAAAATTGTTCCCTTCACCCCGTCATGACGGCTTGAAATACAGGGATGAATAGTTTTTACAGGGCTGGTCTGCTCTCCCAGCACCTAACCCTCCTCTTTTCGCAGCACGGGGTTGGGACCGGCCATGGCAGAGTTAAAAAAACTGAAACCTTGAAGATTGAAAATTGTTCCCTACACCCCGTCGTGATGGCTTGAAATACAGGGGCGAATAGTTTTTACAGGGCTGGTCTGCTCTCCCATCACCTAACCCTCCTCTTTTCGCAGCACGGGCTTGGGACCGGCCATGGCAGAGTTAAAAAAACTGAAACCTTGAAGATTGAAAATTGTTCCCTACACCCCGTCGTGACAGCTTAAAATACAGGGGCGAATAGTTTTTACAGGACTGGTCTGCTCTCCCAGCACCTAACCCCCCTCTTTTCGCAGCATGGGCTTGGGACCGGCTATTGCAGAGTTAAAAAAACTGAAACCTTGAAGATTGAAAATTGTTCCCTACACCCCGTCAAGACGGCTTGAAATACAGGGGCGAATAGTTTTTACAGGGCTGGTCTGCTCTCCCAGCACCTAACCCTCCTCTTTTCGCAGCACGGGCTTGGGACCGGCCATGGCAGAGTTAAAAAAACTGAAACCTTGAAGATTGAAAATTGTTCCCTACACCCCATCGTGACGGCTTAAAATACAGGGGCGAATAGTTTTTACAGGGCTGGTCTGCTCTCCCAGAACCTAACCCTCCTCTTTTCGCAGCACGGGCTTGGGACCGGCCATGGCAGAGTTAAAAATCTGAAACCTTGAAGACTGAAAATTGTTCCCCACACCCCATCGTGACGGCTTGAAAATCAGGGGCGAATAATTTTTTCAGTGCTGGTCTGCTCTCCCAGCACCTAACCCTCCTGTTTTTGCAGCACGGGCTTGGGACCGGCCATGGCAGAGTTAAAAAACTGAAACCTTGAAGATTGAAAATTGTTCCTTACACCCCGTTGTGATGGCTTGAAATATAGGGGCAAAAGGTTTTTAAAGGGCTGGTGTGCTCTCCAGCACCGAACCCTCCTCTTTTCGCAGCACGGGCTTGGGACCGGCCATTTCAGAGTTAAAAAAACTGAAACCTTGAAGATTGAAAATTGTTCCCTACACCCCGTTGTGACGGCTTTAAATACAGGGGCGAATAGTTTTTACAGGGCTGGTCTGCTCTCCCAGCACCTAACCCTCCTCTTTTCGCAGCACGGGCTTGGGACCGGCCATGGCAGAGTTAAAAAAACTGAAACCTTGAAGATTGAAAATTGTTCCCTACACCCCGTCGTGACGGCTTTAAATACAGGGGCGAATAGTTTTGACAGGGCTGGTCTGCTCTCCCAGCACCTAACCCTCCTCTTCTTGCAGCACGGGCTTGGGACCAGCCATGGCAGAGTTAAAAAAACTGAAACCTTGAAGATTGAAAATTGTTCCCTACACCCCGTCGTGATGGCTTGAAATATAGGGGCAAATGGTTTTTACAGGGCTGGTGTGCTCTCCAGCACCGAACCCTCCTCTTTTCTCAGCACGGGCTTGGGACCGGCCATGGCAGAGTTAAAAAAACTGAAACCTTGAAGATTGAAAATTGTTCCCCACACCCCGTCGTGACGGCTTGAAATACAGGGGCGAATAGTTTTTACAGGGCTGGTCTGCTCTCCCAGCACCTAACCCTCCTCTTTTCGCAGCACGGGCTTGGGACCGGCCATGGCAGAGTTAAAAAAACTGAAACCTTGAAGATTGAAAATTGTTCCCTTCATCCCGTCGTGACGGCTTGAAATACAGGGACGAATAGTTTTTACAGGGCTGGTCTGCTCTCCCAGCACCTAACCCTCCTCTTTTCGCAGCACGGGCTTGGGACCGGCCATGGCAGAGTTAAAAAAACTGAAACCTTGAAGATTGAAAATTGTTACCTACACCCCGTCGTGACGGCTTGAAATAACGGGGCGAATAGTTTTTACAGGGCTGGTCTGCTCTCCCATCACCTAACCCTCCTCTTTTCGCAGCAAGGGCTTGGGACCGGCCATGGCAGAGTTAAAAAAACGGAAACCTTGAAGATTGAAAATTGTTCCCTACACCCCATCGTGACGGCTTAAAATACAGGGGCGAATAGTTTTTACAGGGCTGGTCTGCTCTCCCAGCACCTAACCCTCCTCTTTTCACAGCACGGGCTTGGGACCGGCCATGGCAGAGTTAAAATAACTGAAACCTTGAAGATTGAAAATGGTTCCCTACACCCCATCGTGACAGCTTGAAATACAGGGGCGAATAGTTTTTTGCAGGGCTGGTCTGCTCTTCCAGCACCTAACCCTCCTCTTTTCGCAGCACGGGCTTGGGACCGGCCATGGCAGAGTTAAAAAAAACTGAAACCTTGAAGATTGAAAATTGTTCCCTACACCCCTTCGTGACGGCTTAAAATACAGGGGCGAATAGTTTTTACTGGGCTGGCCTGCTCTCCCAGCACCTAACCCTCCTCTTTTCGCAGCACAGGCTTGGGACCGGCCATGGCAGAGTTAAAAAAACTGAAACCTTGAAGATTGAAAATTGTTCCCCACACCCCGTCGTGACAGCTTGAAATATAGGGGCGAATAGTTTTTACAGGGCTGGTCTGCTCTCCCATCACCTAACCCTCCTCTTTTCGCAGCACGGGCTTGGGACCGGCTATGGCAGAGTTAAAAAAACTGAAACCTTGAAGATTGGAAATTGTTCCCTACACCCCGTCGTGACAGCTTAAAATACAGGGGCAAATAGTTTTTACAGGGCTGGTCTGCTCTCCCAGCACCTAACCCTCCTCTTTTCGCAGCACGGGCTTGGGACCGGCTATGGCAGAGTTAAAAAAACTGAAACCTTGATGATTGAAAATTGTTCCCTACACCCCGTCGTGACGGCTTGAAATACAGGGGCGAATAGTTTTTACAGGGCTGGTCTGCTCTACCAGCACCTAACCCTCCTCTTTTTGCAGCACGGGCTTGGGACCGGCCATGGCAGAGTTAAAAAAACTGAAACCTTGAAGATTGAAAATTGTTCCCTACACCCCGTCGTGACGGCTTAAAATACAGGGGCGAATAGTTTTTACAGGGCTGGTCTGCTCTCCCAGCACCTAACCCTCCTCTTTTCGCAGCACGGGCTTGGGACCGGCCATGGCAGAGTTAAAAATCTGAAACCTTGAAGACTGAAAATTGTTCCCCACACCCCATCGTGACGGCTTGAAAAACAGGGGCGAATAATTTTTACAGTGCTGGTCTGCTCTCCCAGCACCTAACATTCCTCTTTTTGCAGCATGGGCTTGGGACCGGCCATGGCAGAGTTAAAAAACTGAAACCTTTAAGATTGAAAATTGTTCCCTACACCCCATCGTGATGGCTTGAAATATAGGGGCAAATGGTTTTTAAAGGGCTGGTGTGCTCTCCAGCACCCAACCCTCCTCTTTTCGCAGCACAGGCTTGGGACCGGCCATTTCAGAGTTAAAAAAACTGAAACCTTGAAGATTGAAAATTGTTCCCTACACCCCGTCGTGACGGCTTTAAATACAGGGGCGAATAGTTTTTACAGGGCTGGTCTGCTCTCCCAGCACCTAACCCTCCTCTTTTTGCAGCACGGGCTTGGGACCGGCCATGGCAGAGTTAAAAAAAACTGAAACCTTGAAGATTGAAAATTGTTCCCTTCACCCCGTCGTGACAGCTTGAAATACAGGGTCAAATAGTTTTTACAGGGCTGGTCTGCTCTCCCAGCACCTAACCCTCCTCTTTTCGCAGCATGGGCTTGGGACCGGCCATGGCAGAATTAAAAAAACTGAAACCTTGAAGATTGAAATTTGTTCCCTACACCCCGTCGTGACGGCTTAAAACACAGGGGCGAATAGTTTTTACAGGGCTGGTCTGCTCTCCCAGCACCTAACCCTCCTCTTTTCGCAGCACGGGCTTGGGACCGGCCATGGCAGAGTTAAAAAAACTGAAACCTTGAAGATTGAAAATAGTTCCCTACACCCCATCGTGACGGCTTAAAATACAGGGGCGAATAGTTTTTACAGGGCTGGTCTGCTCTCCCAGCACCTAACCCTCCTCTTTTCACAGCACGGGCTTGGGACCGGCCATGGCAGAGTTAAAAAAACTGAAACCTTGATGATTGAAAATTGTTCCCTACACCCCGTTGTGACGGCTTTAAATACAGGGGCGAATAGTTTTTACAGGGCTGGTCTGCTCTCCCAGCACCTAACCCTCCTCTTTTCGCAGCACGGGCTTGGGACTGGCCATGGCAGAGTTAAAAAAACTGAAACCTTGAAGATTGAAAATTGTTCCCTACACCCCGTCGTGACGGCTTAAAATACAGGGGCGAATAGTTTTTACAGGGCTGGTCTGCTCTCCCAGCACCTAACCCTCCTCTTTTCGCAGCACGGGCTTGGGACCGGCCATGGCAGAGTTAAAAATCTGAAACCTTGAAGAATGAAAATTGTTCCCCACATCCCATCGTGACGGCTTGAAAAACAGGGGCGAATAATTTTTACAGTGCTGGTCTGCTCTCCCAGCACCTAACCCTCCTCTTTTTGCGGCACGGGCTTGGGACCGGCCATGGCAGAGTTAAAAAACTGAAACCTTGAAGATTGAAAATTGTTCCCTACACCCCGTCGTGATGGCTTGAAATATAGGGGCAAATGGTTTTTACAGGGCTGGTGTGCTCTCCAGCACTGAACCCTCCTCTTTTCGCAGCACGGGCTTGGGACCGGCCATTTCAGAGTTAAAAAAACTGAAACCTTGAAGATTAAAAATTGTTCCCTACACCCCGCCGTGACGGCTTGAAATACATGGGCGAATAGTTTTTACAGGGCTGGTCTGCTCTCCCAGCACCTAACCCTCCTCTTTTCGCAGCACGGGCTTGGGACCGGCCATGGCAGAGTTAAAAAAACTGAAACCTTGAAGATTGAAAATTGTTCCCTACACCCTGTCGTGACGGCATGAAATACAGGGGCGAATAGTTTTTACAGGGCTGGTCTGCTCTCCCATCACCTAACCCTCCTCTTTTCGCAGCACAGGCTTGGGACCGGCCATGGCAGAGTTAAAAAAACTGAAACCTTGAAGATTGAAAATTGTTCCCTACACACCGTCGTGATGGCTTAAAATACAGGGGCGAATAGTTTTTACAGGGCTGGTCTGCTCTCCCATCACCTAACCCTCCTCTTTTCGCAGCATGGGCTTGGGACCGGCCATGGCAGAGTTAAAAAAACTGAAACCTTGAAGATTGAAAATTGTTCCCCACACCCCGTCGTGACGGCTTAAAATACAGGGGCGAATAGTTTTTACAGGGCTGGTCTGCTCTCCCAGCACCTAACCCTCCTCTTTTCGCAGCACGGGCTTGGGACCAGCCATGGCAGAGTTAAAAAAACTGAAACCTTGAAGATTGAAAATAGTTCCCTACACCCCATCGTGACGGCTTAAAATACAGGGGCGAATAGTTTTTACAGGGCTGGTCTGCTCTCCCAGCACCTAACCCTCCTCTTTTCACAGCACGGGCTTGGGACCGGCCATGGCAGAGTTAAAAAAACTGAAACCTTGATGATTGAAAATTGTTCCCTACACCCCGTTGTGACGGCTTTAAATACAGGGGCGAATAGTTTTTACAGGGCTGGTCTGCTCTCCCAGCACCTAACCCTCCTCTTTTCGCAGCACGGGCTTGGGACCGGCCATGGCAGAGTTAAAAAAACTGAAACCTTGAAGATTGAAAATTGTTCCCTACACCCCGTCGTGACGGCTTAAAATACAGGGGCGAATAGTTCTTACAGGGCTGGTCTGCTCTCCCAGCACCTAACCCTCCTCTTTTCGCAGCACGGGCTTGGGACCGGCCATGGCAGAGTTAAAAATCTGAAACCTTGAAGACTGAAAATTGTTCCCCACATCCCATCGTGACGGCTTGAAAAACAGGGGCGAATAATTTTTACAGTGCTGGTCTGCTCTCCCAGCACCTAACCCTCCTCTTTTTGCAGCACGGGCTTGGGACCGGCCATGGCAGAGTTAAAAAACTGAAACCTTGAAGATTGAAAATTGTTCCCTACACCCCGTCGTGATGGCTTGAAATATAGGGGCAAATGGTTTTTACAGGGCTGGTGTGCTCTCCAGCACTGAACCCTCCTCTTTTCGCAGCACGGGCTTGGGACCGGCCATTTCAGAGTTAAAAAAACTGAAATCTTGAAGATTGAAAATTGTTCCCTACACCCCGCCGTGACGGCTTGAAATACAGGGGCGAATAGTTTTTACAGGGCTGGTCTGCTCTCCCATCACCTAACTCTCCTCTTTTCGCAGCACAGGCTTGGGACCGGCCATGGCAGAGTTAAAAAAACTGAAACCTTGAAGATTGAAAATTGTTCTCTACACCCCGTTGTGACGGCTTTAAATACAGGGGCGAATAGTTTTTACAGGGCTGGTCTGCTCTCCCAGCACCTAACCCTCCTCTTTTCGCAGCACGGGCTTGGGACCGGCCATGGCAGAGTTAAAAAAACTGAAACCTTGAAGATTGAAAATTGTTCCCTACACCCCGTCCTGACGGCTTAAAATAAAGGGGCGAATAGTTTTTACAGGGCTGGTGTGCTCTCCCAGCACCTAACCCTCCTCTTTTCGCAGCACGGGCTTGGGACCGGCCATGGCAGAGTTAAAAATCTGAAACCTTGAAGACTGAAAATTGTTCCCCACATCCCATCGTGACGGCTTGAAAAACAGGGGCGAATAATTTTTACAGTGCTGGTCTGCTCTCCCAGCACCAAACCCTCCTCTTTTTGCAGCACGGGCTTGGGACCGGCCATGGCAGAGTTAAAAAACTGAAACCTTGAAGATTGAAAATTGTTCCCTACACCCCGTCGTGATGGCTTGAAATATAGGGGCAAATGGTTTTTACAGGGCTGGTGTGCTCTCCAGCACTGAACCCTCCTCTTTTTGCAGCACGGGCTTGGGACCGGCCATTTCAGAGTTAAAAAAACTGAAACCTTGAAGATTGAAAATTGTTCCCTACACCCCGCCGTGACGGCTTGAAATACAGGGGCGAATAGTTTTTACAGGGCTGGTCTGCTCTCCCAGCACCTAACCCTCCTCTTTTCGCAGCACAGGCTTGGGACCGGCCATCGCAGAGTTAAAAAAACTGAAACCTTGAAGATTGAAAATTGTTGCCTACACCCCGTCGTGACGGCTTGAAATAAAGGGGCGAATAGTTTTTACAGGGCTGGTCTGCTCTCCCATCACCTAACCCTCCTCTTTTCGCAGCACAGGCTTGGGACCGGCCATGGCAGAGTTAAAAAAACTGAAACCTTGAAGATTGAAAATTGTTCCCTACACCCCGTCGTGATGGCTTAAAATACAGGGGCGAATAGTTTTTACAGGGCTGGTCTGCTCTCCCAGCACCTAACCCTCCTCTTTTCGCAGCACGGGCTTGGGACCGGCCATGGCAGAGTTAAAAAAACTGAAACCTTGAAGATTGAAAATAGTTCCCTACACCCCATCGTGACGGCTTAAAATACAGGGGCGAATCGTTTTTACAGGGCTGGTCTGCTCTCCCAGCACCTAACCCTCCTCTTTTCACAGCACGGGCTTGGGACTGGCCATGGCAGAGTTAAAAAAACTGAAACCTTGATGATTGAAAATTGTTCCCTACACGCCGTTGTGACGGCTTTAAATACAGGGGCGAATAGTTTTTACAGGGCTGGTCTGCTCTCCCAGCACCTAACCCTCCTCTTTTCCCAGCACGGGCTTGGGACCGGCCATGGCAGAGTTAAAAAAACTGAAACCTTGAATATTGAAAATTGTTCCCTACACCCCGTCGTGACGGCTTAAAATACAGGGGCGAATAGTTTTTACAGGGCTGGTCTGCTCTCCCAGCACCTAACCCTCCTCTTTTTGCAGCACGGGCTTGGGACCGGCCATGGCAGAGTTAAAAAACTGAAACCTTGAAGATTGAAAATTGTTCCCTACACCCCGTCGTGATGGCTTGAAATATAGGGGCAAATGGTTTTTACAGGGCTGGTGTGCTCTCCAGCACCGAACCCTCCTCTTTTCGCAGTACGGGCTTGGGACCGGCCATTTCAGAGTTAAAAAAACTGAAACCTTGAAGATTGAAAATTGTTCCCTACACCCCGCCGTGACGGCTTGAAATACAGGGGCGAATAGTTTTTACAGGGCTGGTCTGCTCTCCCATCACCTAACCCTCCTCTTTTCGCAGCACAGGCTTGGGACCGGCCATGGCAGAGTTAAAAAAACTGAAACCTTGAAGATTGAAAATTGTTCCCTACACCCCATCGTGATGGCTTAAAATACAGGGGAGAATAGTTTTTACAGGGCTGGTCTGCTCTCCCAGCACCTAACCCTCCTCTTTTCGCAGCACGGGCTTGGGACCAGCCATGGCAGAGTTAAAAAACTGAAACCTTGAAGATTGAAAATTGTTCCCTACACCCCTTCTTGATGGCTTGAAATATAGGGGCAAATGGTTTTTACAGGGCTGGTGTGCTCTCCAGCACCGAACCCTCCTCTTTTCGCAGCACGGGCTTGGGACCGGCCATTTCAGAGTTAAAAAAACTGAAACCTTGAAGATTGAAAATTGTTCCCTACACCCCGTCGTGACGGCTTGAAATACAGGGGCGAATGGTTTTTACAGGGCTGGTCTGCTCTCCCTGCACCCAACCCTCCTCTTTTTGCAGCACGGGCTTGGGTCCGGCCATGGCAGAGTTAAAAATCTGAAACCTTGAAGACTGAAAATTGTTCCCCACACCCCGTCGTGACGGCTTGAAAAACAGGGGCGAATAATTTTTACAGTGCTGGTCTGCTCTCCCAGCACCCAACCCTCCTCTTTTCGCAGCACGGGCTTGGGACCAGCCATGGCAGAGTTAAAAAAACTGAAACCTTGAAGATTGAAAATTTTTCCCTACACCCCGTCGTGACGGCTTGAAATACAGGGGTGAATAGTTTTTACAGGGCTGGTCTGCTCTCCCACCAC
The DNA here is from genome assembly GCF_042186555.1 of Aquarana catesbeiana. NCBI lineage: Eukaryota > Metazoa > Chordata > Amphibia > Anura > Ranidae > Aquarana > Aquarana catesbeiana. The sequence continues at coordinate 632,940,601 of NC_133324.1, forward strand.
CTAACCCTCCTCTTTTCGCAGCACGGGCTCTGGGACCGGCCATGGCAGAGTTAAAAAAACTGAAACCTTGAAGATTGAAAATTGTTCCCTTCACCCCGTCGTGACGGCTTGAAATACAGGGATGAATAGTTTTTACAGGGCTGGTCTGCTCTCCCAGCACCTAACCCTCCTCTTTTCGCAGCACGGGCTTGGGACCGGCCATGGCAGAGTTAAAAAAACTGAAACCTTGAAGATTGAAAATTGTTCCCTACACCCCGTCGTGACGGCTTGAAATACAGGGGCGAATAGTTTTTACAGGGCTGGTCTGCTCTCCCATCACCTAACCCTCCTCTTTTCGCAGCACAGGCTTGGGACCGGCCATGGCAGAGTTAAAAAAAACTGAAACCTTGAAGATTGAAAATTGTTCCCTACACCCCGTCGTGATGGCTTAAAATACAGGGGCAAATAGTTTTTACAGGGCTGGTCTGCTCTCCCAGCACCTAACCCTCCTCTTTTCGCAGCACGGGCTTGGGACCGGCCATGGCAGAGTTAAAAAAACTGAAACCTTGATGATTGAAAATTGTTCCCTACACCCCGTCGTGACGGCTTGAAATACAGGGGCGAATAGTTTTTACAGGGCTGGTCTGCTCTCCCAGCACCTAACCCTCCTCTTTTCGCAGCACGGGCTTGGGACCGGCCATGGCAGAGTTAAAAAACTGAAACCTTGAAGATTGAAAATTGTTCCCTACACCCCGTCGTGACGGCTTGAAATACAGGGGCGAATGGTTTTTACAGGGCTGGTCTGATCTCCCTGCACTGATAGGGTTGAAATAATGACTTAGAGTTCCACTTTAATTGTTTCTGTTTTTTTCTTACCTGTGTACGTATCAATTGTTCTATTTAAATTGTTTGTGCTCCTTTCTTACCTGTGTACGTATCAATTGTTCTATTTAAGTTGTTTGTGCTCCTTTCTTACCTGTGTACGTATCAATTGTTCTATCAATCTGTATCTAGATGGAATTTGGAACTGCTGAATAATCATTACATGTTCGCTGATGAGAAACTCTTTGTACCTTAACCTCATTTGGTAATGCCGATAAGATTACTGCTTTTGGAACTGCCTATAAAAGAAGTAAAGGGAGCAGTCCTTTTTTGGATGCTCAGAACTGTGATACAGACATACCTGACTCCGTGTCATTATTCTTATAGAAGCAATAATTTGACAAAGCAATATAAACTTAAGCAACTTGTTTAAAAGTTGAACCTAACATTTTGGCGCCCGAACAGGGACTCACCGATGATACTACAAGAGGTGGACGAACGCGGCTGACGGAACAAAAAGGAATAGGCATTCCGGGAATCACAGATCAAAAAACCTGCGCAGGTAAGAAAAAGCTTTATTTTTCTTATATTCTGTGCTCCCCTGATTTGTGCCTATCCGTTCTGTCAGTTACGGTTCTCCTGGTTTTAAAACACCAGCCTCTGTAGTGGTGAGTCTAGAATTACTGCATATTTTAGTTTATATTGCTGGAATTATTTGTTTGTTTTGTTATCTGTGTTTGTCTTGTCTGTCTTGTTGAGAAAGTGAATGAGCCTTGTCAAGGATGGTATGAGTTAGAAGGGGATTGCCGAACTAAGCAACGGAATGCGCCTTACCTCACACGATTGGGAACCTGAGGGCTTGTGAGCTTGGGGGTCTGACGCTTATGCTTAACCTCACATCTAACTCATAAACCATAGACGGGTTGAGAGTATAAGCCCTGTCTGCTCCATAAAGCAGGGATAAGAGTGTATGAGAGGGATTCCCAGATACGGGGAGGGAATAAGGTCTCAACAAAGTCCCGAGATCTAGTCGGATACCTGGCCACTTAAAGGAATGCTTGTATATGTTGTAGCCACATTTTTGTATATGTTGTAGCCGCATTCTGGTTTGTTATTGGGCTAGCATATAAAGTAATTATTTATTATTGGGCTAGCATATAAAGTAATTCGGTTTCAGAAATCTCATTCCGGAGAGGTTTCTAGAATTCTAGCACCCTAGGAGGAAGGCAACGAGGAACTAGTGTAACTTAGCTGGTTTGCTATTGGGCTAGCATATAAAGTAATTATTCATTCTTGTATATGTTGTAGCCGCATTATATTGTACACTAAGTGTCCCACACGCTACCTAGGCAGGACTGTTAGAATGGGCCAGAGGAACACAAAACCCCGTCAGGGAATTGTGGCGCACTATACGGTGCCACAGATAATTAAGAACATTTATGGGAAAACCGAAGCACAGGACTTAAAGGATGTCCTTCGTAAATTTAAGGTGAAAGGAGCAGCGGGCTTAGACCCGGATGTATGGAGTGAAATAAAAAGGGACAGACAAGGAGAGGTGTTAGAGAAGCAATGGATGCGTCAGGTTCAATGCTTAATTAAGGTCTCAAATAGAGCGAAAGAAGAGGGGTGGAAGTATAATCCAGATTGTGATGGTTGGGATATGAAAGATAGAAGAACAAAAAATGTCGAGGCTCCCAGTTCAGCTATCCCACCCCCATACACTGACGTAGAACGCAAACCACACAAGATATATCCGGTACTTGAGGGGAGAGGATGGGTTTGTCAGGATTGTGGAGCACAAAACCCAGAATGGGCAGTAGAATGTGTGCATTGTGGGGCACAAAAACCTCATCCAGAAACTGTAGCTCCCGTACGCACTGATATACGCATTGTTCAGGTAAACAATCCAGAATTTGGACAAGCAGCCCATCCAAATGCCCCGCCTACTGTCACTCGTAGAATGCAAATAAGGACTTGGGCACCATGGTCGGCAGACACCCTTATGGCATTAATACAGAGCGCCCCAGACCCGGTAGCAAAGCCAGCTGCTTTTTGTAGATTTGTGACACAGTTAATGAATACACATGAAGCGACCTGGCAGGATGGGGAGGATCTATGCAGACACAAAATGACTCTGACCCTGTTTAACCAGTTTATGACAGAAATAGGTCCACACAGACCTGCAGGACAAGTTGATGGGGATGGCAATTTAGAGACAGGACATGTCAGACATATAGACTCAAGGGCCCCTTTTATTGCTAGATTAGAAGCTTTTTGTCAGGCAAAACAACAGGAGAGGGGGTCCATATCACCCATGAAGCAAATGCCAGGACAGACTGTATCGGAATTTTACTTATCTATGGAAAGTATGATGGCAGATGAGGGATTGGACTTGGCCCTGCCAGTCACAATCCGAGCCTTCAATAGACAATTTATGGAGGGATTAATTCCACAGATAAGTGAGAGACTGAAAGCCTGCACACCAGAGTGGAGGGCAACTAGAGATAGAGGGACGTTGTTACAAAAAGCGCAAGGCATAGAGGCGGACTTAGCAGAAACCAAAGGGAGGAAATCTCATGCTATCAACGCACTCGAGGGTCCCCAAGAGCAAGGTAGAGGTTCCTTTCGCAAACCCCTTACCTGTCACTACTGTAACAAGATTGGTCACATCAGACGCAACTGTAAGAAAAGAATAAGGGATGAAGGAGAGGAAGGTGTTGATTCTCCAGTTAATCAGAGAAGGAACCAGCCCAGGGACAACAAAAATAGTCATATCAGGCAGCAGGGAGATGGTCCACGAGCATGACTCACCCCGGTTTTAGAAAAATCCAAAACAACAATGCTTAAGACAAATATAACGGTTGGTAATAAGAAAATCTCTTGTTTAGTCGATACAGGAGCTTCACGCTCGTTACTTTCTGACTCTGAACTACTCCCTGGCCAAAAATCACCTGACACTTTACTAATAACTGGATATGATGGCATTTTAGCCGACGCCCCGCTTACAAAACCTCTGAAAGTTAAAGTAGGAAACCACATGTTCCTTTCACGCTTTCTGGTATCCAGAGGAGCCCCCACTAATTTGTTAGGAGCTGACATTTTGCAGAAAATAGGAGCTAACATTACCTATCACCCAGATGGCACTGTCACCTTAGCTATAGGGGATAATCAAGAACACATGGAGATGTGTAACCTGATACAATACCTAGAGGAGGAATCGGAATTGTCCGGCACACCTCCTTCAGACTTAGATCAGATTTTGTCGTCCCTTCCAGGAGAACTATGGGAAAAACATCCAGCTGATGTTGGACTTTTGCCCATACCTCCGGTTACCCTACAGCTGATTCCAGGAGCAGTGCTTCCCCAACAAAAGCAGTATCCACTTAGTGCACCCCAAGAGACGGCCATAGAAATGCAGGTCCAATCCTTCTTAAAAAGTGGAGTTCTAAAAGAGGTAAAATCACCGGCAAACACTCCCTTGTACCCGGTTAAAAAGAAATCAGTAGCCGGTAATCCGGTTAAGTATAGAATGGTCCAAGACCTTAGAGCGATCAACAAAATACTAGCCCCGATGACACCTTTAGTACCCAATCCACATACATTACTGTCACAAATACCATCAACCAGTATGTACTTTACGGTTATAGATTTAGCGAATGCTTTCTTTTCCGTCCCGCTTGGTGAAGAATGCCAACTTTGGTTCGCATTTTCAATAAAAAATCGGCAACTAACCTGGACACGCCTACCTCAGGGTATGGCGCATTCACCTACCTTGTATTCGCAAGCATTGCAAACGGTGTTGGGAGAATGGGTACCACCAGATTCCTGTGTATTGTTACAATATGTGGATGATTTATTGTTATGCTGCCCTGACAAAGAAACTTGTTTGGCCACCACCCTTAATTTGTTGCGATTTTTGGCAGAAAAAGGTTGCAAGGTTAATAAGAAAAAGTTACAAGTGTGTCAGGAAAAAGTTATCTTTTTGGGACATTGTATATCACAGGGTACGAGACATCTCACTGAGGAGAGGGTTCAAGTGATAAAGGGAATGTTACCCCCACGGAATTTCAAACAATTGCGTATGTTTTTAGGTATCATGTCATATTGTAGACAGTGGATACCACATGCTAGCGCTTTGATGCAGCCATTATACGATTGTTTGAAAATTGTACCGTATATGCTTACAGAAATAGCTTATGAGTCGTTTATCAGTTTGAAAAAGTTGTTGATTTCTGCCCCGGCTATTGGTATACCAGATTACACCAAGATATTTAATCTGTACATTCCTGAGATCACTGGACATGCCACAGGTGTTCTGACACAGGCACATGTAAAACAAAGACCAGTCGCTTACTTTTCAGCAGCATTAGATCCAGTATCTAGAGGTTCACCGTCTTGTGTACGGGCGGTAGCTGCAGTGTCAATTATCATAGATAAGTCATCAGAGATTGTTCTAGACAATCCAGTCGTAGTGCATACCACACATGACATACATGCAATCTTGTCTCAGGTACAGCCCAAACACATTTCAATGGCTAGGCAATTAAGATTACAGTGTACTTTACTCTTACCTCCAAATGTTACTTTTCAGCGCTGTACAACCTTAAATTTGGCCACCTTTTTGCCTCTTCAGTCACCAGATTTGGCAAGGGGGAATGATAGTACTAATAGTACTAGTGAGAAAAGAAATGAGGACACTGACACTCTTTTGTTTAAAGAAGTAGATCAGCACGATTGTTTTCAGCTCATGGAACAGGAGACAATGGGATTCCCACACGTTACAGATACACCAATTTTAAATGCTGAGTACACCTTGTATATAGATGGTAGTAGGTTTGCTGATGACAAGGGTAAATATCACACAGGGTATGCTGTAGTGACTGATACGCAGGTAATTGAAGCACAGGCCTTACCAGCCCACATGTCAGCACAGGAAGCAGAATTAAAAGCTTTAGAACAAGCCCTAGAATACTTAAAAGAACGAGAAGGGAATATTTACACTGACTCTGCCTACGCTTATGGTGTAGCGCACGATTATGGCCACATATGGAGGGCTAGAGGTTATCTGACAGCAGCAGGTACACCTGTAAAACATGGAGAAGGGATTAAGAGAGTCCTGAACAATCTTCAAAAGGTTAAACGAGTAGCCATTATGAAGATAGCGGCACACACGAGCGCAAAAACAATTGAGGCAAAAGGAAATGCATTTGCAGATTTGACTGCAAAACAGGCAGCTCTAGGGGAAGGAAGCCCTGAGACCTTAGCAGCGGTAGAGGTGAGTATCCCAGAACCAACATGGCAGCAGCTGAGTAAATTACAGGAGCAAGCAGGGGAGAGCGAGAAAGATAAGTGGGTCAGGATGGGAGCAGCACCAGACCTTGACAATGTATGGAGGGAAGGAGGCAAAATATGCCTGCCTGCCTCTCTGTACCCAGAAATGGCAGCGGCAGTTCACCTACCCACACACGTCAGTTCCAATTCCATGTATAGGATTGTGAACCAAGGATGGCTCGCCCCTGGATTCAGTAGCACTGCAAGAAACTACTGTGCAGCCTGCCAAATCTGTCTCCTGAATAACCCAGGACAGAGAGTAAAAACCCCATGTAAACACCAGGTCCGGGCCCAATACCCCTTCCAGAGACTGCAAATTGATTACATACAAATGCCTAAGAGCGGCCCTTTTGAATTTGTCCTCGTGTGTATCGATTTATTCTCAGGTTGGCCCGAAAGTTATCCAGTAAAATCGGCTACAGCTAAAGCCACAGCTAAGAAACTGATCACTGAGTTAATACCTAGGTTTGGTCTTCCTGAAACCATAGAATCAGATAGGGGGACACACTTTACAGGAGAAATCATGCAGAATGTGATGACCATGTTAGGGGTTCAACAAAGTTTTCACACCCCTTACCACCCACAGAGTTCAGGATCAGTGGAGAGAGTAAATGGGACAATAAAGTTAAAAATACAAAAAGCCATGCAAGAGTTAAACAAGCCTTGGCCAGAATGCCTGCCTTTGGCTTTGTTCTCTATAAGGTACACTCCAACAGGAAAGACAGGATTATCCCCATATGAGATACTTTTTGGGAATGCACCTAGATTGGGTTTATACTTTCCACAGAGTATGCAATTGCAATGTGATAGTTTGACTGCATATGTGATACAATTACAACAACGTCTAACTAAGATCCACAAAAGTGTGTATTCTTCTCTTCCAGACCCTAATTCAATAACAGGTACACATACTCTGCTACCAGGGGATTATGTATATGTGAAGAAACACACCAGAAAGACATTGGAACCCAGGTTTGAAGGTCCTTACCAAGTACTCTTGACCACAGCCACCTCAGTAAAGCTGGAAGGAAAACCTACCTGGATACATGCATCACATTGCAAGAAACAACCCGAGAAAACAACATGATGAAATATCTACTTACAGATTTTTTGTTGAAGATTGTTGTTTTACAAATATATGCATGGACTCCTGGTATTAATGTACTTGAAGTAGAGGAAACAACAACTTTCAAATGGGCTATAGATGATCCTAAAGTAGCAAATTATTATTGACAAAGGTAGACTAGTACATCTTTCCTCACAGATACAACAGGATACTGCACCACATTGGTGGGATATATTTAGTGGAATGTCTTCTACACCAACCAATACCTTTCACTGGTTGTTAAGTCCAATGGTAATTATTATTCTAATATTAATATCACTTACAATCACGAATATATGTGTATACAGGAAAATAAATAGGAAAATTAGGAGAATAGACAGGGTATACTGATAAGTGTGTATTGACATCACCCTACTCCTATAAAACTCCTCTTCTTGAATTTTAAGATGTTGGTAATACCTAGGGGGATGGGTTCTACCCCTCTGACAACTCGCGGTCAGGGAAAGGACTCTGGGGAAAAACTGACTAGAACTTATTCATGAGGACCCAGGGGGAAGGAGAGGATGATGTCAAAGGGGGAAATTGATAGGGTTGAAATAATGACTTAGAGTTCTACTTTAATTGTTTCTGTTTTTTTCTTACCTGTGTACGTATCAATTGTTCTATTTAAATTGTTTGTGCTCCTTTCTTACCTGTGTACGTATCAATTGTTCTATTTAAGTTGTTTGTGCTCCTTTCTTACCTGTGTACGTATCAATTGTTCTATCAATCTGTATCTAGATGGAATTTGGAACTGCTGAATAATCATTACATGTTCGCTGATGAGAAACTCTTTGTACCTTAACCTCATTTGGTAATGCCGATAAGATTACTGCTTTTGGAACTGCCTATAAAAGAAGTAAAGGGAGCAGTCCTTTTTTGGATGCTCAGAACTGTGATACAGACATACCTGACTCCGTGTCATTATTCTTATAGAAGCAATAATTTGGCAAAGCAATATAAACTTAAGCAACTTGTTTAAAAGTTGAACCTAACCCAACCCTCCTCTTTTTGCAGCACGGGCTTGGGTCCGGCCATGGCAGAGTTAAAAATCTGAAACCTTGAAGACTGAAAATTGTTCCCCACACCCCATCATGACGGCTTGAAAAACAGGGGCGAATAATTTTTACAGTGCTGGTCTGCTCTCCCAGCACCCAACCCTCCTCTTTTCGCAGCACGGGCTTGGGACCAGCCATGGCAGAGTTAAAAAAACTGAAAGCTTGAAGATTGAAAATTGTTCCCTACACCCCGTCGTGATGGCTTGAAATACAGGGGTGAATAGTTTTTACAGGGCTGGTCTGCTCTCCCACCACCTAACCCTCCTCTTTTCGCAGCACGGGCTTGGGACCGGCCATTGCAGAGTTAAAAAAACTGAAACCTTGAAGATTGAAAATTGTTCCCTTCACCCCGTCGTGACGGCTTGAAATACAGGGACGAATAGTTTTTACAGGGCTGGTCTGCTCTCCCAGCACCTAACCCTCCTCTTTTCGCAGCATGGGCTTGGGACCGGCCATGGCAGAGTTAAAAAAACTGAAACCTTGAAGATTGAAAATTGTTCCCTACACCCCGTCGTGATGGCTTAAAATACAGGGGCGAATAGTTTTTACAGGGCTGGTCTGCTCTCCCAGCACCTAACCCTCCTCTTTTCGCAGCACGGGCTTGGGACCGGCCATGGCAGAGTTAAAAAAACTGAAAACTTGATGATTGAAAATTGTTCCCTACACCCCGTCGTGACGGCTTGAAATACAGGGGCGAATAGTTTTTACAGGGCTGGTCTGCTCTCCCAGCACCTAACCCTCCTCTTTTCGCAGCACGGGCTTGGGACCGGCCATGGCAGAGTTAAAAAACTGAAACCTTGAAGATTGAAAATTGTTCCCTACACCCCGTCGTGACGGCTTGAAATACAGGGGCGAATGGTTTTTACAGGGCTGGTCTGATCTCCCTGCACCCAACCCTCCTCTTTTTGCAGCACGGGCTTGGGTCCGGCCATGGCAGAGTTAAAAATCTGAAACCTTGAAGGCTGAAAATTGTTCCCCACACCCCATCGTGACGGCTTGAAAAACAGGGGCGAATAATTTTTACAGTGCTGGTCTGCTCTCCCAGCACCCAACCCTCCTCTTTTCGCAGCACGGGCTTGGGACTAGCCATGGCAGAGTTAAAAAAACTGAAACCTTGAAGATTGAAAATTGTTCCCTACACCCCGTCGTGACGGCTTGAAATACAGGGGTGAATAGTTTTTACAGGGCTGGTCTGCTCTCCCACCACCTAACCCTCCTCTTTTCGCAGCACGGGCTTGGGATCGGCCATGGCAGAGTTAAAAAAACTGAAACCTTGAAGATTGAAAATTGTTCCCTTCACCCCGTCATGACGGCTTGAAATACAGGGACGAATAGTTTTTACAGGGCTGGTCTGCTCTCCCAGCACCTAACCCTCCTCTTTTCGCAGCACGGGCTTGGGACCGGCCATGGCAGAGTTAAAAAAACTGAAACCTTGAAGATTGAAAATTGTTCCCTACACCCCATCGTGATGGCTTGAAATACAGGGGCGAATAGTTTTTACAGGGCTGGTCTGCTCTCCCATCACCTAACCCTCCTCTTTTCGCAGCACGGGCTTGGGACCGGCCATAGCAGAGTTAAAAAAACTGAAACCTTGAAGATTGAAAATTGTTCCCCACACCCCGTCGTGACGGCTTAAAATACAGGGGCGAATAGTTTTTACAGGGCTGGTCTGCTCTCCCAGCACCTAACCCTCCTCTTTTCGCAGCACGGGCTTGGGACCGGCTATTGCAGAGTTAAAAAAACTGAAACCTTGAAGATTGAAAATTGTTCCCTACACCCCGTCAAGACGGCTTGAAATACAGGGGCGAATAGTTTTTACAGGGCTGGTCTGCTCTCCCAGCACCTAACCCTCCTCTTTTCGCAGCACGGGCTTGGGACCGGCCATGGCAGAGTGAAAAAAAATGAAACCTTGAAGATTGAAAATTGTTCCCTACACCCCATCGTGACGGCTTAAAATACAGGGGCGAATAGTTTTTACAGGGCTGGTCTGCTCTCCCAGAACCTAACCCTCCTCTTTTCGCAGCACGGGCTTGGGACCGGCCATGGCAGAGTTAAAAATCTGAAACCTTGAAGACTGAAAATTGTTCCCCACACCCCATCGTGACGGCTTGAAAATCAGGGGCGAATAATTTTTACAGTGCTGGTCTGCTCTCCCAGCACCTAACCCTCCTCTTTTTGCAGCACGGGCTTGGGACCGGCCATGGCAGAGTTAAAAAACTGAAACCTTGAAGATTGAAAATTGTTCCTTACACCCCGTTGTGATGGCTTGAAATATAGGGGCAAAAGGTTTTTAAAGGGCTGGTGTGCTCTCCAGCACCGAACCCTCCTCTTTTCGCAGCACAGGCTTGGGACCGGCCATTTCAGAGTTTAAAAAACTGAAACCTTGAAGATTGAAAATTGTTCCCTACACCCCGTTGTGACGGCTTTAAATACAGGGGCGAATAGTTTTTACAGGGCTGGTCTGCTCTCCCAGCACCTAACCCTCCTCTTTTCGCAGCACGGGCTTGGGACCGGCCATGGCAGAGTTAAAAAAACTAAAACCTTGAAGATTGAAAATTGTTCCCTACACCCCGTCGTGACGGCTTGAAATACAGGGGCGAATAGTTTTGACAGGGCTGGTCTGCTCTCCCAGCACCTAACCCTCCTCTTTGTGCAGCACGGGCTTGGGACCAGCCATGGCAGAGTTAAAAAAACTGAAACCTTGAAGATTGAAAATTGTTCCCTACACCCCGTCGTGATGGCTTGAAATATAGGGGCAAATGGTTTTTACAGGGCTGGTGTGCTCTCCAGCACCGAACCCTCCTCTTTTCTCAGCACGGGCTTGGGACCGGCCATGGCATAGTTAAAAAAACTGAAACCTTGAAGATTGAAAATTGTTCCCCACACCCCGTCGTGACGGCTTGAAATACAGGGGCGAATAGTTTTTACAGGGCTGGTCTGCTCTCCCAGCACCTAACCCTCCTCTTTTCGCAGCACGGGCTTGGGACCAGCCATGGCAGAGTTAAAAAAACTGAAACCTTGAAGATTGAAAATTGTTCCCTTCATCCCGTCGTGACGGCTTGAAATACAGGGATGAATAGTTTTTACAGGGCTGGTCTGCTCTCCCATCACCTAACCCTCCTCTTTTCGCAGCACAGGCTTGGGACCGGCCATGGCAGAGTTAAAAAAACTGAAACCTTGAAGATTGAAAATTGTTCCCTACACCCCGTCGTGATGGCTTAAAATACAGGGGCGAATAGTTTTTACAGGGCTGGTCTGCTCTCCCAGCACCTAACCCTCCTCTTTTCGCAGCACGGGCTTGGGACCGGCTATTGCAGAGTTAAAAAAACTGAAACCTTGAAGATTGAAAATTGTTCCCTACACCCCATCAAGACGGCTTGAAATACAGGGGCGAATAGTTTTTACAGGGCTGGTCTGCTCTCCCAGCACCTAACCCTCCTCTTTTCGCAGCACGGGCTTGGGACCGGCCATGGCAGAGTGAAAAAAAATGAAACCTTGAAGATTGAAAATTGTTCCCTACACCCCATCGTGACGGCTTAAAATACAGGGGCGAATAGTTTTTACAGGGCTGGTCTGCTCTCCCAGAACCTAACCCTCCTCTTTTCACAGCACGGGCTTGGGACCGGCCATGGCAGAGTTAAAAATCTGAAACCTTGAAGACTGAAAATTGTTCCCCACACCCCATCGTGACGGCTTGAAAATCAGGGGCGAATAATTTTTACAGTGCTGGTCTGCTCTCCCAGCACCTAACCCTCCTCTTTTTGCAGCACGGGCTTGGGACCGGCCATGGCAGAGTTAAAAAACTGAAACCTTGAAGATTGAAAATTGTTCCCTACACCCCGTCGTGATGGCTTGAAACATAGGGGCAAATGGTTTTTACAGGGCTGGTGTGCTCTCCAGCACCAAACCCTCCTCTTTTCTCAGCACGGGCTTGGGACCGGCCATGGCATAGTTAAAAAAACTGAAACCTTGAAGATTGAAAATTGTTCCCCACACCCCGTCGTGACGGCTTGAAATACAGGGGCGAATAGTTTTTACAGGGCTGGTCTGCTCTCCCAGCACCTAACCCTCCTCTTTTCGCAGCACGGGCTTGGGACCAGCCATGGCAGAGTTAAAAAAACTGAAACCTTGAAGATTGAAAATTGTTCCCTTCATCCCGTCGCGACGGCTTGAAATACAGGGACGAATAGTTTTTACAGGGCTGGTCTGCTCTCCCATCACCTAACCCTCCTCTTTTCGCAGCACAGGCTTGGGACCGGCCATGGCAGAGTTAAAAAAACTGAAACCTTGAAGATTGAAAATTGTTCCCTACACCCCGTCGTGATGGCTTAAAATACAGGGGCGAATAGTTTTTACAGGGCTGGTCTGCTCTCCCAGCACCTAACCCTCCTCTTTTCGCAGCACGGGCTTGGGACCGGCCATGGCAGAGTTAAAAAAACTGAAAACTTGATGATTGAAAATTGTTCCCTACACCCCGTCGTGACGGCTTGAAATACAGGGGCGAATAGTTTTTACAGGGCTGGTCTACTCTTCCAGCACCTAACCCTCCTCTTTTCGCAGCACGGGCTTGGGACCGGCCATGGCAGAGTTAAAAAACTGAAACCTTGAAGATTGAAAATTGTTCCCTACACCCCGTCGTGACGGCTTGAAATACAGGGGCGAATGGTTTTTACAGGGCTGGTCTGATCTCCCTGCACCCAACCCTCCTCTTTTTGCAGCACGGGCTTGGGTCCGGCCATGGCAGAGTTAAAAATCTGAAACCTTGAAGACTGAAAATTGTTCCCCACACCCCATCGTGACGGCTTGAAAAACAGGGGTGAATAATTTTTACAGTGCTGGTCTGCTCTCCCAGCACCCAACCCTCCTCTTTTCGCAGCACGGGCTTGGGACCAGCCATGGCAGAGTTAAAAAAACTGAAACCTTGAAGATTGAAAATTGTTCCCTACACCCCGTCGTGACGGCTTGAAATACAGGGGTGAATAGTTTTTACAGGGCTGGTCTGCTCTCCCACCACCTAACCCTCCTCTTTTCGCAGCACGGGCTTGGGATCGGCCATGGCAGAGTTAAAAAAACTGAAACCTTGAAGATTGAAAATTGTTCCCTTCACCCCGTCATGACGGCTTGAAATACAGGGACGAATAGTTTTTACAGGGCTGGTCTGCTCTCCCAGCACCTAACCCTCCTCTTTTCGCAGCACGGGCTTGGGAACGGCCATGGCAGAGTTAAAAAAACTGAAACCTTGAAGATTGAAAATTGTTCCCTACAGCCCGTCGTGACAGCTTGAAATACAGGGGCGAATAGTTTTTACAGGGCTGGTCTGCTCTCCCAGCACCTAACCCTCCTCTTTTCGCAGCACGGGCTTGGGACCGGCTATTGCAGAGTTAAAAAAACTGAAACCTTGAAGATTGAAAATTGTTCCCTACACCCCGTCAAGACGGCTTGAAATACAGGGGCGAATAGTTTTTACAGGGCTGGTCTGCTCTCCCAGCACCTAACCCTCCTCTTTTCGCAGCACGGGCTTGGGACCGGCCATGGCAGAGTTAAAAAAACTGAAACCTTCAAGATTGAAAATTGTTCCCTACACCCCATCGTGACGGCTTAAAATACAGGGGCGAATAGTTTTTACAGGGCTGGTCTGCTCTCCCAGAACCTAACCCTCCTCTTTTCGCAGCACGGGCTTGGGACCGGCCATGGCAGAGTTAAAAAAACTGAAAACTTGATGATTGAAAATTGTTCCCTACACCCCGTCGTGACGGCTTGAAATACAGGGGCGAATAGTTTTTACAGGGCTGGTCTGCTCTCCCAGCACCTAACCCTCCTCTTTTCGCAGCACGGGCTTGGGACCGGCCATGGCAGAGTTAAAAAACTGAAACCTTGAAGATTGAAAATTGTTCCCTACACCCCGTCGTGACGGCTTGAAATACAGGGGCAAATGGTTTTTACAGGGCTGGTCTGATCTCCCTGCACCCAACCCTCCTCTTTTTGCAGAACGGGCTTGGGTCCGGCCATGGCAGAGTTAAAAATCTGAAACCTTGAAGACTGAAAATTGTTCCCCACACCCCATCGTGACGGCTTGAAAAACAGGGGCGAATAATTTTTACAGTGCTGGTCTGCTCTCCCAGCACCCAACCCTCCTCTTTTCGCAGCACGGGCTTGGGACCAGCCATGGCAGAGTTAAAAAAACTGAAACCTTGAAGATTGAAAATTGTTCCCTACACCCCGTCGTGACGGCTTTAAATACAGGGGCGAATAGTTTTGACAGGGCTGGTCTGCTCTCCCAGCACCTAACCCTCCTCTTTTTGCAGCACGGGCTTGGGACCAGCCATGGCAGAGTTAAAAAAACTGAAACCTTGAAGATTGAAAATTGTTCCCTACACCCCGTCGTGATGGCTTGAAATAAAGGGGCAAATGGTTTTTACAGGGCTGGTGTGCTCTCCAGCACCGAACCCTCCTCTTTTCTCAGCACGGGCTTGGGACCGGCCATGGCAGAGTTAAAAAAACTGAAACCTTGAAGATTGAAAATTGTTCCCCACACCCCGTCGTGACGGCTTGAAATACAGGGGCGAATCGTTTTTACAGGGCTGGTCTGCTCTCCCAGCACCTAACCCTCCTCTTTTCGCAGCACGGGCTTGGGACCGGCCATGGCAGAGTTAAAAAAACTGAAACCTTGAAGATTGAAAATTGTTCCCTTCATCCCGTCGTGACGGCTTGAAATACAGGGACGAATAGTTTTTACAGGGCTGGTCTGCTCTCCCAGCACCTAACCCTCCTCTTTTCGCAGCACGGGCTTGGGACCGGCCATGGCAGAGTTAAAAAAACTGAAACCTTGAAGATTGAAAATTGTTACCTACACCCCGTCGTGACGGCTTGAAATAACGGGGCGAATAGTTTTTACAGGGCTGGTCTGCTCTCCCATCACCTAACCCTCCTCTTTTCGCAGCAAGGGCTTGGGACCGGCCATGGCAGAGTTAAAAAAACTGAAACCTTGAAGATTGAAAATTGTTCCCTACACCCCATCGTGACGGCTTAAAATACAGGGGCGAATAGTTTTTACAGGGCTGGTCTGCTCTCCCAGCACCTAACCCTCCTCTTTTCACAGCACGGGCTTGGGACCGGCCATGGCAGAGTTAAAATAACTGAAACCTTGAAGATTGAAAATG
The DNA here is from genome assembly GCF_042186555.1 of Aquarana catesbeiana. Lineage (NCBI taxonomy): Eukaryota > Metazoa > Chordata > Amphibia > Anura > Ranidae > Aquarana > Aquarana catesbeiana. The sequence goes on from NC_133324.1 coordinate 632,956,056, forward strand.
GTTCCCTACACCCCGTCGTGACAGCTTGAAATACAGGGGCGAATAGTTTTTTGCAGGGCTGGTCTGCTCTTCCAGCACTTAACCCTCCTCTTTTCGCAGCACGGGCTTGGGACCGGCCATGGCAGAGTTTAAAAAACTGAAACCTTGAAGATTGAAAATTGTTCCCCACACCCCATCGTGACGGCTTGAAATACAGGGGCGAATAGTTTTTACAAGGCTGGTCTGCTCTCCCAGCACCTAACCTTCCTCTTTTCGCAGCACGGGCTTGGGACCGTCCATGGCAGAGTTAAAAAAACTGAAACCTTGATGATTGAAAATTGTTCCCTACACCCCGTCGTGACGGCTTGAAATACAGGGGCAAATAGTTTTTACAGGGCTGGCCTGCTCTCCCAGCACCTAACCCTCCTCTTTTCGCAGCACAGGCTTGGGACCGGCCATGGCAGATTTAAAAATCTGAAACCTTGAAGACTGAAAATTGTTCCCCACACCCCATCATGACGGCTTGAAAAACAGGGGCGAATAATTTTTACAGTGCTGGTCTGCTCTCCCAGCACCTAACCCTCCTCTTTTTGCAGCACGGGCTTGGGACCGGCCATGGCAGAGTTAAAAAACTGAAACCTTGAAGATTGAAAATTGTTCCCTACACCCCGTCGTGATGGCTTGAAATATAGGGGCAAATGGTTTTTACAGGGCTGGTGTGCTCTCCAGCACCGAACCCTTCTCTTTTCTCAGCACGGGCTTGGGACCGGCCATGGCAGAGTTAAAAAACTGAAACCTTGAAGATTGAAAATTGTTCCCCACACCCCGTCGTGACGGCTTGAAATACAGGGGTGAATAGTTTTTACAGGGCTGGTCTGCTCTCCCAGCACCTAACCCTCCTCTTTTCGCAGCACGGGCTTGGGACCGGCCATGGCAGAGTTAAAAAAACTGAAACCTTGAAGATTGAAAATTGTTCCCTTCAGCCCGTCGTGACGGCTTGAAATACAGGGACGAATAGTTTTTACAGGGCTGGTCTGCTCTCCCAGCACCTAACCCTCCTCTTTTCGCAGCACGGGCTTGGGACCGGCCATGGCAGAGTTAAAAAAACTTAAACCTTGAAGATTGAAAATTGTTCCCTACACCCCGTCGTGACGGCTTGAAATACAGGGGCGAATAGTTCTTACACTGCTGGTCTGCTCTCCCAGCACCTAACCCTCCTCTTTTCGCAGCACGGGCTTGGGACCGGCCATGGCAGAGTTAAAAAAACTGAAACCTCGATGATTGAAAATTGGTCCCTACATCCCATCGTGACGGCTTGAAATACAGGGGCGAATAGTTTTTACAGGGCTGGTCTGCTCTCCCAGCACCTAACCCTCCTCTTTTCGCAGCACGGGCTTGGGACCGGCCATGGCAGAGTTAAAAAAACTGAAACCTTGAAGATTGAAAATTGTTCCCTACACCCCGTCGTGACGGCTTGAAATACAGGGGCGAATGGTTTTTACAGGGCTGGTCTGCTCTCCCTGCACCGAACCCTCCTCTTTTCGCAGCACGGGCTTGGGACCGGCCATGACAGAGTTAAAAATCTGAAACCTTGAAGACTGAAAATTGTTCCCCACACCCCATCGTGACGCTTGAAAAACAGGGGCGAATAATTTTTACAGTGCTGGTCTGCTCTCCCAGCACCCAACCCTCCGCTTTTCACAGCACGGGCTTGGGACCAGCCATGGCAGAGTTAAAAAAACTGAAACCTTGAAGATTGAAAATTGTTCCCTACACCCCGTCGTGACGGCTTTAAATACAGGGGCGAATTGTTTTTACAGGGCTAGTCTGCTCTGCCAGCACCTAACCCTCCTCTTTTTGCAGCACGGGCTTGGGACCAGCCATGGCAGAGTTAAAAAAACTGAAACATTGAAGATTGAAAATTGTTCCCTACACCCCGTCGTGATGGCTTGAAATATAGGGGCAAATGGTTTTTACAGGGCTGGTGTGCTCTCCAGCACCGAACCCTCCTCTTTTCACAGCACGGGCTTGGGACCGGCCATGGCAGAGTTAAAATAACTGAAACCTTGAAGATTGAAAATGGTTCCCTACACCCCATCGTGACGGCTTAAAATACAGGGGCGAATAGTTTTTACAGGGCTGGTCTGCTCTCCCAGCACCTAACCCTCCTCTTTTCACAGCACGGGCTTGGGACCGGCCATGGCAGAGTTAAAATAACTGAAACCTTGAAGATTGAAAATGGTTCCCTACACCCCGTCGTGACAGCTTGAAATACAGGGGCGAATAGTTTTTTGCAGGGCTGGTCTGCTCTTCCAGCACTTAACCCTCCTCTTTTCGCAGCACGGGCTTGGGACCGGCCATGGCAGAGTTTAAAAAACTGAAACCTTGAAGATTGAAAATTGTTCCCCACACCCCATCGTGACGGCTTGAAATACAGGGGCGAATAGTTTTTACAAGGCTGGTCTGCTCTCCCAGCACCTAACCTTCCTCTTTTCGCAGCACGGGCTTGGGACCGTCCATGGCAGAGTTAAAAAAACTGAAACCTTGATGATTGAAAATTGTTCCCTACACCCCGTCGTGACGGCTTGAAATACAGGGGCAAATAGTTTTTACAGGGCTGGCCTGCTCTCCCAGCACCTAACCCTCCTCTTTTCGCAGCACGGGCTTGGGACCGGCCATGGCAGAGTTAAAAAAAACTGAAACCTTGAAGATTGAAAATTGTTCCCTACACCCCGTCGTGACGGCTTAAAATACAGGGGCGAATAGTTTTTACTGGGCTGGCCTGCTCTCCCAGCACCTAACCCTCCTCTTTTCGCAGCACAGGCTTGGGACCGGCCATGGCAGATTTAAAAATCTGAAACCTTGAAGACTGAAAATTGTTCCCCACACCCCATCATGACGGCTTGAAAAACAGGGGCGAATAATTTTTACAGTGCTGGTCTGCTCTCCCAGCACCTAACCCTCCTCTTTTTGCAGCACGGGCTTGGGACCGGCCATGGCAGAGTTAAAAAACTGAAACCTTGAAGATTGAAAATTGTTCCCTACACCCCGTCGTGATGGCTTGAAATATAGGGGCAAATGGTTTTTACAGGGCTGGTGTGCTCTCCAGCACCGAACCCTTCTCTTTTCTCAGCACGGGCTTGGGGCCGGCCATGGCAGAGTTAAAAAACTGAAACCTTGAAGATTGAAAATTGTTCCCCACACCCCGTCGTGACGGCTTGAAATACAGGGGTGAATAGTTTTTACAGGGCTGGTCTGCTCTCCCAGCACCTAACCCTCCTCTTTTCGCAGCACGGGCTTGGGACCGGCCATGGCAGAGTTAAAAAAACTGAAACCTTGAAGATTGAAAATTGTTCCCTTCACCCCGTCGTGACGGCTTGAAATACAGGGACGAATAGTTTTTACAGGGCTGGTCTGCTCTCCCAGCACCTAACCCTCCTCTTTTCGCAGCACGGGCTTGGGACCGGCCATGGCAGAGTTAAAAAAACTTAAACCTTGAAGATTGAAAATTGTTCCCTACACCCCGTCGTGACGGCTTGAAATACAGGGGCGAATAGTTCTTACAGGGCTGGTCTGCTCTCCCAGCACCTAACCCTCCTCTTTTCGCAGCACGGGCTTGGGACCGGCCATGGCAGAGTTAAAAAAACTGAAACCTCGATGATTGAAAATTGGTCCCTACATCCCATCGTGACGGCTTGAAATACAGGGGCGAATAGTTTTTACAGGGCTGGTCTGCTCTCCCAGCACCTAACCCTCCTCTTTTCGCAGCACGGGCTTGGGACCGGCCATGGCAGAGTTAAAAAAACTGAAACCTTGAAGATTGAAAATTGTTCCCTACACCCCGTCGTGACGGCTTGAAATACAGGGGCGAATGGTTTTTACAGGGCTGGTCTGCTCTCCCTGCACCGAACCCTCCTCTTTTCGCAGCACGGGCTTGGGACCGGCCATGACAGAGTTAAAAAAACTGAAACCTTGAAGATTGAAAATTGTTCCCTTCATCCCGTCGTGACGGCTTGAAATACAGGGACGAATAGTTTTTACAGGGCTGGTCTGCTCTCCCAGCACCTAACCCTCCTCTTTTCGCAGCACGGGCTTGGGACCGGCCATGGCAGAGTTAAAAAAAATGAAACCTTGAAGATTGAAAATTGTTACCTACACCCCGTCGTGACGGCTTGAAATAACGGGGCGAATAGTTTTTACAGGGCTGGTCTGCTCTCCCATCACCTAACCCTCCTCTTTTCGCAGCAAGGGCTTGGGACCGGCCATGGCAGAGTTAAAAAAACTGAAACCTTGAAGATTGAAAATTGTTCCCTACACCCCATCGTGACGGCTTAAAATACAGGGGCGAATAGTTTTTACAGGGCTGGTCTGCTCTCCCAGCACCTAACCCTCCTCTTTTCACAGCACGGGCTTGGGACCGGCCATGGCAGAGTTAAAAAAACTTAAACCTTGAAGATTGAAAATTGTTCCCTACACCCCGTCGTGACGGCTTGAAATACAGGGGCGAATAGTTCTTACAGGGCTGGTCTGCTCTCCCAGCACCTAACCCTCCTCTTTTCGCAGCACGGGCTTGGGACCGGCCATGGCAGAGTTAAAAAAACTGAAACCTCGATGATTGAAAATTGGTCCCTACATCCCATCGTGACGGCTTGAAATACAGGGGCGAATAATTTTTACAGGGCTGGTCTGCTCTCCCAGCACCTAACCCTCCTCTTTTCGCAGCACGGGCTTGGGACCGGCCATGGCAGAGTTAAAAAAACTGAAACCTTGAAGATTGAAAATTGTTCCCTACACCCCGTCGTGACGGCTTGAAATACAGGGGCGAATGGTTTTTACAGGGCTGGTCTGCTCTCCCTGCACCGAACCCTCCTCTTTTCGCAGCACGGGCTTGGGACCGGCCATGACAGAGTTAAAAAAACTGAAACCTTGAAGATTGAAAATTGTTCCCTTCATCCCGTCGTGACGGCTTGAAATACAGGGACGAATAGTTTTTACAGGGCTGGTCTGCTCTCCCAGCACCTAACCCTCCTCTTTTCGCAGCACGGGCTTGGGACCGGCCATGGCAGAGTTAAAAAAATGAAACCTTGAAGATTGAAAATTGTTACCTACACCCCGTCGTGACGGCTTGAAATAACGGGGCGAATAGTTTTTACAGGGCTGGTCTGCTCTCCCATCACCTAACCCTCCTCTTTTCGCAGCAAGGGCTTGGGACCGGCCATGGCAGAGTTAAAAAAACTGAAACCTTGAAGATTGAAAATTGTTCCCTACACCCCATCGTGACGGCTTAAAATACAGGGGCGAATAGTTTTTACAGGGCTGGTCTGCTCTCCCAGCACCTAACCCTCCTCTTTTCACAGCACGGGCTTGGGACCGGCCATGGCAGAGTTAAAATAACTGAAACCTTGAAGATTGAAAATGGTTCCCTACACCCCGTCGTGACAGCTTGAAATACAGGGGCGAATAGTTTTTTGCAGGGCTGGTCTGCTCTTCCAGCACTTAACCCTCCTCTTTTCGCAGCACGGGCTTGGGACCGGCCATGGCAGAGTTTAAAAAACTGAAACCTTGAAGATTGAAAATTGTTCCCCACACCCCATCGTGACGGCTTGAAATACAGGGGCGAATAGTTTTTATAAGGCTGGTCTGCTCTCCCAGCACCTAACCTTCCTCTTTTCGCAGCACGGGCTTGGGACCGTCCATGGCAGAGTTAAAAAAACTGAAACCTTGATGATTGAAAATTGTTCCCTACACCCCGTCGTGACGGCTTGAAATACAGGGGCAAATAGTTTTTACAGGGCTGGCCTGCTCTCCCAGCACCTAACCCTCCTCTTTTCGCAGCACGGGCTTGGGACCGGCCATGGCAGAGTTAAAAAAAACTGAAACCTTGAAGATTGAAAATTGTTCCCTACACCCCGTCGTGACGGCTTAAAATACAGGGGCGAATAGTTTTTACTGGGCTGGCCTGCTCTCCCAGCACCTAACCCTCCTCTTTTCGCAGCACAGGCTTGGGACCGGCCATGGCAGATTTAAAAATCTGAAACCTTGAAGACTGAAAATTGTTCCCCACACCCCATCATGACGGCTTGAAAAACAGGGGCGAATAATTTTTACAGTGCTGGTCTGCTCTCCCAGCACCTAACCCTCCTCTTTTTGCAGCACGGGCTTGGGACCGGCCATGGCAGAGTTAAAAAACTGAAACCTTGAAGATTGAAAATTGTTCCCTACACCCCGTCGTGATGGCTTGAAATATAGGGGCAAATGGTTTTTACAGGGCTGGTGTGCTCTCCAGCACCGAACCCTTCTCTTTTCTCAGCACGGGCTTGGGACCGGCCATGGCAGAGTTAAAAAACTGAAACCTTGAAGATTGAAAATTGTTCCCCACACCCCGTCGTGACGGCTTGAAATACAGGGGTGAATAGTTTTTACAGGGCTGGTCTGCTCTCCCAGCACCTAACCCTCCTCTTTTCGCAGCACGGGCTTGGGACCGGCCATGGCAGAGTTAAAAAAACTGAAACCTTGAAGATTGAAAATTGTTCCCTTCAGCCCGTCGTGACGGCTTGAAATACAGGGACGAATAGTTTTTACAGGGCTGGTCTGCTCTCCCAGCACCTAACCCTCCTCTTTTCGCAGCACGGGCTTGGGACCGGCCATGGCAGAGTTAAAAAAACTTAAACCTTGAAGATTGAAAATTGTTCCCTACACCCCGTCGTGACGGCTTGAAATACAGGGGCGAATAGTTCTTACACTGCTGGTCTGCTCTCCCAGCACCTAACCCTCCTCTTTTCGCAGCACGGGCTTGGGACCGGCCATGGCAGAGTTAAAAAAACTGAAACCTCGATGATTGAAAATTGGTCCCTACATCCCATCGTGACGGCTTGAAATACAGGGGCGAATAGTTTTTACAGGGCTGGTCTGCTCTCCCAGCACCTAACCCTCCTCTTTTCGCAGCACGGGCTTGGGACCGGCCATGGCAGAGTTAAAAAAACTGAAACCTTGAAGATTGAAAATTGTTCCCTACACCCCGTCGTGACGGCTTGAAATACAGGGGCGAATGGTTTTTACAGGGCTGGTCTGCTCTCCCTGCACCGAACCCTCCTCTTTTCGCAGCACGGGCTTGGGACCGGCCATGACAGAGTTAAAAATCTGAAACCTTGAAGACTGAAAATTGTTCCCCACACCCCATCGTGACGCTTGAAAAACAGGGGCGAATAATTTTTACAGTGCTGGTCTGCTCTCCCAGCACCCAACCCTCCGTTTTTCACAGCACGGGCTTACGACCAGCCATGGCAGAGTTAAAAAAACTGAAACCTTGAAGATTGAAAATTGTTCCCTACACCCCGTCGTGACGGCTTTAAATACAGGGGCGAATTGTTTTTACAGGGCTAGTCTGCTCTGCCAGCACCTAACCCTCCTCTTTTTGCAGCACGGGCTTGGGACCGGCCATGGCAGAGTTAAAAAAACTGAAACATTGAAGATTGAAAATTGTTCCCTACACCCCGTCGTGATGGCTTGAAATATAGGGGCAAATGGTTTTTACAGGGCTGGTGTGCTCTCCAGCACCGAACCCTCCTCTTTTCACAGCACGGGCTTGGGACCGGCCATGGCAGAGTTAAAATAACTGAAACCTTGAAGATTGAAAATGGTTCCCTACACCCCATCGTGACGGCTTAAAATACAGGGGCGAATAGTTTTTACAGGGCTGGTCTGCTCTCCCAGCACCTAACCCTCCTCTTTTCACAGCACGGGCTTGGGACCGGCCATGGCAGAGTTAAAATAACTGAAACCTTGAAGATTGAAAATGGTTCCCTACACCCCGTCGTGACAGCTTGAAATACAGGGGCGAATAGTTTTTTGCAGGGCTGGTCTGCTCTTCCAGCACTTAACCCTCCTCTTTTCGCAGCACGGGCTTGGGACCGGCCATGGCAGAGTTTAAAAAACTGAAACCTTGAAGATTGAAAATTGTTCCCCACACCCCATCGTGACGGCTTGAAATACAGGGGCGAATAGTTTTTACAAGGCTGGTCTGCTCTCCCAGCACCTAACCTTCCTCTTTTCGCAGCACGGGCTTGGGACCGTCCATGGCAGAGTTAAAAAAACTGAAACCTTGATGATTGAAAATTGTTCCCTACACCCCGTCGTGACGGCTTGAAATACAGGGGCAAATAGTTTTTACAGGGCTGGCCTGCTCTCCCAGCACCTAACCCTCCTCTTTTCGCAGCACGGGCTTGGGACCGGCCATGGCAGAGTTAAAAAAAACTGAAACCTTGAAGATTGAAAATTGTTCCCTACACCCCGTCGTGACGGCTTAAAATACAGGGGCGAATAGTTTTTACTGGGCTGGCCTGCTCTCCCAGCACCTAACCCTCCTCTTTTCGCAGCACAGGCTTGGGTCCGGCCATGGCAGATTTAAAAATCTGAAACCTTGAAGACTGAAAATTGTTCCCCACACCCCATCATGACGGCTTGAAAAACAGGGGCGAATAATTTTTACAGTGCTGGTCTGCTCTCCCAGCACCTAACCCTCCTCTTTTTGCAGCACGGGCTTGGGACCGGCCATGGCAGAGTTAAAAAACTGAAACCTTGAAGATTGAAAATTGTTCCCTACACCCCGTCGTGATGGCTTGAAATATAGGGGCAAATGGTTTTTACAGGGCTGGTGTGCTCTCCAGCACCGAACCCTTCTCTTTTCTCAGCACGGGCTTGGGGCCGGCCATGGCAGAGTTAAAAAACTGAAACCTTGAAGATTGAAAATTGTTCCCCACACCCCGTCGTGACGGCTTGAAATACAGGGGTGAATAGTTTTTACAGGGCTGGTCTGCTCTCCCAGCACCTAACCCTCCTCTTTTCGCAGCACGGGCTTGGGACCGGCCATGGCAGAGTTAAAAAAACTGAAACCTTCAAGATTGAAAATTGTTCCCTACACCCCATCGTGACGGCTTAAAATACAGGGGCGAATAGTTTTTACAGGGCTGGTCTGCTCTCCCAGAACCTAACCCTCCTCTTTTCGCAGCACGGGCTTGGGACCGGCCATGGCAGAGTTAAAAAAACTGAAAACTTGATGATTGAAAATTGTTCCCTACACCCCGTCGTGACGGCTTGAAATACAGGGGCGAATAGTTTTTACAGGGCTGGTCTGCTCTCCCAGCACCTAACCCTCCTCTTTTCGCAGCACGGGCTTGGGACCGGCCATGGCAGAGTTAAAAAACTGAAACCTTGAAGATTGAAAATTGTTCCCTACACCCCGTCATGACGGCTTGAAATACAGGGGCGAATGGTTTTTACAGGGCTGGTCTGATCTCCCTGCACCCAACCCTCCTCTTTTTGCAGAACGGGCTTGGGTCCGGCCATGGCAGAGTTAAAAATCTGAAACCTTGAAGACTGAAAATTGTTCCCCACACCCCATCGTGACGGCTTGAAAAACAGGGTCGAATAATTTTTACAGTGCTGGTCTGCTCTCCCAGCACCCAACCCTCCTCTTTTCGCAGCACGGGCTTGGGACCAGCCATGGCAGAGTTAAAAAAACTGAAACCTTGAAGATTGAAAATTGTTCCCTACACCCCGTCGTGACGGCTTGAAATACAGGGGTGAATAGTTTTTACAGGGCTGGTCTGCTCTCCCACCACCTAACCCTCCTCTTTTCGCAGCACGGGCTTGGGATCGGCCATGGCAGAGTTAAAAAAACTGAAACCTTGAAGATTGAAAATTGTTCCCTTCACCCCGTCATGACGGCTTGAAATACAGGGACGAATAGTTTTGACAGTGCTGGTCTGCTCTCCCAGCACCTAACCCTCCTCTTTTTGCAGCACGGGCTTGGGAAAGGCCATGGCAGAGTTAAAAAACTGAAACCTTGAAGATTGAAAATTGTTCCTTACACCCCGTTGTGATGGCTTGAAATATAGGGGCAAAAGGTTTTTAAAGGGCTGGTGTGCTCTCCAGCACCGAACCCTCCTCTTTTCGCAGCACGGGCTTGGGACCGGCCATTTCAGAGTTAAAAAAACTGAAACCTTGAAGATTGAAAATTGTTCCCTACACCCCGTTGTGACGGCTTTAAATACAGGGGCGAATAGTTTTTACAGGGCTGGTCTGCTCTCCCAGCACCTAATCCTCCTCTTTTCACAGCACGGGCTTGGGACCGGCCATGGCAGAGTTAAAAAAACTGAAACCTTGAAGATTGAAAATTGTTCCCTACACCCCGTCGTGACGGCTTTAAATACAGGGGCGAATAGTTTTGACAGGGCTGGTCTGCTCTCCCAGGACCTAACCCTCCTCTTTTTGCAGCACGGGCTTGGGACCAGCCATGGCAGAGTTAAAAAAACTGAAACCTTGAAGATTGAAAATTGTTCCCTACACCCCGTCGTGATGGCTTGAAATAAAGGGGCAAATGGTTTTTACAGGGCTGGTGTGCTCTCCAGCACCGAACCCTCCTCTTTTCTCAGCACGGGCTTGGGACCGGCCATGGCAGAGTTAAAAAAACTGAAACCTTGAAGATTGAAAATTGTTCCCCACACCCCGTCGTGACGGCTTGAAATACAGGGGCGAATAGTTTTTACAGGGCTGGTCTGCTCTCCCAGCACCTAACCCTCCTCTTTTCGCAGCACGGGCTTGGGACCGGCCATGGCAGAGTTAAAAAAACTGAAACCTTGAAGATTGAAAATTGTTCCCTTCATCCCGTCGTGACGGCTTGAAATACAGGGACGAATAGTTTTTACAGGGCTGGTCTGCTCTCCCAGCACCTAACCCTCCTCTTTTCGCAGCACGGGCTTGGGACCGGCCATGGCAGAGTTAAAAAAACTGAAACCTTGAAGATTGAAAATTGTTACCTACACCCCGTCGTGACGGCTTGAAATAACGGGGCGAATAGTTTTTACAGGGCTGGTCTGCTCTCCCATCACCTAACCCTCCTCTTTTCGCAGCAAGGGCTTGGGACCGGCCATGGCAGAGTTAAAAAAACTGAAACCTTGAAGATTGAAAATTGTTCCCTACACCCCATCGTGACGGCTTAAAATACAGGGGCGAATAGTTTTTACAGGGCTGGTCTGCTCTCCCAGCACCTAACCCTCCTCTTTTCACAGCACGGGCTTGGGACCGGCCATGGCAGAGTTAAAATAACTGAAACCTTGAAGATTGAAAATGGTTCCCTACACCCCGTCGTGACAGCTTGAAATACAGGGGCGAATAGTTTTTTGCAGGGCTGGTCTGCTCTTCCAGCACTTAACCCTCCTCTTTTCGCAGCACGGGCTTGGGACCGGCCATGGCAGAGTTTAAAAAACTGAAACCTTGAAGATTGAAAATTGTTCCCCACACCCCATCGTGACGGCTTGAAATACAGGGGCGAATAGTTTTTACAAGGCTGGTCTGCTCTCCCAGCACCTAACCTTCCTCTTTTCGCAGCACGGGCTTGGGACCGTCCATGGCAGAGTTAAAAAAACTGAAACCTTGATGATTGAAAATTGTTCCCTACACCCCGTCGTGACGGCTTGAAATACAGGGGCAAATAGTTTTTACAGGGCTGGCCTGCTCTCCCAGCACCTAACCCTCCTCTTTTCGCAGCACGGGCTTGGGACCGGCCATGGCAGAGTTAAAAAAAACTGAAACCTTGAAGATTGAAAATTGTTCCCTACACCCCGTCGTGACGGCTTAAAATACAGGGGCGAATAGTTTTTACTGGGCTGGCCTGCTCTCCCAGCACCTAACCCTCCTCTTTTCGCAGCACAGGCTTGGGACCGGCCATGGCAGATTTAAAAATCTGAAACCTTGAAGACTGAAAATTGTTCCCCACACCCCATCATGACGGCTTGAAAAACAGGGGCGAATAATTTTTACAGTGCTGGTCTGCTCTCCCAGCACCTAACCCTCCTCTTTTTGCAGCACGGGCTTGGGACCGGCCATGGCAGAGTTAAAAAACTGAAACCTTGAAGATTGAAAATTGTTCCCTACACCCCGTCGTGATGGCTTGAAATATAGGGGCAAATGGTTTTTACAGGGCTGGTGTGCTCTCCAGCACCGAACCCTTCTCTTTTCTCAGCACGGGCTTGGGACCGGCCATGGCAGAGTTAAAAAACTGAAACCTTGAAGATTGAAAATTGTTCCCCACACCCCGTCGTGATGGCTTGAAATACAGGGGTGAATAGTTTTTACAGGGCTGGTCTGCTCTCCCAGCACCTAACCCTCCTCTTTTCGCAGCACGGGCTTGGGACCGGCCATGGCAGAGTTAAAAAAACTGAAACCTTGAAGATTGAAAATTGTTCCCTTCAGCCCGTCGTGACGGCTTGAAATACAGGGACGAATAGTTTTTACAGGGCTGGTCTGCTCTCCCAGCACCTAACCCTCCTCTTTTCGCAGCACGGGCTTGGGACCGGCCATGGCAGAGTTAAAAAAACTTAAACCTTGAAGATTGAAAATTGTTCCCTACACCCCGTCGTGACGGCTTGAAATACAGGGGCGAATAGTTCTTACACTGCTGGTCTGCTCTCCCAGCACCTAACCCTCCTCTTTTCGCAGCACGGGCTTGGGACCGGCCATGGCAGAGTTAAAAAAACTGAAACCTCGATGATTGAAAATTGGTCCCTACATCCCATCGTGACGGCTTGAAATACAGGGGCGAATAGTTTTTACAGGGCTGGTCTGCTCTCCCAGCACCTAACCCTCCTCTTTTCGCAGCACGGGCTTGGGACCGGCCATGGCAGAGTTAAAAAAACTGAAACCTTGAAGATTGAAAATTGTTCCCTACACCCCGTCGTGACGGCTTGAAATACAGGGGCGAATGGTTTTTACAGGGCTGGTCTGCTCTCCCTGCACCGAACCCTCCTCTTTTCGCAGCACGGGCTTGGGACCGGCCATGACAGAGTTAAAAATCTGAAACCTTGAAGACTGAAAATTGTTCCCCACACCCCATCGTGACGCTTGAAAAACAGGGGCGAATAATTTTTACAGTGCTGGTCTGCTCTCCCAGCACCCAACCCTCCGCTTTTCACAGCACGGGCTTGGGACCAGCCATGGCAGAGTTAAAAAAACTGAAACCTTGAAGATTGAAAATTGTTCCCTACACCCCGTCGTGATGGCTTTAAATACAGGGGCGAATTGTTTTTACAGGGCTAGTCTGCTCTGCCAGCACCTAACCCTCCTCTTTTTGCAGCACGGGCTTGGGACCAGCCATGGCAGAGTTAAAAAAACTGAAACATTGAAGATTGAAAATTGTTCCCTACACCCCGTCGTGATGGCTTGAAATATAGGGGCAAATGGTTTTTACAGGGCTGGTGTGCTCTCCAGCACCGAACCCTCCTCTTTTCACAGCACGGGCTTGGGACCGGCCATGGCAGAGTTAAAATAACTGAAACCTTGAAGATTGAAAATGGTTCCCTACACCCCATCGTGACGGCTTAAAATACAGGGGCGAATAGTTTTTACAGGGCTGGTCTGCTCTCCCAGCACCTAACCCTCCTCTTTTCACAGCACGGGCTTGGGACCGGCCATGGCAGAGTTAAAATAACTGAAACCTTGAAGATTGAAAATGGTTCCCTACACCCCGTCGTGACAGCTTGAAATACAGAGGCGAATAGTTTTTTGCAGGGCTGGTCTGCTCTTCCAGCACTTAACCCTCCTCTTTTCGCAGCACGGGCTTGGGACCGGCCATGGCAGAGTTTAAAAAACTGAAACCTTGAAGATTGAAAATTGTTCCCCACACCCCATCGTGACGGCTTGAAATACAGGGGCGAATAGTTTTTACAAGGCTGGTCTGCTCTCCCAGCACCTAACCTTCCTCTTTTCGCAGCACGGGCTTGGGACCGTCCATGGCAGAGTTAAAAAAACTGAAACCTTGATGATTGAAAATTGTTCCCTACACCCCGTCGTGACGGCTTGAAATACAGGGGCAAATAGTTTTTACAGGGCTGGCCTGCTATCCCAGCACCTAACCCTCCTCTTTTCGCAGCACGGGCTTGGGACCGGCCATGGCAGAGTTAAAAAAAACTGAAACCTTGAAGATTGAAAATTGTTCCCTACACCCCATCGTGACGGCTTAAAATACAGGGGCGAATAGTTTTTACTGGGCTGGCCTGCTCTCCCAGAACCTAACCCTCCTCTTTTCGCAGCACGGGCTTGGGACCGGCCATGGCAGAGTTAAAAATCTGAAACCTTGAAGACTGAAAATTGTTCCCCACACCCCATCGTGACGGCTTGAAAATCAGGGGCGAATAATTTTTTCAGTGCTGGTCTGCTCTCCCAGCACCTAACCCTCCTCTTTTCGCAGCACAGGCTTGGGACCGGCCATGGCAGATTTAAAAATCTGAAACCTTGAAGACTGAAAATTGTTCCCCACACCCCATCATGACGGCTTGAAAAACAGGGGCGAATAATTTTTACAGTGCTGGTCTGCTCTCCCAGCACCTAACCCTCCTCTTTTTGCAGCACGGGCTTGGGACCGGCCATGGCAGAGTTAAAAAACTGAAACCTTGAAGATTGAAAATTGTTCCCTACACCCCGTCGTGATGGCTTGAAATATAGGGGCAAATGGTTTTTACAGGGCTGGTGTGCTCTCCAGCACCGAACCCTTCTCTTTTCTCAGCACGGGCTTGGGGCCGGCCATGGCAGAGTTAAAAAACTGAAACCTTGAAGATTGAAAATTGTTCCCCACACCCCGTCGTGACGGCTTGAAATACAGGGGTGAATAGTTTTTACAGGGCTGGTCTGCTCTCCCAGCACCTAACCCTCCTCTTTTCGCAGCACGGGCTTGGGACCGGCCATGGCAGAGTTAAAAAAACTGAAACCTTGAAGATTGAAAATTGTTCCCTTCACCCCGTCGTGACGGCTTGAAATACAGGGACGAATAGTTTTTACAGGGCTGGTCTGCTCTCCCAGCACCTAACCCTCCTCTTTTCGCAGCACGGGCTTGGGACCGGCCATGGCAGAGTTAAAAAAACTTAAACCTTGAAGATTGAAAATTGTTCCCTACACCCCGTCGTGACGGCTTGAAATACAGGGGCGAATAGTTCTTACAGGGCTGGTCTGCTCTCCCAGCACCTAACCCTCCTCTTTTCGCAGCACGGGCTTGGGACCGGCCATGGCAGAGTTAAAAAAACTGAAACCTCGATGATTGAAAATTGGTCCCTACATCCCATCGTGACGGCTTGAAATACAGGGGCGAATAGTTTTTACAGGGCTGGTCTGCTCTCCCAGCACCTAACCCTCCTCTTTTCGCAGCACGGGCTTGGGACCGGCCATGGCAGAGTTAAAAAAACTGAAACCTTGAAGATTGAAAATTGTTCCCTACACCCCGTCGTGACGGCTTGAAATACAGGGGCGAATGGTTTTTACAGGGCTGGTCTGCTCTCCCTGCACCGAACCCTCCTCTTTTCGCAGCACGGGCTTGGGACCGGCCATGACAGAGTTAAAAAAACTGAAACCTTGAAGATTGAAAATTGTTCCCTTCATCCCGTCGTGACGGCTTGAAATACAGGGACGAATAGTTTTTACAGGGCTGGTCTGCTCTCCCAGCACCTAACCCTCCTCTTTTCGCAGCACGGACTTGGGACCGGCCATGGCAGAGTTAAAAAAACTGAAACCTTGAAGATTGAAAATTGTTACCTACACCCCGTCGTGACGGCTTGAAATAACGGGGCGAATAGTTTTTACAGGGCTGGTCTGCTCTCCCATCACCTAACCCTCCTCTTTTCGCAGCAAGGGCTTGGGACCGGCCATGGCAGAGTTAAAAAAACTGAAACCTTGAAGATTGAAAATTGTTCCCTACACCCCATCGTGACGGCTTAAAATACAGGGGCGAATAGTTTTTACAGGGCTGGTCTGCTCTCCCAGCACCTAACCCTCCTCTTTTCACAGCACGGGCTTGGGACCGGCCATGGCAGAGTTAAAATAACTGAAACCTTGAAGATTGAAAATGGTTCCCTACACCCCGTCGTGACAGCTTGAAATACAGGGGCGAATAGTTTTTTGCAGGGCTGGTCTGCTCTTCCAGCACTTAACCCTCCTCTTTTCGCAGCACGGGCTTGGGACCGGCCATGGCAGAGTTTAAAAAACTGAAACCTTGAAGATTGAAAATTGTTCCCCACACCCCATCGTGACGGCTTGAAATACAGGGGCGAATAGTTTTTACAAGGCTGGTCTGCTCTCCCAGCACCTAACCTTCCTCTTTTCGCAGCACGGGCTTGGGACCGTCCATGGCAGAGTTAAAAAAACTGAAACCTTGATGATTGAAAATTGTTCCCTACACCCCGTCGTGACGGCTTGAAATACAGGGGCAAATAGTTTTTACAGGGCTGGCCTGCTCTCCCAGCACCTAACCCTCCTCTTTTCGCAGCACGGGCTTGGGACCGGCCATGGCAGAGTTAAAAAAAACTGAAACCTTGAAGATTGAAAATTGTTCCCTACACCCCGTCGTGACGGCTTAAAATACAGGGGCGAATAGTTTTTACTGGGCTGGCCTGCTCTCCCAGCACCTAACCCTCCTCTTTTCGCAGCACAGGCTTGGGACCGGCCATGGCAGATTTAAAAATCTGAAACCTTGAAGACTGAAAATTGTTCCCCACACCCCATCATGACGGCTTGAAAAACAGGGGCGAATAATTTTTACAGTGCTGGTCTGCTCTCCCAGCACCTAACCCTCCTCTTTTTGCAGCACGGGCTTGGGACCGGCCATGGCAGAGTTAAAAAACTGAAACCTTGAAGATTGAAAATTGTTCCCTACACCCCGTCGTGATGGCTTGAAATATAGGGGCAAATGGTTTTTACAGGGCTGGTGTGCTCTCCAGCACCGAACCCTTCTCTTTTCTCAGCACGGGCTTGGGACCGGCCATGGCAGAGTTAAAAAACTGAAACCTTGAAGATTGAAAATTGTTCCCCACACCCCGTCGTGACGGCTTGAAATACAGGGGTGAATAGTTTTTACAGGGCTGGTCTGCTCTCCCAGCACCTAACCCTCCTCTTTTCGCAGCACGGGCTTGGGACCGGCCATGGCAGAGTTAAAAAAACTGAAACCTTGAAGATTGAAAATTGTTCCCTTCAGCCCGTCGTGACGGCTTGAAATACAGGGACGAATAGTTTTTACAGGGCTGGTCTGCTCTCCCAGCACCTAACCCTCCTCTTTTCGCAGCACGGGCTTGGGACCGGCCATGGCAGAGTTAAAAAAACTTAAACCTTGAAGATTGAAAATTGTTCCCTACACCCCGTCGTGACGGCTTGAAATACAGGGGCGAATAGTTCTTACACTGCTGGTCTGCTCTCCCAGCACCTAACCCTCCTCTTTTCGCAGCACGGGCTTGGGACCGGCCATGGCAGAGTTAAAAAAACTGAAACCTCGATGATTGAAAATTGGTCCCTACATCCCATCGTGACGGCTTGAAATACAGGGGCGAATAGTTTTTACAGGGCTGGTCTGCTCTCCCAGCACCTAACCCTCCTCTTTTCGCAGCACGGGCTTGGGACCGGCCATGGCAGAGTTAAAAAAACTGAAACCTTGAAGATTGAAAATTGTTCCCTACACCCCGTCGTGACGGCTTGAAATACAGGGGCGAATGGTTTTTACAGGGCTGGTCTGCTCTCCCTGCACCGAACCCTCCTCTTTTCGCAGCACGGGCTTGGGACCGGCCATGACAGAGTTAAAAATCTGAAACCTTGAAGACTGAAAATTGTTCCCCACACCCCATCGTGACGCTTGAAAAACAGGGGCGAATAATTTTTACAGTGCTGGTCTGCTCTCCCAGCACCCAACCCTCCGCTTTTCACAGCACGGGCTTGGGACCAGCCATGGCAGAGTTAAAAAAACTGAAACCTTGATGATTGAAAATTGTTCTCTACACCCCGTCGTGACGGCTTGAAATACAGGGGCAAATAGTTTTTACAGGGCTGGCCTGCTCTCCCAGCACCTAACCCTCCTCTTTTCGCAGCACGGGCTTGGGACCGGCCATGGCAGAGTTAAAAAAAACTGAAACCTTGAAGATTGAAAATTGTTCCCTACACCCCGTCGTGACGGCTTAAAATACAGGGGCGAATAGTTTTTACTGGGCTGGCCTGCTCTCCCAGCACCTAACCCTCCTCTTTTCGCAGCACAGGCTTGGGACTGGCCATGGCAGATTTAAAAATCTGAAACCTTGAAGACTGAAAATTGTTCCCCACACCCCATCATGACGGCTTGAAAAACAGGGGCGAATAATTTTTACAGTGCTGGTCTGCTCTCCCAGCACCTAACCCTCCTCTTTTTGCAGCACGGGCTTGGGACCGGCCATGGCAGAGTTAAAAAACTGAAACCTTGAAGATTGAAAATTGTTCCCTACACCCCGTCGTGATGGCTTGAAATATAGGGGCAAATGGTTTTTACAGGGCTGGTGTGCTCTCCAGCACCGAACCCTTCTCTTTTCTCAGCACGGGCTTGGGGCCGGCCATGGCAGAGTTAAAAAACTGAAACCTTGAAGATTGAAAATTGTTCCCCACACCCCGTCGTGACGGCTTGAAATACAGGGGTGAATAGTTTTTACAGGGCTGGTCTGCTCTCCCAGCACCTAACCCTCCTCTTTTCGCAGCACGGGCTTGGGACCGGCCATGGCAGAGTTAAAAAAACTGAAACCTTGAAGATTGAAAATTGTTCCCTTCACCCCGTCGTGACGGCTTGAAATACAGGGACGAATAGTTTTTACAGGGCTGGTCTGCTCTCCCAGCACCTAACCCTCCTCTTTTCGCAGCACGGGCTTGGGACCGGCCATGGCAGAGTTAAAAAAACTTAAACCTTGAAGATTGAAAATTGTTCCCTACACCCCGTCGTGACGGCTTGAAATACAGGGGCGAATAGTTCTTACAGGGCTGGTCTGCTCTCCCAGCACCTAACCCTCCTCTTTTCGCAGCACGGGCTTGGGACCGTCCATGGCAGAGTTAAAAAAACTGAAACCTTGATGATTGAAAATTGTTCCCTACACCCCGTCGTGACGGCTTGAAATACAGGGGCGAATAGTTTTTACAGGGCTGGTCTGCTCTCCCAGCACCTAACCCTCCTCTTTTCGCAGCACGGGCTTGGGACCGGCCATGGCAGAGTTAAAAAAACTGAAACCTTGAAGATTGAAAATTGTTCCCTACACCCCGTCGTGACGGCTTGAAATACAGGGGCGAATGGTTTTTACAGGGCTGGTCTGCTCTCCCTGCACCGAACCCTCCTCTTTTCGCAGCACGGGCTTGGGACCGGCCATGACAGAGTTAAAAATCTGAAACCTTGAAGACTGAAAATTGTTCCCCACACCCCATCGTGACGCTTGAAAAACAGGGGCGAATAATTTTTACAGTGCTGGTCTGCTCTCCCAGCACCCAACCCTCCGCTTTTCACAGCACGGGCTTGGGACCAGCCATGGCAGAGTTAAAAAAACTGAAACCTTGAAGATTGAAAATTGTTCCCTACACCCCGTCGTGACGGCTTTAAATACAGGGGCGAATTGTTTTTACAGGGCTAGTCTGCTCTGCCAGCACCTAACCCTCCTCTTTTTGCAGCACGGGCTTGGGACCAGCCATGGCAGAGTTAAAAAAACTGAAACATTGAAGATTGAAAATTGTTCCCTACACCCCGTCGTGATGGCTTGAAATATAGGGGCAAATGGTTTTTACAGGGCTGGTGTGCTCTCCAGCACCGAACCCTCCTCTTTTCTCAGCACGGGCTTGGGACCGGCCATGGCAGAGTTAAAAAAACTGAAACCTTGAAGATTGAAAATTGTTCCCCACACCCCGTCGTGACGGCTTGAAAAACAGGGGCGAATAGTTTTTACAGGGCTGGTCTGCTCTCCCAGCACCCAACCCTCCTCTTTTCGCAGCACGGGCTTGGGACCAGCCATGGCAGAGTTAAAAAAACTGAAAGCTTGAAGATTGAAAATTGTTCCCTACACCCCGTCGTGACGGCTTGAAATACAGGGGTGAATAGTTTTTACAGGGCTGGTCTGCTCTCCCACCACCTAACCCTCCTCTTTTCGCAGCACGGGCTTGGGACCGGCCATTGCAGAGTTAAAAAAACTGAAACCTTGAAGATTGAAAATTGTTCCCTTCACCCCGTCGTGACGGCTTGAAATACAGGGACGAATAGTTTTTACAGGGCTGGTCTGCTCTCCCAGCACCTAACCCTCCTCTTTTCGCAGCACGGGCTTGGGACCGGCCATGGCAGAGTTAAAAAAACTGAAACCTTGAAGATTGAAAATTGGTCCCTACACCCCGTCGTGACGGCTTGAAATACAGGGGCGAATAGTTTTTACAGGGCTGGTCTGCTCTCCCATCACCTAACCCTCCTCTTTTCGCAGCACAGGCTTGGGACCGGCCATGGCAGAGTTAAAAAAACTGAAACCTTGAAGATTGAAAATTGTTCCCTACACCCCGTCGTGATGGCTTAAAATACAGGGGCGAATAGTTTTTACAGGGCTGGTCTGCTCTCCCAGCACCTAACCCTCCTCTTTTCGCAGCACGGGCTTGGGACCGGCCATGGCAGAGTTAAAAAAACTGAAAACTTGATGATTGAAAATTGTTCCCTACACCCCGTCGTGACGGCTTGAAATACAGGGGCGAATAGTTTTTACAGTGCTGGTCTGCTCTCCCAGCACCTAACCCTCCTCTTTTCGCAGCACGGGCTTGGGACCGGCCATGGCAGAGTTAAAAAACTGAAACCTTGAAGATTGAAAATTGTTCCCTACACCCCGTCGTGACGGCTTGAAATACAGGGGCGAAAGGTTTTCACAGGGCTGGTCTGATCTCCCAGCACCCAACCCTCCTCTTTTTGCAGCACGGGCTTGGGTCCGGCCATGGCAGAGTTAAAAATCTGAAACCTTGAAGACTGAAAATTGTTCCCCACACCCCATCGTGACGGCTTGAAAAACAGGGGCGAATAATTTTTACAGTGCTGGTCTGCTCTCCCAGCACCCAACCCTCCTCTTTTCGCAGCACGGGCTTGGGACCAGCCATGGCAGAGTTAAAAAAACTGAAACCTTGAAGATTGAAAATTGTTCCCTACACCCCGTCGTGACGGCTTGAAATACAGGGGTGAATAGTTTTTACAGGGCTGGTCTGCTCTCCCACCACCTAACCCTCCTCTTTTCGCAGCACGGGCTTGGGATCGGCCATGGCAGAGTTAAAAAAACTGAAACCTTGAAGATTGAAAATTGTTCCCTTCACCCCGTCATGACGGCTTGAAATACAGGGACGAATAGTTTTTACAGGGCTGGTCTGCTCTCCCAGCACCTAACCCTCCTCTTTTCGCAGCACGGGCTTGGGACCGGCCATGGCAGAGTTAAAAAAACTGAAACCTTGAAGATTGAAAATTGTTCCCTACACCCCATCGTGACGGCTTAAAATACAGGGGCGAATAGTTTTTACAGGGCTGGTCTGCTCTCCCAGAACCTAACCCTCCTCTTTTCGCAGCACGGGCTTGGGACCGGCCATGGCAGAGTTAAAAATCTGAAACCTTGAAGACTGAAAATTGTTCCCCACACCCCATCGTGACGGCTTGAAAATCAGGGGCGAATAATTTTTACAGTGCTGGTCTGCTCTCCCAGCACCTAACCCTCCTCTTTTTGCAGCACGGGCTTGGGACCGGCCATGGCAGAGTTAAAAAACTGAAACCTTGAAGACTGAAAATTGTTCCTTACACCCCGTTGTGATGGCTTGAAATATAGGGGCAAAAGGTTTTTAAAGGGCTGGTGTGCTCTCCAGCACCGAACCCTCCTCTTTTCGCAGCACAGGCTTGGGACCGGCCATTTCAGAGTTAAAAAAACTGAAACCTTGAAGATTGAAAATTGTTCCCTACACCCCGTTGTGACGGCATTAAATACAGGGGCGAATAGTTTTTACAGGGCTGGTCTGCTCTCCCAGCACCTAACCCTCCTCTTTTCGCAGCACGGGCTTGGGACCGGCCATGGCAGAGTTAAAAAAACTGAAACCTTGAAGATTGAAAATTGTTCCCTACACCCCATCGTGATGGTTTTAAATACAGGGGCGAATAGTTTTGACAGGGCTGGTCTGCTCTCCCAGCACCTAACCCTCCTCTTTTTGCAGCACGGGCTTGGGACCAGCCATGGCAGAGTTAAAAAAACTGAAACCTTGAAGATTGAAAATTGTTCCCTACACCCCGTCGTGATGGCTTGAAATATAGGGGCAAATGGTTTTTACAGGGCTGGTGTGCTCTCCAGCACCGAACCCTCCTCTTTTCTCAGCACGGGCTTGGGACCGGCCATGGCAGAGTTAAAAAAACTGAAACCTTGAAGATTGAAAATTGTTCCCCACACCCCGTCGTGACGGCTTGAAATACAGGGGCGAATAGTTTTTACAGGGCTGGTCTGCTCTCCCAGCACCTAACCCTCCTCTTTTCGCAGCACGGGCTTGGGACCGGCCATGGCAGAGTTAAAAAAACTGAAACCTTGAAGATTGAAAATTGTTCCCTTCATCCCGTCGTGACGGCTTGAAATACAGGGACGAATAGTTTTTACAGGGCTGGTCTGCTCTCCCATCACCTAACCCTCCTCTTTTCGCAGCACAGGCTTGGGACCGGCCATGGCAGAGTTAAAAAAACTGAAACCTTGAAGATTGAAAATTGTTCCCTACACCCCGTCGTGATGGCTTAAAATACAGGGGCGAATAGTTTTTACAGGGCTGGTCTGCTCTCCCAGCACCTAACCCTCCTCTTTTCGCAGCACGGGCTTGGGACCGGCCATGGCAGAGTTAAAAAAACTGAAAACTTGATGATTGAAAATTGTTCCCTACACCCCGTCGTGACGGCTTGAAATACAGGGGCGAATAGTTTTTACAGGGCTGGTCTGCTCTCCCAGCACCTAACCCTCCTCTTTTCGCAGCACGGGCTTGGGACCGGCCATGGCAGAGTTAAAAAACTGAAACCTTGAAGATTGAAAATTGTTCCCTACACCCCGTCGTGACGGCTTGAAATACAGGGGCAAATGGTTTTTACAGGGCTGGTCTGATCTCCCTGCACCCAACCCTCCTCTTTTTGCAGCACGGGCTTGGGTCCGGCCATGGCAGAGTTAAAAATCTGAAACCTTGAAGACTGAAAATTGTTCCCCACACCCCATCGTGACGGCTTGAAAAACAGGGGCGAATAATTTTTACAGTGCTGGTCTGCTCTCCCAGCACCCAACCCTCCTCTTTTCGCAGCACGGGTTTGGGACCAGCCATGGCAGAGTTAAAAAAACTGAAACCTTGAAGATTGAAAATTGTTCCCTACACCCCGTCGTGACGGCTTGAAATACAGGGGTGAATAGTTTTTACAGGGCTGGTCTGCTCTCCCACCACCTAACCCTCCTCTTTTCGCAGCACGGGCTTGGGATCGGCCATGGCAGAGTTAAAAAAACTGAAACCTTGAAGATTGAAAATTGTTCCCTTCACCCCGTCATGACGGCTTGAAATACAGGGACGAATAGTTTTTACAGGGCTGGTCTGCTCTCCCAGCACCTAACCCTCCTCTTTTCGCAGCACGGGCTTGGGACCGGCCATGGCAGAGTTAAAAAAACTGAAACCTTGAAGATTGAAAATTGTTCCCTACACCCCGTCGTGATGGCTTGAAATACAGGGGCGAATAGTTTTTACAGGGCTGGTCTGCTCTCCCATCACCTAACCCTCCTCTTTTCGCAGCACGGGCTTGGGACCGGCCATGGCAGAGTTAAAAAAACTGAAACCTTGAAGATTGAAAATTGTTCCCTACACCCCGTCGTGACAGCTTAAAATACAGGGGCGAATAGTTTTTACAGGGCTGGTCTGCTCTCCCAGCACCTAACCCTCCTCTTTTCGCAGCATGGGCTTGGGACCGGCTATTGCAGAGTTAAAAAAACTGAAACCTTGAAGATTGAAAATTGTTCCCTACACCCCGTCAAGACGGCTTGAAATACAGGGGCGAATAGTTTTTACAGGGCTGGTCTGCTCTCCCAGCACCTAACCCTCCTCTTTTCGCAGCACGGGCTTGGGACCGGCCATGGCAGAGTTAAAAAAACTGAAACCTTGAAGATTGAAAATTGTTCCCTACACCCCATCGTGACGGCTTAAAATACAGGGGCGAATAGTTTTTACAGGGCTGGTCTGCTCTCCCAGAACCTAACCCTCCTCTTTTCGCAGCACGGGCTTGGGACCGGCCATGGCAGAGTTAAAAATCTGAAACCTTGAAGACTGAAAATTGTTCCCCACACCCCATCGTGACGGCTTGAAAATCAGGGGCGAATAATTTTTTCAGTGCTGGTCTGCTCTCCCAGCACCTAACCCTCCTCTTTTTGCAGCACGGGCTTGGGACCGGCCATGGCAGAGTTAAAAAAACTGAAACCTTGAAGATTGAAAATTGTTCCCTACACCCCGTTGTGACGGCTTTAAATACAGGGGCGAATAGTTTTTACAGGGCTGGTCTGCTCTCCCAGCACCTAACCCTCCTCTTTTCGCAGCACGGGCTTGGGACCGGCCATGGCAGAGTTAAAAAAACTGAAACCTTGAAGATTGAAAATTGTTCCCTACACCCCGTCGTGACGGCTTTAAATACAGGGGCGAATAGTTTTGACAGGGCTGGTCTGCTCTCCCAGCACCTAACCCTCCTCTTTTTGCAGCACGGGCTTGGGACCAGCCATGGCAGAGTTAAAAAAACTGAAACCTTGAAGATTGAAAATTGTTCCCTACACCCCGTCGTGATGGCTTGAAATATAGGGGCAAATGGTTTTTACAGGGCTGGTGTGCTCTCCAGCACTGAACCCTCCTCTTTTCTCAGCACGGGCTTGGGACCGGCCATGGCAGAGTTAAAAAAACTGAAACCTTGAAGATTGAAAATTGTTCCCCACACCCCGTCGTGACGGCTTGAAATACAGGGGCGAATAGTTTTTACAGGGCTGGTCTGCTCTCCCAGCACCTAACCCTCCTCTTTTTGCAGCACGGGCTTGGGACCGGCCATGGCAGAGTTAAAAAAACTGAAACCTTGAAGATTGAAAATTGTTCCCTTCATCCCGTCGTGACGGCTTGAAATACAGGGACGAATAGTTTTTACAGGGCTGGTCTGCTCTCCCAGCACCTAACCCTCCTCTTTTCGCAGCACGGGCTTGGGACCGGCCATGGCAGAGTTAAAAAAACTGAAACCTTGAAGATTGAAAATTGTTACCTACACCCCGTCGTGACGGCTTGAAATAACGGGGCGAATAGTTTTTACAGGGCTGGTCTGCTCTCCCATCACCTAACCCTCCTCTTTTCGCAGCAAGGGCTTGGGACCGGCCATGGCAGAGTTAAAAAAACTGAAACCTTGAAGATTGAAAATTGTTCCCTACACCCCATCGTGACGGCTTAAAATACAGGGGCGAATAGTTTTTACAGGGCTGGTCTGCTCTCCCAGCACCTAACCCTCCTCTTTTCACAGCACGGGCTTGGGACCGGCCATGGCAGAGTTAAAATAACTGAAACCTTGAAGATTGAAAATGGTTCCCTACACCCCGTCGTGACAGCTTGAAATACAGGGGCGAATAGTTTTTTGCAGGGCTGGTCTGCTCTTCCAGCACTTAACCCTCCTCTTTTCGCAGCACGGGCTTGGGACCGGCCATGGCAGAGTTAAAAAAACTGAAACCTTGAAGATTGAAAATTGTTCCCTACACCCCATCGTGACGGCTTGAAATACAGGGGCGAATAGTTTTTACAAGGCTGGTCTGCTCTCCCAGCACCTAACCTTCCTCTTTTCGCAGCACGGGCTTGGGACCGTCCATGGCAGAGTTAAAAAAACTGAAACCTTGATGATTGAAAATTGTTCCCTACACCCCGTCGTGACGGCTTGAAATACAGGGGCAAATAGTTTTTACAGGGCTGGCCTGCTCTCCCAGCACCTAACCCTCCTCTTTTCGCAGCACGGGCTTGGGACCGGCCATGGCAGAGTTAAAAAAAACTGAAACCTTGAAGATTGAAAATTGTTCCCTACACCCCGTCGTGACGGCTTAAAATACAGGGGCGAATAGTTTTTACTGGGCTGGCCTGCTCTCCCAGCACCTAACCCTCCTCTTTTCGCAGCACAGGCTTGGGACCGGCCATGGCAGATTTAAAAATCTGAAACCTTGAAGACTGAAAATTGTTCCCCACACCCCATCATGACGGCTTGAAAAACAGGGGCGAATAATTTTTACAGTGCTGGTCTGCTCTCCCAGCACCTAACCCTCCTCTTTTTGCAGCACGGGCTTGGGACCGGCCATGGCAGAGTTAAAAAACTGAAACCTTGAAGATTGAAAATTGTTCCCTACACCCAGTCGTGATGGCTTGAAATATAGGGGCAAATGGTTTTTACAGGGCTGGTGTGCTCTCCAGCACCGAACCCTCCTCTTTTCTCAGCACGGGCTTGGGACCGGCCATGGCAGAGTTAAAAAACTGAAACCTTGATGATTGAAAATTGTTCCCCACACCCCGTCGTGACGGCTTGAAATACAGGGGTGAATAGTTTTTACAGGGCTGGTCTGCTCTCCCAGCACCTAACCCTCCTCTTTTCGCAGCACGGGCTTGGGACCGGCCATGGCAGAGTTAAAGAAACTGAAACCTTGAAGATTGAAAATTGTTCCCTTCACCCCGTCGTGACGGCTTGAAATACAGGGACGAATAGTTTTTACAGGGCTGGTCTGCTCTCCCAGCACCTAACCCTCCTCTTTTCGCAGCACGGGCTTGGGACCGGCCATGGCAGAGTTAAAAAAAACTTAAACCTTGAAGATTGAAAATTGTTCCCTACACCCCGTCGTGACGGCTTGAAATACAGGGGCGAATAGTTCTTACAGGGCTGGTCTGCTCTCCCAGCACCTAACCCTCCTCTTTTCGCAGCACGGGCTTGGGACCGGCCATGGCAGAGTTAAAAAAACTGAAACCTCGATGATTGAAAATTGGTCCCTACATCCCATCGTGACGGCTTGAAATACAGGGGCGAATAGTTTTTACAGGGCTGGTCTGCTCTCCCAGCACCTAACCCTCCTCTTTTCGCAGCACGGGCTTGGGACCGGCCATGGCAGAGTTAAAAAAACTGAAACCTTGAAGATTGAAAATTGTTCCCTACACCCCGTCGTGACGGCTTGAAATACAGGGGCGAATGGTTTTTACAGGGCTGGTCTGATCTCCCTGCACCCAACCCTCCTCTTTTCGCAGCACGGGCTTGGGACCGGCCATGACAGAGTTAAAAATCTGAAACCTTGAAGACTGAAAATTGTTCCCCACACCCCATCGTGACGCTTGAAAAACAGGGGCGAATAATTTTTACAGTGCTGGTCTGCTCTCCCAGCACCCAACCCTCCGCTTTTCACAGCACGGGCTTGGGACCAGCCATGGCAGAGTTAAAAAAACTGAAACCTTGAAGATTGAAAATTGTTCCCTACACCCCGTCATGACGGCTTTAAATACAGGGGCGAATTGTTTTTACAGGGCTAGTCTGCTCTGCCAGCACCTAACCCTCCTCTTTTTGCAGCACGGGCTTGGGACCAGCCATGGCAGAGTTAAAAAAACTGAAACATTGAAGATTGAAAATTGTTCCCTACACCCCGTCGTGATGGCTTGAAATATAGGGGCAAATGGTTTTTACAGGGCTGGTGTGCTCTCCAGCACCGAACCCTCCTCTTTTCTCAGCACGGGCTTGAGACCGGCCATGGCAGAGTTAAAAAAACTGAAACCTTGAAGATTGAAAATTGTTCCCCACACCCCGTCGTGACGGCTTGAAATACAGGGGCGAATAGTTTTTACAGGGCTGGTCTGCTCTCCCAGCACCTAACCCTCCTCTTTTCGCAGCACGGGCTTGGGACCGGCCATGGCAGAGTTAAAAAAACTGAAACCTTGAAGATTGAAAATTGTTCCCTTCACCCCGTCGTGACGGCTTGAAATACAGGGACGAATAGTTTTTACAGGGCTGGTCTGCTCTCCCAGCACCTAACCCTCCTCTTTTCGCAGCACGGGCTTGGGACCGGCCATGGCAGAGTTAAAAAAACTGAAACATTGAAAATTGTTCCCTACACCCCGTCGTGACGGCTTGAAATACAGGGGCGAATAGTTTTTACAGGGCTGGTGTGCTCTCCAGCACCGAACCCTCCTCTTTTCTCAGCACGGGCTTGGGACCGGCCATGGCAGAGTTAAAAAACTGAAACCTTGAAGATTGAAAATTGTTCCCCAAACCCTGTCGTGACGGCTTGAAATACAGGGGCGAATAGTTTTTACAGGGCTGGTCTGCTCTCCCAGCACCTAACCCTCCTCTTTTCGCAGCACGGGCTTGGGACCGGCCATGGCAGAGTTAAAAAAACTGAAACCTTGAAGATTGAAAATTGTTCCCTACACCCCGTCGTGATGGCTTGAAATATAGGGGCAAATGGTTTTTACAGGGCTGGTGTGCTCTCCAGCACCGAACCCTCCTCTTTTCTCAGCACGGGCTTGGGACCGGCCATGGCAGAGTTAAAAAAACTGAAACCTTGAAGATTGAAAATTGTTCCCCACACCCCGTCGTGACGGCTTGAAATACAGGGGCGAATAGTTTTTACAGGTCTGGTCTGCTCTCCCAGCACCTAACCCTCCTCTTTTCGCAGCACGGGCTTGGGACCGGCCATGGCAGAGTTAAAAAACTGAAACCTTGAAGATTGAAAATTGTTCCCTTCACCCCGTCGTGACGGCTTGAAATACAGGGACGAATAGTTTTTACAGGGCTGGTCTGCTCTCCCAGCACCTAACCCTCCTCTTTTCGCAGCACGGGCTTGGGACCGGCCATGGCAGAGTTAAAAAAACTGAAACCTTGAAGATTGAAAATTGTTACCTACACCCCGTCGTGACGGCTTGAAATAACGGGGCGAATAGTTTTTACAGGGCTGGTCTGCTCTCCCATCACCTAACCCTCCTCTTTTCGCAGCAAGGGCTTGGGACCGGCCATGGCAGAGTTAAAAAAACTGAAACCTTGAAGATTGAAAATTGTTCCCTACACCCCATCGTGACGGCTTAAAATACAGGGGCGAATAGTTTTTACAGGGCTGGTCTGCTCTCCCAGCACCTAACCCTCCTCTTTTCACAGCACGGGCTTGGGACCGGCCATGGCAGAGTTAAAATAACTGAAACCTTGAAGATTGAAAATGGTTCCCTACACCCCGTCGTGACGGCTTGAAATACAGGGGCGAATAGTTTTTTGCAGGGCTGGTCTGCTCTTCCAGCACTTAACCCTCCTCTTTTCGCAGCACGGGCTTGGGACCGGCCATGGCAGAGTTTAAAAAACTGAAACCTTGAAGATTGAAAATTGTTCCCCACACCCCATCGTGACGGCTTGAAATACAGGGGCGAATAGTTTTTACAAGACTGTTCTGCTCTCCCAGCACCTAACCTTCCTCTTTTCGCAGCACGGGCTTGGGACCGTCCATGGCAGAGTTAAAAAAACTGAAACCTTGATGATTGAAAATTGTTCCCTACACCCCGTCGTGACGGCTTGAAATACAGGGGCGAATAGTTTTTACAGGGCTGGTCTGCTCTCCCAGCACCTAACCCTCCTCTTTTCGCAGCACGGGCTTGGGACCGGCCATGGCAGAGTTAAAAAACTGAAACCTTGAAGATTGAAAATTGTTCCCTACACCCCGTCGTGACGGCTTGAAATACAGGGGCGAATGGTTTTTACAGGGCTGGTCTGATCTCCCTGCACTGATAGGGTTGAAATAATGACTTAGAGTTCCACTTTAATTGTTTCTGTTTTTTTCTTACCTGTGTACGTATCAATTGTTCTATTTAAATTGTTTGTGCTCCTTTCTTACCTGTGTACGTATCAATTGTTCTATTTAAGTTGTTTGTGCTCCTTTCTTACCTGTGTACGTATCAATTGTTCTATCAATCTGTATCTAGATGGAATTTGGAACTGCTGAATAATCATTACATGTTCGCTGATGAGAAACTCTTTGTACCTTAACCTCATTTGGTAATGCCGATAAGATTACTGCTTTTGGAACTGCCTATAAAAGAAGTAAAGGGAGCAGTCCTTTTTTGGATGCTCAGAACTGTGATACAGACATACCTGACTCCGTGTCATTATTCTTATAGAAGCAATAATTTGGCAAAGCAATATAAACTTAAGCAACTTGTTTAAAAGTTGAACCTAACATTTTGGCGCCCGAACAGGGACTCACCGATGATACTACAAGAGGTGGACGAACGCGGCTGACGGAACAAAAAGGAATAGGCATTCCGGGAATCACAGATCAAAAAACCTGCGCAGGTAAGAAAAAGCTTTATTTTTCTTATATTCTGTGCTCCCCTGATTTGTGCCTATCCGTTCTGTCAGTTACGGTTCTCCTGGTTTTAAAACACCAGCCTCTGTAGTGGTGAGTCTAGAATTACTGCATATTTTAGTTTATATTGCTGGAATTATTTGTTTGTTTTGTTATCTGTGTTTGTCTTGTCTGTCTTGTTGAGAAAGTGAATGAGCCTTGTCAAGGATGGTATGAGTTAGAAGGGGATTGCCGAACTAAGCAACGGAATGCGCCTTACCTCACACGATTGGGAACCTGAGGGCTTGTGAGCTTGGGGGTCTGACGCTTATGCTTAACCTCACATCTAACTCACAAACCATAGACGGGTTGAGAGTATAAGCCCTGTCTGCTCCATAAAGCAGGGATAAGAGTGTATGAGAGGGATTCCCAGATACGGGGAGGGAATAAGGTCTCAACAAAGTCCCGAGATCTAGTCGGATACCTGGCCACTTAAAGGAATGCTTGTATATGTTGTAGCCGCATTTTTGTATATATTGTAGCCGCATTCTGGTTTGTTATTGGGCTAGCATATAAAGTAATTATTTATTATTGGGCTAGCATATAAAGTAATTCGGTTTCAGAAATCTCATTCCGGAGAGGTTTCTAGAATTCTAGCACCCTAGGAGGAAGGCAACGAGGAACTAGTGTAACTTAGCTGGTTTGCTATTGGGCTAGCATATAAAGTAATTATTCATTCTTGTATATGTTGTAGCCGCATTATATTGTACACTAAGTGTCCCACACGCTACCTAGGCAGGACTGTTAGAATGGGCCAGAGGAACACAAAACCCCGTCAGGGAATTGTGGCGCACTATACGGTGCCACAGATAATTAAGAACATTTATGGGAAAACCGAAGCACAGGACTTAAAGGATGTCCTTCGTAAATTTAAGGTGAAAGGAGCAGCGGGCTTAGACCCGGATGTATGGAGTGAAATAAAAAGGGACAGACAAGGAGAGGTGTTAGAGAAGCAATGGATGCGTCAGGTTCAATGCTTAATTAAGGTCTCAAATAGAGCGAAAGAAGAGGGGTGGAAGTATAATCCAGATTGTGATGGTTGGGATATGAAAGATAGAAGAACAAAAAATGTCGAGGCTCCCAGCTCAGCTATCCCACCCCCATACACTGACGTAGAACGCAAACCACACAAGATATATCCGGTACTTGAGGGGAGAGGATGGGTTTGTCAGGATTGTGGAGCACAAAACCCAGAATGGGCAGTAGAATGTGTGCATTGTGGGGCACAAAAACCTCATCCAGAAACTGTAGCTCCCGTACGCACTGATATACGCATTGTTCAGGTAAACAATCCAGAATTTGGACAAGCAGCCCATCCAAATGCCCCGCCTACTGTCACTCGTAGAATGCAAATAAGGACTTGGGCACCATGGTCGGCAGACACCCTTATGGCATTAATACAGAGCGCCCCAGACCCGGTAGCAAAGCCAGCTGCTTTTTGTAGATTTGTGACACAGTTAATGAATACACATGAAGCGACCTGGCAGGATGGGGAGGATCTATGCAGACACAAAATGACTCTGACCCTGTTTAACCAGTTTATGACAGAAATAGGTCCACACAGACCTGCAGGACAAGTTGATGGGGATGGCAATTTAGAGACAGGACATGTCAGACATATAGACTCAAGGGCCCCTTTTATTGCTAGATTAGAAGCTTTTTGTTAGGCAAAACAACAGGAGAGGGGGTCCATATCACCCATGAAGCAAATGCCAGGACAGACTGTATCGGAATTTTACTTATCTATGGAAAGTATGATGGCAGATGAGGGATTGGACTTGGCCCTGCCAGTCACAATCCGAGCCTTCAATAGACAATTTATGGAGGGATTAATTCCACAGATAAGTGAGAGACTGAAAGCCTGCACACCAGAGTGGAGGGCAACTAGAGATAGAGGGACGTTGTTACAAAAAGCGCAAGGCATAGAGGCGGACTTAGCAGAAACCAAAGGGAGGAAATCTCATGCTATCAACGCACTCGAGGGTCCCCAAGAGCAAGGTAGAGGTTCCTTTCGCAAACCCCTTACCTGTCACTACTGTAACAAGATTGGTCACATCAGACGCAACTGTAAGAAAAGAATAAGGGATGAAGGAGAGGAAGGTGTTGATTCTCCAGTTAATCAGAGAAGGAACCAGCCCAGGGACAACAAAAATAGTCATATCAGGCAGCAGGGAGATGGTCCACGAGCATGACTCACCCCGGTTTTAGAAAAATCCAAAACAACAATGCTTAAGACAAATATAACGGTTGGTAATAAGAAAATCTCTTGTTTAGTCGATACAGGAGCTTCACGCTCGTTACTTTCTGACTCTGAACTACTCCCTGGCCAAAAATCACCTGACACTTTACTAATAACTGGATATGATGGCATTTTAGCCGACGCCCCGCTTACAAAACCTCTGAAAGTTAAAGTAGGAAACCACATGTTCCTTTCACGCTTTCTGGTATCCAGAGGAGCCCCCACTAATTTGTTAGGAGCTGACATTTTGCAGAAAATAGGAGCTAACATTACCTATCACCCAGATGGCACTGTCACCTTAGCTATAGGGGATAATCAAGAACACATGGAGATGTGTAACCTGATACAATACCTAGAGGAGGAATCGGAATTGTCCGGCACACCTCCTTCAGACTTAGATCAGATTTTGTCGTCCCTTCCAGGAGAACTATGGGAAAAACATCCAGCTGATGTTGGACTTTTGCCCATACCTCCGGTTACCCTACAGCTGATTCCAGGAGCAGTGCTTCCCCAACAAAAGCAGTATCCACTTAGTGCACCCCAAGAGACGGCCATAGAAATGCAGGTCCAATCCTTCTTAAAAAGTGGAGTTCTAAAAGAGGTAAAATCACCGGCAAACACTCCCTTGTACCCGGTTAAAAAGAAATCAGTAGCCGGTAATCCGGTTAAGTATAGAATGGTCCAAGACCTTAGAGCGGTCAACAAAATACTAGCCCCGATGACACCTTTAGTACCCAATCCACATACATTACTGTCACAAATACCATCAACCAGTATGTACTTTACGGTTATAGATTTAGCGAATGCTTTCTTTTCCGTCCCGCTTGCTGAAGAATGCCAACTTTGGTTCGCATTTTCAATAAAAAATCGGCAACTAACCTGGACACGCCTACCTCAGGGTATGGCGCATTCACCTACCTTGTATTCGCAAGCATTGCAAACGGTGTTGGGAGAATGGGTACCACCAGATTCCTGTGTATTGTTACAATATGTGGATGATTTATTGTTATGCTGCCCTGACAAAGAAACTTGTTTGGCCACCACCCTTAATTTGTTGCGATTTTTGGCAGAAAAAGGTTGCAAGGTTAATAAGAAAAAGTTACAAGTGTGTCAGGAAAAAGTTATCTTTTTGGGACATTGTATATCACAGGGTACGAGACATCTCACTGAGGAGAGGGTTCAAGTGATAAAGGGAATGTTACCCCCACGGAATTTCAAACAATTGCGTATGTTTTTAGGTATCATGTCATATTGTAGACAGTGGATACCACATGCTAGCGCTTTGATGCAGCCATTATACGATTGTTTGAAAATTGTACCGTATATGCTTACAGAAATAGCTTATGAGTCGTTTATCACTTTGAAAAAGTTGTTGATTTCTGCCCCGGCTATTGGTATACCAGATTACACCAAGATATTTAATCTGTACATTGCTGAGATCACTGGACACGCCACAGGTGTTCTGACACAGGCACATGTAAAACAAAGACCAGTCGCTTACTTTTCAGCAGCATTAGATCCAGTATCTAGAGGTTCACCGTCTTGTGTACGGGCGGTAGCTGCAGTGTCAATTATCATAGATAAGTCATCAGAGATTGTTCTAGACAATCCAGTCGTAGTGCATACCACACATGACATACATGCAATCTTGTCTCAGGTACAGCCCAAACACATTTCAATGGCTAGGCAATTAAGATTACAGTGTACTTTACTCTTACCTCCAAATGTTACTTTTCAGCGCTGTACAACCTTAAATTTGGCCACCTTTTTGCCTCTTCAGTCACCAGATTTGGCAAGGGGGAATGATAGTACTAATAGTACTAGTGAGAAAAGAAATGAGGACACTGACACTCTTTTGTTTAAAGAAGTAGATCAGCACGATTGTTTTCAGCTCATGGAACAGGAGACAATGGGATTCCCACACGTTACAGATACACCAATTTTAAACGCTGAGTACACCTTGTATATAGATGGTAGTAGGTTTGCTGATGACAAGGGTAAATATCACACAGGGTATGCTGTAGTGACTGATACGCAGGTAATTGAAGCACAGGCCTTACCAGCCCACATGTCAGCACAGGAAGCAGAATTAAAAGCTTTAGAACAAGCCCTAGAATACTTAAAAGAACGAGAAGGGAATATTTACACTGACTCTGCCTACGCTTATGGTGTAGCGCACGATTATGGCCACATATGGAGGGCTAGAGGTTATCTGACAGCAGCAGGTACACCTGTAAAACATGGAGAAGGGATTAAGAGAGTCCTGAACAATCTTCAAAAGGTTAAACGAGTAGCCATTATGAAGATAGCGGCACACACGAGCGCAAAAACAATTGAGGCAAAAGGAAATGCATTTGCAGATTTGACTGCAAAACAGGCAGCTCTAGGGGAAGGAAGCCCTGAGACCTTAGCAGCGGTAGAGGTGAGTATCCCAGAACCAACATGGCAGCAGCTGAGTAAATTACAGGAGCAAGCAGGGGAGAGCGAGAAAGATAAGTGGGTCAGGATGGGAGCAGCACCAGACCTTGACAATGTATGGAGGGAAGGAGGCAAAATATGCCTGCCTGCCTCTCTGTACCCAGAAATGGCAGCGGCAGTTCACCTACCCACACACGTCAGTTCCAATTCCATGTATAGGATTGTGAACCAAGGATGGCTCGCCCCTGGATTCAGTAGCACTGCAAGAAACTACTGTGCAGCCTGCCAAATCTGTCTCCTGAATAACCCAGGACAGAGAGTAAAAACCCCATGTAAACACCAGGTCCGGGCCCAATACCCCTTCCAGAGACTGCAAATTGATTACATACAAATGCCTAAGAGCGGCCCTTTGAATTTGTCCTCGTGTGTATCGATTTATTCTCAGGTTGGCCCGAAAGTTATCCAGTAAAATCGGCTACAGCTAAAGCCACAGCTAAGAAACTGATCACTGAGTTAATACCTAGGTTTGGTCTTCCTGAAACCATAGAATCAGATAGGGGGACACACTTTACAGGAGAAATCATGCAGAATGTGATGACCATGTTAGGGGTTCAACAAAGTTTTCACACCCCTTACCACCCACAGAGTTCAGGATCAGTGGAGAGAGTAAATGGGACAATAAAGTTAAAAATACAAAAAGCCATGCAAGAGTTAAACAAGCCTTGGCCAGAATGCCTGCCTTTGGCTTTGTTCTCTATAAGGTACACTCCAACAGGAAAGACAGGATTATCCCCATATGAGATACTTTTTGGGAATGCACCTAGATTGGGTTTATACTTTCCACAGAGTATGCAATTGCAATGTGATAGTTTGACTGCATATGTGATACAATTACAACAACGTCTAACTAAGATCCACAAAAGTGTGTATTCTTCTCTTCCAGACCCTAATTCAATAACAGGTACACATACTCTGCTACCAGGGGATTATGTATATGTGAAGAAACACACCAGAAAGACATTGGAACCCAGGTTTGAAGGTCCTTACCAAGTACTCTTGACCACAGCCACCTCAGTAAAGCTGGAAGGAAAACCTACCTGGATACATGCATCACATTGCAAGAAACAACCCGAGAAAACAACATGATGAAATATCTACTTACAGATTTTTTGTTGAAGATTGTTGTTTTACAAATATATGCATGGACTCCTGGTATTAATGTACTTGAAGTAGAGGAAACAACAACTTTCAAATGGGCTATAGATGATCCTAAAGTAGCAAATTATTATTGACAAAGGTAGACTAGTACATCTTTCCTCACAGATACAACAGGATACTGCACCACATTGGTGGGATATATTTAGTGGAATGTCTTCTACACCAACCAATACCTTTCACTGGTTGTTAAGTCCAATGGTAATTATTATTCTAATATTAATATCACTTACAATCACGAATATATGTGTATACAGGAAAATAAATAGGAAAATTAGGAGAATAGACAGGGTATACTGATAAGTGTGTATTGACATCACCCTACTCCTATAAAACTCCTCTTCTTGAATTTTAAGATGTTGGTAATACCTAGGGGGATGGGTTCTACCCCTCTGACAACTCGCGGTCAGGGAAAGGACTCTGGGGAAAAACTGACTAGAACTTATTCATGAGGACCCAGGGGGAAGGAGAGGATGATGTCAAAGGGGGAAATTGATAGGGTTGAAATAATGACTTAGAGTTCCACTTTAATTGTTTCTGTTTTTTTCTTACCTGTGTACGTATCAATTGTTCTATTTAAATTGTTTGTGCTCCTTTCTTACCTGTGTACGTATCAATTGTTCTATTTAAGTTGTTTGTGCTCCTTTCTTACCTGTGTACGTATCAATTGTTCTATCAATCTGTATCTAGATGGAATTTGGAACTGCTGAATAATCATTACATGTTCGCTGATGAGAAACTCTTTGTACCTTAACCTCATTTGGTAATGCCGATAAGATTACTGCTTTTGGAACTGCCTATAAAAGAAGTAAAGGGAGCAGTCCTTTTTTGGATGCTCAGAACTGTGATACAGACATACCTGACTCCGTGTCATTATTCTTATAGAAGCAATAATTTGGCAAAGCAATATAAACTTAAGCAACTTGTTTAAAAGTTGAACCTAACCCAACCCTCCTCTTTTTGCAGCACGGGCTTGGGTCCGGCCATGGCAGAGTTAAAAATCTGAAACCTTGAAGACTGAAAATTGTTCCCCACACCCCATCATGACAGCTTGAAAAACAGGGGCGAATAATTTTTACAGTGCTGGTCTGCTCTCCCAGCACCCAACCCTCCTCTTTTCGCAGCACGGGCTTGGGACCAGCCATGGCAGAGTTAAAAAAACTGAAAGCTTGAAGATTGAAAATTGTTCCCTATACCCCGTCGTGATGGCTTAAAATACAGGGGCGAATAGTTTTTACAGGGCTGGTCTGCTCTCCCAGCACCTAACCCTCCTCTTTTTGCAGCACGGGCTTGGGACCGGCCATGGCAGAGTTAAAAAAACTGAAACATTGAAGATTGAAAATTGTTCCCTACACCCCGTCGTGATGGCTTGAAATATAGGGGCAAATGGTTTTTACAGGGCTGGTGTGCTCTCCAGCACCGAACCCTCCTCTTTTCTCAGCACGGGCTTGAGACCGGCCATGGCAGAGTTAAAAAAACTGAAACCTTGAAGATTGAAAATTGTTCCCCACACCCCGTCGTGACGGCTTGAAATACAGGGGCGAATAGTTTTTACAGGGCTGGTCTGCTCTCCCAGCACCTAACCCTCCTCTTTTCGCAGCACGGGCTTGGGACCGGCCATGGCAGAGTTAAAAAAACTGAAACCTTGAAGATTGAAAATTGTTCCCTTCACCCCGTCGTGACGGCTTGAAATACAGGGACGAATAGTTTTTACAGGGCTGGTCTGCTCTCCCAGCACCTAACCCTCCTCTTTTCGCAGCACGGGCTTGGGACCGGCCATGGCAGAGTTAAAAAAACTGAAACATTGAAAATTGTTCCCTACACCCCGTCGTGACGGCTTGAAATACAGGGGCGAATAGTTTTTACAGGGCTGGTGTGCTCTCCAGCACCGAACCCTCCTCTTTTCTCAGCACGGGCTTGGGACCGGCCATGGCAGAGTTAAAAAACTGAAACCTTGAAGATTGAAAATTGTTCCCCAAACCCTGTCGTGACGGCTTGAAATACAGGGGCGAATAGTTTTTACAGGGCTGGTCTGCTCTCCCAGCACCTAACCCTCCTCTTTTCGCAGCACGGGCTTGGGACCGGCCATGGCAGAGTTAAAAAAACTGAAACCTTGAAGATTGAAAATTGTTCCCTACACCCCGTCGTGATGGCTTGAAATATAGGGGCAAATGGTTTTTACAGGGCTGGTGTGCTCTCCAGCACCGAACCCTCCTCTTTTCTCAGCACGGGCTTGGGACCGGCCATGGCAGAGTTAAAAAAACTGAAACCTTGAAGATTGAAAATTGTTCCCCACACCCCGTCGTGACGGCTTGAAATACAGGGGCGAATAGTTTTTACAGGTCTGGTCTGCTCTCCCAGCACCTAACCCTCCTCTTTTCGCAGCACGGGCTTGGGACCGGCCATGGCAGAGTTAAAAAACTGAAACCTTGAAGATTGAAAATTGTTCCCTTCACCCCGTCGTGACGGCTTGAAATACAGGGACGAATAGTTTTTACAGGGCTGGTCTGCTCTCCCAGCACCTAACCCTCCTCTTTTCGCAGCACGGGCTTGGGACCGGCCATGGCAGAGTTAAAAAAACTGAAACCTTGAAGATTGAAAATTGTTACCTACACCCCGTCGTGACGGCTTGAAATAACGGGGCGAATAGTTTTTACAGGGCTGGTCTGCTCTCCCATCACCTAACCCTCCTCTTTTCGCAGCAAGGGCTTGGGACCGGCCATGGCAGAGTTAAAAAAACTGAAACCTTGAAGATTGAAAATTGTTCCCTACACCCCATCGTGACGGCTTAAAATACAGGGGCGAATAGTTTTTACAGGGCTGGTCTGCTCTCCCAGCACCTAACCCTCCTCTTTTCACAGCACGGGCTTGGGACCGGCCATGGCAGAGTTAAAATAACTGAAACCTTGAAGATTGAAAATGGTTCCCTACACCCCGTCGTGACGGCTTGAAATACAGGGGCGAATAGTTTTTTGCAGGGCTGGTCTGCTCTTCCAGCACTTAACCCTCCTCTTTTCGCAGCACGGGCTTGGGACCGGCCATGGCAGAGTTTAAAAAACTGAAACCTTGAAGATTGAAAATTGTTCCCCACACCCCATCGTGACGGCTTGAAATACAGGGGCGAATAGTTTTTACAAGACTGTTCTGCTCTCCCAGCACCTAACCTTCCTCTTTTCGCAGCACGGGCTTGGGACCGTCCATGGCAGAGTTAAAAAAACTGAAACCTTGATGATTGAAAATTGTTCCCTACACCCCGTCGTGACGGCTTGAAATACAGGGGCGAATA
This sequence comes from Aquarana catesbeiana, assembly GCF_042186555.1. NCBI lineage: Eukaryota > Metazoa > Chordata > Amphibia > Anura > Ranidae > Aquarana > Aquarana catesbeiana. Next base: position 632,995,420 of record NC_133324.1, read on the forward strand.
GTTTTTACAGGGCTGGTCTGCTCTCCCAGCACCTAACCCTCCTCTTTTCGCAGCACGGGCTTGGGACCGGCCATGGCAGAGTTAAAAAACTGAAACCTTGAAGATTGAAAATTGTTCCCTACACCCCGTCGTGACGGCTTGAAATACAGGGGCGAATGGTTTTTACAGGGCTGGTCTGATCTCCCTGCACTGATAGGGTTGAAATAATGACTTAGAGTTCCACTTTAATTGTTTCTGTTTTTTTCTTACCTGTGTACGTATCAATTGTTCTATTTAAATTGTTTGTGCTCCTTTCTTACCTGTGTACGTATCAATTGTTCTATTTAAGTTGTTTGTGCTCCTTTCTTACCTGTGTACGTATCAATTGTTCTATCAATCTGTATCTAGATGGAATTTGGAACTGCTGAATAATCATTACATGTTCGCTGATGAGAAACTCTTTGTACCTTAACCTCATTTGGTAATGCCGATAAGATTACTGCTTTTGGAACTGCCTATAAAAGAAGTAAAGGGAGCAGTCCTTTTTTGGATGCTCAGAACTGTGATACAGACATACCTGACTCCGTGTCATTATTCTTATAGAAGCAATAATTTGGCAAAGCAATATAAACTTAAGCAACTTGTTTAAAAGTTGAACCTAACATTTTGGCGCCCGAACAGGGACTCACCGATGATACTACAAGAGGTGGACGAACGCGGCTGACGGAACAAAAAGGAATAGGCATTCCGGGAATCACAGATCAAAAAACCTGCGCAGGTAAGAAAAAGCTTTATTTTTCTTATATTCTGTGCTCCCCTGATTTGTGCCTATCCGTTCTGTCAGTTACGGTTCTCCTGGTTTTAAAACACCAGCCTCTGTAGTGGTGAGTCTAGAATTACTGCATATTTTAGTTTATATTGCTGGAATTATTTGTTTGTTTTGTTATCTGTGTTTGTCTTGTCTGTCTTGTTGAGAAAGTGAATGAGCCTTGTCAAGGATGGTATGAGTTAGAAGGGGATTGCCGAACTAAGCAACGGAATGCGCCTTACCTCACACGATTGGGAACCTGAGGGCTTGTGAGCTTGGGGGTCTGACGCTTATGCTTAACCTCACATCTAACTCACAAACCATAGACGGGTTGAGAGTATAAGCCCTGTCTGCTCCATAAAGCAGGGATAAGAGTGTATGAGAGGGATTCCCAGATACGGGGAGGGAATAAGGTCTCAACAAAGTCCCGAGATCTAGTCGGATACCTGGCCACTTAAAGGAATGCTTGTATATGTTGTAGCCGCATTTTTGTATATATTGTAGCCGCATTCTGGTTTGTTATTGGGCTAGCATATAAAGTAATTATTTATTATTGGGCTAGCATATAAAGTAATTCGGTTTCAGAAATCTCATTCCGGAGAGGTTTCTAGAATTCTAGCACCCTAGGAGGAAGGCAACGAGGAACTAGTGTAACTTAGCTGGTTTGCTATTGGGCTAGCATATAAAGTAATTATTCATTCTTGTATATGTTGTAGCCGCATTATATTGTACACTAAGTGTCCCACACGCTACCTAGGCAGGACTGTTAGAATGGGCCAGAGGAACACAAAACCCCGTCAGGGAATTGTGGCGCACTATACGGTGCCACAGATAATTAAGAACATTTATGGGAAAACCGAAGCACAGGACTTAAAGGATGTCCTTCGTAAATTTAAGGTGAAAGGAGCAGCGGGCTTAGACCCGGATGTATGGAGTGAAATAAAAAGGGACAGACAAGGAGAGGTGTTAGAGAAGCAATGGATGCGTCAGGTTCAATGCTTAATTAAGGTCTCAAATAGAGCGAAAGAAGAGGGGTGGAAGTATAATCCAGATTGTGATGGTTGGGATATGAAAGATAGAAGAACAAAAAATGTCGAGGCTCCCAGCTCAGCTATCCCACCCCCATACACTGACGTAGAACGCAAACCACACAAGATATATCCGGTACTTGAGGGGAGAGGATGGGTTTGTCAGGATTGTGGAGCACAAAACCCAGAATGGGCAGTAGAATGTGTGCATTGTGGGGCACAAAAACCTCATCCAGAAACTGTAGCTCCCGTACGCACTGATATACGCATTGTTCAGGTAAACAATCCAGAATTTGGACAAGCAGCCCATCCAAATGCCCCGCCTACTGTCACTCGTAGAATGCAAATAAGGACTTGGGCACCATGGTCGGCAGACACCCTTATGGCATTAATACAGAGCGCCCCAGACCCGGTAGCAAAGCCAGCTGCTTTTTGTAGATTTGTGACACAGTTAATGAATACACATGAAGCGACCTGGCAGGATGGGGAGGATCTATGCAGACACAAAATGACTCTGACCCTGTTTAACCAGTTTATGACAGAAATAGGTCCACACAGACCTGCAGGACAAGTTGATGGGGATGGCAATTTAGAGACAGGACATGTCAGACATATAGACTCAAGGGCCCCTTTTATTGCTAGATTAGAAGCTTTTTGTTAGGCAAAACAACAGGAGAGGGGGTCCATATCACCCATGAAGCAAATGCCAGGACAGACTGTATCGGAATTTTACTTATCTATGGAAAGTATGATGGCAGATGAGGGATTGGACTTGGCCCTGCCAGTCACAATCCGAGCCTTCAATAGACAATTTATGGAGGGATTAATTCCACAGATAAGTGAGAGACTGAAAGCCTGCACACCAGAGTGGAGGGCAACTAGAGATAGAGGGACGTTGTTACAAAAAGCGCAAGGCATAGAGGCGGACTTAGCAGAAACCAAAGGGAGGAAATCTCATGCTATCAACGCACTCGAGGGTCCCCAAGAGCAAGGTAGAGGTTCCTTTCGCAAACCCCTTACCTGTCACTACTGTAACAAGATTGGTCACATCAGACGCAACTGTAAGAAAAGAATAAGGGATGAAGGAGAGGAAGGTGTTGATTCTCCAGTTAATCAGAGAAGGAACCAGCCCAGGGACAACAAAAATAGTCATATCAGGCAGCAGGGAGATGGTCCACGAGCATGACTCACCCCGGTTTTAGAAAAATCCAAAACAACAATGCTTAAGACAAATATAACGGTTGGTAATAAGAAAATCTCTTGTTTAGTCGATACAGGAGCTTCACGCTCGTTACTTTCTGACTCTGAACTACTCCCTGGCCAAAAATCACCTGACACTTTACTAATAACTGGATATGATGGCATTTTAGCCGACGCCCCGCTTACAAAACCTCTGAAAGTTAAAGTAGGAAACCACATGTTCCTTTCACGCTTTCTGGTATCCAGAGGAGCCCCCACTAATTTGTTAGGAGCTGACATTTTGCAGAAAATAGGAGCTAACATTACCTATCACCCAGATGGCACTGTCACCTTAGCTATAGGGGATAATCAAGAACACATGGAGATGTGTAACCTGATACAATACCTAGAGGAGGAATCGGAATTGTCCGGCACACCTCCTTCAGACTTAGATCAGATTTTGTCGTCCCTTCCAGGAGAACTATGGGAAAAACATCCAGCTGATGTTGGACTTTTGCCCATACCTCCGGTTACCCTACAGCTGATTCCAGGAGCAGTGCTTCCCCAACAAAAGCAGTATCCACTTAGTGCACCCCAAGAGACGGCCATAGAAATGCAGGTCCAATCCTTCTTAAAAAGTGGAGTTCTAAAAGAGGTAAAATCACCGGCAAACACTCCCTTGTACCCGGTTAAAAAGAAATCAGTAGCCGGTAATCCGGTTAAGTATAGAATGGTCCAAGACCTTAGAGCGGTCAACAAAATACTAGCCCCGATGACACCTTTAGTACCCAATCCACATACATTACTGTCACAAATACCATCAACCAGTATGTACTTTACGGTTATAGATTTAGCGAATGCTTTCTTTTCCGTCCCGCTTGCTGAAGAATGCCAACTTTGGTTCGCATTTTCAATAAAAAATCGGCAACTAACCTGGACACGCCTACCTCAGGGTATGGCGCATTCACCTACCTTGTATTCGCAAGCATTGCAAACGGTGTTGGGAGAATGGGTACCACCAGATTCCTGTGTATTGTTACAATATGTGGATGATTTATTGTTATGCTGCCCTGACAAAGAAACTTGTTTGGCCACCACCCTTAATTTGTTGCGATTTTTGGCAGAAAAAGGTTGCAAGGTTAATAAGAAAAAGTTACAAGTGTGTCAGGAAAAAGTTATCTTTTTGGGACATTGTATATCACAGGGTACGAGACATCTCACTGAGGAGAGGGTTCAAGTGATAAAGGGAATGTTACCCCCACGGAATTTCAAACAATTGCGTATGTTTTTAGGTATCATGTCATATTGTAGACAGTGGATACCACATGCTAGCGCTTTGATGCAGCCATTATACGATTGTTTGAAAATTGTACCGTATATGCTTACAGAAATAGCTTATGAGTCGTTTATCACTTTGAAAAAGTTGTTGATTTCTGCCCCGGCTATTGGTATACCAGATTACACCAAGATATTTAATCTGTACATTGCTGAGATCACTGGACACGCCACAGGTGTTCTGACACAGGCACATGTAAAACAAAGACCAGTCGCTTACTTTTCAGCAGCATTAGATCCAGTATCTAGAGGTTCACCGTCTTGTGTACGGGCGGTAGCTGCAGTGTCAATTATCATAGATAAGTCATCAGAGATTGTTCTAGACAATCCAGTCGTAGTGCATACCACACATGACATACATGCAATCTTGTCTCAGGTACAGCCCAAACACATTTCAATGGCTAGGCAATTAAGATTACAGTGTACTTTACTCTTACCTCCAAATGTTACTTTTCAGCGCTGTACAACCTTAAATTTGGCCACCTTTTTGCCTCTTCAGTCACCAGATTTGGCAAGGGGGAATGATAGTACTAATAGTACTAGTGAGAAAAGAAATGAGGACACTGACACTCTTTTGTTTAAAGAAGTAGATCAGCACGATTGTTTTCAGCTCATGGAACAGGAGACAATGGGATTCCCACACGTTACAGATACACCAATTTTAAACGCTGAGTACACCTTGTATATAGATGGTAGTAGGTTTGCTGATGACAAGGGTAAATATCACACAGGGTATGCTGTAGTGACTGATACGCAGGTAATTGAAGCACAGGCCTTACCAGCCCACATGTCAGCACAGGAAGCAGAATTAAAAGCTTTAGAACAAGCCCTAGAATACTTAAAAGAACGAGAAGGGAATATTTACACTGACTCTGCCTACGCTTATGGTGTAGCGCACGATTATGGCCACATATGGAGGGCTAGAGGTTATCTGACAGCAGCAGGTACACCTGTAAAACATGGAGAAGGGATTAAGAGAGTCCTGAACAATCTTCAAAAGGTTAAACGAGTAGCCATTATGAAGATAGCGGCACACACGAGCGCAAAAACAATTGAGGCAAAAGGAAATGCATTTGCAGATTTGACTGCAAAACAGGCAGCTCTAGGGGAAGGAAGCCCTGAGACCTTAGCAGCGGTAGAGGTGAGTATCCCAGAACCAACATGGCAGCAGCTGAGTAAATTACAGGAGCAAGCAGGGGAGAGCGAGAAAGATAAGTGGGTCAGGATGGGAGCAGCACCAGACCTTGACAATGTATGGAGGGAAGGAGGCAAAATATGCCTGCCTGCCTCTCTGTACCCAGAAATGGCAGCGGCAGTTCACCTACCCACACACGTCAGTTCCAATTCCATGTATAGGATTGTGAACCAAGGATGGCTCGCCCCTGGATTCAGTAGCACTGCAAGAAACTACTGTGCAGCCTGCCAAATCTGTCTCCTGAATAACCCAGGACAGAGAGTAAAAACCCCATGTAAACACCAGGTCCGGGCCCAATACCCCTTCCAGAGACTGCAAATTGATTACATACAAATGCCTAAGAGCGGCCCTTTGAATTTGTCCTCGTGTGTATCGATTTATTCTCAGGTTGGCCCGAAAGTTATCCAGTAAAATCGGCTACAGCTAAAGCCACAGCTAAGAAACTGATCACTGAGTTAATACCTAGGTTTGGTCTTCCTGAAACCATAGAATCAGATAGGGGGACACACTTTACAGGAGAAATCATGCAGAATGTGATGACCATGTTAGGGGTTCAACAAAGTTTTCACACCCCTTACCACCCACAGAGTTCAGGATCAGTGGAGAGAGTAAATGGGACAATAAAGTTAAAAATACAAAAAGCCATGCAAGAGTTAAACAAGCCTTGGCCAGAATGCCTGCCTTTGGCTTTGTTCTCTATAAGGTACACTCCAACAGGAAAGACAGGATTATCCCCATATGAGATACTTTTTGGGAATGCACCTAGATTGGGTTTATACTTTCCACAGAGTATGCAATTGCAATGTGATAGTTTGACTGCATATGTGATACAATTACAACAACGTCTAACTAAGATCCACAAAAGTGTGTATTCTTCTCTTCCAGACCCTAATTCAATAACAGGTACACATACTCTGCTACCAGGGGATTATGTATATGTGAAGAAACACACCAGAAAGACATTGGAACCCAGGTTTGAAGGTCCTTACCAAGTACTCTTGACCACAGCCACCTCAGTAAAGCTGGAAGGAAAACCTACCTGGATACATGCATCACATTGCAAGAAACAACCCGAGAAAACAACATGATGAAATATCTACTTACAGATTTTTTGTTGAAGATTGTTGTTTTACAAATATATGCATGGACTCCTGGTATTAATGTACTTGAAGTAGAGGAAACAACAACTTTCAAATGGGCTATAGATGATCCTAAAGTAGCAAATTATTATTGACAAAGGTAGACTAGTACATCTTTCCTCACAGATACAACAGGATACTGCACCACATTGGTGGGATATATTTAGTGGAATGTCTTCTACACCAACCAATACCTTTCACTGGTTGTTAAGTCCAATGGTAATTATTATTCTAATATTAATATCACTTACAATCACGAATATATGTGTATACAGGAAAATAAATAGGAAAATTAGGAGAATAGACAGGGTATACTGATAAGTGTGTATTGACATCACCCTACTCCTATAAAACTCCTCTTCTTGAATTTTAAGATGTTGGTAATACCTAGGGGGATGGGTTCTACCCCTCTGACAACTCGCGGTCAGGGAAAGGACTCTGGGGAAAAACTGACTAGAACTTATTCATGAGGACCCAGGGGGAAGGAGAGGATGATGTCAAAGGGGGAAATTGATAGGGTTGAAATAATGACTTAGAGTTCCACTTTAATTGTTTCTGTTTTTTTCTTACCTGTGTACGTATCAATTGTTCTATTTAAATTGTTTGTGCTCCTTTCTTACCTGTGTACGTATCAATTGTTCTATTTAAGTTGTTTGTGCTCCTTTCTTACCTGTGTACGTATCAATTGTTCTATCAATCTGTATCTAGATGGAATTTGGAACTGCTGAATAATCATTACATGTTCGCTGATGAGAAACTCTTTGTACCTTAACCTCATTTGGTAATGCCGATAAGATTACTGCTTTTGGAACTGCCTATAAAAGAAGTAAAGGGAGCAGTCCTTTTTTGGATGCTCAGAACTGTGATACAGACATACCTGACTCCGTGTCATTATTCTTATAGAAGCAATAATTTGGCAAAGCAATATAAACTTAAGCAACTTGTTTAAAAGTTGAACCTAACCCAACCCTCCTCTTTTTGCAGCACGGGCTTGGGTCCGGCCATGGCAGAGTTAAAAATCTGAAACCTTGAAGACTGAAAATTGTTCCCCACACCCCATCATGACAGCTTGAAAAACAGGGGCGAATAATTTTTACAGTGCTGGTCTGCTCTCCCAGCACCCAACCCTCCTCTTTTCGCAGCACGGGCTTGGGACCAGCCATGGCAGAGTTAAAAAAACTGAAAGCTTGAAGATTGAAAATTGTTCCCTATACCCCGTCGTGATGGCTTAAAATACAGGGGCGAATAGTTTTTACAGGGCTGGTCTGCTCTCCCAGCACCTAACCCTCCTCTTTTTGCAGCACGGGCTTGGGACCGGCCATGGCAGAGTTAAAAAAACTGAAAACTTGATGATTGAAAATTGTTCCCTACACCCCGTCGTGACGGCTTGAAATACAGGGGCGAATAGTTTTTACAGGGCTGGTCTGCTCTCCCAGCACCTAACCCTCCTCTTTTCGCAGCACGGGCTTGGGACCGGCCATGGCAGAGTTAAAAAACTGAAACCTTGAAGATTGAAAATTGTTCCCTACACCCCGTCGTGACGGCTTGAAATACAGGGGCGAATGGTTTTTACAGGGCTGGTCTGATCTCCCTGCACCCAACCCTCCTCTTTTTGCAGCACGGGCTTGGGTCCGGCCATGGCAGAGTTAAAAATCTGAAACCTTGAAGACTGAAAATTGTTCCCCACACCCCATCGTGACGGCTTGAAAAACAGGGGCGAATAATTTTTACAGTGCTGGTCTGCTCTCCCAGCACCCAACCCTCCTCTTTTCGCAGCACGGGCTTGGGACCAGCCATGGCAGAGTTAAAAAAACTGAAACCTTGAAGATTGAAAATTGTTCCCTACACCCCGTCGTGACGGCTTGAAATACAGGGGTGAATAGTTTTTACAGGGCTGGTCTGCTCTCCCACCACCTAACCCTCCTCTTTTCGCAGCACGGACTTGGGATCGGCCATGGCAGAGTTAAAAAAACTGAAACCTTGAAGATTGAAAATTGTTCCCTTCACCCCGTCATGACGGCTTGAAATACAGGGACGAATAGTTTTTACAGGGCTGGTCTGCTCTCCCAGCACCTAACCCTCCTCTTTTCGCAGCACGGGCTTGGGACCGGCCATGGCAGAGTTAAAAAAACTGAAACCTTGAAGATTGAAAATTGTTCCCTACACCCCATCGTGATGGCTTGAAATACAGGGGCGAATAGTTTTTACAGGGCTGGTCTGCTCTCCCATCACCTAACCCTCCTCTTTTCGCAGCACGGGCTTGGGACCGGCCATAGCAGAGTTAAAAAAACTGAAACCTTGAAGATTGAAAATTGTTCCCTACACCCCGTCGTGATGGCTTAAAATACAGGGGCGAATAGTTTTTACAGGGCTGGTCTGCTCTCCCAGCACCTAACCCTCCTCTTTTCGCAGCACGGGCTTGGGACCGGCTATTGCAGAGTTAAAAAAACTGAAACCTTGAAGATTGAAAATTGTTCCCTACACCCCGTCAAGACGGCTTGAAATACAGGGGCGAATAGTTTTTACAGGGCTGGTCTGCTCTCCCAGCACCTAACCCTCCTCTTTTCGCAGCACGGGCTTGGGACCGGCCATGGCAGAGTTAAAAAAACTGAAACCTTGAAGATTGAAAATTGTTCCCTACACCCCATCGTGACGGCTTAAAATACAGGGGCGAATAGTTTTTACATGGCTGGTCTGCTCTCCCAGAACCTAACCCTCCTCTTTTCGCAGCACGGGCTTGGGACCGGCCATGGCAGAGTTAAAAATCTGAAACCTTGAAGACTGAAAATTGTTCCCCACACCCCATCGTGACGGCTTGAAAATCAGGGGCGAATAATTTTTACAGTGCTGGTCTGCTCTCCCAGCACCTAACCCTCCTCTTTTTGCAGCACGGGCTTGGGACCGGCCATGGCAGAGTTAAAAAACTGAAACCTTGAAGATTGAAAATTGTTCCTTACACCCCGTTGTGATGGCTTGAAATATAGGGGCAAAAGGTTTTTAAAGGGCTGCTGTGCTCTCCAGCACCGAACCCTCCTCTTTTCGCAGCACGGGCTTGGGACCGGCCATTTCAGAGTTAAAAAAACTGAAACCTTGAAGATTGAAAATTGTTCCCTACACCCCGTTGTGACGGCTTTAAATACAGGGGCGAATAGTTTTTACAGGGCTGGTCTGCTCTCCCAGCACCTAACCCTCCTCTTTTCGCAGCACGGGCTTGGGACCGGCCATGGCAGAGTTAAAAAAACTGAAACCATGAAGATTGAAAATTGTTCCCTACACCCCGTCGTGACGGCTTGAAATACAGGGGCGAATAGTTTTGACAGGGCTGGTCTGCTCTCCCAGCACCTAACCCTCCTCTTTTTGCAGCACGGGCTTGGGACCAGCCATGGCAGAGTTAAAAAAACTGAAACCTTGAAGATTGAAAATTGTTCCCTACACCCCGTCGTGATGGCTTGAAATATAGGGGCAAATGGTTTTTACAGGGCTGGTGTGCTCTCCAGCACCGAACCCTCCTCTTTTCTCAGCACGGGCTTGGGACCGGCCATGGCAGAGTTAAAAAAACTGAAACCTTGAAGATTGAAAATTGTTCCCCACACCCCGTCGTGACGGCTTGAAATACAGGGGCGAATAGTTTTAACAGGGCTGGTCTGCTCTCCCAGCACCTAACCCTCCTCTTTTTGCAGCAAGGGCTTGGGACCGGCCATGGCAGAGTTAAAAAAACTGAAACCTTGAAGATTGAAAATTGTTCCCTTCATCCCATCGTGACGGCTTGAAATACAGGGACGAATAGTTTTTACAGGGCTGGTCTGCTCTCCCATCACCTAACCCTCCTCTTTTCGCAGCACAGGCTTGGGACCGGCCATGGCAGAGTTAAAAAAACTGAAACCTTGAAGATTGAAAATTGTTCCCTACACCCCGTCGTGATGGCTTAAAATACAGGGGCGAATAGTTTTTACAGGGCTGGTCTGCTCTCCCAGCACCTAACCCTCCTCTTTTCGCAGCACGGGCTTGGGACCAGCCATGGCAGAGTTAAAAAAACTGAAACCTTGAAGATTGAAAATTGTTCCCTACACCCCGTCGTGACGGCTTGAAATACAGGGGTGAATAGTTTTTACAGGGCTGGTCTGCTCTCCCACCACCTAACCCTCCTCTTTTCGCAGCACGGGCTTGGGATCGGCCATGGCAGAGTTAAAAAAACTGAAACCTTGAAGATTGAAAATTGTTCCCTTCACCCCGTCATGACGGCTTGAAATACAGGGACGAATAGTTTTTACAGGGCTGGTCTGCTCTCCCAGCACCTAACCCTCCTCTTTTCGCAGCACGGGCTTGGGACCGGCCATGGCAGAGTTAAAAAAACTGAAACCTTGAAGATTGAAAATTGTTCCCTACACCCCATCGTGATGGCTTGAAATACAGGGGCAAATAGTTTTTACAGGGCTGGTCTGCTCTCCCATCACCTAACCCTCCTCTTTTCGCAGCACGGGCTTGGGACCGGCCATAGCAGAGTTAAAAAAACTGAAACCTTGAAGATTGAAAATTGTTCCCTACACCCCGTCGTGATGGCTTAAAATACAGGGGCGAATAGTTTTTACAGGGCTGGTCTGTTCTCCCAGCACCTAACCCTCCTCTTTTCGCAGCACGGGCTTGGGACCGGCTATTGCAGAGTTAAAAAAACTGAAACCTTGAAGATTGAAAATTGTTCCCTACACCCCGTCAAGACGGCTTGAAATACAGGGGCGAATAGTTTTTACAGGGCTGGTCTGCTCTCCCAGCACCTAACCCTCCTCTTTTCGCAGCACGGGCTTGGGACCGGCCATGGCAGAGTTAAAAAAACTGAAACCTTGAAGATTGAAAATTGTTCCCTACACCCCATCGTGACGGCTTAAAATACAGGGGCGAATAGTTTTTACATGGCTGGTCTGCTCTCCCAGAACCTAACCCTCCTCTTTTTGCAGCACGGGCTTGGGACCGGCCATGGCAGAGTTAAAAAACTGAAACCTTGAAGATTGAAAATTGTTCCTTACACCCCGTTGTGATGGCTTGAAATATAGGGGCAAAAGGTTTTTAAAGGGCTGCTGTGCTCTCCAGCACCGAACCCTCCTCTTTTCGCAGCACGGGCTTGGGACCGGCCATTTCAGAGTTAAAAAAACTGAAACCTTGAAGATTGAAAATTGTTCCCTACACCCCGTTGTGACGGCTTTAAATACAGGGGCGAATAGTTTTTACAGGGCTGGTCTGCTCTCCCAGCACCTAACCCTCCTCTTTTCGCAGCACGGGCTTGGGACCGGCCATGGCAGAGTTAAAAAAACTGAAACCATGAAGATTGAAAATTGTTCCCTACACCCCGTCGTGACGGCTTGAAATACAGGGGCGAATAGTTTTGACAGGGCTGGTCTGCTCTCCCAGCACCTAACCCTCCTCTTTTTGCAGCACGGGCTTGGGACCAGCCATGGCAGAGTTAAAAAAACTGAAACCTTGAAGATTGAAAATTGTTCCCTACACCCCGTCGTGATGGCTTGAAATATAGGGGCAAATGGTTTTTACAGGGCTGGTGTGCTCTCCAGCACCGAACCCTCCTCTTTTCTCAGCACGGGCTTGGGACCGGCCATGGCAGAGTTAAAAAAACTGAAACCTTGAAGATTGAAAATTGTTCCCCACACCCCGTCGTGACGGCTTGAAATACAGGGGCGAATAGTTTTAACAGGGCTGGTCTGCTCTCCCAGCACCTAACCCTCCTCTTTTTGCAGCAAGGGCTTGGGACCGGCCATGGCAGAGTTAAAAAAACTGAAACCTTGAAGATTGAAAATTGTTCCCTTCATCCCATCGTGACGGCTTGAAATACAGGGACGAATAGTTTTTACAGGGCTGGTCTGCTCTCCCATCACCTAACCCTCCTCTTTTCGCAGCACAGGCTTGGGACCGGCCATGGCAGAGTTAAAAAAACTGAAACCTTGAAGATTGAAAATTGTTCCCTACACCCCGTCGTGATGGCTTAAAATACAGGGGCGAATAGTTTTTACAGGGCTGGTCTGCTCTCCCAGCACCTAACCCTCCTCTTTTCGCAGCACGGGCTTGGGACCGGCCATGGCAGAGTTAAAAAAACTGAAAACTTGATGATTGAAAATTGTTCCCTACACCCCGTCGTGACGGCTTGAAATACAGGGGCGAATAGTTTTTACAGGGCTGGTCTGCTCTCCCAGCACCTAACCCTCCTCTTTTCGCAGCACGGGCTTGGGACCGGCCATGGCAGAGTTAAAAAACTGAAACCTTGAAGATTGAAAATTGTTCCCTACACCCCGTCGTGACGGCTTGAAATACAGGGGCGAATGGTTTTTACAGGGCTGGTCTGATCTCCCTGCACCCAACCCTCCTCTTTTTGCAGCACGGGCTTGGGTCCGGCCATGGCAGAGTTAAAAATCTGAAACCTTGAAGACTGAAAATTGTTCCCCACACCCCATCGTGACGGCTTGAAAAACAGGGGTGAATAATTTTTACAGTGCTGGTCTGCTCTCCCAGCACCCAACCCTCCTCTTTTCGCAGCACGGGCTTGGGACCAGCCATGGCAGAGTTAAAAAAACTGAAACCTTGAAGATTGAAAATTGTTCCCTACACCCCGTCGTGACGGCTTGAAATACAGGGGTGAATAGTTTTTACAGGGCTGGTCTGCTCTCCCACCACCTAACCCTCCTCTTTTCGCAGCACGGGCTTGGGATCGGCCATGGCAGAGTTAAAAAAACTGAAACCTTGAAGATTGAAAATTGTTCCCTTCACCCCGTCATGACGGCTTGAAATACAGGGACGAATAGTTTTTACAGGGCTGGTCTGCTCTCCCAGCACCTAACCCTCCTCTTTTCGCAGCACGGGCTTGGGACCGGCCATGGCAGAGTTAAAAAAACTGAAACCTTGAAGATTGAAAATTGTTCCCTACAGCCCGTCGTGACAGCTTGAAATACAGGGGCGAATAGTTTTTACAGGGCTGGTCTGCTCTCCCAGCACCTAACCCTCCTCTTTTCGCAGCACGGGCTTGGGACCGGCTATTGCAGAGTTAAAAAAACTGAAACCTTGAAGATTGAAAATTGTTCCCTACACCCCGTCAAGACGGTTTGAAATACAGGGGCGAATAGTTTTTACAGGGCTGGTCTGCTCTCCCAGCACCTAACCCTCCTCTTTTCGCAGCACGGGCTTGGGACCGGCCATGGCAGAGTTAAAAAAACTGAAACCTTCAAGATTGAAAATTGTTCCCTACACCCCATCGTGACGGCTTAAAATACAGGGGCGAATAGTTTTTACAGGGCTGGTCTGCTCTCCCAGAACCTAACCCTCCTCTTTTCGCAGCACGGGCTTGGGACCGGCCATGGCAGAGTTAAAAATCTGAAACCTTGAAGACTGAAAATTGTTCCCCACACCCCATCGTGACGGCTTGAAAATCAGGGGCGAATAATTTTTACAGTGCTGGTCTACTCTCCCAGCACCTAACCCTCCTCTTTTTGCAGCACGGGCTTGGGAAAGGCCATGGCAGAGTTAAAAAACTGAAACCTTGAAGATTGAAAATTGTTCCTTACACCCCGTTGTGATGGCTTGAAATATAGGGGCAAAAGGTTTTTAAAGGGCTGGTGTGCTCTCCAGCACCGAACCCTCCTCTTTTCGCAGCACGGGCTTGGGACCGGCCATTTCAGAGTTAAAAAAACTGAAACCTTGAAGATTGAAAATTGTTCCCTACAATCCGTTGTGACGGCTTTAAATACAGGGGCGAATAGTTTTTACAGGGCTGGTCTGCTCTCCCAGCACCTAACCCTCCTCTTTTCGCAGCACGGGCTTGGGACCGGCCATGGCAGATTTAAAAAAACTGAAACCTTGAAGATTGAAAATTGTTCCCTACACCCCGTCGTGACGGCTTTAAATACAGGGGCGAATAGTTTTGACAGGGCTGGTCTGCTCTCCCAGCACCTAACCCTCCTCTTTTTGCAGCACGGGCTTGGGACCAGCCATGGCAGAGTTAAAAAAACTGAAACCTTGAAGATTGAAAATTGTTCCCTACACCCCGTCGTGATGGCTTGAAATATAGGGGCAAATGGTTTTTACAGGGCTGGTGTGCTCTCCAGCACCGAACCCTCCTCTTTTCTCAGCACGGGCTTGGGACCGGCCATGGCAGAGTTAAAAAAACTGAAACCTTGAAGATTGAAAATTGTTCCCCACACCCCGTCGTGACGGCTTGAAATACAGGGGCGAATAGTTTTTACAGGGCTGGTCTGCTCTCCCAGCACATAACCCTCCTCTTTTCGCAGCACGGGCTTGGGACCGGCCATGGCAGAGTTAAAAAAACTGAAACCTTGAAGATTGAAAATTGTTCCCTTCATCCCGTCGTGACGGCTTGAAATACAGGGACGAATAGTTTTTACAGGGCTGGTCTGCTCTCCCAGCACCTAACCCTCCTCTTTTCGCAGCACGGGCTTGGGACCGGCCATGGCAGAGTTAAAAAAACTGAAACCTTGAAGATTGAAAATTGTTACCTACACCCCGTCGTGACGGCTTGAAATAACGGGGCGAATAGTTTTTACAGGGCTGGTCTGCTCTCCCATCACCTAACCCTCCTCTTTTCGCAGCAAGGGCTTGGGACCGGCCATGGCAGAGTTAAAAAAACTGAAACCTTGAAGATTGAAAATTGTTCCCTACACCCCATTGTGACGGCTTAAAATACAGGGGCGAATAGTTTTTACAGGGCTGGTCTGCTCTCCCAGCACCTATCCTCCTCTTTTCACAGCACGGGCTTGGGACCGGCCATGGCAGAGTTAAAAAAACTGAAACCTTCAAGATTGAAAATTGTTCCCTACACCCCATCGTGACGGCTTAAAATACAGGGGCGAATAGTTTTTACAGGGCTGGTCTGCTCTCCCAGAACCTAACCCTCCTCTTTTCGCAGCACGGGCTTGGGACCGGCCATGGCAGAGTTAAAAATCTGAAACCTTGAAGACTGAAAATTGTTCCCCACACCCCATCGTGACGGCTTGAAAATCAGGGGCGAATAATTTTTACAGTGCTGGTCTACTCTCCCAGCACCTAACCCTCCTCTTTTTGCAGCACGGGCTTGGGAAAGGCCATGGCAGAGTTAAAAAACTGAAACCTTGAAGATTGAAAATTGTTCCTTACACCCCGTTGTGATGGCTTGAAATATAGGGGCAAAAGGTTTTTAAAGGGCTGGTGTGCTCTCCAGCACCGAACCCTCCTCTTTTCGCAGCACGGGCTTGGGACCGGCCATTTCAGAGTTAAAAAAACTGAAACCTTGAAGATTGAAAATTGTTCCCTACAATCCGTTGTGACGGCTTTAAATACAGGGGCGAATAGTTTTTACAGGGCTGGTCTGCTCTCCCAGCACCTAACCCTCCTCTTTTCGCAGCACGGGCTTGGGACCGGCCATGGCAGATTTAAAAAAACTGAAACCTTGAAGATTGAAAATTGTTCCCTACACCCCGTCGTGACGGCTTTAAATACAGGGGCGAATAGTTTTGACAGGGCTGGTCTGCTCTCCCAGCACCTAACCCTCCTCTTTTTGCAGCACGGGCTTGGGACCAGCCATGGCAGAGTTAAAAAAACTGAAACCTTGAAGATTGAAAATTGTTCCCTACACCCCGTCGTGATGGCTTGAAATATAGGGGCAAATGATTTTTACAGGGCTGGTGTGCTCTCCAGCACCGAACCCTCCTCTTTTCTCAGCACGGGCTTGGGACCGGCCATGGCAGAGTTAAAAAAACTGAAACCTTGAAGATTGAAAATTGTTCCCCACACCCCGTCGTGACGGCTTGAAATACAGGGGCGAATAGTTTTTACAGGGCTGGTCTGCTCTCCCAGCACATAACCCTCCTCTTTTCGCAGCACGGGCTTGGGACCGGCCATGGCAGAGTTAAAAAAACTGAAACCTTGAAGATTGAAAATTGTTCCCTTCATCCCGTCGTGACGGCTTGAAATACAGGGACGAATAGTTTTTACAGGGCTGGTCTGCTCTCCCAGCACCTAACCCTCCTCTTTTCGCAGCACGGGCTTGGGACCGGCCATGGCAGAGTTAAAAAAACTGAAACCTTGAAGATTGAAAATTGTTACCTACACCCCGTCGTGACGGCTTGAAATAACGGGGCGAATAGTTTTTACAGGGCTGGTCTGCTCTCCCATCACCTAACCCTCCTCTTTTCGCAGCAAGGGCTTGGGACCGGCCATGGCAGAGTTAAAAAAACTGAAACCTTGAAGATTGAAAATTGTTCCCTACACCCCATTGTGACGGCTTAAAATACAGGGGCGAATAGTTTTTACAGGGCTGGTCTGCTCTCCCAGCACCTAACCTCCTCTTTTCACAGCACGGGCTTGGGACCGGCCATGGCAGAGTTAAAATAACTGAAACCTTGAAGATTGAAAATGGTTCCCTACACCCCGTTGTGACAGCTTGAAATACAGGGGCGAATAGTTTTTTGCAGGGCTGGTCTGCTCTTCCAGCACTTAACCCTCCTCTTTTCGCAGCACGGGCTTGGGACCGGCCATGGCAGAGTTTAAAAAACTGAAACCTTGAAGATTGAAAATTGTTCCCCACACCCCATCGTGACGGCTTGAAATACAGGGGCGAATAGTTTTTACAAGGCTGGTCTGCTCTCCCAGCACCTAACCTTCCTCTTTTCGCAGCACGGGCTTGGGACCGTCCATGGCAGAGTTAAAAAAACTGAAACCTTGATGATTGAAAATTGTTCCCTACACCCCGTCGTGACGGCTTGAAATACAGGGGCAAATAGTTTTTACAGGGCTGGCCTGCTCTCCCAGCACATAACCCTCCTCTTTTCGCAGCACGGGCTTGGGACCGGCCATGGCAGAGTTAAAAAAAACTGAAACCTTGAAGATTGAAAATTGTTCCCTACACCCCGTCGTGACGGCTTAAAATACAGGGGCGAATAGTTTTTACTGGGCTGGCCTGCTCTCCCAGCACCTAATCCTCCTCTTTTCGCAGCACAGGCTTGGGACCGGCCATGGCAGATTTAAAAATCTGAAACCTTGAAGACTGAAAATTGTTCCCCACACCCCATCATGACGGCTTGAAAAACAGGGGCGAATAATTTTTACAGTGCTGGTCTGCTCTCCCAGCACCTAACCCTCCTCTTTTCGCAGCACGGGCTTGGGACCGGCCATGGCAGAGTTAAAAAAAACTGAAACCTTGAAGATTGAAAATTGTTCCCTACACCCCGTCGTGATGGCTTGAAATATAGGGGCAAATGGTTTTTAAAGGGCTGGTGTGCTCTCCAGCACCGAACCCTTCTCTTTTCTCAGCACGGGCTTGGGACCGGCCATGGCAGAGTTAAAAAACTGAAACCTTGAAGATTGAAAATTGTTCCCCACACCCCGTCGTGACGGCTTGAAATACAGGGGTGAATAGTTTTTACAGGGCTGGTCTGCTCTCCCAGCACCTAACCCTCCTCTTTTCGCAGCACGGGCTTGGGACCGGCCATGGCAGAGTTAAAAAAACTGAAACCTTGAAGATTGAAAATTGTTCCCTTCACCCCGTCGTGACGGCTTGAAATACAGGGACGAATAGTGTTTACAGGGCTGGTCTGCTCTCCCAGCACCTAACCCTCCTCTTTTCGCAGCACGGGCTTGGGACCGGCCATGGCAGAGTTAAAAAAACTTAAACCTTGAAGATTGAAAATTGTTCCCTACACCCCGTCGTGACAGCTTGAAATACAGGGGCGAATAGTTCTTACAGGGCTGGTCTGCTCTCCCAGCACCTAACCCTCCTCTTTTCGCAGCACGGGCTTGGGACCGGCCATGGCAGAGTTAAAAAAACTGAAACCTCGATGATTGAAAATTGGTCCCTACATCCCATCGTGACGGCTTGAAATACAGGGGCGAATAGTTTTTACAGGGCTGGTCTGCTCTCCCAGCACCTAACCCTCCTCTTTTCGCAGCACGGGCTTGGGACCGGCCATGGCAGAGTTAAAAAAACTGAAACCTTGAAGATTGAAAATTGTTCCCTACACCCCGTCGTGACGGCTTGAAATACAGGGGCGAATGGTTTTTACAGGGCTGGTCTGCTCTCCCTGCACCGAACCCTCCTCTTTTCGCAGCACGGGCTTGGGACCGGCCATGACAGAGTTAAAAATCTGAAACCTTGAAGACTGAAAATTGTTCCCCACACCCCATCGTGACGCTTGAAAAACAGGGGCGAATAATTTTTACAGTGCTGGTCTGCTCTCCCAGCACCCAACCCTCCGCTTTTCACAGCACGGGCTTGGGACCAGCCATGGCAGAGTTAAAAAAACTGAAACCTTGAAGATTGAAAATTGTTCCCTACACCCCGTCGTGACGGCTTTAAATACAGGGGCGAATTGTTTTTACAGGGCTAGTCTGCTCTGCCAGCACCTAACCCTCCTCTTTTTGCAGCACGGGCTTGGGACCAGCCATGGCAGAGTTAAAAAAACTGAAACATTGAAGATTGAAAATTGTTCCCTACACCCCGTCGTGATGGCTTGAAATATAGGGGCAAATGGTTTTTACAGGGCTGGTGTGCTCTCCAGCACCGAACCCTCCTCTTTTCTCAGCACGGGCTTGGGACCGGCCATGGCAGAGTTAAAAAAACTGAAACCTTGAAGATTGAAAATTGTTCCCCACACCCCGTCGTGACGGCTTGAAAAACAGGGGCGAATAATTTTTACAGTGCTGGTCTGCTCTCCCAGCACCCAACCCTCCTCTTTTCGCAGCACGGGCTTGGGACCAGCCATGGCAGAGTTAAAAAAACTGAAACCTTGAAGATTGAAAATTGTTCCCTACACCCCGTCGTGACGGCTTGAAATACAGGGGTGAATAGTTTTTACAGGGCTGGTCTGCTCTCCCACCACCTAACCCTCCTCTTTTCGCAGCACGGGCTTGGGATCGGCCATGGCAGAGTTAAAAAAACTGAAACCTTGAAGATTGAAAATTGTTCCCTTCACCCCGTCATGACGGCTTGAAATACAGGGACGAATAGTTTTTACAGGGCTGGTCTGCTCTCCCAGCACCTAACCCTCCTCTTTTCGCAGCACGGGCTTGGGACCGGCTATTGCAGAGTTAAAAAAACTGAAACCTTGAAGATTGAAAATTGTTCCCTACACCCCGTCAAGATGGCTTGAAATACAGGGGCAAATAGTTTTTACAGGGCTGGTCTGCTCTCCCAGCACCTAACCCTCCTCTTTTCGCAGCACGGGCTTGGGACCGGCCATGGCAGAGTTAAAAAAACTGAAACCTTGAAGATTGAAAATTGTTCCCTACACCCCATCATGACGGCTTAAAATACAGGGGCGAATAGTTTTTACAGGGCTGGTCTGCTCTCCCAGAACCTAACCCTCCTCTTTTCGCAGCACGGGCTTGGGACCGGCCATGGCAGAGTTAAAAATCTGAAACCTTGAAGACTGAAAATTGTTCCCCACACCCCATCGTGACGGCTTGAAAATCAGGGGCGAATAATTTTTACAGTGCTGGTCTGCTCTCCCAGCACCTAACCCTCCTCTTTTTGCAGCACGGGCTTGGGACCGGCCATGGCAGAGTTAAAAAACTGAAACCTTGAAGACTGAAAATTGTTCCTTACACCCGTTGTGATGGCTTGAAATATAGGGGCAAAAGGTTTTTAAAGGGCTGGTGTGCTCTCCAGCACCGAACCCTCCTCTTTTCGCAGCACGGGCTTGGGACCGGCCATTTCAGAGTTAAAAAAACTGAAACCTTGAAGATTGAAAATTGTTCCCTACACCCCGTTGTGACGGCTTTAAATACAGGGGCGAATAGTTTTTACAGGGCTGGTCTGCTCTCCCAGCACCTAACCCTCCTCTTTTCGCAGCACGGGCTTGGGACCGGCCATGGCAGAGTTAAAAAAACTGAAACCTTGAAGATTGAAAATTGTTCCCTACACCCCGTCGTGACGGCTTTAAATACAGGGGCGAATAGTTTTGACAGGGCTGGTCTGCTCTCCCAGCACCTAACCCTCCTCTTTTTGCAGCACGGGCTTGGGACCAGCCATGGCAGAGTTAAAAAAACTGAAACCTTGAAGATTGAAAATTGTTCCCTACACCCCGTCGTGATGGCTTGAAATATAGGGGCAAATGGTTTTTACAGGGCTGGTGTGCTCTCCAGCACCGAACCCTCCTCTTTTCTCAGCACGGGCTTGGGACCGGCCATGGCAGAGTTAAAAAAACTGAAACCTTGAAGATTGAAAATTGTTCCCTACACCCCGTCGTGATGGCTTAAAATACAGGGGCGAATAGTTTTTACAGGGCTGGTCTGCTCTCCCAGCACCTAACCCTCCTCTTTTCGCAGCACGGGCTTGGGACCGGCCATGGCAGAGTTAAAAAAACTGAAAACTTGATGATTGAAAATTGTTCCCTACACCCCGTCGTGACGGCTTGAAATACAGGGGCGAATAGTTTTTACAGGGCTGGTCTGCTCTCCCAGCACCTAACCCTCCTCTTTTCGCAGCACGGGCTTGGGACCGGCCATGGCAGAGTTAAAAAACTGAAACCTTGAAGATTGAAAATTGTTCCCTACACCCCGTCGTGACGGCTTGAAATACAGGGGCGAATGGTTTTTACAGGGCTGGTCTGATCTCCCTGCACCCAACCCTCCTCTTTTTGCAGAACGGGCTTGGGTCCGGCCATGGCAGAGTTAAAAATCTGAAACCTTGAAGACTGAAAATTGTTCCCCACACCCCATCGTGACGGCTTGAAAAACAGGGGCGAATAATTTTTACAGTGCTGGTCTGCTCTCCCAGCACCCAACCCTCCTCTTATCGCAGCACGGGCTTGGGACCAGCCATGGCAGAGTTAAAAAAACTGAAACCTTGAAGATTGAAAATTGTTCCCTACACCCCGTCGTGACGGCTTGAAATACAGGGGTGAATAGTTTTTACAGGGCTGGTCTGCTCTCCCACCACCTAACCCTCCTCTTTTCGCAGCACGGGCTTGGGATCGGCCATGGCAGAGTTAAAAAAACTGAAACCTTGAAGATTGAAAATTGTTCCCTTCACCCCGTCATGACGGCTTGAAATACAGGGACGAATAGTTTTTACAGGGCTGGTCTGCTCTCCCAGCACCTAACCCTCCTCTTTTCGCAGCACGGGCTTGGGACCGGCCATGGCAGAGTTAAAAAAACTGAAACCTTGAAGATTGAAAATTGTTCCCTACACCCCGTCGTGATTCCTTGAAATACAGGGGCGAATAGTTTTTACAGGGCTGGTCTGCTCTCCCATCACCTAACCCTCCTCTTTTCGCAGCACGGGCTTGGGACCGGCCATGGCAGAGTTAAAAAAACTGAAACCTTGAAGATTGAAAATTGTTCCCTACACCCCGTCGTGACAGCTTAAAATACAGGGGCGAATAGTTTTTACAGGGCTGGTCTGCTCTCCCAGCACCTAACCCTCCTCTTTTCGCAGCACGGGCTTGGGACCGGCTATTGCAGAGTTAAAAAAACTGAAACCTTGAAGATTGAAAATTGTTCCCTACACCCCGTCAAGACGGCTTGAAATACAGGGGCGAATAGTTTTTACAGGGCTGGTCTGCTCTCCCAGCACCTAACTCTCCTCTTTTCGCAGCACGGGCTTGGGACCGGCCATGGCAGAGTTAAAAAAACTGAAACCTTGAAGATTGAAAATTGTTCCCTACACCCCATCGTGACGGCTTAAAATACAGGGGCGAATAGTTTTTACAGGGCTGGTCTGCTCTCCCAGAACCTAACCCTCCTCTTTTCGCAGCACGGGCTTGGGACCGGCCATGGCAGAGTTAAAAATCTGAAACCTTGAAGACTGAAAATTGTTCCCCACACCCCATCGTGACGGCTTGAAAATCAGGGGCGAATAATTTTTTCAGTGCTGGTCTGCTCTCCCAGCACCTAACCCTCCTCTTTTTGCAGCACGGGCTTGGGACCGGCCATGGCAGAGTTAAAAAAACTGAAACCTTGAAGATTGAAAATTGTTCCCTACACCCCGTTGTGACGGCTTTAAATACAGGGGCGAATAGTTTTTACAGGGCTGGTCTGCTCTCCCAGCACCTAACCCTCCTCTTTTCGCAGCACGGGCTTGGGACCGGCCATGACAGAGTTAAAAAAACTGAAACCTTGAAGATTGAAAATTGTTCCCTACACCCCGTCGTGACGGCTTTAAATACAGGGGCGAATAGTTTTGACAGGGCTGGTCTGCTCTCCCAGCACCTAACCCTCCTCTTTTTGCAGCACGGGCTTGGGACCAGCCATGGCAGAGTTAAAAAAACTGAAACCTTGAAGATTGAAAATTGTTCCCTACACCCCGTCGTGATGGCTTGAAATATAGGGGCAAATGGTTTTTACAGGGCTGGTGTGCTCTCCAGCACCGAACCCTCCTCTTTTCTCAGCACGGGCTTGGTACCGGCCATGGCAGAGTTAAAAAAACTGAAACCTTGAAGATTGAAAATTGTTCCCCACACCCCGTCGTGACGGCTTGAAATACAGGGGCGAATAGTTTTTACAGGGCTGGTCTGCTCTCCCAGCACCTAACCCTCCTCTTTTTGCAGCACGGGCTTGGGACCGGCCATGGCAGAGTTAAAAAAACTGAAACCTTGAAGATTGAAAATTGTTCCCTTCATCCCGTCGTGACGGCTTGAAATACAGGGGCGAATAGTTTTTACAGGGCTGGTCTGCTCTCCCACCACCTAACCCTCCTCTTTTCGCAGCACGGGCTTGGGACCGGCCATTGCAGAGTTAAAAAAACTGAAACCTTGAAGATTGAAAATTGTTCCCTTCACCCCGTCGTGACGGCTTGAAATACAGGGACGAATAGTTTTTACAGGGCTGGTCTGCTCTCCCAGCACCTAACCCTCCTCTGTTCGCAGCACGGGCTTGGGACCGGCCATGGCAGAGTTAAAAAAACTGAAACCTTGAAGATTGAAAATTGGTCCCTACACCCCATCGTGACGGCTTGAAATACAGGGGCGAATAGTTTTTACAGGGCTGGTCTGCTCTCCCATCACCTAACCCTCCTCTTTTCGCAGCACAGGCTTGGGACCGGCCATGGCAGAGTTAAAATAACTGAAACCTTGAAGATTGAAAATGGTTCCCTACACCCCGTCGTGACAGCTTGAAATACAGGGGCGAATAGTTTTTTGCAGGGCTGGTCTGCTCTTCCAGCACTTAACCCTCCTCTTTTCGCAGCACGGGCTTGGGACCGGCCATGGCAGAGTTTAAAAAACTGAAACCTTGAAGATTGAAAATTGTTCCCCACACCCCATCGTGACGGCTTGAAATACAGGGGCGAATAGTTTTTACAAGGCTGGTCTGCTCTCCCAGCACCTAACCTTCCTCTTTTCGCAGCACGGGCTTGGGACCGTCCATGGCAGAGTTAAAAAAACTGAAACCTTGATGATTGAAAATTGTTCCCTACACCCCGTCGTGACGGCTTGAAATACAGGGGCAAATAGTTTTTACAGGGCTGGCCTGCTCTCCCAGCACCTAACCCTCCTCTTTTCGCAGCACGGGCTTGGGACCGGCCATGGCAGAGTTAAAAAAAACTGAAACCTTGAAGATTGAAAATTGTTCCCTACACCCCATCGTGATGGCTTGAAATATAGGGGCAAATGGTTTTTACAGGGCTGGTGTGCTCTCCAGCACCGAACCCTTCTCTTTTCTCAGCACGGGCTTGGGACCGGCCATGGCAGAGTTAAAAAACTGAAACCTTGAAGATTGAAAATTGTTCCCCACACCCCGTCGTGACGGCTTGAAATACAGG
The DNA here is from genome assembly GCF_042186555.1 of Aquarana catesbeiana. NCBI lineage: Eukaryota > Metazoa > Chordata > Amphibia > Anura > Ranidae > Aquarana > Aquarana catesbeiana. The sequence goes on from NC_133324.1 coordinate 633,019,826, forward strand.
GGTGAATAGTTTTTACAGGGCTGGTCTGCTCTCCCAGCACCTAACCCTCCTCTTTTCGCAGCACGGGCTTGGGACCGGCCATGGCAGAGTTAAAAAAACTGAAACCTTGAAGATTGAAAATTGTTCCCTTCACCCCGTCGTGACGGCTTGAAATACAGGGACGAATAGTGTTTACAGGGCTGGTCTGCTCTCCCAGCACCTAACCCTCCTCTTTTCGCAGCACGGGCTTGGGACCGGCAATGGCAGAGTTAAAAAAACTTAAACCTTGAAGATTGAAAATTGTTCCCTACACCCCGTCGTGACGGCTTGAAATACAGGGGCGAATAGTTCTTACAGGGCTGGTCTGCTCTCCCAGCACCTAACCCTCCTCTTTTCGCAGCACGGGCTTGGGACCGGCCATGGCAGAGTTAAAAAAACTGAAACCTCGATGATTGAAAATTGGTCCCTACATCCCATCGTGACGGCTTGAAATACAGGGGCGAATAGTTTTTACAGGGCTGGTCTGCTCTCCCAGCACCTAACCCTCCTCTTTTCGCAGCACGGGCTTAGGACCGGCCATGGCAGAGTTAAAAAAACTGAAACCTTGAAGATTGAAAATTGTTCCCTACACCCCGTCGTGACGGCTTGAAATACAGGGGCGAATGGTTTTTACAGGGCTGGTCTGCTCTCCCTGCACCGAACCCTCCTCTTTTCGCAGCACGGGCTTGGGACCGGCCATGACAGAGTTAAAAATCTGAAACCTTGAAGACTGAAAATTGTTCCCCACACCCCATCGTGACGCTTGAAAAACAGGGGCGAATAATTTTTACAGTGCTGGTCTGCTCTCCCAGCACCCAACCCTCCGCTTTTCACAGCACGGGCTTGGGACCAGCCATGGCAGAGTTAAAAAAACTGAAACCTTGAAGATTGAAAATTGTTCCCTACACCCCGTCGTGACGGCTTTAAATACAGGGGCGAATTGTTTTTACAGGGCTAGTCTGCTCTGCCAGCACCTAACCCTCCTCTTTTTGCAGCACGGGCTTGGGACCAGCCATGGCAGAGTTAAAAAAACTGAAACATTGAAGATTGAAAATTGTTCCCTACACCCCGTCGTGATGGCTTGAAATATAGGGGCAAATGGTTTTTACAGGGCTGGTGTGCTCTCCAGCACCGAACCCTCCTCTTTTCTCAGCACGGGCTTGGGACCGGCCATGGCAGAGTTAAAAAAACTGAAACCTTGAAGATTGAAAATTGTTCCCCACACCCCGTCGTGACGGCTTGAAAAACAGGGGCGAATAGTTTTTACAGGGCTGGTCTGCTCTCCCAGCACCCAACCCTCCTCTTTTCGCAGCACGGGCTTGGGACCAGCCATGGCAGAGTTAAAAAAACTGAAAGCTTGAAGATTGAAAATTGTTCCCTACACCCCGTCGTGACGGCTTGAAATACAGGGGTGAATAGTTTTTACAGGGCTGGTCTGCTCTCCCACCACCTAACCCTCCTCTTTTCGCAGCACGGGCTTGGGACCGGCCATTGCAGAGTTAAAAAAACTGAAACCTTGAAGATTGAAAATTGTTCCCTTCACCCCGTCGTGACGGCTTGAAATACAGGGACGAATAGTTTTTACAGGGCTGGTCTGCTCTCCCAGCACCTAACCCTCCTCTGTTCGCAGCACGGGCTTGGGACCGGCCATGGCAGAGTTAAAAAAACTGAAACCTTGAAGATTGAAAATTGGTCCCTACACCCCATCGTGACGGCTTGAAATACAGGGGCGAATAGTTTTTACAGGGCTGGTCTGCTCTCCCATCACCTAACCCTCCTCTTTTCGCAGCACAGGCTTGGGACCGGCCATGGCAGAGTTAAAAAAACTGAAACCTTGAAGATTGAAAATTGTTCCCTACACCCCGTCGTGATGGCTTAAAATACAGGGGCGAATAGTTTTTACAGGGCTGGTCTGCTCTCCCAGCACCTAACCCTCCTCTTTTCGCAGCACGGGCTTGGGACCGGCCATGGCAGAGTTAAAAAAACTGAAAACTTGATGATTGAAAATTGTTCCCTACACCCCGTCGTGACGGCTTGAAATACAGGGGCGAATAGTTTTTACAGGGCTGGTCTGCTCTTCCAGCACCTAACCCTCCTCTTTTCGCAGCACGGGCTTGGGACCGGCCATGGCAGAGTTAAAAAACTGAAACCTTGAAGATTGAAAATTGTTTCCTACACCCCGTCGTGACGGCTTGAAATACAGGGGCGAATGGTTTTTACAGGGCTGGTCTGATCTCCCTGCACCCAACCCTCCTCTTTTTGCAGCACGGGCTTGGGTCCGGCCATGGCAGAGTTAAAAATCTGAAACCTTGAAGACTGAAAATTGTTCCCCACACCCCATCGTGACGGCTTGAAAAACAGGGGCGAATAATTTTTACAGTGCTGGTCTGCTCTCCCAGCACCCAACCCTCCTCTTTTCGCAGCACGGGCTTGGGACCAGCCATGGCAGAGTTAAAAAAACTGAAACCTTGAAGATTGAAAATTGTTCCCTACACCCCGTCGTGACGGCTTGAAATACAGGGGTGAATAGTTTTTACAGGGCTGGTCTGCTCTCCCACCACCTAACCCTCCTCTTTTCGCAGCACGGGCTTGGGATCGGCCATGGCAGAGTTAAAAAAACTGAAACCTTGAAGATTGAAAATTGTTCCCTTCACCCCGTCATGACGGCTTGAAATACAGGGACGAATAGTTTTTACAGGGCTGGTCTGCTCTCCCAGCACCTAACCCTCCTCTTTTCGCAGCACGGGCTTGGGACCGGCTATTGCAGAGTTAAAAAAACTGAAACCTTGAAGATTGAAAATTGTTCCCTACACCCCGTCAAGATGGCTTGAAATACAGGGGCGAATAGTTTTTACAGGGCTGGTCTGCTCTCCCAGCACCTAACTCTCCTCTTTTCGCAGCACGGGCTTGGGACCGGCCATGGCAGAGTTAAAAATCTGAAACCTTGAAGACTGAAAATTGTTCCCCACACCCCATCGTGACGGCTTGAAAATCAGGGGCGAATAATTTTTACAGTGCTGGTCTGCTCTCCCAGCACCTAACCCTCCTCTTTTTGCAGCACGGGCTTGGGACCGGCCATGGCAGAGTTAAAAAACTGAAACCTTGAAGACTGAAAATTGTTCCTTACACCCGTTGTGATGGCTTGAAATATAGGGGCAAAAGGTTTTTAAAGGGCTGGTGTGCTCTCCAGCACCGAACCCTCCTCTTTTCGCAGCACGGGCTTGGGACCGGCCATTTCAGAGTTAAAAAAACTGAAACCTTGAAGATTGAAAATTGTTCCCTACACCCCGTTGTGACGGCTTTAAATACAGGGGCGAATAGTTTTTACAGGGCTGGTCTGCTCTCCCAGCACCTAACCCTCCTCTTTTCGCAGCACGGGCTTGGGACCGGCCATGGCAGAGTTAAAAAAACTGAAACCTTGAAGATTGAAAATTGTTCCCTACACCCCGTCGTGACGGCTTTAAATACAGGGGCGAATAGTTTTGACAGGGCTGGTCTGCTCTCCCAGCATCTAACCCTCCTCTTTTTGCAGCACGGGCTTGGGACCAGCCATGGCAGAGTTAAAAAAACTGAAACCTTGAAGATTGAAAATTGTTCCCTACACCCCGTCGTGATGGCTTGAAATATAGGGGCAAATGGTTTTTACAGGGCTGGTGTGCTCTCCAGCACCGAACCCTCCTCTTTTCTCAGCACGGGCTTGGGACCGGCCATGGCAGAGTTAAAAAAACTGAAACCTTGAAGATTGAAAATTGTTCCCTACACCCCGTCGTGATGGCTTAAAATACAGGGGCGAATAGTTTTTACAGGGCTGGTCTGCTCTCCCAGCACCTAACCCTCCTCTTTTCGCAGCACGGGCTTGGGACCGGCCATGGCAGAGTTAAAAAAACTGAAAACTTGATGATTGAAAATTGTTCCCTACACCCCGTCGTGACGGCTTGAAATACAGGGGCGAATAGTTTTTACAGGGCTGGTCTGCTCTCCCAGCACCTAACCCTCCTCTTTTCGCAGCACGGGCTTGGGACCGGCCATGGCAGAGTTAAAAAACTGAAACCTTGAAGATTGAAAATTGTTCCCTACACCCCGTCGTGACGGCTTGAAATACAGGGGCGAATGGTTTTTACAGGGCTGGTCTGATCTCCCTGCACCCAACCCTCCTCTTTTTGCAGAACGGGCTTGGGTCCGGCCATGGCAGAGTTAAAAATCTGAAACCTTGAAGACTGAAAATTGTTCCCCACACCCCATCGTGACGGCTTGAAAAACAGGGGCGAATAATTTTTACAGTGCTGGTCTGCTCTCCCAGCACCCAACCCTCCTCTTATCGCAGCACGGGCTTGGGACCAGCCATGGCAGAGTTAAAAAAACTGAAACCTTGAAGATTGAAAATTGTTCCCTACACCCCGTCGTGACGGCTTGAAATACAGGGGTGAATAGTTTTTACAGGGCTGGTCTGCTCTCCCACCACCTAACCCTCCTCTTTTCGCAGCACGGGCTTGGGATCGGCCATGGCAGAGTTAAAAAAACTGAAACCTTGAAGATTGAAAATTGTTCCCTTCACCCCGTCATGACGGCTTGAAATACAGGGACGAATAGTTTTTACAGGGCTGGTCTGCTCTCCCAGCACCTAACCCTCCTCTTTTCGCAGCACGGGCTTGGGACCGGCCATGGCAGAGTTAAAAAAACTGAAACCTTGAAGATTGAAAATTGTTCCCTACACCCCGTCGTGATTCCTTGAAATACAGGGGCGAATAGTTTTTACAGGGCTGGTCTGCTCTCCCATCACCTAACCCTCCTCTTTTCGCAGCACGGGCTTGGGACCGGCCATGGCAGAGTTAAAAAAACTGAAACCTTGAAGATTGAAAATTGTTCCCTACACCCCGTCGTGACAGCTTAAAATACAGGGGCGAATAGTTTTTACAGGGCTGGTCTGCTCTCCCAGCACCTAACCCTCCTCTTTTCGCAGCACGGGCTTGGGACCGGCTATTGCAGAGTTAAAAAAACTGAAACCTTGAAGATTGAAAATTGTTCCCTACACCCCGTCAAGACGGCTTGAAATACAGGGGCGAATAGTTTTTACAGGGCTGGTCTGCTCTCCCAGCACCTAACTCTCCTCTTTTCGCAGCACGGGCTTGGGACCGGCCATGGCAGAGTTAAAAAAACTGAAACCTTGAAGATTGAAAATTGTTCCCTACACCCCATCGTGACGGCTTAAAATACAGGGGCGAATAGTTTTTACAGGGCTGGTCTGCTCTCCCAGAACCTAACCCTCCTCTTTTCGCAGCACGGGCTTGGGACCGGCCATGGCAGAGTTAAAAATCTGAAACCTTGAAGACTGAAAATTGTTCCCCACACCCCATCGTGACGGCTTGAAAATCAGGGGCGAATAATTTTTTCAGTGCTGGTCTGCTCTCCCAGCACCTAACCCTCCTCTTTTTGCAGCACGGGCTTGGGACCGGCCATGGCAGAGTTAAAAAAACTGAAACCTTGAAGATTGAAAATTGTTCCCTACACCCCGTTGTGACGGCTTTAAATACAGGGGCGAATAGTTTTTACAGGGCTGGTCTGCTCTCCCAGCACCTAACCCTCCTCTTTTCGCAGCACGGGCTTGGGACCGGCCATGACAGAGTTAAAAAAACTGAAACCTTGAAGATTGAAAATTGTTCCCTACACCCCGTCGTGACGGCTTTAAATACAGGGGCGAATAGTTTTGACAGGGCTGGTCTGCTCTCCCAGCACCTAACCCTCCTCTTTTTGCAGCACGGGCTTGGGACCAGCCATGGCAGAGTTAAAAAAACTGAAACCTTGAAGATTGAAAATTGTTCCCTACACCCCGTCGTGATGGCTTGAAATATAGGGGCAAATGGTTTTTACAGGGCTGGTGTGCTCTCCAACACCGAACCCTCCTCTTTTCTCAGCACGGGCTTGGTACCGGCCATGGCAGAGTTAAAAAAACTGAAACCTTGAAGATTGAAAATTGTTCCCCACACCCCGTCGTGACGGCTTGAAATACAGGGGCGAATAGTTTTTACAGGGCTGGTCTGCTCTCCCAGCACCTAACCCTCCTCTTTTTGCAGCACGGGCGTGGGACCGGCCATGGCAGAGTTAAAAAAACTGAAACCTTGAAGATTGAAAATTGTTCCCTTCATCCCGTCGTGACGGCTTGAAATACAGGGGCGAATAGTTTTTACAGGGCTGGTCTGCTCTCCCACCACCTAACCCTCCTCTTTTCGCAGCACGGGCTTGGGACCGGCCATTGCAGAGTTAAAAAAACTGAAACCTTGAAGATTGAAAATTGTTCCCTTCACCCCGTCGTGACGGCTTGAAATACAGGGACGAATAGTTTTTACAGGGCTGGTCTGCTCTCCCAGCACCTAACCCTCCTCTGTTCGCAGCACGGGCTTGGGACCGGCCATGGCAGAGTTAAAAAAACTGAAACCTTGAAGATTGAAAATTGGTCCCTACACCCCATCGTGACGGCTTGAAATACAGGGGCGAATAGTTTTTACAGGGCTGGTCTGCTCTCCCATCACCTAACCCTCCTCTTTTCGCAGCACAGGCTTGGGACCGGCCATGGCAGAGTTAAAATAACTGAAACCTTGAAGATTGAAAATGGTTCCCTACACCCCGTCGTGACAGCTTGAAATACAGGGGCGAATAGTTTTTTGCAGGGCTGGTCTGCTCTTCCAGCACTTAACCCTCCTCTTTTCGCAGCACGGGCTTGGGACCGGTCATGGCAGAGTTTAAAAAACTGAAACCTTGAAGATTGAAAATTGTTCCCCACACCCCATCGTGACGGCTTGAAATACAGGGGCGAATAGTTTTTACAAGGCTGGTCTGCTCTCCCAGCACCTAACCTTCCTCTTTTCGCAGCACGGGCTTGGGACCGTCCATGGCAGAGTTAAAAAAACTGAAACCTTGATGATTGAAAATTGTTCCCTACACCCCGTCGTGACGGCTTGAAATACAGGGGCAAATAGTTTTTACAGGGCTGGCCTGCTCTCCCAGCACCTAACCCTCCTCTTTTCGCAGCACGGGCTTGGGACCGGCCATGGCAGAGTTAAAAAAAACTGAAACCTTGAAGATTGAAAATTGTTCCCTACACCCCATCGTGATGGCTTGAAATATAGGGGCAAATGGTTTTTACAGGGCTGGTGTGCTCTCCAGCACCGAACCCTTCTCTTTTCTCAGCACGGGCTTGGGACCGGCCATGGCAGAGTTAAAAAACTGAAACCTTGAAGATTGAAAATTGTTCCCCACACCCCGTCGTGACGGCTTGAAATACAGGGGTGAATAGTTTTTACAGGGCTGGTCTGCTCTCCCAGCACCTAACCCTCCTCTTTTCGCAGCACGGGCTTGGGACCGGCCATGGCAGAGTTAAAAAAACTGAAACCTTGAAGATTGAAAATTGTTCCCTTCACCCCGTCGTGACGGCTTGAAATACAGGGACGAATAGTGTTTACAGGGCTGGTCTGCTCTCCCAGCACCTAACCCTCCTCTTTTCGCAGCACGGGCTTGGGACCGGCAATGGCAGAGTTAAAAAAACTTAAACCTTGAAGATTGAAAATTGTTCCCTACACCCCGTCGTGACGGCTTGAAATACAGGGGCGAATAGTTCTTACAGGGCTGGTCTGCTCTCCCAGCACCTAACCCTCCTCTTTTCGCAGCACGGGCTTGGGACCGGCCATGGCAGAGTTAAAAAAACTGAAACCTCGATGATTGAAAATTGGTCCCTACATCCCATCGTGACGGCTTGAAATACAGGGGCGAATAGTTTTTACAGGGCTGGTCTGCTCTCCCAGCACCTAACCCTCCTCTTTTCGCAGCACGGGCTTGGGACCGGCCATGGCAGAGTTAAAAAAACTGAAACCTTGAAGATTGAAAATTGTTCCCTACACCCCGTCGTGACGGCTTGAAATACAGGGGCGAATGGTTTTTACAGGGCTGGTCTGCTCTCCCTGCACCGAACCCTCCTCTTTTCGCAGCACGGGCTTGGGACCGGCCATGACAGAGTTAAAAATCTGAAACCTTGAAGACTGAAAATTGTTCCCCACACCCCATCGTGACGCTTGAAAAACAGGGGCGAATAATTTTTACAGTGCTGGTCTGCTCTCCCAGCACCCAACCCTCCACTTTTCACAGCACGGGCTTGGGACCAGCCATGGCAGAGTTAAAAAAACTGAAACCTTGAAGATTGAAAATTGTTCCCTACACCCCGTCGTGACGGCTTTAAATACAGGGGCGAATTGTTTTTACAGGGCTAGTCTGCTCTGCCAGCACCTAACCCTCCTCTTTTTGCAGCACGGGCTTGGGACCAGCCATGGCAGAGTTAAAAAAACTGAAACATTGAAGATTGAAAATTGTTCCCTACACCCCGTCGTGATGGCTTGAAATATAGGGGCAAATGGTTTTTACAGGGCTGGTGTGCTCTCCAGCACCGAACCCTCCTCTTTTCTCAGCACGGGCTTGGGACCGGCCATGGCAGAGTTAAAAAAACTGAAACCTTGAAGATTGAAAATTGTTCCCCACACCCCGTCGTGACGGCTTGAAAAACAGGGGCGAATAGTTTTTACAGGGCTGGTCTGCTCTCCCAGCACCCAACCCTCCTCTTTTCGCAGCACGGGCTTGGGACCAGCCATGGCAGAGTTAAAAAAACTGAAAGCTTGAAGATTGAAAATTGTTCCCTACACCCCGTCGTGACGGCTTGAAATACAGGGGTGAATAGTTTTTACAGGGCTGGTCTGCTCTCCCACCACCTAACCCTCCTCTTTTCGCAGCACGGGCTTGGGACCGGCCATTGCAGAGTTAAAAAAACTGAAACCTTGAAGATTGAAAATTGTTCCCTTCACCCCGTCGTGACGGCTTGAAATACAGGGACGAATAGTTTTTACAGGGCTGGTCTGCTCTCCCAGCACCTAACCCTCCTCTGTTCGCAGCACGGGCTTGGGACCGGCCATGGCAGAGTTAAAAAAACTGAAACCTTGAAGATTGAAAATTGGTCCCTACACCCCATCGTGACGGCTTGAAATACAGGGGCGAATAGTTTTTACAGGGCTGGTCTGCTCTCCCATCACCTAACCCTCCTCTTTTCGCAGCACGGGCTTGGGACCGGCCATGGCAGAGTTAAAAATCTGAAACCTTGAAGACTGAAAATTGTTCCCCACACCCCATCGTGACGGCTTGAAAATCAGGGGCGAATAATTTTTACAGTGCTGGTCTGCTCTCCCAGCACCTAACCCTCCTCTTTTTGCAGCACGGGCTTGGGACCGGCCATGGCAGAGTTAAAAAACTGAAACCTTGAAGACTGAAAATTGTTCCTTACACCCGTTGTGATGGCTTGAAATATAGGGGCAAAAGGTTTTTAAAGGGCTGGTGTGCTCTCCAGCACCGAACCCTCCTCTTTTCGCAGCACGGGCTTGGGACCGGCCATTTCAGAGTTAAAAAAACTGAAACCTTGAAGATTGAAAATTGTTCCCTACACCCCGTTGTGACGGCTTTAAATACAGGGGCGAATAGTTTTTACAGGGCTGGTCTGCTCTCCCAGCACCTAACCCTCCTCTTTTCGCAGCACGGGCTTGGGACCGGCCATGGCAGAGTTAAAAAAACTGAAACCTTGAAGATTGAAAATTGTTCCCTACACCCCGTCGTGACGGCTTTAAATACAGGGGCGAATAGTTTTGACAGGGCTGGTCTGCTCTCCCAGCACCTAACCCTCCTCTTTTTGCAGCACGGGCTTGGGACCAGCCATGGCAGAGTTAAAAAAACTGAAACCTTGAAGATTGAAAATTGTTCCCTACACCCCGTCGTGATGGCTTGAAATATAGGGGCAAATGGTTTTTACAGGGCTGGTGTGCTCTCCAGCACCGAACCCTCCTCTTTTCTCAGCACGGGCTTGGGACCGGCCATGGCAGAGTTAAAAAAACTGAAACCTTGAAGATTGAAAATTGTTCCCTACACCCCGTCGTGATGGCTTAAAATACAGGGGCGAATAGTTTTTACAGGGCTGGTCTGCTCTCCCAGCACCTAACCCTCCTCTTTTCGCAGCACGGGCTTGGGACCGGCCATGGCAGAGTTAAAAAAACTGAAAACTTGATGATTGAAAATTGTTCCCTACACCCCGTCGTGACGGCTTGAAATACAGGGGCGAATAGTTTTTACAGGGCTGGTCTGCTCTCCCAGCACCTAACCCTCCTCTTTTCGCAGCACGGGCTTGGGACCGGCCATGGCAGAGTTAAAAAACTGAAACCTTGAAGATTGAAAATTGTTCCCTACACCCCGTCGTGACGGCTTGAAATACAGGGGCGAATGGTTTTTACAGGGCTGGTCTGATCTCCCTGCACCCAACCCTCCTCTTTTTGCAGAACGGGCTTGGGTCCGGCCATGGCAGAGTTAAAAATCTGAAACCTTGAAGACTGAAAATTGTTCCCCACACCCCATCGTGACGGCTTGAAAAACAGGGGCGAATAATTTTTACAGTGCTGGTCTGCTCTCCCAGCACCCAACCCTCCTCTTATCGCAGCACGGGCTTGGGACCAGCCATGGCAGAGTTAAAAAAACTGAAACCTTGAAGATTGAAAATTGTTCCCTACACCCCGTCGTGACGGCTTGAAATACAGGGGTGAATAGTTTTTACAGGGCTGGTCTGCTCTCCCACCACCTAACCCTCCTCTTTTCGCAGCACGGGCTTGGGATCGGCCATGGCAGAGTTAAAAAAACTGAAACCTTGAAGATTGAAAATTGTTCCCTTCACCCCGTCATGACGGCTTGAAATACAGGGACGAATAGTTTTTACAGGGCTGGTCTGCTCTCCCAGCACCTAACCCTCCTCTTTTCGCAGCACGGGCTTGGGACCGGCCATGGCAGAGTTAAAAAAACTGAAACCTTGAAGATTGAAAATTGTTCCCTACACCCCGTCGTGATTCCTTGAAATACAGGGGCGAATAGTTTTTACAGGGCTGGTCTGCTCTCCCATCACCTAACCCTCCTCTTTTCGCAGCACGGGCTTGGGACCGGCCATGGCAGAGTTAAAAAAACTGAAACCTTGAAGATTGAAAATTGTTCCCTACACCCCGTCGTGACAGCTTAAAATACAGGGGCGAATAGTTTTTACAGGGCTGGTCTGCTCTCCCAGCACCTAACCCTCCTCTTTTCGCAGCACGGGCTTGGGACCGGCTATTGCAGAGTTAAAAAAACTGAAACCTTGAAGATTGAAAATTGTTCCCTACACCCCGTCAAGACGGCTTGAAATACAGGGGCGAATAGTTTTTACAGGGCTGGTCTGCTCTCCCAGCACCTAACTCTCCTCTTTTCGCAGCACGGGCTTGGGACCGGCCATGGCAGAGTTAAAAAAACTGAAACCTTGAAGATTGAAAATTGTTCCCTACACCCCATCGTGACGGCTTAAAATACAGGGGCGAATAGTTTTTACAGGGCTGGTCTGCTCTCCCAGAACCTAACCCTCCTCTTTTCGCAGCACGGGCTTGGGACCGGCCATGGCAGAGTTAAAAATCTGAAACCTTGAAGACTGAAAATTGTTCCCCACACCCCATCGTGACGGCTTGAAAATCAGGGGCGAATAATTTTTTCAGTGCTGGTCTGCTCTCCCAGCACCTAACCCTCCTCTTTTTGCAGCACGGGCTTGGGACCGGCCATGGCAGAGTTAAAAAAACTGAAACCTTGAAGATTGAAAATTGTTCCCTACACCCCGTTGTGACGGCTTTAAATACAGGGGCGAATAGTTTTTACAGGGCTGGTCTGCTCTCCCAGCACCTAACCCTCCTCTTTTCGCAGCACGGGCTTGGGACCGGCCATGACAGAGTTAAAAAAACTGAAACCTTGAAGATTGAAAATTGTTCCCTACACCCCGTCGTGACGGCTTTAAATACAGGGGCGAATAGTTTTGACAGGGCTGGTCTGCTCTCCCAGCACCTAACCCTCCTCTTTTTGCAGCACGGGCTTGGGACCAGCCATGGCAGAGTTAAAAAAACTGAAACCTTGAAGATTGAAAATTGTTCCCTACACCCCGTCGTGATGGCTTGAAATATAGGGGCAAATGGTTTTTACAGGGCTGGTGTGCTCTCCAGCACCGAACCCTCCTCTTTTCTCAGCACGGGCTTGGTACCGGCCATGGCAGAGTTAAAAAAACTGAAACCTTGAAGATTGAAAATTGTTCCCCACACCCCGTCGTGACGGCTTGAAATACAGGGGCGAATAGTTTTTACAGGGCTGGTCTGCTCTCCCAGCACCTAACCCTCCTCTTTTTGCAGCACGGGCTTGGGACCGGCCATGGCAGAGTTAAAAAAACTGAAACCTTGAAGATTGAAAATTGTTCCCTTCATCCCGTCGTGACGGCTTGAAATACAGGGGCGAATAGTTTTTACAGGGCTGGTCTGCTCTCCCACCACCTAACCCTCCTCTTTTCGCAGCACGGGCTTGGGACCGGCCATTGCAGAGTTAAAAAAACTGAAACCTTGAAGATTGAAAATTGTTCCCTTCACCCCGTCGTGACGGCTTGAAATACAGGGACGAATAGTTTTTACAGGGCTGGTCTGCTCTCCCAGCACCTAACCCTCCTCTGTTCGCAGCACGGGCTTGGGACCGGCCATGGCAGAGTTAAAAAAACTGAAACCTTGAAGATTGAAAATTGGTCCCTACACCCCATCGTGACGGCTTGAAATACAGGGGCGAATAGTTTTTACAGGGCTGGTCTGCTCTCCCATCACCTAACCCTCCTCTTTTCGCAGCACAGGCTTGGGACCGGCCATGGCAGAGTTAAAATAACTGAAACCTTGAAGATTGAAAATGGTTCCCTACACCCCGTCGTGACAGCTTGAAATACAGGGGCGAATAGTTTTTTGCAGGGCTGGTCTGCTCTTCCAGCACTTAACCCTCCTCTTTTCGCAGCACGGGCTTGGGACCGGCCATGGCAGAGTTTAAAAAACTGAAACCTTGAAGATTGAAAATTGTTCCCCACACCCCATCGTGACGGCTTGAAATACAGGGGCGAATAGTTTTTACAAGGCTGGTCTGCTCTCCCAGCACCTAACCTTCCTCTTTTCGCAGCACGGGCTTGGGACCGTCCATGGCAGAGTTAAAAAAACTGAAACCTTGATGATTGAAAATTGTTCCCTACACCCCGTCGTGACGGCTTGAAATACAGGGGCAAATAGTTTTTACAGGGCTGGCCTGCTCTCCCAGCACCTAACCCTCCTCTTTTCGCAGCACGGGCTTGGGACCGGCCATGGCAGAGTTAAAAAAAACTGAAACCTTGAAGATTGAAAATTGTTCCCTACACCCCATCGTGATGGCTTGAAATATAGGGGCAAATGGTTTTTACAGGGCTGGTGTGCTCTCCAGCACCGAACCCTTCTCTTTTCTCAGCACGGGCTTGGGACCGGCCATGGCAGAGTTAAAAAACTGAAACCTTGAAGATTGAAAATTGTTCCCCACACCCCGTCGTGACGGCTTGAAATACAGGGGTGAATAGTTTTTACAGGGCTGGTCTGCTCTCCCAGCACCTAACCCTCCTCTTTTCGCAGCACGGGCTTGGGACCGGCCATGGCAGAGTTAAAAAAACTGAAACCTTGAAGATTGAAAATTGTTCCCTTCACCCCGTCGTGACGGCTTGAAATACAGGGACGAATAGTGTTTACAGGGCTGGTCTGCTCTCCCAGCACCTAACCCTCCTCTTTTCGCAGCACGGGCTTGGGACCGGCAATGGCAGAGTTAAAAAAACTTAAACCTTGAAGATTGAAAATTGTTCCCTACACCCCGTCGTGACGGCTTGAAATACAGGGGCGAATAGTTCTTACAGGGCTGGTCTGCTCTCCCAGCACCTAACCCTCCTCTTTTCGCAGCACGGGCTTGGGACCGGCCATGGCAGAGTTAAAAAAACTGAAACCTCGATGATTGAAAATTGGTCCCTACATCCCATCGTGACGGCTTGAAATACAGGGGCGAATAGTTTTTACAGGGCTGGTCTGCTCTCCCAGCACCTAACCCTCCTCTTTTCGCAGCACGGGCTTGGGACCGGCCATGGCAGAGTTAAAAAAACTGAAACCTTGAAGATTGAAAATTGTTCCCTACACCCCGTCGTGACGGCTTGAAATACAGGGGCGAATGGTTTTTACAGGGCTGGTCTGCTCTCCCTGCACCGAACCCTCCTCTTTTCGCAGCACGGGCTTGGGACCGGCCATGACAGAGTTAAAAATCTGAAACCTTGAAGACTGAAAATTGTTCCCCACACCCCATCGTGACGCTTGAAAAACAGGGGCGAATAATTTTTACAGTGCTGGTCTGCTCTCCCAGCACCCAACCCTCCGCTTTTCACAGCACGGGCTTGGGACCAGCCATGGCAGAGTTAAAAAAACTGAAACCTTGAAGATTGAAAATTGTTCCCTACACCCCGTCGTGACGGCTTTAAATACAGGGGCGAATTGTTTTTACAGGGCTAGTCTGCTCTGCCAGCACCTAACCCTCCTCTTTTTGCAGCACGGGCTTGGGACCAGCCATGGCAGAGTTAAAAAAACTGAAACATTGAAGATTGAAAATTGTTCCCTACACCCCGTCGTGATGGCTTGAAATATAGGGGCAAATGGTTTTTACAGGGCTGGTGTGCTCTCCAGCACCGAACCCTCCTCTTTTCTCAGCACGGGCTTGGGACCGGCCATGGCAGAGTTAAAAAAACTGAAACCTTGAAGATTGAAAATTGTTCCCCACACCCCGTCGTGACGGCTTGAAAAACAGGGGCGAATAGTTTTTACAGGGCTGGTCTGCTCTCCCAGCACCCAACCCTCCTCTTTTCGCAGCACGGGCTTGGGACCAGCCATGGCAGAGTTAAAAAAACTGAAAGCTTGAAGATTGAAAATTGTTCCCTACACCCCGTCGTGACGGCTTGAAATACAGGGGTGAATAGTTTTTACAGGGCTGGTCTGCTCTCCCACCACCTAACCCTCCTCTTTTCGCAGCACGGGCTTGGGACCGGCCATTGCAGAGTTAAAAAAACTGAAACCTTGAAGATTGAAAATTGTTCCCTTCACCCCGTCGTGACGGCTTGAAATACAGGGACGAATAGTTTTTACAGGGCTGGTCTGCTCTCCCAGCACCTAACCCTCCTCTGTTCGCAGCACGGGCTTGGGACCGGCCATGGCAGAGTTAAAAAAACTGAAACCTTGAAGATTGAAAATTGGTCCCTACACCCCATCGTGACGGCTTGAAATACAGGGGCGAATAGTTTTTACAGGGCTGGTCTGCTCTCCCATCACCTAACCCTCCTCTTTTCGCAGCACAGGCTTGGGACCGGCCATGGCAGAGTTAAAAAAACTGAAACCTTGAAGATTGAAAATTGTTCCCTACACCCCGTCGTGATGGCTTAAAATACAGGGGCGAATAGTTTTTACAGGGCTGGTCTGCTCTCCCAGCACCTAACCCTCCTCTTTTCGCAGCACGGGCTTGGGACCGGCCATGGCAGAGTTAAAAAAACTGAAAACTTGATGATTGAAAATTGTTCCCTACACCCCGTCGTGACGGCTTGAAATACAGGGGCGAATAGTTTTTACAGGGCTGGTCTGCTCTTCCAGCACCTAACCCTCCTCTTTTCGCAGCACGGGCTTGGGACCGGCCATGGCAGAGTTAAAAAACTGAAACCTTGAAGATTGAAAATTGTTTCCTACACCCCGTCGTGACGGCTTGAAATACAGGGGCGAATGGTTTTTACAGGGCTGGTCTGATCTCCCTGCACCCAACCCTCCTCTTTTTGCAGCACGGGCTTGGGTCCGGCCATGGCAGAGTTAAAAATCTGAAACCTTGAAGACTGAAAATTGTTCCCCACACCCCATCGTGACGGCTTGAAAAACAGGGGCGAATAATTTTTACAGTGCTGGTCTGCTCTCCCAGCACCCAACCCTCCTCTTTTCGCAGCACGGGCTTGGGACCAGCCATGGCAGAGTTAAAAAAACTGAAACCTTGAAGATTGAAAATTGTTCCCTACACCCCGTCGTGACGGCTTGAAATACAGGGGTGAATAGTTTTTACAGGGCTGGTCTGCTCTCCCACCACCTAACCCTCCTCTTTTCGCAGCACGGGCTTGGGATCGGCCATGGCAGAGTTAAAAAAACTGAAACCTTGAAGATTGAAAATTGTTCCCTTCACCCCGTCATGACGGCTTGAAATACAGGGACGAATAGTTTTTACAGGGCTGGTCTGCTCTCCCAGCACCTAACCCTCCTCTTTTCGCAGCACGGGCTTGGGACCGGCTATTGCAGAGTTAAAAAAACTGAAACCTTGAAGATTGAAAATTGTTCCCTACACCCCGTCAAGATGGCTTGAAATACAGGGGCGAATAGTTTTTACAGGGCTGGTCTGCTCTCCCAGCACCTAACCCTCCTCTTTTCGCAGCACGGGCTTGGGACCGGCCATGGCAGAGTTAAAAAAACTGAAACCTTGAAGATTGAAAATTGTTCCCTACACCCCATCGTGACGGCTTAAAATACAGGGGCGAATAGTTTTTACAGGGCTGGTCTGCTCTCCCAGAACCTAACCCTCCTCTTTTCGCAGCACGGGCTTGGGACCGGCCATGGCAGAGTTAAAAATCTGAAACCTTGAAGACTGAAAATTGTTCCCCACACCCCATCGTGACGGCTTGAAAATCAGGGGCGAATAATTTTTACAGTGCTGGTCTGCTCTCCCAGCACCTAACCCTCCTCTTTTTGCAGCACGGGCTTGGGACCGGCCATGGCAGAGTTAAAAAACTGAAACCTTGAAGACTGAAAATTGTTCCTTACACCCGTTGTGATGGCTTGAAATATAGGGGCAAAAGGTTTTTAAAGGGCTGGTGTGCTCTCCAGCACCGAACCCTCCTCTTTTCGCAGCACGGGCTTGGGACCGGCCATTTCAGAGTTAAAAAAACTGAAACCTTGAAGATTGAAAATTGTTCCCTACACCCCGTTGTGACGGCTTTAAATACAGGGGCGAATAGTTTTTACAGGGCTGGTCTGCTCTCCCAGCACCTAACCCTCCTCTTTTCGCAGCACGGGCTTGGGACCGGCCATGGCAGAGTTAAAAAAACTGAAACCTTGAAGATTGAAAATTGTTCCCTACACCCCGTCGTGACGGCTTTAAATACAGGGGCGAATAGTTTTGACAGGGCTGGTCTGCTCTCCCAGCACCTAACCCTCCTCTTTTTGCAGCACGGGCTTGGGACCAGCCATGGCAGAGTTAAAAAAACTGAAACCTTGAAGATTGAAAATTGTTCCCTACACCCCGTCGTGATGGCTTGAAATATAGGGGCAAATGGTTTTTACAGGGCTGGTGTGCTCTCCAGCACCGAACCCTCCTCTTTTCTCAGCACGGGCTTGGGACCGGCCATGGCAGAGTTAAAAAAACTGAAACCTTGAAGATTGAAAATTGTTCCCTACACCCCGTCGTGATGGCTTAAAATACAGGGGCGAATAGTTTTTACAGGGCTGGTCTGCTCTCCCAGCACCTAACCCTCCTCTTTTCGCAGCACGGGCTTGGGACCGGCCATGGCAGAGTTAAAAAAACTGAAAACTTGATGATTGAAAATTGTTCCCTACACCCCGTCGTGACGGCTTGAAATACAGGGGCGAATAGTTTTTACAGGGCTGGTCTGCTCTCCCAGCACCTAACCCTCCTCTTTTCGCAGCACGGGCTTGGGACCGGCCATGGCAGAGTTAAAAAACTGAAACCTTGAAGATTGAAAATTGTTCCCTACACCCCGTCGTGACGGCTTGAAATACAGGGGCGAATGGTTTTTACAGGGCTGGTCTGATCTCCCTGCACCCAACCCTCCTCTTTTTGCAGAACGGGCTTGGGTCCGGCCATGGCAGAGTTAAAAATCTGAAACCTTGAAGACTGAAAATTGTTCCCCACACCCCATCGTGACGGCTTGAAAAACAGGGGCGAATAATTTTTACAGTGCTGGTCTGCTCTCCCAGCACCCAACCCTCCTCTTATCGCAGCACGGGCTTGGGACCAGCCATGGCAGAGTTAAAAAAACTGAAACCTTGAAGATTGAAAATTGTTCCCTACACCCCGTCGTGACGGCTTGAAATACAGGGGTGAATAGTTTTTACAGGGCTGGTCTGCTCTCCCACCACCTAACCCTCCTCTTTTCGCAGCACGGGCTTGGGATCGGCCATGGCAGAGTTAAAAAAACTGAAACCTTGAAGATTGAAAATTGTTCCCTTCACCCCGTCATGACGGCTTGAAATACAGGGACGAATAGTTTTTACAGGGCTGGTCTGCTCTCCCAGCACCTAACCCTCCTCTTTTCGCAGCACGGGCTTGGGACCGGCCATGGCAGAGTTAAAAAAACTGAAACCTTGAAGATTGAAAATTGTTCCCTACACCCCGTCGTGATTCCTTGAAATACAGGGGCGAATAGTTTTTACAGGGCTGGTCTGCTCTCCCATCACCTAACCCTCCTCTTTTCGCAGCACGGGCTTGGGACCGGCCATGGCAGAGTTAAAAAAACTGAAACCTTGAAGATTGAAAATTGTTCCCTACACCCCGTCATGACAGCTTAAAATACAGGGGCGAATAGTTTTTACAGGGCTGGTCTGCTCTCCCAGCACCTAACTCTCCTCTTTTCGCAGCACGGGCTTGGGACCGGCCATGGCAGAGTTAAAAAAACTGAAACCTTGAAGATTGAAAATTGTTCCCTACACCCCATCGTGACGGCTTAAAATACAGGGGCGAATAGTTTTTACAGGGCTGGTCTGCTCTCCCAGAACCTAACCCTCCTCTTTTCGCAGCACGGGCTTGGGACCGGCCATGGCAGAGTTAAAAATCTGAAACCTTGAAGACTGAAAATTGTTCCCCACACCCCATCGTGACGGCTTGAAAATCAGGGGCGAATAATTTTTTCAGTGCTGGTCTGCTCTCCCAGCACCTAACCCTCCTCTTTTTGCAGCACGGGCTTGGGACCGGCCATGGCAGAGTTAAAAAAACTGAAACCTTGAAGATTGAAAATTGTTCCCTACACCCCGTTGTGACGGCTTTAAATACAGGGGCGAATAGTTTTTACAGGGCTGGTCTGCTCTCCCAGCACCTAACCCTCCTCTTTTCGCAGCACGGGCTTGGGACCGGCCATGACAGAGTTAAAAAAACTGAAACCTTGAAGATTGAAAATTGTTCCCTACACCCCGTCGTGACGGCTTTAAATACAGGGGCGAATAGTTTTGACAGGGCTGGTCTGCTCTCCCAGCACCTAACCCTCCTCTTTTTGCAGCACGGGCTTGGGACCAGCCATGGCAGAGTTAAAAAAACTGAAACCTTGAAGATTGAAAATTGTTCCCTACACCCCGTCGTGATGGCTTGAAATATAGGGGCAAATGGTTTTTACAGGGCTGGTGTGCTCTCCAGCACCGAACCCTCCTCTTTTCTCAGCACGGGCTTGGTACCGGCCATGGCAGAGTTAAAAAAACTGAAACCTTGAAGATTGAAAATTGTTCCCCACACCCCGTCGTGACGGCTTGAAATACAGGGGCGAATAGTTTTTACAGGGCTGGTCTGCTCTCCCAGCACCTAACCCTCCTCTTTTTGCAGCACGGGCTTGGGACCGGCCATGGCAGAGTTAAAAAAACTGAAACCTTGAAGATTGAAAATTGTTCCCTTCATCCCGTCGTGACGGCTTGAAATACAGGGGCGAATAGTTTTTACAGGGCTGGTCTGCTCTCCCAGCACCTAACCCTCCTCTTTTCACAGCACGGGCTTGGGATCGGCCATGGCAGAGTTAAAATAACTGAAACCTTGAAGATTGAAAATGGTTCCCTACACCCCGTCGTGACAGCTTGAAATACAGGGGCGAATAGTTTTTTGCAGGGCTGGTCTGCTCTTCCAGCACTTAACCCTCCTCTTTTCGCAGCACGGGCTTGGGACCGGCCATGGCAGAGTTTAAAAAACTGAAACCTTGAAGATTGAAAAATGTTCCCCACACCCCATCGTGACGGCTTGAAATACAGGGGCGAATAGTTTTTACAAGGCTGGTCTGCTCGCCCAGCACCTAACCTTCCTCTTTTCGCAGCACGGGCTTGGGACCGTCCATGGCAGAGTTAAAAAAACTGAAACCTTGATGATTGAAAATTGTTCCCTACACCCCGTCGTGACGGCTTGAAATACAGGGGCAAATAGTTTTTACAGGGCTGGCCTGCTCTCCCAGCACCTAACCCTCCTCTTTTCGCAGCACGGGCTTGGGACGGCCATGGCAGAGTTAAAAAAAACTGAAACCTTGAAGATTGAAAATTGTTCCCTACACCCCGTCGTGACGGCTTAAAATACAGGGGCGAATAGTTTTTACAGGGCTGGCCTGCTCTCCCAGCACCTAACCCTCCTCTTTTCGCAGCACGGGCTTGGGACCGGCCATGGCAGAGTTAAAAAAAACTGAAACCTTGAAGATTGAAAATTGTTCCCTACACCCCGTCGTGATGGCTTGAAATATAGGGGCAAATGGTTTTTACAGGGCTGGTGTGCTCTCCAGCACCGAACCCTTCTCTTTTCTCAGCACGGGCTTGGGACCGGCCATGGCAGAGTTAAAAAACTGAAACCTTGAAGATTGAAAATTGTTCCCCACACCCCGTCGTGACGGCTTGAAATACAGGGGTGAATAGTTTTTACAGGGCTGGTCTGCTCTCCCAGCACCTAACCCTCCTCTTTTCGCAGCACGGGCTTGGGACTGGCCATGGCAGAGTTAAAAAAACTGAAACCTTGAAGATTGAAAATTGTTCCCTTCACCCCGTCGTGACGGCTTGAAATACAGGGACGAATAGTGTTTACAGGGCTGGTCTGCTCTCCCAGCACCTAACCCTCCTCTTTTCGCAGCACGGGCTTGGGACCGGCCATGGCAGAGTTAAAAAAACTTAAACCTTGAAGATTGAAAATTGTTCCCTACACCCCGTCGTGACGGCTTGAAATACAGGGGCGAATAGTTCTTACAGGGCTGGTCTGCTCTCCCAGCACCTAACCCTCCTCTTTTCGCAGCACGGGCTTGGGACCGGCCATGGCAGAGTTAAAAAAACTGAAACCTCGATGATTGAAAATTGGTCCCTACATCCCATCGTGACGGCTTGAAATACAGGGGCGAATAGTTTTTACAGGGCTGGTCTGCTCTCCCAGCACCTAACCCTCCTCTTTTCGCAGCACGGGCTTGGGACCGGCCATGGCAGAGTTAAAAAAACTGAAACCTTGAAGATTGAAAATTGTTCCCTACACCCCGTCGTGACGGCTTGAAATACAGGGGCGAATGGTTTTTACAGGGCTGGTCTGCTCTCCCTGCACCGAACCCTCCTCTTTTCGCAGCACGGGCTTGGGACCGGCCATGACAGAGTTAAAAATCTGAAACCTTGAAGACTGAAAATTGTTCCCCACACCCCATCGTGACGCTTGAAAAACAGGGGCGAATAATTTTTACAGTGCTGGTCTGCTCTCCCAGCACCCAACCCTCCGCTTTTCACAGCACGGGCTTGGGACCAGCCATGGCAGAGTTAAAAAAACTGAAACCTTGAAGATTGAAAATTGTTCCCTACACCCCGTCGTGACGGCTTTAAATACAGGGGCGAATTGTTTTTACAGGGCTAGTCTGCTCTGCCAGCACCTAACCCTCCTCTTTTTGCAGCACGGGCTTGGGACCAGCCATGGCAGAGTTAAAAAAACTGAAACATTGAAGATTGAAAATTGTTCCCTACACCCCGTCGTGATGGCTTGAAATATAGGGGCAAATGGTTTTTACAGGGCTGGTGTGCTCTCCAGCACCGAACCCTCCTCTTTTCTCAGCACGGGCTTGGGACCGGCCATGGCAGAGTTAAAAAAACTGAAACCTTGAAGATTGAAAATTGTTCCCCACACCCCGTCGTGACGGCTTGAAAAACAGGGGCGAATAGTTTTTACAGGGCTGGTCTGCTCTCCCAGCACCCAATCCTCCTCTTTTCGCAGCACGGGCTTGGGACCAGCCATGGCAGAGTTAAAAAAACTGAAAGCTTGAAGATTGAAAATTGTTCCCTACACCCCGTCGTGACGGCTTGAAATACAGGGGTGAATAGTTTTTACAGGGCTGGTCTGCTCTCCCACCACCTAACCCTCCTCTTTTCGCAGCACGGGCTTGGGACCGGCCATTGCAGAGTTAAAAAAACTGAAACCTTGAAGATTGAAAATTGTTCCCTTCACCCCGTCGTGACGGCTTGAAATACAGGGACGAATAGTTTTTACAGGGCTGGTCTGCTCTCCCAGCACCTAACCCTCCTCTTTTCGCAGCACGGGCTTGGGACCGGCCATGGCAGAGTTAAAAAAACTGAAACCTTGAAGATTGAAAATTGGTCCCTACACCCCGTCGTGACGGCTTGAAATACAGGGGCGAATAGTTTTTACAGGGCTGGTCTGCTCTCCCATCACCTAACCCTCCTCTTTTCGCAGCACAGGCTTGGGACCGGCCATGGCAGAGTTAAAAAAACTGAAACCTTGAAGATTGAAAATTGCTCCCTACACCCCGTCGTGATGGCTTAAAATACAGGGGCGAATAGTTTTTACAGGGCTGGTCTGCTCTCCCAGCACCTAACCCTCCTCTTTTCGCAGCACGGGCTTGGGACCGGCCATGGCAGAGTTAAAAAAACTGAAAACTTGAAGATTGAAAATTGTTCCCTACACCCCGTCGTGACGGCTTAAAATACAGGGGCGAATAGTTTTTACAGGGCTGGTCTGCTCTCCCAGCACCTAACCCTCCTCTTTTCGCAGCACGGGCTTGGGACCGGCTATTGCAGAGTTAAAAAAACTGAAACCTTGAAGATTGAAAATTGTTCCCTACACCCCGTCAAGACGGCTTGAAATACAGGGACGAATAGTTTTTACAGGGCTGGTCTGCTCTCCCAGCACCTAACCCTCCTCTTTTCGCAGCACGGGCTTGGGACCGGCCATGGCAGAGTTAAAAAAACTGAAACCTTGAAGATTGAAAATTGTTCCCTACACCCCATCGTGACGGCTTAAAATACAGGGGCGAATAGTTTTTACAGGGCTGGTCTGCTCTCCCAGAACCTAACCCTCCTCTTTTTGCAGCACGGGCTTGGGACCGGCCATGGCAGAGTTAAAAATCTGAAACCTTGAAGACTGAAAATTGTTCCCCACACCCCATCGTGACGGCTTGAAAATCAGGGGCGAATAATTTTTACAGTGCTGGTCTGCTCTCCCAGCACCTAACCCTCCTCTTTTTGCAGCACGGGCTTGGGACCGGCCATGGCAGAGTTAAAAAACTGAAACCTTGAAGACTGAAAATTGTTCCTTACACCCCGTTGTGATGGCTTGAAATATAGGGGTAAAAGGTTTTTAAAGGGCTGGTGTGCTCTCCAGCACCGAACCCTCCTCTTTTCGCAGCACGGGCTTGGGACCGGCCATTTCAGAGTTAAAAAAACTGAAACCTTGAAGATTGAAAATTGTTCCCTACACCCCGTTGTGACGGCTTTAAATACAGGGGCGAATAGTTTTTACAGGGCTGGTCTGCTCTCCCAGCACCTAACCCTCCTCTTTTCGCAGCACGGGCTTGGGACCGGCCATGGCAGAGTTAAAAAAACTGAAACCTTGAAGATTGAAAATTGTTCCCTACACCCCGTCGTGACGGCTTTAAATACAGGGGCGAATAGTTTTGACAGGGCTGGTCTGCTCTCCCAGCACCTAACCCTCCTCTTTTTGCAGCACGGGCTTGGGACCAGCCATGGCAGAGTTAAAAAAACTGAAACCTTGAAGATTGAAAATTGTTCCCTACACCCCGTCGTGATGGCTTGAAATATAGGGGCAAATGGTTTTTACAGGGCTGGTGTGCTCTCCAGCACCGAACCCTCCTCTTTTCTCAGCACGGGCTTGGGACCGGCCATGGCAGAGTTAAAAAAACTGAAACCTTGAAGATTGAAAATTGTTCCCCACACCCCGTCGTGATGGCTTGAAATACAGGGGCGAATAGTTTTTACAGGGCTGGTCTGCTCTCCCAGCACCTAACCCTCCTCTTTTCGCAGCACGGGCTTGGGACCGGCCATGGCAGAGTTAAAAAAACTGAAACCTTGAAGATTGAAAATTGTTCCCTTCATCCCGTCGTGACGGCTTGAAATACAGGGACGAATAGTTTTTACAGGGCTGGTCTGCTCTCCCATCACCTAACCCTCCTCTTTTCGCAGCACAGGCTTGGGACCGGCCATGGCAGAGTTAAAAAAACTGAAACCTTGAAGATTGAAAATTGTTCCCTACACCCCATCGTGATGGCTTAAAATACAGGGGCGAATAGTTTTTACAGGGCTGGTCTGCTCTCCCAGCACCTAACCCTCCTCTTTTCGCAGCACGGGCTTGGGACCGGCCATGGCAGAGTTAAAAAAACTGAAAACTTGATGATTGAAAATTGTTCCCTACACCCCGTCGTGACGGCTTGAAATACAGGGGCGAATAGTTTTTACAGGGCTGGTCTGCTCTCCCAGCACCTAACCCTCCTCTTT
Organism: Aquarana catesbeiana; assembly: GCF_042186555.1. Taxonomy (NCBI): domain Eukaryota; kingdom Metazoa; phylum Chordata; class Amphibia; order Anura; family Ranidae; genus Aquarana; species Aquarana catesbeiana. The sequence continues at coordinate 633,044,320 of NC_133324.1, forward strand.
TCGCAGCACGGGCTTGGGACCGGCCATGGCAGAGTTAAAAAACTGAAACCTTGAAGATTGAAAATTGTTCCCTACACCCCGTCGTGACGGCTTGAAATACAGGGGCGAATGGTTTTTACAGGGCTGGTCTGATCTCCCTGCACCCAACCCTCCTCTTTTTGCAGCACGGGCTTGGGTCCGGCCATGGCAGAGTTAAAAATCTGAAACCTTGAAGACTGAAAATTGTTCCCCACACCCCATCGTGACGGCTTGAAAAACAGGGGCGAATAATTTTTACAGTGCTGGTCTGCTCTCCCAGCACCCAACCCTCCTCTTTTCGCAGCACGGGCTTGGGACCAGCCATGGCAGAGTTAAAAAAACTGAAACCTTGAAGATTGAAAATTGTTCCCTACACCCCGTCGTGACGGCTTGAAATACAGGGGTGAATAGTTTTTACAGGGCTGGTCTGCTCTCCCACCACCTAACCCTCTTTTCGCAGCACGGGCTTGGGATCGGCCATGGCAGAGTTAAAAAAACTGAAACCTTGAAGATTGAAAATTGTTCCCTTCACCCCGTCATGACGGCTTGAAATACAGGGACGAATAGTTTTTACAGGGCTGGTCTGCTCTCCCAGCACCTAACCCTCCTCTTTTCGCAGCACGGGCTTGGGACCGGCCATGGCAGAGTTAAAAAAACTGAAACCTTGAAGATTGAAAATTGTTCCCTACACCCCGTCGTGATGGCTTGAAATACAGGGGCGAATAGTTTTTACAGGGCTGGTCTGCTCTCCCATCACCTAACCCTCCTCTTTTCGCAGCACGGGCTTGGGACCGGCCATGGCAGAGTTAAAAAAACTGAAACCTTGAAGATTGAAAATTGTTCCCTACACCCCGTCGTGACAGCTTAAAATACAGGGGCGAATAGTTTTTACAGGGCTGGTCTGCTCTCCCAGCACCTAACCCTCCTCTTTTCGCAGCACGGGCTTGGGACCGGCTATTGCAGAGTTAAAAAAACTGAAACCTTGAAGATTGAAAATTGTTCCCTACACCCCGTCAAGACGGCTTGAAATACAGGGGCGAATAGTTTTTACAGGGCTGGTCTGCTCTCCCAGAACCTAACCCTCCTCTTTTCGCAGCACGGGCTTGGGACCGGCCATGGCAGAGTTAAAAATCTGAAACCTTGAAGATTGAAAATTGTTCCCCACACCCCATCGTGACGGCTTGAAAATCAGGGGCGAATAATTTTTTCAGTGCTGGTCTGCTCTCCCAGCACCTAACCCTCCTCTTTTTGCAGCACGGGCTTGGGACCGGCCATGACAGAGTTAAAAAAACTGAAACCTTGAAGATTGAAAATTGTTCCCTACACCCCGTCGTGACGGCTTTAAATACAGGGGCGAATAGTTTTTACAGGGCTGGTCTGCTCTCCCAGCACCTAACCCTCCTCTTTTCGCAGCACGGGCTTGGGACCGGCCATGACAGAGTTAAAAAAACTGAAACCTTGAAGATTGAAAATTGTTCCCTACACCCCGTCGTGACGGCTTTAAATACAGGGGTGAATAGTTTTGACAGGGCTGGTCTGCTCTCCCAGCACCTAACCCTCCTCTTTTTGCAGCACGGGCTTGGGACCAGCCATGGCAGAGTTAAAAAAACTGAAACCTTGAAGATTGAAAATTGTTCCCTACACCCCGTCGTGATGGCTTGAAATATAGGGGCAAATGGTTTTTACAGGGCTGGTGTGCTCTCCAGCACCGAACCCTCCTCTTTTCTCAGCACGGGCTTGGGACCGGCCATGGCAGAGTTAAAAAAGCTGAAACCTTGAAGATTGAAAATTGTTCCCCACACCCCGTCGTGACGGCTTGAAATACAGGGGCGAATAGTTTTTACAGGGCTGGTCTGCTCTCCCAGCACCTAACCCTCCTCTTTTTGCAGCACGGGCTTGGGACCGGCCATGGCAGAGTTAAAAAAACTGAAACCTTGAAGATTGAAAATTGTTCCCTTCATCCCGTCGTGACGGCTTGAAATACAGGGGCGAATAGTTTTTACAGGGCTGGTCTGCTCTCCCAGCACCTAACCCTCCTCTTTTCACAGCACGGGCTTGGGACCGGCCATGGCAGAGTTAAAATAACTGAAACCTTGAAGATTGAAAATGGTTCCCTACACCCCGTCGTGACAGCTTGAAATACAGGGGCGAATAGTTTTTTGCAGGGCTGGTCTGCTCTTCCAGCACTTAACCCTCCTCTTTTCGCAGCACGGGCTTGGGACCGGCCATGGCAGAGTTTAAAAAACTGAAACCTTGAAGATTGAAAATTGTTCCCCACACCCCATCGTGACGGCTTGAAATACAGGGGCGAATAGTTTTTACAAGGCTGGTCTGCTCTCCCAGCACCTAACCTTCCTCTTTTCGCAGCACGGGCTTGGGACCGTCCATGGCAGAGTTAAAAAACTGAAACCTTGATGATTGAAAATTGTTCCCTACACCCCGTCGTGACGGCTTGAAATACAGGGGCAAATAGTTTTTACAGGGCTGGCCTGCTCTCCCAGCACCTAACCCTCCTCTTTTCGCAGCACGGGCTTGGGACCGGCCATGGCAGAGTTAAAAAAAACTGAAACCTTGAAGATTGAAGATTGTTCCCTACACCCCGTCGTGACGGCTTAAAATACAGGGGCGAATAGTTTTTACTGGGCTGGCCTGCTCTCCCAGCACCTAACCCTCCTCTTTTCGCAGCACAGGCTTGGGACCGGCCATGGCAGATTTAAAAATCTGAAACCTTGAAGACTGAAAATTGTTCCCCACACCCCATCATGACGGCTTGAAAAACAGGGGCGAATAATTTTTACAGTGCTGGTCTGCTCTCCCAGCACCTAACCCTCCTCTTTTTGCAGCACGGGCTTGGGACCGGCCATGGCAGAGTTAAAAAACTGAAACCTTGAAGATTGAAAATTGTTCCCTGCACCCCGTCGTGATGGCTTGAAATATAGGGGCAAATGGTTTTTACAGGGCTGGTGTGCTCTCCAGCACCTAACCCTCCTCTTTTCTCAGCACGGGCTTGGGACCGGCCATGGCAGAGTTAAAAAACTGAAACCTTGAAGATTGAAAATTGTTCCCCACACCCCGTCGTGACGGCTTGAAATACAGGGGTGAATAGTTTTTACAGGGCTGGTCTGCTCTCCCAGCACCTAACCCTCCTCTTTTCGCAGCACGGGCTTGGGACCGGCCATGGCAGAGTTAAAAAAACTTAAACCTTGAAGATTGAAAATTGTTCCCTACACCCCGTCGTGACGGCTTGAAATACAGGGGTGAATAGTTCTTACAGGGCTGGTCTGCTCTCCCAGCACCTAACCCTCCTCTTTTCGCAGCACGGGCTTGGGACCGGCCATGGCAGAGTTAAAAAAACTGAAACCTCGATGATTGAAAATTGGTCCCTACATCCCATCGTGACGGCTTGAAATACAGGGGCGAATAGTTTTTACAGGGCTGGTCTGCTCTCCCAGCACCTAACCCTCCTCTTTTCGCAGCACGGGCTTGGGACCGGCCATGGCAGAGTTAAAAAAACTGAAACCTTGAAGATTGAAAATTGTTCCCTACACCCCGTCGTGACGGCTTGAAATACAGGGGCGAATGGTTTTTACAGGGCTGGTCTGCTCTCCCTGCACCGAACCCTCCTCTTTTCGCAGCACGGGCTTGGGACCGGCCATGACAGAGTTAAAAATCTGAAACCTTGAAGACTGAAAATTGTTCCCCACACCCCATCGTGACGCTTGAAAAACAGGGGCGAATAATTTTTACAGTGCTGGTCTGCTCTCCCAGCACCCAACCCTCCGCTTTTCACAGCACGGGCTTGGGACCAGCCATGGCAGAGTTAAAAAAACTGAAACCTTGAAGATTGAAAATTGTTCCCTACACCCCGTCGTGACGGCTTTAAATACAGGGGCGAATTGTTTTTACAGGGCTAGTCTGCTCTGCCAGCACCTAACCCTCCTCTTTTTGCAGCACGGGCTTGGGACCAGCCATGGCAGAGTTAAAAAAACTGAAACATTGAAGATTGAAAATTGTTCCCTACACCCCGTCGTGATGGCTTGAAATATAGGGGCAAATGGTTTTTACAGGGCTGGTGTGCTCTCCAGCACCGAACCCTCCTCTTTTCTCAGCACGGGCTTGGGACCGGCCATGGCAGAGTTAAAAAAACTGAAACCTTGAAGATTGAAAATTGTTCCCCACACCCCGTCGTGACGTCTTGAAATATAGGGGCGAATAGTTATTACAGGGCTGGTCTGCTCTCCCAGCACCTAACCCTCCTCTTTTCGCAGCACGGGCTTGGGACCGGCCATGGCAGAGTTAAAAAAACTGAAACCTTGAAGATTGAAAATTGTTCCCTTCACCCCGTCGTGACGGCTTGAAATACAGGGACGAATAGTTTTTACAGGGCTGGTCTGCTCTCCCAGCACCTAACCCTCCTCTTTTCGCAGCACGGGCTTGGGACCGGCCATGGCAGAGTTAAAAAAACTGAAACATTGAAAATTGTTCCCTACACCCCGTCGTGACGGCTTGAAATACAGGGGCGAATAGTTTTTACAGGGCTGGTGTGCTCTCCAGCACCGAACCCTCCTCTTTTCTCAGCACGGGCTTGGGACCGGCCATGGCAGAATTAAAAAACTGAAACCTTGAAGATTGAAAATTGTTCCCCAAACCCTGTCGTGACGGCTTGAAATACAGGGGCGAATAGTTTTTACAGGGCTGGTCTGCTCTCCCAGCACCTAACCCTCCTCTTTTCGCAGCACGGGCTTGGGACCGGCCATGGCAGAGTTAAAAAAACTGAAACCTTGAAGATTGAAAATTGTTCCCTACACCCCGTCGTGATGGCTTGAAATATAGGGGCAAATGGTTTTTACAGGGCTGGTGTGCTCTCCAGCACCGAACCCTCCTCTTTTCTCAGCACGGGCTTGGGACCGGCCATGGCAGAGTTAAAAAAACCGAAACCTTGAAGATTGAAAATTGTTCCCCACACCCCGTCGTGACGGCTTGAAATACAGGGGCGAATAGTTTTTACAGGGCTGGTCTGCTCTCCCAGCACCTAACCCTCCTCTTTTCGCAGCACGGGCTTGGGACCGGCCATGGCAGAGTTAAAAAAACTGAAACCTTGAAGATTGAAAATTGTTCCCTTCACCCCGTCGTGACGGCTTGAAATACAGGGACGAATAGTTTTTACAGGGCTGGTCTGCTCTCCCAGCACCTAACCCTCCTCTTTTCGCAGCACGGGCTTGGGACCGGCCATGGCAGAGTTAAAAAAACTGAAACCTTGAAGATTGAAAATTGTTACCTACACCCCGTCGTGACGGCTTGAAATAACGGGGCGAATAGTTTTTACAGGGCTGGTCTGCTCTCCCATCACCTAACCCTCCTCTTTTCGCAGCAAGGGCTTGGGACCGGCCATGGCAGAGTTAAAAAACTGAAACCTTGAAGATTGAAAATTGTTCCCCACACCCCATCGTGATGGCTTGAAATACAGGGGCGAATAGTTTTTACAAGGCTGGTCTGCTCTCCCAGCACCTAACCTTCCTCTTTTCGCAGCATGGGCTTGGGACCGTCCATGGCAGAGTTAAAAAAACTGAAACCTTGATGATTGAAAATTGTTCCCTACACCCCGTCGTGACGGCTTGAAATACAGGGGCAAATAGTTTTTACAGGGCTGGCCTGCTCTCCCAGCACCTAACCCTCCTCTTTTCGCAGCACGGGCTTGGGACCGGCCATGGCAGAGTTAAAAAAAACTGAAACCTTGAAGATTGAAAATTGTTCCCTACACCCCGTCGTGACGGCTTAAAATACAGGGGCGAATAGTTTTTACTGGGCTGGCCTGCTCTCCCAGCACCTAACCCTCCTCTTTTCGCAGCACGGGCTTGGGACCGGCCATGGCAGATTTAAAAATCTGAAACCTTGAAGACTGAAAATTATTCCCCACACCCCATCATGACGGCTTGAAAAACAGGGGCGAATAATTTTTACAGTGCTGGTCTGCTCTCCCAGCACCTAACCCTCCTCTTTTTGCAGCACGGGCTTGGGACCGGCCATGGCAGAGTTAAAAAACTGAAACCTTGAAGATTGAAAATTGTTCCCTACACCCCGTCGTGATGGCTTGAAATATAGGGGCAAATGGTTTTTACAGGGCTGGTGTGCTCTCCAGCACCGAACCCTCCTCTTTTCTCAGCACGGGCTTGGGACCGGCCATGGCAGAGTTAAAAAACTGAAACCTTGAAGATTGAAAATTGTTCCCCACACCCCGTCGTGACGGCTTGAAATACAGGGGTGAATAGTTTTTACAGGGCTGGTCTGCTCTCCCAGCACCTAACCCTCCTCTTTTCGCAGCACGGGCTTGGGACCGGCCATGGCAGAGTTAAAAAAACTGAAACCTTGAAGATTGAAAATTGTTCCCTTCACCCCGTCATGACGGCTTGAAATACAGGGACGAATAGTTTTTACAGGGCTGGTCTGCTCTCCCAGCACCTAACCCTCCTCTTTTCGCAGCACGGGCTTGGGACCGGCCATGGCAGAGTTAAAAAAACTTAAACCTTGAAGATTGAAAATTGTTCCCTACACCCCGTTGTGACGGCTTGAAATACAGGGGCGAATAGTTCTTACAGGGCTGGTCTGCTCTCCCAGCACCTAACCCTCCTCTTTTCGCAGCACGGGCTTGGGACCGGTCATGGCAGAGTTAAAAAAACTGAAACCTCGATGATTGAAAATTGGTCCCTACATCCCATCGTGACGGCTTGAAATACAGGGGCGAATAGTTTTTACAGGGCTGGTCTGCTCTCCCAGCACCTAACCCTCCTCTTTTCGCAGCACGGGCTTGGGACCGGCCATGGCAGAGTTAAAAAAACTGAAACCTTGAAGATTGAAAATTGTTCCCTACACCCCGTCGTGACGGCTTGAAATACAGGGGCGAATGGTTTTTACAGGGCTGGTCTGCTCTCCCTGCACCGAACCCTCCTCTTTTCGCAGCACGGGCTTGGGACCGGCCATGACAGAGTTAAAAATCTGAAACCTTGAAGACTGAAAATTGTTCCCCACACCCCATCGTGACGCTTGAAAAACAGGGGCGAATAATTTTTACAGTGCTGGTCTGCTCTCCCAGCACCCAACCCTCCGCTTTTCACAGCACGGGCTTGGGACCAGCCATGGCAGAGTTAAAAAAACTGAAACCTTGAAGATTGAAAATTGTTCCCTACACCCCGTCGTGACGGCTTTAAATACAGGGGCGAATTGTTTTTACAGGGCTAGTCTGCTCTGCCAGCACATAACCCTCCTCTTTTTGCAGCACGGGCTTGGGACCAGCCATGGCAGAGTTAAAAAAACTGAAACATTGAAGATTGAAAATTGTTCCCTACACCCCGTCGTGATGGCTTGAAATATAGGAGCAAATGGTTTTTACAGGGCTGGTGTGCTCTCCAGCACCGAACCCTCCTCTTTTCACAGCACGGGCTTGGGACCGGCCATGGCAGAGTTAAAATAACTGAAACCTTGAAGATTGAAAATGGTTCCCTACACCCCGTCGTGACGGCTTGAAATACAGGGGCGAATAGTTTTTTGCAGGGCTGGTCTGCTCTTCCAGCACTTAACCCTCCTCTTTTCGCAGCACGGGCTTGGGACCAGCCATGGCAGAGTTTAAAAAACTGAAACCTTGAAGATTGAAAATTGTTCCCCACACCCCATCGTGACGGCTTGAAATACAGGGGCGAATAGTTTTTACAAGGCTGGTCTGCTCTCCCAGCACCTAACCTTCCTCTTTTCGCAGCACGGGCTTGGGACCGTCCATGGCAGAGTTAAAAAAACTGAAACCTTGATGATTGAAAATTGTTCCCTAAACCCCGTCGTGACGGCTTTAAATACAGGGGCAAATAGTTTTTGCAGGGCTGGCCTGCTCTCCCAGCACCTAACCCTCCTCTTTTCGCAGCACGGGCTTGGGACCGGCCATGGCAGAGTTAAAAAAAACTGAAACCTTGAAGATTGAAAATTGTTCCCTACACCCCGTCGTGACGGCTTAAAATACAGGGGCGAATAGTTTTTACTGGGCTGGCCTGCTCTCCCAGCACCTAACCCTCCTCTTTTCGCAGCACGGGCTTGGGACCGGCCATGGCAGATTTAAAAATCTGAAACCTTGAAGACTGAAAATTATTCCCCACACCCCATCATGACGGCTTGAAAAACAGGGGCGAATAATTTTTACAGTGCTGGTCTGCTCTCCCAGCACCTAACCCTCCTCTTTTTGCAGCACGGGCTTGGGACCGGCCATGGCAGAGTTAAAAAACTGAAACCTTGAAGATTGAAAATTGTTCCCTACACCCCGTCGTGATGGCTTGAAATATAGGGGCAAATGGTTTTTACAGGGCTGGTGTGCTCTCCAGCACCGAACCCTCCTCTTTTCTCAGCACGGGCTTGGGACCGGCCATGGCAGAGTTAAAAAACTGAAACCTTGAAGATTGAAAATTGTTCCCCACACCCCGTTGTGACGGCTTGAAATACAGGGGTGAATAGTTTTTACAGGGCTGGTCTGCTCTCCCAGCACCTAACCCTCCTCTTTTCGCAGCACGGGCTTGGGACCGGCCATGGCAGAGTTAAAAAAACTGAAACCTTGAAGATTGAAAATTGTTCCCTTCACCCCGTCGTGACGGCTTGAAATACAGGGACGAATAGTTTTTACAGGGCTGGTCTGCTCTCCCAGCACCTAACCCTCCTCTTTTCGCAGCACGGGCTTGGGACCGGCCATGGCAGAGTTAAAAAAACTTAAACCTTGAAGATTGAAAATTGTTCCCTACACCCCGTCGTGACGGCTTGAAATACAGGGGCGAATAGTTCTTACAGGGCTGGTCTGCTCTCCCAGCACCTAACCCTCCTCTTTTCGCAGCACGGGCTTGGGACCGGCCATGGCAGAGTTAAAAAAACTGAAACCTCGATGATTGAAAATTGGTCCCTACATCCCATCGTGACGGCTTGAAATACAGGGGCGAATAGTTTTTACAGGGCTGGTCTGCTCTCCCAGCACCTAACCCTCCTCTTTTCGCAGCACGGGCTTGGGACCGGCCATGGCAGAGTTAAAAAACTGAAACCTTGAAGATTGAAAATTGTTCCCTACACCCCGTCGTGACGGCTTGAAATACAGGGGCGAATGGTTTTTACAGGGCTGGTCTGCTCTCCCTGCACCGAACCCTCCTCTTTTCGCAGCACGGGCTTGGGACCGGCCATGACAGAGTTAAAAATCTGAAACCTTGAAGACTGAAAATTGTTCCCCACACCTCATCGTGACGCTTGAAAAACAGGGGCGAATAACTTTTACAGTGCTGGTCTGCTCTCCCAGCACCCAACCCTCCACTTTTCACAGCACGGGCTTGGGACCAGCCATGGCAGAGTTAAAAAAACTGAAACCTTGAAGATTGAAAATTGTTCCCTACACCCCGTCGTGACGGCTTTAAATACAGGGGCGAATTGTTTTTACAGGGCTAGTCTGCTCTGCCAGCACCTAACCCTCCTCTTTTTGCAGCACGGGCTTGGGACCAGCCATGGCAGAGTTAAAAAAACTGAAACATTGAAGATTGAAAATTGTTCCCTACACCCCGTCGTGATGGCTTGAAATATAGGGGCAAATGGTTTTTACAGGGCTGGTGTGCTCTCCAGCACCGAACCCTCCTCTTTTCTCAGCACGGGCTTGGGACCGGCCATGGCAGAGTTAAAAAAACTGAAACCTTGAAGATTGAAAATTGTTCCCTTCACCCCGTCATGACGGCTTGAAATACAGGGACGAATAGTTTTTACAGGGCTGGTCTGCTCTCCCAGCACCTAACCCTCCTCTTTTCGCAGCACGGGCTTGGGACCGGCCATGGCAGAGTTAAAAAAACTGAAACCTTGAAGATTGAAAATTGTTCCCTACACCCCGTCGTGATGGCTTGAAATACAGGGGTGAATAGTTTTTACAGGGCTGGTCTGCTCTCCCATCACCTAACCCTCCTCTTTTCGCAGCACGGGCTTGGGACCGGCCATGGCAGAGTTAAAAAAACTGAAACCTTGAAGATTGAAAATTGTTCCCTACACCCCGTCGTGACAGCTTAAAATACAGGGGCGAATAGTTTTTACAGGACTGGTCTGCTCTCCCAGCACCTAACCCTCCTCTTTTCGCAGCACGGGCTTGGGACCGGCTATTGCAGAGTTAAAAAAACTGAAACCTTGAAGATTGAAAATTGTTCCCTACACCCCGTCAAGACGGCTTGAAATACAGGGGCGAATAGTTTTTACAGGGCTGGTCTGCTCTCCCAGCACCTAACCCTCCTCTTTTCGCAGCACGGGCTTGGGACCGGCCATGGCAGAGTTAAAAAAACTGAAACCTTGAAGATTGAAAATTGTTCCCTACACCCCATCGTGACGGCTTAAAATACAGGGGCGAATAGTTTTTACAGGGCTGGTCTGCTCTCCCAGAACCTAACCCTCCTCTTTTCGCAGCACAGGCTTGGGACCGGCCATGGCAGAGTTAAAAATCTGAAACCTTGAAGACTGAAAATTGTTCCCCACATCCCATCGTGACGGCTTGAAAATCAGGGGCGAATAATTTTTTCAGTGCTGGTCTGCTCTCCCAGCACCTAACCCTCCTCTTTTTGCAGCACGGGCTTGGGACCGGCCATGGCAGAGTTAAAAAACTGAAACCTTGAAGATTGAAAATTGTTCCCCACACCCCGTTGTGATGGCTTGAAATATAGGGGCAAAAATTTTTTAAAGGGCTGGTGTGCTCTCCAGCACCGAACCCTCCTCTTTTCGCAGCACGGGCTTGGGACCGGCCATTTCAGAGTTAAAAAAACTGAAACCTTGAAGATTGAAAATTGTTCCCTACACCCCGTTGTGACGGCTTTAAATACAGGGCGAATAGTTTTTACAGGGCTGGTCTGCTCTCCCAGCACCTAACCCTCCTCTTTTCGCAGCACGGGCTTGGGACCGGCCATGGCAGAGTTAAAAAAACTGAAACCTTGAAGATTGAAAATTGTTCCCTTCACCCCGTTGTGACGGCTTGAAATACAGGGACGAATAGTTTTTACAGGGCTGGTCTGCTCTCCCAGCACCTAACCCTCCTCTTTTCACAGCACGGGCTTGGGACCGGCCATGGCAGAGTTAAAAAAACTGAAACATTGAAAATTGTTGCCTACACCCCGTCGTGACGGCTTGAAATACAGGGGCGAATAGTTTTTACAGGGCTGGTGTGCTCTCCAGCACCGAACCCTCCTCTTTTCTCAGCACGGGCTTGGGACCGGCCATGGCAGAGTTAAAAAACTGAAACCTTGAAGATTGAAAATTGTTCCCCAAACCCTGTCGTGACGGCTTGAAATACAGGGGCGAATAGTTTTTACAGGGCTGGTCTGCTCTCCCAGCACCTAACCCTCCTCTTTTCGCAGCACGGGCTTGGGACCGGCCATGGCAGAGTTAAAAAAACTGAAACCTTGAAGATTGAAAATTGTTCCCTACACCCCGTCGTGATGGCTTGAAATATAGGGGCAAATGGTTTTTACAGGGCTGGTGTGCTCTCCAGCACCGAACCCTCCTCTTTTCTCAGCACGGGCTTGGGACCGGCCATGGCAGAGTTAAAAAAACTGAAACCTTGAAGATTGAAAATTGTTCCCCACACCCCGTCGTGACGGCTTGAAATACAGGGGCGAATAGTTTTTACAGGGCTGGTCTGCTCTCCCAGCACCTAACCCTCCTCTTTTCGCAGCACGGGCTTGGGACCGGCCATGGCAGAGTTAAAAAAACTGAAACCTTGAAGATTGAAAATTGTTCCCTTCACCCCGTCGTGACGGCTTGAAATACAGGGACGAATAGTTTTTACAGGGCTGGTCTGCTCTCCCAGCACCTAACCCTCCTCTTTTCGCAGCACGGGCTTGGGACCGGCCATGGCAGAGTTAAAAAAACTGAAACCTTGAAGATTGAAAATTGTTCCCTACACCCCGTCGTGATGGCTTGAAATACAGGGGTGAATAGTTTTTACAGGGCTGGTCTGCTCTCCCATCACCTAACCCTCCTCTTTTCGCAGCACGGGCTTGGGACCGGCCATGGCAGAGTTAAAAAAACTGAAACCTTGAAGATTGAAAATTGTTCCCTACACCCCGTCGTGACAGCTTAAAATACAGGGGCGAATAGTTTTTACAGGACTGGTCTGCTCTCCCAGCACCTAACCCTCCTCTTTTCGCAGCACGGGCTTGGGACCGGCTATTGCAGAGTTAAAAAAACTGAAACCTTGAAGATTGAAAATTGTTCCCTACACCCCGTCAAGACGGCTTGAAATACAGGGGCGAATAGTTTTTACAGGGCTGGTCTGCTCTCCCAGCACCTAACCCTCCTCTTTTCGCAGCACGGGCTTGGGACCGGCCATGGCAGAGTTAAAAAAACTGAAACCTTGAAGATTGAAAATTGTTCCCTACACCCCATCGTGACGGCTTAAAATACAGGGGCGAATAGTTTTTACAGGGCTGGTCTGCTCTCCCAGAACCTAACCCTCCTCTTTTCGCAGCACAGGCTTGGGACCGGCCATGGCAGAGTTAAAAATCTGAAACCTTGAAGACTGAAAATTGTTCCCCACATCCCATCGTGACGGCTTGAAAATCAGGAGCGAATAATTTTTTCAGTGCTGGTCTGCTCTCCCAGCACCTAACCCTCCTCTTTTTGCAGCACGGGCTTGGGACCGGCCATGGCAGAGTTAAAAAACTGAAACCTTGAAGATTGAAAATTGTTCCCCACACCCCGTTGTGATGGCTTGAAATATAGGGGCAAAAATTTTTTAAAGGGCTGGTGTGCTCTCCAGCACCGAACCCTCCTCTTTTCGCAGCACGGGCTTGGGACCGGCCATTTCAGAGTTAAAAAAACTGAAACCTTGAAGATTGAAAATTGTTCCCTACACCCCGTTGTGACGGCTTTAAATACAGGGGCGAATAGTTTTTACAGGGCTGGTCTGCTCTCCCAGCACCTAACCCTCCTCTTTTCGCAGCACGGGCTTGGGACCGGCCATGGCAGAGTTAAAAAAACTGAAACCTTGAAGATTGAAAATTGTTCCCTTCACCCCGTTGTGACGGCTTGAAATACAGGGATGAATAGTTTTTACAGGGCTGGTCTGCTCTCCCAGCACCTAACCCTCCTCTTTTCACAGCACGGGCTTGGGACCGGCCATGGCAGAGTTAAAAAAACTGAAACATTGAAAATTGTTGCCTACACCCCGTCGTGACGGCTTGAAATACAGGGGCGAATGGTTTTTACAGGGCTGGTGTGCTCTCCAGCACCGAACCCTCCTCTTTTCTCAGCACGGGCTTGGGACCGGCCATGGCAGAGTTAAAAAACTGAAACCTTGAAGATTGAAAATTGTTCCCCAAACCCTGTCGTGACGGCTTGAAATACAGGGGCGAATAGTTTTTACAGGGCTGGTCTGCTCTCCCAGCACCTAACCCTCCTCTTTTCGCAGCACGGGCTTGGGACCGGCCATGGCAGAGTTAAAAAAACTGAAACCTTGAAGATTGAAAATTGTTCCCTACACCCCGTCGTGATGGCTTGAAATATAGGGGCAAATGGTTTTTACAGGGCTGGTGTGCTCTCCAGCACCGAACCCTCCTCTTTTCTCAGCACGGGCTTGGGACCGGCCATGGCAGAGTTAAAAAAACTGAAACCTTGAAGATTGAAAATTGTTCCCCACACCCCGTCGTGACGGCTTGAAATACAGGGGCGAATAGTTTTTACAGGGCTGGTCTGCTCTCCCAGCACCTAACCCTCCTCTTTTCGCAGCACGGGCTTGGGACCGGCCATGGCAGAGTTAAAAAAACTGAAACCTTGAAGATTGAAAATTGTTCCCTTCACCCCGTCGTGACGGCTTGAAATACAGGGACGAATAGTTTTTACAGGGCTGGTCTGCTCTCCCAGCACCTAACCCTCCTCTTTTCGCAGCACGGGCTTGGGACCGGCCATGGCAGAGTTAAAAAAACTGAAACCTTAAAGATTGAAAATTGTTACCTACACCCCGTCGTGACGGCTTGAAATAACGGGGCGAATAGTTTTTACAGGGCTGGTCTGCTCTCCCATCACCTAACCCTCCTCTTTTCGCAGCAAGGGCTTGGGACCGGCCATGGCAGAGTTAAAAAAACTGAAACCTTGAAGATTGAAAATTGTTCCCTACACCCCATCGTGACGGCTTAAAATACAGGGGCGAATAGTTTTTACAGGGCTGGTCTGCTCTCCCAGCACCTAACCCTCCTCTTTTCACAGCACGGGCTTGGGACCGGCCATGGCAGAGTTAAAATAACTGAAACCTTGAAGATTGAAAATGGTTCCCTACACCCCGTCGTGACGGCTTGAAATACAGGGGCGAATAGTTTTTTGCAGGGCTGGTCTGCTCTTCCAGCACTTAACCCTCCTCTTTTCGCAGCACGGGCTTGGGACCGGCCATGGCAGAGTTTAAAAAACTGAAACCTTGAAGATTGAAAATTGTTCCCCACACCCCATCGTGACGGCTTGAAATACAGGGGCGAATAGTTTTTACAAGGCTGGTCTGCTCTCCCAGCACCTAACCTTCCTCTTTTCGCAGCATGGGCTTGGGACCGTCCATGGCAGAGTTAAAAAAACTGAAACCTTGATGATTGAAAATTGTTCCCTACACCCCGTCGTGACGGCTTGAAATACCGGGGCAAATTGTTTTTACAGGGCTGGCCTGCTCTCCCAGCACCTAACCCTCCTCTTTTCGCAGCACGGGCTTGGGACCGGCCATGGCAGAGTTAAAAAAAACTGAAACCTTGAAGATTGAAAATTGTTCCCTACACCCCGTCGTGACGGCTTAAAATACAGGGGCGAATAGTTTTTACTGGGCTGGCCTGCTCTCCCAGCACCTAACCCTCCTCTTTTCGCAGCACGGGCTTGGGACCGGCCATGGCAGATTTAAAAATCTGAAACCTTGAAGACTGAAAATTATTCCCCACACCCCATCATGACGGCTTGAAAAACAGGGGCGAATAATTTTTACAGTGCTGGTCTGCTCTCCCAGCACCTAACCCTCCTCTTTTTGCAGCACGGGCTTGGGACCGGCCATGGCAGAGTTAAAAAACTGAAACCTTGAAGATTGAAAATTGTTCCCTACACCCCGTCGTGATGGCTTGAAATATAGGGGCAAATGGTTTTTACAGGGCTGGTGTGCTCTCCAGCACCGAACCCTCCTCTTTTCTCAGCACGGGCTTGGGACCGGCCATGGCAGAGTTAAAAAACTGAAACCTTGAAGATTGAAAATTGTTCCCCACACCCCGTCGTGACGGCTTGAAATACAGGGGTGAATAGTTTTTACAGGGCTGGTCTGCTCTCCCGGCACCTAACCCTCCTCTTTTCGCAGCACGGGCTTGGGACCGGCCATGGCAGAGTTAAAAAAACTGAAACCTTGAAGATTGAAAATTGTTCCCTTCACCCCGTCATGACGGCTTGAAATACAGGGACGAATAGTTTTTACAGGGCTGGTCTGCTCTCCCAGCACCTAACCCTCCTCTTTTCGCAGCACGGGCTTGGGACCGGCCATGGCAGAGTTAAAAAAACTTAAACCTTGAAGATTGAAAATTGTTCCCTACACCCCGTCGTGACGGCTTGAAATACAGGGGCGAATAGTTCTTACAGGGCTGGTCTGCTCTCCCAGCACCTAACCCTCCTCTTTTCGCAGCACGGGCTTGGGACCGGCCATGGCAGAGTTAAAAAAACTGAAACCTCGATGATTGAAAATTGGTCCCTACATCCCATCGTGACGGCTTGAAATACAGGGGCGAATAGTTTTTACAGGGCTGGTCTGCTCTCCCAGCACCTAACCCTCCTCTTTTCGCAGCACGGGCTTGGGACCGGCCATGGCAGAGTTAAAAAAACTGAAACCTTGAAGATTGAAAATTGTTCCCTACACCCCGTCGTGACGGCTTGAAATACAGGGGCGAATGGTTTTTACAGGGCTGGTCTGCTCTCCCTGCACCGAACCCTCCTCTTTTTGCAGCACGGGCTTGGGACCGGCCATGACAGAGTTAAAAATCTGAAACCTTGAAGACTGAAAATTGTTCCCCACACCCCATCGTGACGCTTGAAAAACAGGAGCGAATAATTTTTACAGTGCTGGTCTGCTCTCCCAGCACCCAACCCTCCGCTTTTCACAGCACGGGCTTGGGACCAGCCATGGCAGACTTAAAAAAACTGAAACCTTGAAGATTGAAAATTGTTCCCTACACCCCGTCGTGACGGCTTTAAATACAGGGGCGAATTGTTTTTACAGGGCTAGTCTGCTCTGCCAGCACCTAACCCTCCTCTTTTTGCAGCACGGGCTTGGGACCAGCCATGGCAGAGTTAAAAAAACTGAAACATTGAAGATTGAAAATTGTTCCCTACACCCCGTCGTGATGGCTTGAAATATAGGGGCAAATGGTTTTTACAGGGCTGGTGTGCTCTCCAGCACCGAACCCTCCTCTTTTCACAGCACGGGCTTGGGACCGGCCATGGCAGAGTTAAAATAACTGAAACCTTGAAGATTGAAAATGGTTCCCTACACCCCGTCGTGACGGCTTGAAATACAGGGGCGAATAGTTTTTACAGGGCTGGTCTGCTCTCCCAGCACCTAACCCTCCTCTTTTCGCAGCACGGGCTTGGGACCGGCCATGGCAGAGTTAAAAAAACTGAAACCTTGAAGATTGAAAATTTTTCCCTTCACCCCGTCGTGACGGCTTGAAATACAGGGACGAATAGTTTTTACAGGGCTGGTCTGCTCTCCCAGCACCTAACCCTCCTCTTTTCACAGCACGGGCTTGGGACCGGCCATGGCAGAGTTTAAAAAACTGAAACCTTGAAGATTGAAAATTGTTCCCCACACCCCATCGTGACGGCTTGAAATACAGGGGCGAATAGTTTTTACAAGGCTGGTCTGCTCTCCCAGCACCTAACCTTCCTCTTTTCGCAGCACGGGCTTGGGACCGTCCATGGCAGAGTTAAAAAAACTGAAACCTTGATGATTGAAAATTGTTCCCTACACCCCGTCGTGACGGCTTTAAATACAGGGGCAAATAGTTTTTACAGGGCTGGCCTGTTCTCCCAGCACCTAACCCTCCTCTTTTCGCAGCACGGGCTTGGGACCGGCCATGGCAGATTTAAAAATCTGAAACCTTGAAGACTGAAAATTATTCCCCACACCCCATCATGACGGCTTGAAAAACAGGGGCGAATAATTTTTACAGTGCTGGTCTGCTCTCCCAGCACCTAACCCTCCTCTTTTTGCAGCACGGGCTTGGGACCGGCCATGGCAGAGTTAAAAAACTGAAACCTTGAAGATTGAAAATTGTTCCCTACACCCCGTCGTGATGGCTTGAAATATAGGGGCAAATGGTTTTTACAGGGCTGGTGTGCTCTCCAGCACCGAACCCTCCTCTTTTCTCAGCACGGGCTTAGGACCGGCCATGGCAGAGTTAAAAAACTGAAACCTTGAAGATTGAAAATTGTTCCCCACACCCCGTCGTGACGGCTTGAAATACAGGGGTGAATAGTTTTTACAGGGCTGGTCTGCTCTCCCAGCACCTAACCCTCCTCTTTTCGCAGCACGGGCTTGGGACCGGCCATGGCAGAGTTAAAAAAACTGAAACCTTGAAGATTGAAAATTGTTCCCTTCACCCCGTCGTGACGGCTTGAAATACAGGGACGAATAGTTTTTACAGGGCTGGTCTGCTCTCCCAGCACCTAACCCTCCTCTTTTCGCAGCACGGGCTTGGGACCGGCCATGGCAGAGTTAAAAAAACTTAAACCTTGAAGATTGAAAATTGTTCCCTACACCCCGTCGTGACGGCTTGAAATACAGGGGCGAATAGTTCTTACAGGGCTGGTCTGCTCTCCCAGCACCTAACCCTCCTCTTTTCGCAGCACGGGCTTGGGACCGGCCATGGCAGAGTTAAAAAAACTGAAACCTCGATGATTGAAAATTGGTCCCTACATCCCATCGTGACGGCTTGAAATACAGGGGCGAATAGTTTTTACAGGGCTGGTCTGCTCTCCCAGCACCTAACCCTCCTCTTTTTGCAGCACGGGCTTGGGACCGGCCATGGCAGAGTTAAAAAAACTGAAACCTTGAAGATTGAAAATTGTTCCCTACACCCCGTCGTGACGGCTTGAAATACAGGGGCGAATGGTTTTTACAGGGCTGGTCTGCTCTCCCTGCACCGAACCCTCCTCTTTTCGCAGCACGGGCTTGGGACCGGCCATGACAGAGTTAAAAATCTGAAACCTTGAAGACTGAAAATTGTTCCCCACACCCCATCGTGACGCTTGAAAAACAGGGGCGAATAATTTTTACAGTGCTGGTCTGCTCTCCCAGCACCCAACCCTCCACTTTTCACAGCACGGGCTTGGGACCAGCCATGGCAGAGTTAAAAAAACTGAAACCTTGAAGATTGAAAATTGTTCCCTACACCCCGTCGTGACGGCTTTAAATACAGGGGCGAATTGTTTTTACAGGGCTAGTCTGCTCTGCCAGCACCTAACCCTCCTCTTTTTGCAGCACGGGCTTGGGACCAGCCATGGCAGAGTTAAAAAAACTGAAACATTGAAGATTGAAAATTGTTAACTACACCCCGTCGTGATGGCTTGAAATATAGGGGCAAATGGTTTTTACAGGGCTGGTGTGCTCTCCAGCACCGAACCCTCCTCTTTTCTCAGCACGGGCTTGGGACCGGCCATGGCAGAGTTAAAAAAACTGAAACCTTGAAGATTGAAAATTGTTCCCCACACCCCGTCATGACGGCTTGAAATACAGGGACGAATAGTTTTTACAGGGCTGGTCTGCTCTCCCAGCACCTAACCCTCCTTTTCGCAGCACGGGCTTGGGACCGGCCATGGCAGAGTTAAAAAAACTGAAACCTTGAAGATTGAAAATTGTTCCCTACACCCCGTCGTGATGGCTTGAAATACAGGGGTGAATAGTTTTTACAGGGCTGGTCTGCTCTCCCATCACCTAACCCTCCTCTTTTCACAGCACGGGCTTGGGACCGGCCATGGCAGAGTTAAAAAAACTGAAACCTTGAAGATTGAAAATTGTTGCCTACACCCCGTCGTGACAGCTTAAAATACAGGGGCGAATAGTTTTTACAGGACTGGTCTGCTCTCCCAGCACCTAACCCTCCTCTTTTCGCAGCACGGGCTTGGGACCGGCTATTGCAGAGTTAAAAAAACTGAAACCTTGAAGATTGAAAATTGTTCCCTACACCCCGTCAAGACGGCGTGAAATACAGGGGCGAATAGTTTTTACAGGGCTGGTCTGCTCTCCCAGCACCTAACCCTCCTCTTTTCGCAGCACGGGCTTGGGACCGGCCATGGCAGAGTTAAAAAAACTGAAACCTTGAAGATTGAAAATTGTTCCCTACACCCCATCGTGACGGCTTAAAATACAGGGGCGAATAGTTTTTACAGGGCTGGTCTGCTCTCCCAGAACCTAACCCTCCTCTTTTCGCAGCACGGGCATGGGACCGGCCATGGCAGAGTTAAAAATCTGAAACCTTGAAGACTGAAAATTGTTCCCCACATCCCATCGTGACGGCTTGAAAATCAGGGGCGAATAATTTTTTCAGTGCTGGTCTGCTCTCCCAGCACCTAACCCTCCTCTTTTTGCAGCACGGGCTTGGGACCGGCCATGGCAGAGTTAAAAAACTGAAACCTTGAAGATTGAAAATTGTTCCTTACACCCCGTTGTGATGGCTTGAAATATAGGGGCAAAAGGTTTTTAAAGGGCTGGTGTGCTCTCCAGCACCGAACCCTCCTCTTTTCGCAGCACGGGCTTGGGACCGGCCATTTCAGAGTTAAAAAAACTGAAACCTTGAAGATTGAAAATTGTTCCCTACACCCCGTTGTGACGGCTTTAAATACAGGGGCGAATAGTTTTTACAGGGCTGGTCTGCTCTCCCAGCACCTAACCCTCCTCTTTTCGCAGCACGGGCTTGGGACCGGCCATGGCAGAGTTAAAAAAACTGAAACCTTGAAGATTGAAAATTGTTCCCTACACCCCGTGGTGACGGCTTTAAATACAGGGGCGAATAGTTTTGTCAGGGCTGGTCTGCTCTCCCAGCACCTAACCCTCCTCTTTTTGCAGCACGGGCTTGGGACCAGCCATGGCAGAGTTAAAAAAACTGAAACCTTGAAGATTGAAAATTGTTCCCTACACCCCGTCGTGATGGCTTGAAATATAGGGGCAAATGGTTTTTACAGGGCTGGTGTGCTCTCCAGCACCGAACCCTCCTCTTTTCTCAGCACGGGCTTGGGACCGGCCATGGCAGAGTTAAAAAAACTGAAACCTTGAAGATTGAAAATTGTTCCCCACACCCCGTCGTGACGGCTTGAAATACAGGGGCGAATAGTTTTTACAGGGCTGGTCTGCTCTCCCAGCACCTAACCCTCCTCTTTTCGCAGCACGGGCTTGGGACCGGCCATGGCAGAGTTAAAAAAACTGAAACCTTGAAGATTGAAAATTGTTCCCTTCATCCCGTCGTGACGGCTTGAAATACAGGGACGAATAGTTTTTACAGGGCTGGTCTGCTCTCCCAGCACCTAACCCTCCTCTTTTCGCAGCACGGGCTTGGGACCGGCCATGGCAGAGTTAAAAAAACTGAAACCTTGAAGATTGAAAATTGTTACCTACACCCCGTCGTGACGGCTTGAAATAACGGGGCGAATAGTTTTTACAGGGCTGGTCTGCTCTCCCATCACCTAACCCTCCTCTTTTCGCAGCAAGGGCTTGGGACCGGCCATGGCAGAGTTAAAAAAACTGAAACCTTGAAGATTGAAAATTGTTCCCTACACCCCATCGTGACGGCTCAAAATACAGGGGTGAATAGTTTTTACAGGGCTGGTCTGCTCTCCCAGCACCTAACCCTCCTCTTTTCACAGCACGGGCTTGGGACCGGCCATGGCAGAGTTAAAATAACTGAAACCTTGAAGATTGAAAATGGTTCCCTACACCCAATCGTGACAGCTTGAAATACAGGGGCGAATAGTTTTTTGCAGGGCTGGTCTGCTCTTCCAGCACCTAACCCTCCTCTTTTCGCAGCACGGGCTTGGTACCGGCCATGGCAGAGTTAAAAAAAACTGAAACCTTGAAGATTGAAAATTGTTCCCTACACCCCGTCGTGACGGCTTAAAATACAGGGGCGAATAGTTTTTACTGGGCTGGCCTGCTCTCCCAGCACCTAACCCTCCTCTTTTCATAGCACAGGCTTGGGACCGGCCATGGCAGATTTAAAAATCTGAAACCTTGAAGACTGAAAATTGTTCCCCACACCCCATCATGACGGCTTGAAAAACAGGGGCGAATAATTTTTACAGTGCTGGTCTGCTCTCCCAGCACCTAACCCTCCTTTTTTTGCAGCACGGGCTTGGGACCGGCCATGGCAGAGTTAAAAAACTGAAACCTTGAAGATTGAAAATTGTTCCCTACACCCCGTCGTGATGGCTTGAAATATAGGGGCAAATGGTTTTTACAGGGCTGGTGTGCTCTCCAGCACCGAACCCTCCTCTTTTCTCAGCACGGGCTTGGGACCGGCCATGGCAGAGTTAAAAAACTGAAACCTTGAAGATTGAAAATTGTTACCCACACCCCGTCGTGACGGCTTGAAATACAGGGGTGAATAGTTTTTACAGGGCTGGTCTGCTCTCCCAGCACCTAACCCTCCTCTTTTCGCAGCACGGGCTTGGGACCGGCCATGGCAGAGTTAAAAAAACTTAAACCTTGAAGATTGAAAATTGTTCCCTACACCCCGTCGTGACGGCTTGAAATACAGGGGCGAATAGTTCTTACAGGGCTGGTCTGCTCTCCCAGCACCTAACCCTCCTCTTTTCGCAGCACGGGCTTGGGACCGGCCATGGCAGAGTTAAAAAAACTGAAACCTCGATGATTGAAAATTGGTCCCTACATCCCATCGTGACGGCTTGAAATACAGGGGCGAATAGTTTTTACAGGGCTGGTCTGCTCTCCCAGCACCTAACCCTCCTCTTTTCGCAGCACGGGCTTGGGACCGGCCATGGCAGAGTTAAAAAACTGAAACCTTGAAGATTGAAAATTGTTCCCTACACCCCGTCGTGACGGCTTGAAATACAGGGGCGAATGGTTTTTACAGGGCTGGTCTGCTCTCCCTGCACCGAACCCTCCTCTTTTCGCAGCACGGGCTTGGGACCGGCCATGACAGAGTTAAAAATCTGAAACCTTGAAGACTGAAAATTGTTCCCCACACCCCATCGTGACGCTTGAAAAACAGGGGCGAATAATTTTTACAGTGCTGGTCTGCTCTCCCAGCACCCAACCCTCCGCTTTTCACAGCACGGGCTTGGGACCAGCCATGGCAGAGTTAAAAAAACTGAAACCTTGAAGATTGAAAATTGTTCCCTACACCCCGTCGTGACGGCTTTAAATACAGGGGCGAATTGTTTTTACAGGGCTAGTCTGCTCTGCCAGCACCTAACCCTCCTCTTTTTGCAGCACGGGCTTGGGACCAGCCATGGCAGTGTTAAAAAACTGAAACATTGAAGATTGAAAATTGTTCCCTACACCCCGTCGTGATGGCTTGAAATATAGGGGCAAATGGTTTTTACAGGGCTGGTGTGCTTTCCAGCACCGAACCCTCCTCTTTTCTCAGCACGGGCTTGGGACCGGCCATGGCAGAGTTAAAAAAACTGAAACCTTGAAGATTGAAAATTGTTCCCCACACCCCGTCGTGACGGCTTGAAATACAGGGGCGAATAGTTTTTACAGGGCTGGTCTGCTCTCCCAGCACCTAACCCTCCTCTTTTCGCAGCACGGGCTTGGGACCGGCCATGGCAGAGTTAAAAAAACTGAAACCTTGAAGATTGAAAATTGTTCCCTTCACCCCGTCGTGACGGCTTGAAATACAGGGACGAATAGCTTTTACAGGGCTGGTCTGCTCTCCCAGCACCTAACCCTCCTCTTTTCGCAGCACGGGCTTGGGACCGGCCATGGCAGAGTTAAAAAAACTGAAACATTAAAAATTGTTCCCTACACCACATCGTGACGGCTTGAAATACAGGGACGAATAGTTTTTACAGGGCTGGTGTGCTCTCCAGCACCGAACCCTCCTCTTTTCTCAGCACGGGCTTGGGACCGGCCATGGCAGAGTTAAAAAACTGAAACCTTGAAGATTGAAAATTGTTCCCCAAACCCTGTCGTGACGGCTTGAAATACAGGGGCGAATAGTTTTTACAGGGCTGGTCTGCTCTCCCAGCACCTAACCCTCCTCTTTTCGCAGCACGGGCTTGGGACCGGCCATGGCAGAGTTAAAAAAACTGAAACCTTGAAGATTGAAAATTGTTCCCTACACCCCGTCGTGATGGCTTGAAATATAGGGGCAAATGGTTTTTACAGGGCTGGTGTGCTCTCCAGCACCGAACCCTCCTCTTTTCTCAGCACGGGCTTGGGACCGGCCATGGCAGAGTTAAAAAAACTGAAACCTTGAAGATTGAAAATTGTTCCCCACACCCCGTCGTGACGGCTTGAAATACAAGGGCGAATAGTTTTTACAGGGCTGGTCTGCTCTCCCAGCACCTAACCCTCCTCTTTTCGCAGCACGGGCTTGGGACCGGCCATGGCAGAGTTAAAAAAACTGAAACCTTGAAGATTGAAAATTGTTCCCTTCACCCCGTCGTGACGGCTTGAAATACAGGGACGAATAGTTTTTACAGGGCTGGTCTGCTCTCCCAGCACCTAACCCTCCTCTTTTCGCAGCACGGGCTTGGGACCGGCCATGGCAGAGTTAAAAAAACTGAAACCTTGAAGATTGAAAATTGTTACCTACACCCCGTCGTGACGGCTTAAAATACAGGGGCGAATAGTTTTTACAGGGCTGGTCTGCTCTCCCAGCACCTAACCCTCCTCTTTTCACAGCACGGGCTTGGGACCGGCCATGGCAGAGTTAAAATAACTGAAACCTTGAAGATTGAAAATGGTTCCCTACACCCCGTCGTGACGGCTTGAAATACAGGGGCGAATAGTTTTTTGCAGGGCTGGTCTGCTCTTCCAGCACTTAACCCTCCTCTTTTCGCAGCACGGGCTTGGGACTGGCCATGGCAGAGTTTAAAAAACTGAAACCTTGAAGATTGAAAATTGTTCCCCACACCCCATCGTGACGGCTTGAAATACAGGGGCGAATAGTTTTTACAAGGCTGGTCTGCTCTCCCAGCACCTAACCTTCCTCTTTTCGCAGCACGGGCTTGGGACCGTCCATGGCAGAGTTAAAAAAACTGAAACCTTGATGATTGAAAATTGTTCCCTACACCCCGTCGTGACGGCTTGAAATACAGGGGCAAATAGTTTTTACAGGGCTGGCCTGCTCTCCCAGCACCTAACCCTCCTCTTTTCGCAGCACGGGCTTGGGACCGGCCATGGCAGAGTTAAAAAAAACTGAAACCTTGAAGATTGAAAATTGTTCCCTACACCCCGTCGTGACGGCTTAAAATACAGGGGCGAATAGTTTTTACTGGGCTGGCCTGCTCTCCCAGCACCTAACCCTCCTCTTTTCGCAGCACGGGCTTGGGACCGGCCATGGCAGATTTAAAAATCTGAAACCTTGAAGACTGAAAATTATTCCCCACACCCCATCATGACGGCTTGAAAAACAGGGGCGAATAATTTTTACAGTGCTGGTCTGCTCTCCCAGCACCTAAAACTCCTCTTTTTGCAGCACGGGCTTGGGACCGGCCATGGCAGAGTTAAAAAACTGAAACCTTGAAGATTGAAAATTGTTCCCT
Source organism: Aquarana catesbeiana (assembly GCF_042186555.1). NCBI lineage: Eukaryota > Metazoa > Chordata > Amphibia > Anura > Ranidae > Aquarana > Aquarana catesbeiana. Next base: position 633,069,100 of record NC_133324.1, read on the forward strand.
ACACCCCGTCGTGATGGCTTGAAATATAGGGGCAAATGGTTTTTACAGGGCTGGTGTGCTCTCCAGCACCGAACCCTCCTCTTTTCTCAGCACGGGCTTGGGACCGGCCATGGCAGAGTTAAAAAACTGAAACCTTGAAGATTGAAAATTGTTCCCCACACCCCGTCGTGACGGCTTGAAATACAGGAGTGAATAGTTTTTACAGGGCTGGTCTGCTCTCCCAGCACCTAACCCTCCTCTTTTCGCAGCACGGGCTTGGGACCGGCCATGGCAGAGTTAAAAAAACTGAAACCTTGAAGATTGAAAATTGTTCCCTTCACCCCGTCGTGACGGCTTGAAATACAGGGACGAATAGTTTTTACAGGGCTGGTCTGCTCTCCCAGCACCTAACCCTCCTCTTTTCGCAGCACGGGCTTGGGATCGGCCATGGCAGAGTTAAAAAAACTTAAACCTTGAAGATTGAAAATTGTTCCCTACACCCCGTCGTGACGGCTTGAAATACAGGGGCGAATAGTTCTTACAGGGCTGGTCTGCTCTCCCAGCACCTAACCCTCCTCTTTTCGCAGCACGGGCTTGGGACCGGCCATGGCAGAGTTAAAAAAACTGAAACCTCGATGATTGAAAATTGGTCCCTACATCCCATCATGACGGCTTGAAATACAGGGGCGAATAGTTTTTACAGGGCTGGTCTGCTCTCCCAGCACCTAACCCTCCTCTTTTCGCAGCACGGGCTTGGGACCGGCCATGGCAGAGTTAAAAAAACTGAAACCTTGAAGATTGAAAATTGTTCCCTACACCCCGTCGTGACGGCTTGAAATACAGGGGCGAATGGTTTTTACAGGGCTGGTCTGCTCTCCCTGCACCGAACCCTAATCTTTTCGCAGCACGGGCTTGGGACCGGCCATGACAGAGTTAAAAATCTGAAACCTTGAAGACTGAAAATTGTTCCCCACACCCCATCGTGACGCTTGAAAAACAGGGGCGAATAATTTTTACAGTGCTGGTCTGCTCTCCCAGCACCCAACCCTCCGCTTTTCACAGCACGGGCTTGGGACCAGCCATGGCAGAGTTAAAAAAACTGAAACCTTGAAGATTGAAAATTGTTCCCTACACCCCGTCGTGACGGCTTTAAATACAGGGGCGAATTGTTTTTACAGGGCTAGTCTGCTCTGCCAGCACCTAACCCTCCTCTTTTTGCAGCACGGGCTTGGGACCAGCCATGGCAGAGTTAAAAAAATTGAAACATTGAAGATTGAAAATTGTTCCCTACACCCCGTCGTGATGGCTTGAAATATAGGGGCAAATGGTTTTTACAGGGCTGGTGTGCTCTCCAGCACCGAACCCTCCTCTTTTCTCAGCACGGGCTTGGGACCGGCCATGGCAGAGTTAAAAAAACTGAAACCTTGAAGATTGAAAATTGTTCCCCACACCCCGTCGTGACGGCTTGAAATACAGGGGCGAATAGTTTTTACAGGGCTGGTCTGCTCTCCCAGCACCTAACCCTCCTCTTTTCGCAGCACGGGCTTGGGACCGGCCATGGCAGAGTTAAAAAAACTGAAACCTTGAAGATTGAAAATTGTTCCCTTCACCCCGTCGTGACGGCTTGAAATACAGGGACGAATAGTTTTTACAGGGCTGGTCTGCTCTCCCAGCACCTAACCCTCCTCTTTTCACAGCACGGGCTTGGGACCGGCCATGGCAGAGTTAAAAAAACTGAAACATTGAAAATTGTTCCCTACACCCCATTGTGACGGCTTGAAATACAGGGGCGAATAGTTTTTACAGGGCTGGTCTGCTCTCCCATCACCTAACCCTTCTCTTTTCGCAGCACGGGCTTGGGACCGGCCATGGCAGAGTTAAAAAAACTGAAACCTTGAAGATTGAAAATTGTTCCCTACACCCCGTCGTGACGGCTTAAATACAGGTGCGAATAGTTTTTACAGGGCTGGTCTGCTCTCCCAGCACCTAACCCTCCTCTTTTCGCAGCACGGGCTTGGGACCGGCCATGGCAGAGTTAAAAAAACTGAAACCTTGAAGATTGAAAATAGTTCCCTACACCCCGTCATGACGGCTTAAAATACAGGGGCGAATAGTTTTTACAGGGCTGGTCTGCTCTCCCAGCACCTAACCCTCCTCTTTTCACAGCACGGGCTTTGGACTGGCCATGGCAGAGTTAAAAAAACTGAAACCTTGATGATTGAAAATTGTTCCCTACACCCCGTCGTGACGGCTTGAAATACAGGGGCAAATAGTTTTTACAGGGCTGGTCTGCTCTCCCAGCACCTAACCCTCCTCTTTTCGCAGCACGGGCTTGGGACCATCCATGGCAGAGTTAAAAAAACTGAAACCTTGAAGATTGAAAATTGTTCCCTACACCCCATCGTGACGGCTTAAAATACAGGGGCGAATAGTTTTTACTGGGCTGGTCTGCCCTCCCAGCACCTAACCCTCCTCTTTTCGCAGCATGGGCTTGGGACCAGCCATGGCAGAGTTAAAAATCTGAAACCTTGAAGACTGAAAATTGTTCCCCACACCCCATCGTGACGGCTTGAAAAACAGGGGCGAATAATTTTTACAGTGCTGGTCTGCTCTCCCAGCACCTAACCCTCCTCTTTTTGCAGCACGGGCTTGGGACCGGCCATGGCAGAGTTAAAAAACTGAAACCTTGAAGATTGAAAATTGTTCCCTACACCCCGTCGTGATGGCTTGAAATATAGGGGCAAATGGTTTTTACAGGGCTGGTGTGCTCTCCAGCACCGAACCCTCCTCTTTTCTCAGCACGGGCTTGGGACCGGCCATGGCAGAGTTAAAAAACTGAAACCTTGAAGATTGAAAATTGTTCCCCACACCCCGTCGTGACAGCTTGAAATACAGGGGTGAATAGTTTTTACAGGGCTGGTCTGCTCTCCCAGCACCTAACCCTCCTCTTTTCGCAGCACGGGCTTGGGACCGGCCATGGCAGAGTTAAAAAAACTGAAACCTTGAAGATTGAAAATTTTTCCCTTCACCCCGTCGTGACGGCTTGAAATACAGGGACGAATAGGTTTTACAGGGCTGGTCTGCTCTCCCAGCACCTAACCCTCCTCTTTTCGCAGCACGGGCTTGGGACCGGCCATGGCAGAGTTAAAAAAAACTTAAACCTTGAAGATTGAAAATTATTCCCTACACCCCGTCGTGATGGCTTGAAATACAGGGGCGAATAGTTCTTACAGGGCTGGTCTGCTCTCCCAGCACCTAACCCTCCTCTTTTCGCAGCACGGGCTTGGGACCGGCCATGTCAGAGTTAAAAAAACTGAAACCTCGATGATTGAAAATTGGTCCCTACATCCCATCGTGACGGCTTGAAATACAGGGGCGAATAGTTTTTACAGGGCTGGTCTGCTCTCCCAGCACCTAACCCTCCTCTTTTCGCAGCACGGGCTTGGGACCGGCCATGGCAGAGTTAAAAAAACTTAAACCTTGAAGATTGAAAATTGTTCCCTACACCCCGTCGTGACGGCTTGAAATACAGGGGCGAATAGTTCTTACAGGGCTGGTCTGCTCTCCCAGCACCTAACCCTCCTCTTTTCGCAGCACGGGCTTGGGACCGGCCATGGCAGAGTTAAAAAAACTGAAACCTCGATGATTGAAAATTGGTCCCTACATCCCATCGTGACGGCTTGAAATACAGGGGTGAATAGTTTTTACAGGGCTGGTCTGCTCTCCCAGCACCTAACCCTCCTCTTTTCACAGCACGGGCTTGGGACCGGCCATGGCAGAGTTAAAATAACTGAAACCTTGAAGATTGAAAATGGTTCCCTACACCCCATCGTGACAGCTTGAAATACAGGGGCGAATAGTTTTTTGCAGGGCTGGTCTGCTCTTCCAGCACCTAACCCTCCTCTTTTCGCAGCACGGGCTTGGTACCGGCCATGGCAGAGTTAAAAAAAACTGAAACCTTGAAGATTGAAAATTGTTCCCTACACCCCGTCGTGACGGCTTAAAATACAGGGGCGAATAGTTTTTACTGGGCTGGCCTGCTCTCCCAGCACCTAACCCTCCTCTTTTCATAGCACAGGCTTGGGACCGGCCATGGCAGATTTAAAAATCTGAAACCTTGAAGACTGAAAATTGTTCCCCACACCCCATCATGACGGCTTGAAAAACAGGGGCGAATAATTTTTACAGTGCTGGTCTGCTCTCCCAGCACCTAACCCTCCTCTTTTTGCAGCACGGGCTTGGGACCGGCCATGGCAGAGTTAAAAAACTGAAACCTTGAAGATTGAAAATTGTTCCCTACACCCTGTCGTGATGGCTTGAAATATAGGGGCAAATGGTTTTTACAGGGCTGGTGTGCTCTCCAGCACCGAACCCTCCTCTTTTCTCAGCACAGGCTTGGGACCGGCCATGGCAGAGTTAAAAAACTGAAACCTTGAAGATTGAAAATTGTTCCCCACACCCCGTCGTGACAGCTTGAAATACAGGGGTGAATAGTTTTTACAGGGCTGGTCTGCTCTCCCAGCACCTAACCCTCCTCTTTTCGCAGCACGGGCTTGGGACCGGCCATGGCAGAGTTAAAAAAACTGAAACCTTGAAGATTGAAAATTTTTCCCTTCACCCCGTCGTGACGGCTTGAAAAACAGGGACGAATAGGTTTTACAGGGCTGGTCTGCTCTCCCAGCACCTAACCCTCCTCTTTTCGCAGCACGGGCTTGGGACCGGCCATGGCAGAGTTAAAAAAAACTGAAACCTTGAAGATTGAAAATTGTTCCCTACACCCCGTTGTGACGGCTTGAAATACAGGGGCGAATAGTTCTTACAGGGCTGGTCTGCTCTCCCAGCACCTAACCCTCCTCTTTTCGCAGCACGGGCTTGGGACCGGCCATGGCAGAGTTAAAAAAACTGAAACCTTGAAGATTGAAAATATTTCCCTACACCCCGTCATGACGGCTTAAAATACAGGGGCGAATAGTTTTTACAGGGCTGGTCTGCTCTCCCAGCACCTAACCCTCCTCTTTTCACAGCACGGGCTTTGGACTGGCCATGGCAGAGTTAAAAAAACTGAAACCTTGATGATTGAAAATTGTTCCCTACACCCCGTCGTGACGGCTTGAAATACAGGGGCAAATAGTTTTTACAGGGCTGGTCTGCTCTCCCAGCACCTAACCCTCCTCTTTTCGCAGCATGGGCTTGGGACCGTCCATGGCAGAGTTAAAAAAACTGAAACCTTGAAGATTGAAAATTGTTCCCTACACCCCATCGTGACGGCTTAAAATACAGGGGCGAATAGTTTTTACTGGGCTGGTCTGCTCTCCCAGCACCTAACCCTCCTCTTTTCGCAGCACAGGCTTGGGACCAGCCATGGCAGAGTTAAAAATCTGAAACCTTGAAGACTGAAAATTGTTCCCCACACCCCATCGTGACGGCTTGAAAAACAGGGGCAAATAATTTTTACAGTGCTGGTCTGCTCTCCCAGCACCTAACCCTCCTCTTTTTGCAGCACGGGCTTGGGACCGGCCATGGCAGAGTTAAAAAACTGAAACCTTGAAGATTGAAAATTGTTCCCTACACCCTGTCGTGATGGCTTGAAATATAGGGGCAAATGGTTTTTACAGGGCTGGTGTGCTCTCCAGCACCGAACCCTCCTCTTTTCTCAGCACAGGCTTGGGACCGGCCATGGCAGAGTTAAAAAACTGAAACCTTGAAGATTGAAAATTGTTCCCCACACCCCGTCGTGACAGCTTGAAATACAGGGGTGAATAGTTTTTACAGGGCTGGTCTGCTCTCCCAGCACCTAACCCTCCTCTTTTCGCAGCACGGGCTTGGGACCGGCCATGGCAGAGTTAAAAAAACTGAAACCTTGAAGATTGAAAATTTTTCCCTTCACCCCGTTGTGACGGCTTGAAAAACAGGGACGAATAGGTTTTACAGGGCTGGTCTGCTCTCCCAGCACCTAACCCTCCTCTTTTCGCAGCACGGGCTTGGGACCGGCCATGGCAGAGTTAAAAAAAACTGAAACCTTGAAGATTGAAAATTGTTCCCTACACCCCGTCGTGACGGCTTGAAATACAGGGGCAAATAGTTCTTACAGGGCTGGTCTGCTCTCCCAGCACCTAACCCTCCTCTTTTCGCAGCACGGGCTTGGGACCGGCCATGGCAGAGTTAAAAAAACTGAAACCTCGATGATTGAAAACTGGTCCCTACATCCCATCGTGACGGCTTGAAATACAGGGGCGAATAGTTTTTACAGGGCTGGTCTGCTCTCCCAGCACCTAACCCTCCTCTTTTCGCAGCACGGGCTTGGGACCGGCCATTGCAGAGTTAAAAAAACTGAAACCTTGAAGATTGAAAATAGTTCCCTACACCCCGCCATGACGGCTTAAAATACAGGGGCGAATAGCTTTTACAGGGCTGGTCTGCTCTCCCAGCACCTAACCCTCCTCTTTTCGCAGCACGGGCTTTGGACTGGCCATGGCAGAGTTAAAAAAACTGAAACCTTGATGATTGAAAATTGTTCCCTACACCCCGTCGTGACGGCTTGAAATACAGGGGAAAATAGTTTTTACAGGGCTGGCCTGCTCTCCCAGCACCTAACCCTCCTCTTTTCACAGCACGGGCTTGGGACCGGCCATGGCAGAGTTAAAAAAAACTGAAACCTTGAAGATTGAAAATTGTTCCCTACACCCCGTCGTGACGGCTTAAAATACAGGGGCGAATAGTTTTTACTGGGCTGGTCTGCTCTCCCAGCACCTAACCCTCCTCTTTTCACAGCACGGGCTTGGGACCGGCCATGGCAGAGTTAAAAATCTGAAACCTTGAAGACTGAAAATTGTTCCCCACACCCCATCGTGACGGCTTGAAAAACAGGGGCGGATAATTTTTACATTGCTGGTCTGCTCTCCCACCACCTAACCCTCCTCTTTTTGCAGCACGGGCTTGGGACCGGCCATGGCAGAGTTAAAAAACTGAAACCTTGAAGATTGAAAATTGTTCCCTACACCCCGTCGTGATGGCTTGAAATATAGGGGCAAATGGTTTTTACAGGGCTGGTGTGCTCTCCAGCACCGAACCCTCCTCTTTTCTCAGCACGGGCTTGGGACCGGCCATGGCAGAGTTAAAAAACTGAAACCTTGAAGATTGAAAATTGTTCCCCACACCCCGTCGTGACGGCTTGAAATACAGGGGTGAATAGTTTTTACAGGGCTGGTCTACTCTCCCAGCACCTAACCCTCCTCTTTTCGCAGCACGGGCTTGGGACCGGCCATGGCAGAGTTAAAAAAACTGAAACCTTGAAGATTGAAAATTGTTCCCTTCACCCCGTCGTGACGGCTTGAAATACAGGGACGAATAGTTTTTACAGGGCTGGTCTGCTCTCCCAGCACCTAACCCTCCTCTTTTCGCAGCACGGGCTTGGGACCGGCCATGGCAGAGTTAAAAAAACTTAAACCTTGAAGATTGAAAATTGTTCCCTACACCCCGTCGTGACGGCTTGAAATACAAGGGCGAATAGTTCTTACAGGGCTGGTCTACTCTCCCAGCACCTAACCCTCCTCTTTTCGCAGCACGGGCTTGGGACCGGCCATGGCAGAGTTAAAAAAACTGAAACCTTGAAGATTGAAAATTGTTCCCTACACCCCATCGTGACGGCTTGAAATACAGGGGCGAATGGTTTTTACAGGCTGGTCTGCTCTCCCTGCACCGAACCCTCCTCTTTTCGCAGCACGGGCTTGGGACCGGCCATGACAGAGTTAAAAATCTGAAACCTTGAAGACTGAAAATTGTTCCCCACACCCCATCGTGACGCTTGAAAAACAGGGGCGAATAATTTTTACAGTGCTGGTCTGCTCTCCCAGCACCCAACCCTCCGCTTTTCAAAGCACGGGCTTGGGACCAGCCATGGCAGAGTTAAAAAAACTGAAACCTTGAAGATTGAAAATTGTTCCCTACACCCCGTCGTGACAGCTTTAAATACAGGGGCGAATTGTTTTTACAGGGCTAGTCTGCTCTGCCAGCACCTAACCCTCCTCTTTTTGCAGCACGGGCTTGGGACCAGCCATGGAAGAGTTAAAAAAACTGAAACCTTGAAGATTGAAAATTGTTCCCTACACCCCGTCGTGATGGCTTGAAATATAGGTGCAAATGGTTTTTACAGGGCTGGTGTGCTCTCCAGCACCGAACCCTCCTCTTTTCTCAGCACGGGCTTGGGACCGGCCATGGCAGAGTTAAAAAAACTGAAACCTTGAAGATTGAAAATTGTTCCCCACACCCCGTCGTGACGGCTTGAAATACAGGGGCGAATAGTTTTTACAGGGCTGGTCTGCTCTCCCAGCACCTAACCCTCCTCTTTTCGCAGCACGGGCTTGGGACCGGCCATGGCAGAGTTAAAAAAACTGAAACCTTGAAGATTGAAAATTTTTCCCTTCACCCCGTCGTGACGGCTTGAAATACAGGGACGAATAGTTTTTACAGGGCTGGTCTGCTCTCCCAGCACCTAACCCTCCTCTTTTCGCAGCACGGGCTTGGGACCGGCCATGGCAGAGTTAAAAAAACTTAAACCTTGAAGATTGAAAATTGTTCCCTACACCCCGTTGTGACGGCTTGAAATACAGGGGCGAATAGTTCTTACAGGGCTGGTCTGCTCTCCCAGCACCTAACCCTCCTCTTTTCGCAGCACGGGCTTGGGACCGGCCATTGCAGAGTTAAAAAAACTGAAACCTTGAAGATTGAAAATAGTTCCCTACACCCCGTCATGACGGCTTAAAATACAGGGGCGAATAGCTTTTACAGGGCTGGTCTGCTCTCCCAGCACCTAACCCTCCTCTTTTCGCAGCACGGGCTTTGGACTGGCCATGGCAGAGTTAAAAAAACTGAAACCTTGATGATTGAAAATTGTTCCCTACACCCCGTCGTGACGGCTTGAAATACAGGGGCAAATAGTTTTTACAGGGCTGGCCTGCTCTCCCAGCACCTAACCCTCCTCTTTTCACAGCACGGGCTTGGGACCGGCCATGGCAGAGTTAAAAAAAACTGAAACCTTGAAGATTGAAAATTGTTCCCTACACCCCGTCGTGACGGCTTAAAATACAGGGGCGAATAGTTTTTACTGGGCTGGTCTGCTCTCCCAGCACCTAACCCTCCTCTTTTCACAGCACGGGCTTGGGACCGGCCATGGCAGAGTTAAAAATCTGAAACCTTGAAGACTGAAAATTGTTCCCCACACCCCATCGTGACGGCTTGAAAAACAGGGGCGGATAATTTTTACATTGCTGGTCTGCTCTCCCAGCACCTAACCCTCCTCTTTTTGCAGCACGGGCTTGGGACCGGCCATGGCAGAGTTAAAAAACTGAAACCTTGAAGATTGAAAATTGTTCCCTACACCCCGTCGTGATGGCTTGAAATATAGGGGCAAATGGTTTTTACAGGGCTGGTGTGCTCTCCAGCACCGAACCCTCCTCTTTTCTCAGCACGGGCTTGGGACCGGCCATGGCAGAGTTAAAAAACTGAAACCTTGAAGATTGAAAATTGTTCCCCACACCCCGTCGTGACGGCTTGAAATACAGGGGTGAATAGTTTTTACAGGGCTGGTCTGCTCTCCCAGCACCTAACCCTCCTCTTTTTGCAGCACGGGCTTGGGACCGGCCATGGCAGAGTTAAAAAAACTGAAACCTTGAAGATTGAAAATTGTTCCCTTCACCCCGTCGTGACGGCTTGAAATACAGGGACGAATAGTTTTTACAGGGCTGGTCTGCTCTCCCAGCACCTAACCCTCCTCTTTTCGCAGCACGGGCTTGGGACCGGCCATGGCAGAGTTAAAAAAACTTAAACCTTGAAGATTGAAAATTGTTCCCTACACCCCGTCGTGATGGCTTGAAATACAAGGGCGAATAGTTCTTACAGGGCTGGTCTGCTCTCCCAGCACCTAACCCTCCTCTTTTCGCAGCACGGGCTTGGGACCGGCCATGGCAGAGTTAAAAAAACTGAAACCTTGAAGATTGAAAATTGTTCCCTACACCCCGTCGTGACGGCTTGAAATACAGGGGCGAATGGTTTTTACAGGCTGGTCTGCTCTCCCTGCACCGAACCCTCCTCTTTTCGCAGCACGGGCTTGGGACCGGCCATGACAGAGTTAAAAATCTGAAACCTTGAAGACTGAAAATTGTTCCCCACACCCCATCGTGATGCTTGAAAAACAGGGGCGAATAATTTTTACGTTGCTGGTCTGCTCTCCCTGCACCCAACCCTCCGCTTTTCAAAGCACGGGCTTGGGACCAGCCATGGCAGAGTAAAAAAAACTGAAACCTTGAAGATTGAAAATTGTTCCCTACACCCCGTCGTGACGGCTTTAAATACAGGGGCGAATTGTTTTTACAGGGCTAGTCTGCTCTGCCAGCACCTAACCCTCCTCTTTTTGCAGCACGGGCTTGGGACCAGCCATGGCAGAGTTAAAAAAACTGAAACCTTGAAGATTGAAAATTGTTCCCTACACCCCGTCGTGATGGCTTGAAATATAGGGGCAAATGGTTTTTACAGGGCTGGTGTGCTCTCCAGCACCGAACCCTCCTCTTTTCTCAGCACGGGCTTGGGACCGGCCATGGCAGAGTTAAAAAAACTGAAACCTTGAAGATTGAAAATTGTTCCCCACACCCCGTCGTAACGGCTTGAAATACAGGGGCGAATAGTTTTTACAGGGCTGGTCTGCTCTCCCAGCACCTAACCCTCCTCTTTTCGCAGCACGGGCTTGGGACCGGCCATGGCAGAGTTAAAAAAACTGAAACCTTGAAGATTGAAAATTGTTCCCTTCACCCCGTCGTGACGGCTTGAAATACAGGGACGAATAGTTTTTACAGGGCTGGTCTGCACTCCCAGCACCTAACCCTCCTCTTTACGCAGCACGGGCTTGGGACCGGCCATGGCAGAGTTAAAAAAACTGAAACATTGAAAATTGTTCCCTACACCCCGTCGTGACGGCTTGAAATACAGGGACGAATAGTTTTTACAGGGCTGGTGTGCTCTCCAGCACCGAACCCTCCTCTTTTCTCAGCACGGGCTTGGGACCGGCCATGGCAGAGTTAAAAAAACTGAAACCTTGAAGATTGAAAATTGTTCCCCACACCCCGTCGTGACAGCTTGAAATACAGGGGCGAATAGTTTTTACAGGGCTGGTCTGCTCTCCCAGCACCTAACCCTCCTCTTTTCGCAGCACGGGCCTGGGACTGGCCATGGCAGAGTTAAAAAAACTGAAACCTTGAAGATTGAAAATTGTTCCCCACACCCCGTCGTGACGGCTTGAAATACAGGGGCGAATAGTTTTTACAGGGCTGGTCTGCTCTCCCAGCACCTAACCCTCCTCTTTTCGCAGCACGGGCTTGGGACCGGCCATGGCAGAGTTAAAAAAAACTGAAACCTTGAAGATTGAAAATTGTTCCCTTCACCCCGTCGTGACAGCTTGAAATACAGGGACGAATAGTTTTTACAGGGCTGGTCTGCTCTCCCAGCACCTAACCCTCCTCTTTTCGCAGCACGGGCTTGGGACCGGCCATGGCAGAGTTAAAAAAACTGAAACCTTGAAGATTGAAAATAGATCCCTACACCCCGTCATGACGGCTTAAAATACAGGGGCGAATAGTTTTTACAGGGCTGGTCTGCTCTCCCAGCACCTAACCCTCCTCTTTTCGCAGCACGGGCTTTGGACTGGCCATGGCAGAGTTAAAAAAACTGAAACCTTGATGATTGAAAATTGTTCCCTACACCCCGTCGTGACGGCTTGAAATACAGGGGCAAATCGTTTTTACAGGGCTGGTCTGTTCTCCCAGCACCTAACCCTCCTCTTTTCGCAGCACGGGCTTGGGACCGGCCATGGCAGAGTTAAAAAAACTGAAACCTTGAAGATTGAAAATTGTTCCCTATACCCCGTCGTGACGGCTTAAAATACAGGGGCGAATAGTTTTTACTGGGCTGGTCTGCTCTCCCAGCACCTAACCCTCCTCTTTTCGCAGCACGGGCTTGGGACCGGCCATGGCAGAGTTAAAAATCTGAAACCTTGAAGACTGAAAATTGTTCCCCACACCCCATCGTGACGGCTTGAAAAACAGGGGCGAATAATTTTTACAGTGCTGGTCTGCTCTCCCAGCACCTAACCCTCCTCTTTTTGCAGCACGGGCTTGGGACCGGCCATGGCAGAGTTAAAAATCTGAAACCTTGAAGATTGAAAATTATTCCCTACACCCCGTCGTGATGGCTTGAAATATAGGGGCAAATGGTTTTTACAGGGCTGGTGTGCTCTCCAGCACCGAACCCTCCTCTTTTCTCAGCACGGGCTTGGGACCGGCCATGGCAGAGTTAAAAAACTGAAACCTTGAAGATTGAAAATTGTTCCCCACACCCCGTCGTGACGGCTTGAAATACAGGGGTGAATAGTTTTTACAGGGCTGGTCTGCTCTCCCAGCACCTAACCCTCCTCTTTTCGCAGAACGGGCTTGGGACCGGCCATGGCAGAGTTAAAAAAACTGAAACCTTGAAGATTGAAAATTGTTCCCTTCACCCCGTCGTGACGGCTTGAAATACAGGGACGAATAGTTTTTACAGGGCTGGTCTGCTCTCCCAGCACCTAACCCTCCTCTTTTCGCAGCACGGGCTTGGGACCGGCCATGGCAGAGTTAAAAAAACTTAAACCTTGAAGATTGAAAATTGTTCCCTACACCCCGTCGTGACGGCTTGAAATACAAGGGCGAATAGTTCTTACAGGGCTGGTCTGCTCTCCCAGCACCTAACCCTCCTCTTTTCGCAGCACGGGCTTGGGACCGGCCATGGCAGAGTTAAAAAAACTGAAACCTCGATGATTGAAAATTGGTCCCTACATCCCATCGTGACGGCTTGAAATACAGGGGCGAATAGTTTTTACAGGGCTGGTCTGCTCTCCCAGCACCTAACCCTCCTCTTTTCGCAGCACGGGCTTGGGACCGGCCATGGCAGAGTTAAAAAAACTGAAACCTTGAAGATTGAAAATAGTTCCCTACACCCCGTCATGACGGCTTAAAATACAGGGGCGAATAGCTTTTACAGGGCTGGTCTGCTCTCCCAGCACCTAACCCTCCTGTTTTCGCAGCACGGGCTTTGGACTGGCCATGGCAGAGTTAAAAAAACTGAAACCTTGATGATTGAAAATTGTTCCCTACACCCCGTCGTGACGGCTTGAAATACAGGGGCGAATAGTTTTTACAGGGCTGGTCTGCTCTCCCAGCACCTAACCCTCCTCTTTTCGCAGCACGGGCTTGGGACCGGCCATGGCAGAGTTAAAAAAACTTAAACCTTGAAGATTGAAAATTGTTCCCTACACCCCGTCGTGATGGCTTGAAATACAAGGGCGAATAGTTCTTACAGGGCTGGTCTGCTCTCCCAGCACCTAACCCTCCTCTTTTCGCAGCACGGGCTTGGGACCGGCCATGGCAGAGTTAAAAAAACTGAAACCTTGAAGATTGAAAATTGTTCCCTACACCCCGTCGTGACGGCTTGAAATACAGGGGCGAATGGTTTTTACAGGCTGGTCTGCTCTCCCTGCACCGAACCCTCCTCTTTTCGCAGCACGGGCTTGGGACCGGCCATGACAGAGTTAAAAATCTGAAACCTTGAAGACTGAAAATTGTTCCCCACACCCCATCGTGACGCTTGAAAAACAGGGGCGAATAATTTTTACAGTGCTGGTCTGCTCTCCCTGCACCCAACCCTCCGCTTTTCAAAGCACGGGCTTGGGACCAGCCATGGCAGAGTAAAAAAAACTGAAACCTTGAAGATTGAAAATTGTTCCCTACACCCCGTCGTGACGGCTTTAAATACAGGGGCGAATTGTTTTTACAGGGCTAGTCTGCTCTGCCAGCACCAAACCCTCCTCTTTTTGCAGCACGGGCTTGGGACCAGCCATGGCAGAGTTAAAAAAACTGAAACCTTGAAGATTGAAAATTGTTCCCTACACCCCGTCGTGATGGCTTGAAATATAGGGGCAAATGGTTTTTACAGGGCTGGTGTGCTCTCCAGCACCGAACCCTCCTCTTTTCTCAGCACGGGCTTGGGACCGGCCATGGCAGAGTTAAAAAAACTGAAACCTTGAAGATTGAAAATTGTTCCCCACACCCCGTCGTAACGGCTTGAAATACAGGGGCGAATAGTTTTTACAGGGCTGGTCTGCTCTCCCAGCACCTAACCCTCCTCTTTTCGCAGCACGGGCTTGGGACCGGCCATGGCAGAGTTAAAAAAACTGAAACCTTGAAGATTGAAAATTGTTCCCTTCACCCCGTCGTGACGGCTTGAAATACAGGGACGAATAGTTTTTACAGGGCTGGTCTGCACTCCCAGCACCTAACCCTCCTCTTTACGCAGCACGGGCTTGGGACCGGCCATGGCAGAGTTAAAAAAACTGAAACATTGAAAATTGTTCCCTACACCCCGTTGTGACGGCTTGAAATACAGGGACGAATAGTTTTTACAGGGCTGGTGTGCTCTCCAGCACCGAACCCTCCTCTTTTCTCAGCACGGGCTTGGGACCGGCCATGGCAGAGTTAAAAAAACTGAAACCTTGAAGATTGAAAATTGATCCCCACACCCCATCGTGACGGCTTGAAATACAGGGGCGAATAGTTTTTACAGGGCTGGTCTGCTCTCCCAGCACCTAACCCTCCTCTTTTCGCAGCACGGGCCTGGGACTGGCCATGGCAGAGTTAAAAAAAACTGAAACCTTGAAGATTGAAAATTGTTCCCCACACCCCGTCGTGACGGCTTGAAATACAGGGGCGAATAGTTTTTACAGGGCTGGTCTGCTCTCCCAGCACCTAACCCTCCTCTTTTCGCAGCACGGGCTTGGGACCGGCCATGGCAGAGTTGAAAAAAACTGAAACCTTGAAGATTGAAAATTGTTCCCTTCACCCCGTCGTGACAGCTTGAAATACAGGGACGAATAGTTTTTACAGGGCTGGTCTGCTCTCCCAGCACCTAACCCTCCTCTTTTCGCAGCACGGGCTTGGGACCGGCCATGGCAGAGTTAAAAAAACTGAAACCTTGAAGATTGAAAATAGATCCCTACACCTCATCATGACGGCTTAAAATACAGGGGCGAATAGTTTTTACAGGGCTGGTCTGCTCTCCCAGCACCTAACCCTCCTCTTTTCGCAGCACGGGCTTTGGACTGGCCATGGCAGAGTTAAAAAAACTGAAACCTTGATGATTGAAAATTGTTCCCTACACCCCGTCGTGACGGCTTGAAATACAGGGGCAAATCGTTTTTACAGGGCTGGTCTGTTCTCCCAGCACCTAACCCTCCTCTTTTCGCAGCACGGGCTTGGGACCGGCCATGGCAGAGTTAAAAAAACTGAAACCTTGAAGATTGAAAATTGTTCCCTATACCCCGTCGTGACGGCTTAAAATACAGGGGCGAATAGTTTTTACTGGGCTGGTCTGCTCTCCCAGCACCTAACCCTCCTCTTTTCGCAGCACGGGCTTGGGACCGGCCATGGCAGAGTTAAAAATCTGAAACCTTGAAGACTGAAAATTGTTCCCCACACCCCATCGTGACGGCTTGAAAAACAGGGGCGAATAATTTTTACAGTGCTGGTCTGCTCTCCCAGCACCTAACCCTCCTCTTTTTGCAGCACGGGCTTGGGACCGGCCATGGCAGAGTTAAAAATCTGAAACCTTGAAGATTGAAAATTGTTCCCTACACCCCGTCGTGATGGCTTGAAATATAGGGGCAAATGGTTTTTACAGGGCTGGTGTGCTCTCCAGCACCGAACCCTCCTCTTTTCTCAGCACGGGCTTGGGACCGGCCATGGCAGAGTTAAAAAACTGAAACCTTGAAGATTGAAAATTGTTCCCCACACCCCGTCGTGACGGCTTGAAATACAGGGGTGAATAGTTTTTACAGGGCTGGTCTGCTCTCCCAGCACCTAACCCTCCTCTTTTCGCAGAACGGGCTTGGGACCGGCCATGGCAGAGTTAAAAAAACTTAAACCTTGAAGATTGAAAATTGTTCCCTACACCCCGTCGTGACGGCTTGAAATACAAGGGCGAATAGTTCTTACAGGGCTGGTCTGCTCTCCCAGCACCTAACCCTCCTCTTTTCGCAGCACGGGCTTGGGACCGGCCAATGCAGAGTTAAAAAAACTGAAACCTCGATGATTGAAAATTGGTCCCTACATCCCATCGTGACGGCTTGAAATACAGGGGCGAATAGTTTTTACAGGGCTGGTCTGCTCTCCCAGCACCTAACCCTCCTCTTTTCGCAGCACGGGCTTGGGACCGGCCATGGCAGAGTTAAAAAAACTGAAACCTTGATGATTGAAAATTGTTCCCTACACCCCGTCGTGACGGCTTGAAATACAGGGGCAAATAGTTTTTACAGGGCTGGCCTGCTCTCCCAGCACCTAACCCTCCTCTTTTCGCAGCACGGGCTTGGGACCGGCCATGGCAGAGTTAAAAAAAACTGAAACCTTGAAGATTGAAAATTGTTCCCTACACCCCGTCGTGACGGCTTAAAATACAGGGGCGAATAGTTTTTACTGGGCTGGTCTGCTCTCCCAGCACCTAACCCTCCTCTTTTCGCAGCACGGGCTTGGGACCGGCCATGGCAGAGTTAAAAATCTGAAACCTTGAAGACTGAAAATTGTTCCCCACACCCCATCGTGACGGCTTGAAAAACAGGGGCGAATAATTTTTACAGTGCTGGTCTGCTCTCCCAGCACCTAACCCTCCTCTTTTTGCAGCACGGGCTTGGGACCGGCCATGGCAGAGTTAAAAAACTGAAACCTTGAAGATTGAAAATTGTTCCCTACACCCCGTCGTGATGGCTTGAAATATAGGGGCAAATGGTTTTTACAGGGCTGGTGTGCTCTCCAGCACCGAACCCTCCTCTTTTCTCAGCACGGGCTTGGGACCGGCCATGGCAGAGTTAAAAAACTGAAACTTTGAAGATTTAAAATTGTTCCCCACACCCTGTCGTGACAGCTTGAAATACAGGGGTGAATAGTTTTTACAGGGCTGGTCTGCTCTCCCAGCACCTAACCCTCCTCTTTTCGCAGCACGGGCTTGGGACCGGCCATGGCAGAGTTAAAAAAACTGAAACCTTGAAGATTGAAAATTTTTCCCTTCACCCCGTCGTGACGGCTTGAAAAACAGGGACGAATAGGTTTTACAGGGCTGGTCTGCTCTCCCAGCACCTAACCCTCCTCTTTTCGCAGCACGGGCTTGGGACCGGCCATGGCAGAGTTAAAAAAAACTGAAACCTTGAAGATTGAAAATTGTTCCCTACACCCCGTCGTGACGGCTTGAAATACAGGGGCGAATAGTTCTTACAGGGCTGGTCTGCTCTCCCAGCACCTAACCCTCCTCTTTTCGCAGCACGGGCTTGGGACCGGCCATGGCAGAGTTAAAAAAACTGAAACCTCGATGATTGAAAATTGGTCCCTACATCCCATCGTGACGGCTTGAAATACAGGGGCGAATAGTTTTTACAGGGCTGGTCTGCTCTCCCAGCACCTAACCCTCCTCTTTTCGCAGCACGGGCTTGGGACCGGCCATTGCAGAGTTAAAAAAACTGAAACCTTGAAGATTGAAAATAGTTCCCTACACCCCGCCATGACGGCTTAAAATACAGGGGCGAATAGCTTTTACAGGGCTGGTCTGCTCTCCCAGCACCTAACCCTCCTCTTTTCGCAGCACGGGCTTTGGACTGGCCATGGCAGAGTTAAAAAAACTGAAACCTTGATGATTGAAAATTGTTCCCTACACCCCGTTGTGACGGCTTGAAATACAGGGGCAAATAGTTTTTACAGGGCTGGCCTGCTCTCCCAGCACCTAACCCTCCTCTTTTCACAGCACGGGCTTGGGACCGGCCATGGCAGAGTTAAAAAAAACTGAAACCTTGAAGATTGAAAATTGTTCCCTACACCCCGTCGTGACGGCTTAAAATACAGGGGCGAATAGTTTTTACTGGGCTGGTCTGCTCTCCCAGCACCTAACCCTCCTCTTTTCACAGCACGGGCTTGGGACCGGCCATGGCAGAGTTAAAAATCTGAAACCTTGAAGACTGAAAATTGTTCCCCACACCCCATCGTGACGGCTTGAAAAACAGGGGCGGATAATTTTTACATTGCTGGTCTGCTCTCCCACCACCTAACCCTCCTCTTTTTGCAGCACGGGCTTGGGACCGGCCATGGCAGAGTTAAAAAACTGAAACCTTGAAGATTGAAAATTGTTCCCTACACCCCGTCGTGATGGCTTGAAATATAGGGGCAAATGGTTTTTACAGGGCTGGTGTGCTCTCCAGCACCGAACCCTCCTCTTTTCTCAGCACGGGCTTGGGACCGGCCATGGCAGAGTTAAAAAACTGAAACCTTGAAGATTGAAAATTGTTCCCCACACCCCGTCGTGACGGCTTGAAATACAGGGGTGAATAGTTTTTACAGGGCTGGTCTACTCTCCCAGCACCTAACCCTCCTCTTTTCGCAGCACGGGCTTGGGACCGGCCATGGCAGAGTTAAAAAAACTGAAACCTTGAAGATTGAAAATTGTTCCCTTCACCCCATCGTGACGGCTTGAAATACAGGGACGAATAGTTTTTACAGGGCTGGTCTGCTCTCCCAGCACCTAACCCTCCTCTTTTCGCAGCACGGGCTTGGGACCGGCCATGGCAGAGTTAAAAAAACTTAAACCTTGAAGATTGAAAATTGTTCCCTACACCCCGTCGTGACGGCTTGAAATACAAGGGCGAATAGTTCTTACAGGGCTGGTCTACTCTCCCAGCACCTAACCCTCCTCTTTTCGCAGCACGGGCTTGGGACCGGCCATGGCAGAGTTAAAAAAACTGATACCTTGAAGATTGAAAATTGTTCCCTACACCCCATCGTGACGGCTTGAAATACAGGGGCGAATGGTTTTTACAGGCTGGTCTGCTCTCCCTGCACCGAACCCTCCTCTTTTCGCAGCACGGGCTTGGGACCGGCCATGACAGAGTTAAAAATCTGAAACCTTGAAGACTGAAAATTGTTCCCCACACCCCATCGTGACGCTTGAAAAACAGGGGCGAATAATTTTTACAGTGCTGGTCTGCTCTCCCAGCACCCAACCCTCCGCTTTTCAAAGCACGGGCTTGGGACCAGCCATGGCAGAGTTAAAAAAACTGAAACCTTGAAGATTGAAAATTGTTCCCTACACCCCATTGTGACGGCTTTAAATACAGGGGCGAATTGTTTTTACAGGGCTAGTCTGCTCTGCCAGCACCTAACCCTCCTCTTTTTGCAGCACGGGCTTGGGACCAGCCATGGCAGAGTTAAAAAAACTGAAACCTTGAAGATTGAAAATTGTTCCCTACACCCCGTCGTGATGGCTTGAAATATAGGGGCAAATGGTTTTTACAGGGCTGGTGTGCTCTCCAGCACCGAACCCTCCTCTTTTCTCAGCACGGGCTTGGGACCGGCCATGGCAGAGTTAAAAAAACTGAAACCTTGAAGATTGAAAATTGTTCCCCACACCCCGTCGTGACGGCTTGAAATACAGGGGCGAATAGTTTTTAAAGGGCTGGTCTGCTCTCCCAGCACCTAACCCTCCTCTTTTCGCAGCACGGGCTTGGGACCGGCCATGGCAGAGTTAAAAAAACTTAAACCTTGAAGATTGAAAATTGTTCCCTACACCCCGTTGTGACGGCTTGAAATACAGGGGCGAATAGTTCTTACAGGGCTGGTCTGCTCTCCCAGCACCTAACCCTCCTCTTTTCACAGCACGGGCTTGGGACCGGCCATGGCAGAGTTAAAAAAACTGAAACCTCGATGATTGAAAATTGGTCCCTACATCCCATCGTGACGGCTTGAAATACAGGGGCGAATAGTTTTTACAGGGCTGGTCTGCTCTCCCAGCACCTAACCCTCCTCTTTTCGCAGCACGGGCTTGGGACCGGCCATTGCAGAGTTAAAAAAACTGAAACCTTGAAGATTGAAAATAGTTCCCTACACCCCGTCATGACGGCTTAAAATACAGGGGCGAATAGCTTTAACAGGGCTGGTCTGCTCTCCCAGCACCTAACCCTCCTCTTTTCGCAGCACGGGCTTTGGACTGGCCATGGCAGAGTTAAAAAAACTGAAACCTTGATGATTGAAAATTGTTCCCTACACCCCGTCGTGACGGCTTGAAATACAGGGGCAAATAGTTTTTACAGGGCTGGCCTGCTCTCCCAGCACCTAACCCTCCTCTTTTCACAGCACGGGCTTGGGACCGGCCATGGCAGAGTTAAAAAAAACTGAAACCTTGAAGATTGAAAATTGTTCCCTACACCCCGTCGTGATGGCTTAAAATACAGGGGCGAATAGTTTTTACTGGGCTGGTCTGCTCTCCCAGCACCTAACCCTCCTCTTTTCACAGCACGGGCTTGGGACCGGCCATGGCAGAGTTAAAAGTCTGAAACCTTGAAGACTGAAAATTGTTCCCCACACCCCATCGTGACGGCTTGAAAAACAGGGGCGGATAATTTTTACATTGCTGGTCTGCTCTCCCAGCACCTAACCCTCCTCTTTTTGCAGCACGGGCTTGGGACCGGCCATGGCAGAGTTAAAAAACTGAAACCTTGAAGATTGAAAATTGTTCCCTACACCTCGTCGTGATGGCTTGAAATATAGGGGCAAATGGTTTTTACAGGGCTGGTGTGCTCTCCAGCACCGAACCCTCCTCTTTTCTCAGCACGGGCTTGGGACCGGCCATGGCAGAGTTAAAAAACTGAAACCTTGAAGATTGAAAATTGTTCCCCACACCCCGTCGTGACGGCTTGAAATACAGGGGTGAATAGTTTTTACAGGGCTGGTCTGCTCTCCCAGCACCTAACCCTCCTCTTTTCGCAGCACGGGCTTGGGACCGGCCATGGCAGAGTTAAAAAAACTGAAACCTTGAAGATTGAAAATTGTTCCCTTCACCCCGTGGTGACGGCTTGAAATACAGGGACGAATAGTGTTTACAGGGCTGGTCTGCTCTCCCAGCACCTAACCCTCCTCTTTTCGCAGCACGGGCTTGGGACCGGCCATGGCAGAGTTAAAAAAACTTAAACCTTGAAGATTGAAAATTGTTCCCTACACCCCGTCGTGACGGCTTGAAATACAAGGGCGAATAGTTCTTACAGGGCTGGTCTGCTCTCCCAGCACCTAACCCTCCTCTTTTCGCAGCACGGGCTTGGGACCGGCCATGGCAGAGTTAAAAAAACTGAAACCTTGAAGATTGAAAATTGTTCCCTACACCCCGTCGTGATGGCTTGAAATACAGGGGCGAATGGTTTTTACAGGCTGGTCTGCTCTCCCTGCACCGAACCCTCCTCTTTTCGCAGCACGGGCTTGGGACCGGCCATGACAGAGTTAAAAATCTGAAACCTTGAAGACTGAAAATTGTTCCCCAAACCCCATCGTGACGCTTGAAAAACAGGGGCGAATAATTTTTACAGTGCTGGTCTGCTCTCCCTGCACCCAACCCTCCGCTTTTCAAAGCACGGGCTTGGGACCAGCCATGGCAGAGTAAAAAAAACTGAAACCTTGAAGATTGAAAATTGTTCCCTACACCCCGTCGTGACGGCTTTAAATACAGGGGCGAATTGTTTTTACAGGGCTAGTCTGCTCTGCCAGCACCTAACCCTCCTCTTTTTGCAGCACGGGCTTGGGACCAGCCATGGCAGAGTTAAAAAAACTGAAACCTTGAAGATTGAAAATTGTTCCCTACACCCCGTCGTGATGGCTTGAAATATAGGGGCAAATGGTTTTTACAGGGCTGGTGTGCTCTCCAGCACCGAACCCTCCTCTTTTCTCAGCACGGGCTTGGGACCGGCCATGGCAGAGTTAAAAAAACTGAAACCTTGAAGATTGAAAATTGTTCCCCACACCCCGTCGTGACGGCTTGAAATACAGGGGCGAATAGTTTTTACAGGGCTGGTCTGCTCTCCCAGCACCTAACCCTCCTCTTTTCGCAGCACGGGCTTGGGACCGGCCATGGCAGAGTTAAAAAAACTGAAACCTTGAAGATTGAAAATTGTTCCCTTCACCCCGTCGTGACGGCTTGAAATACAGGGACGAATAGTTTTTACAGGGCTGGTCTGCACTCCCAGCACCTAACCCTCCTCTTTACGCAGCACGGGCTTGGGACCGGCCATGGCAGAGTTAAAAAAACTGAAACATTGAAAATTGTTCCCTACACCCCGTCGTGACGGCTTGAAATACAGGGACGAATAGTTTTTACAGGGCTGGTGTGCTCTCCAGCACCGAACCCTCCTCTTTTCTCAGCACGGGCTTGGGACCGGCCATGGCAGAGTTAAAAAAACTGAAACCTTGAAGATTGAAAATTGTTCCCCACACCCCGTCGTGACGGCTTGAAATACAGGGGCGAATAGTTTTTACAGGGCTGGTCTGCTCTCCCAGCACCTAACCCTCCTCTTTTCGCAGCACGGGCCTGGGACTGGCCATGGCAGAGTTAAAAAAACTGAAACCTTGAAGATTGAAAATTGTTCCCCACACCCCGTCGTGACGGCTTGAAATACAGGGGCGAATAGTTTTTACAGGGCTGGTCTGCTCTCCCAGCACCTAACCCTCCTCTTTTCACAGCACGGGCTTGGGACCGGCCATGGCAGAGTTAAAAAAAACTGAAACCTTGAAGATTGAAAATTGTTCCCTTCACCCCGTCGTGACAGCTTGAAATACAGGGACGAATAGTTTTTACAGGGCTGGTCTGCTCTCCCAGCACCTAACCCTCCTCTTTTCGCAGCACGGGCTTGGGACCGGCCATGGCAGAGTTAAAAAAACTGAAACCTTGAAGATTGAAAATAGATCCCTACACCCCGTCATGACGGCTTAAAATACAGGGGCGAATAGTTTTTACAGGGCTGGTCTGCTCTCCCAGCACCTAACCCTCCTCTTTTCGCAGCACGGGCTTTGGACTGGCCATGGCAGAGTTAAAAAAACTGAAACCTTGATGATTGAAAATTGTTCCCTACACCCCGTCGTGACGGCTTGAAATACAGGGGCAAATCGTTTTTACAGGGCTGGTCTGTTCTCCCAGCACCTAACCCTCCTCTTTTCGCAGCACGGGCTTGGGACCGGCCATGGCAGAGTTAAAAAAACTTAAACCTTGAAGATTGAAAATTGTTCCCTATACCCCGTCGTGACGGCTTAAAATACAGGGGCGAATAGTTTTTACTGGGCTGGTCTGCTCTCCCAGCACCTAACCCTCCTCTTTTCGCAGCACGGGCTTGGGACCGGCCATGGCAGAGTTAAAAATCTGAAACCTTGAAGACTGAAAATTGTTCCCCACACCCCATCGTGATGGCTTGAAAAACAGGGGCGAATAATTTTTACAGTGCTGGTCTGCTCTCCCAGCACCTAACCCTCCTCTTTTTGCAGCACGGGCTTGGGACCGGCCATGGCAGAGTTAAAAATCTGAAACCTTGAAGATTGAAAATTGTTCCCTACACCCCGTCGTGATGGCTTGAAATATAGGGGCAAATGGTTTTTACAGGGCTGGTGTGCTCTCCAGCACCGAACCCTCCTCTTTTCTCAGCACGGGCTTGGGACCGGCCATGGCAGAGTTAAAAAACTGAAACCTTGAAGATTGAAAATTGTTCCCCACACCCCGTCGTGACGGCTTGAAATACAGGGGTGAATAGTTTTTACAGGGCTGGTCTGCTCTCCCAGCACCTAACCCTCCTCTTTTCGCAGAACGGGCTTGGGACCGGCCATGGCAGAGTTAAAAAAACTGAAACCTTGAAGATTGAAAATTGTTCCCTTCACCCCGTCGTGACGGCTTGAAATACAGGGACGAATAGTTTTTACAGGGCTGGTCTGCTCTCCCAGCACCTAACCCTCCTCTTTTCGCAGCACGGGCTTGGGACCGGCCATGGCAGAGTTAAAAAAACTTAAACCTTGAAGATTGAAAATTGTTCCCTACACCCCGTCGTGACGGCTTGAAATACAAGGGCGAATAGTTCTTACAGGGCTGGTCTGCTCTCCCAGCACCTAACCCTCCTCTTTTCGCAGCACGGGCTTGGGACCGGCCATGGCAGAGTTAAAAAAACTGAAACCTCGATGATTGAAAATTGGTCCCTACATCCCATCGTGACGGCTTGAAATACAGGGGCGAATAGTTTTTACAGGGCTGGTCTGCTCTCCCAGCACCTAACCCTCCTCTTTTCGCAGCACGGGCTTGGGACCGGCCATGGCAGAGTTAAAAAAACTGAAACCTTGAAGATTGAAAATAGTTCCCTACACCCCGTCATGACGGCTTAAAATACAGGGGCGAATAGCTTTTACAGGGCTGGTCTGCTCTCCCAGCACCTAACCCTCCTGTTTTCGCAGCACGGGCTTTGGACTGGCCATGGCAGAGTTAAAAAAACTGAAACCTTGATGATTGAAAATTGTTCCCTACACCCCGTCGTGACGGCTTGAAATACAGGGGCAAATAGTTTTTACAGGGCTGGCCTGCTCTCCCAGCACCTAACCCTCCTCTTTTCGCAGCACGGGCTTGAGACCGGCCATGGCAGAGTTAAAAAAAACTGAAACCTTGAAGATTGAAAATTGTTCCCTACACCCCGTCGTGACGGCTTAAAATACAGGGGCGAATAGTTTTTACTGGGCTGGTCTGCTCTCCCAGCACCTAACCCTCCTCTTTTCGCAGCACGGGCTTGGGACCGGCCATGGCAGAGTTAAAAATCTGAAACCTTGAAGACTGAAAATTGTTCCCCACACCCCATCGTGACGGCTTGAAAAACAGGGGTGAATAATTTTTACAGTGCTGGTCTGCTCTCCCAGCACCTAACCCTCCTCTTTTTGCAGCACGGGCTTGGGACCGGCCATGGCAGAGTTAAAAAACTGAAACCTTGAAGATTGAAAATTGTTCCCTACACCCCGTCGTGATGGCTTGAAATATAGGGGCAAATGGTTTTTACAGGGCTGGTGTGCTCTCCAGCACCGAACCCTCCTCTTTTCTCAGCACGGGCTTGGGACCGGCCATGGCAGAGTTAAAAAACTGAAACCTTGAAGATTTAAAATTGTTCCCCACACCCCATCGTGACAGCTTGAAATACAGGGGTGAATAGTTTTTACAGGGCTGGTCTGCTCTCCCAGCACCTAACCCTCCTCTTTTCGCAGCACGGGCTTGGGACCGGCCATGGCAGAGTTAAAAAAACTGAAACCTTGAAGATTGAAAATTTTTCCCTTCACCCCGTCGTGACGGCTTGAAAAACAGGGACGAATAGGTTTTACAGGGCTGGTCTGCTCTCCCAGCACCTAACCCTCCTCTTTTCGCAGCACGGGCTTGGGACCGGCCATGGCAGAGTTAAAAAAAACTGAAACCTTGAAGATTGAAAATTGTTCCCTACACCCCGTCGTGACGGCTTGAAATACAGGGGCGAATAGTTCTTACAGGGCTGGTCTGCTCTCCCAGCACCTAACCCTCCTCTTTTCGCAGCACGGGCTTGGGACCGGCCATGGCAGAGTTAAAAAAACTGAAACCTCGATGATTGAAAATTGGTCCCTACATCCCATCGTGACGGCTTGAAATACAGGGGCGAATAGTTTTTACAGGGCTGGTCTGCTCTCCCAGCACCTAACCCTCCTCTTTTCGCAGCACGGGCTTGGGACCGGCCATTGCAGAGTTAAAAAAACTGAAACCTTGAAGATTGAAAATAGTTCCCTACACCCCGCCATGACGGCTTAAAATACAGGGGCGAATAGCTTTTACAGGGCTGGTCTGCTCTCCCAGCACCTAACCCTCCTCTTTTCGCAGCACGGGCTTTGGACTGGCCATGGCAGAGTTAAAAAAACTGAAACCTTGATGATTGAAAATTGTTCCCTACACCCCGTCGTGACGGCTTGAAATACAGGGGCAAATAGTTTTTACAGGGCTGGCCTGCTCTCCCAGCACCTAACCCTCCTCTTTTCACAGCACGGGCTTGGGACCGGCCATGGCAGAGTTAAAAAAAACTGAAACCTTGAAGATTGAAAATTGTTCCCTACACCCCGTCGTGACGGCTTAAAATACAGGGGCGAATAGTTTTTACTGGGCTGGTCTGCTCTCCCAGCACCTAACCCTCCTCTTTTCACAGCACGGGCTTGGGACCGGCCATGGCAGAGTTAAAAATCTGAAACCTTGAAGAC
This sequence comes from Aquarana catesbeiana, assembly GCF_042186555.1. Classification (NCBI taxonomy): domain Eukaryota; kingdom Metazoa; phylum Chordata; class Amphibia; order Anura; family Ranidae; genus Aquarana; species Aquarana catesbeiana. Next base: position 633,095,232 of record NC_133324.1, read on the forward strand.
TGAAAATTGTTCCCCACACCCCATCGTGACGGCTTGAAAAACAGGGGCGGATAATTTTTACATTGCTGGTCTGCTCTCCCACCACCTAACCCTCCTCTTTTTGCAGCACGGGCTTGGGACCGGCCATGGCAGAGTTAAAAAACTGAAACCTTGAAGATTGAAAATTGTTCCCTACACCCCGTCGTGATGGCTTGAAATATAGGGGCAAATGGTTTTTACAGGGCTGGTGTGCTCTCCAGCACCGAACCCTCCTCTTTTCTCAGCACGGGCTTGGGACCGGCCATGGCAGAGTTAAAAAACTGAAACCTTGAAGATTGAAAATTGTTCCCCACACCCCGTCGTGACGGCTTGAAATACAGGGGTGAATAGTTTTTACAGGGCTGGTCTACTCTCCCAGCACCTAACCCTCCTCTTTTCGCAGCACGGGCTTGGGACCGGCCATGGCAGAGTTAAAAAAACTGAAACCTTGAAGATTGAAAATTGTTCCCTTCACCCCGTCGTGACGGCTTGAAATACAGGGACGAATAGTTTTTACAGGGCTGGTCTGCTCTCCCAGCACCTAACCCTCCTCTTTTCGCAGCACGGGCTTGGGACCGGCCATGGCAGAGTTAAAAAAACTTAAACCTTGAAGATTGAAAATTGTTCCCTACACCCCGTCGTGACGGCTTGAAATACAAGGGCGAATAGTTCTTACAGGGCTGGTCTACTCTCCCAGCACCTAACCCTCCTCTTTTCGCAGCACGGGCTTGGGACCGGCCATGGCAGAGTTAAAAAAACTGAAACCTTGAAGATTGAAAATTGTTCCCTACACCCCATCGTGACGGCTTGAAATACAGGGGCGAATGGTTTTTACAGGCTGGTCTGCTCTCCCTGCACCGAACGCTCCTCTTTTCGCAGCACGGGCTTGGGACCGGCCATGACAGAGTTAAAAATCTGAAACCTTGAAGACTGAAAATTGTTCCCCACACCCCATCGTGACGCTTGAAAAACAGGGGCGAATAATTTTTACAGTGCTGGTCTGCTCTCCCAGCACCCAACCCTCCGCTTTTCAAAGCACGGGCTTGGGACCAGCCATGGCAGAGTTAAAAAAACTGAAACCTTGAAGATTGAAAATTGTTCCCTACACCCCATCGTGATGGCTTTAAATACAGGGGCGAATTGTTTTTACAGGGCTAGTCTGCTCTGCCAGCACCTAACCCTCCTCTTTTTGCAGCACGGGCTTGGGACCAGCCATGGCAGAGTTAAAAAAACTGAAACCTTGAAGATTGAAAATTGTTCCCTACACCCCGTCGTGATGGCTTGAAATATAGGGGCAAATGGTTTTTACAGGGCTGGTGTGCTCTCCAGCACCGAACCCTCCTCTTTTCTCAGCACGGGCTTGGGACCGGCCATGGCAGAGTTAAAAAAACTGAAACCTTGAAGATTGAAAATTGTTCCCCACACCCCGTCGTGACGGCTTGAAATACAGGGGCGAATAGTTTTTAAAGGGCTGGTCTGCTCTCCCAGCACCTAACCCTCCTCTTTTCGCAGCACGGGCTTGGGACCGGCCATGGCAGAGTTAAAAAAACTTAAACCTTGAAGATTGAAAATTGTTCCCTACACCCCGTTGTGACGGCTTGAAATACAGGGGCGAATAGTTCTTACAGGGCTGGTCTGCTCTCCCAGCACCTAACCCTCCTCTTTTCACAGCACGGGCTTGGGACCGGCCATGGCAGAGTTAAAAAAACTGAAACCTCGATGATTGAAAATTGGTCCCTACATCCCATCGTGACGGCTTGAAATACAGGGGCGAATAGTTTTTACAGGGCTGGTCTGCTCTCCCAGCACCTAACCCTCCTCTTTTCGCAGCACGGGCTTGGGACCGGCCATTGCAGAGTTAAAAAAACTGAAACCTTGAAGATTGAAAATAGTTCCCTACACCCCGTCATGACGGCTTAAAATACAGGGGCGAATAGCTTTTACAGGGCTGGTCTGCTCTCCCAGCACCTAACCCTCCTCTTTTCGCAGCACGGGCTTTGGACTGGCCATGGCAGAGTTAAAAAAACTGAAACCTTGATGATTGAAAATTGTTCCCTACACCCCGTCGTGACGGCTTGAAATACAGGGGCAAATAGTTTTTACAGGGCTGGCCTGCTCTCCCAGCACCTAACCCTCCTCTTTTCACAGCACGGGCTTGGGACCGGCCATGGCAGAGTTAAAAAAAACTGAAACCTTGAAGATTGAAAATTGTTCCCTACACCCCGTCGTGACGGCTTAAAATACAGGGGCGAATAGTTTTTACTGGGCTGGTCTGCTCTCCCAGCACCTAACCCTCCTCTTTTCACAGCACGGGCTTGGGACCGGCCATGGCAGAGTTAAAAATCTGAAACCTTGAAGACTGAAAATTGTTCCCCACACCCCATCGTGACGGCTTGAAAAACAGGGGCGGATAATTTTTACATTGCTGGTCTGCTCTCCCAGCACCTAACCCTCCTCTTTTTGCAGCACGGGCTTGGGACCGGCCATGGCAGAGTTAAAAAACTGAAACCTTGAAGATTGAAAATTGTTCCCTACACCTCGTCGTGATGGCTTGAAATATAGGGGCAAATGGTTTTTACAGGGCTGGTGTGCTCTCCAGCACCGAACCCTCCTCTTTTCTCAGCACGGGCTTGGGACCGGCCATGGCAGAGTTAAAAAACTGAAACCTTGAAGATTGAAAATTGTTCCCCACACCCCGTCGTGACGGCTTGAAATACAGGGGTGAATAGTTTTTACAGGGCTGGTCTGCTCTCCCAGCACCTAACCCTCCTCTTTTCGCAGCACGGGCTTGGGACCGGCCATGGCAGAGTTAAAAAAACTGAAACCTTGAAGATTGAAAATTGTTCCCTTCACCCCGTCGTGACGGCTTGAAATACAGGGACGAATAGTTTTTACAGGGCTGGTCTGCTCTCCCAGCACCTAACCCTCCTCTTTTCGCAGCACGGGCTTGGGACCGGCCATGGCAGAGTTAAAAAAACTTAAACCTTGAAGATTGAAAATTGTTCCCTACACCCCGTCGTGACGGCTTGAAATACAAGGGCGAATAGTTCTTACAGGGCTGGTCTGCTCTCCCAGCACCTAACCCTCCTCTTTTCGCAGCACGGGCTTGGGACCGGCCATGGCAGAGTTAAAAAAACTGAAACCTTGAAGATTGAAAATTGTTCCCTACACCCCGTCGTGACGGCTTGAAATACAGCGGCGAATGGTTTTTACAGGCTGGTCTGCTCTCCCTGCACCGAACCCTCCTCTTTTCGCAGCACGGGCTTGGGACCGGCCATGACAGAGTTAAAAATCTGAAACCTTGAAGACTGAAAATTGTTCCCCAAACCCCATCGTGACGCTTGAAAAACAGGGGCGAATAATTTTTACAGTGCTGGTCTGCTCTCCCTGCACCCAACCCTCCGCTTTTCAAAGCACGGGCTTGGGACCAGCCATGGCAGAGTAAAAAAAACTGAAACCTTGAAGATTGAAAATTGTTCCCTACACCCCGTCGTGACGGCTTTAAATACAGGGGCGAATTGTTTTTACAGGGCTAGTCTGCTCTGCCAGCACCTAACCCTCCTCTTTTTGCAGCACGGGCTTGGGACCAGCCATGGCAGAGTTAAAAAAACTGAAACCTTGAAGATTGAAAATTGTTCCCTACACCCCGTCGTGATGGCTTGAAATATAGGGGCAAATGGTTTTTACAGGGCTGGTGTGCTCTCCAGCACCGAACCCTCCTCTTTTCTCAGCACGGGCTTGGGACCGGCCATGGCAGAGTTAAAAAAACTGAAACCTTGAAGATTGAAAATTGTTCCCCACACCCCGTCGTGACGGCTTGAAATACAGGGGCGAATAGTTTTTACAGGGCTGGTCTGCTCTCCCAGCACCTAACCCTCCTCTTTTCGCAGCACGGGCTTGGGACCGGCCATGGCAGAGTTAAAAAAACTGAAACCTTGAAGATTGAAAATTGTTCCCTTCACCCCGTCGTGACGGCTTGAAATACAGGGACGAATAGTTTTTACAGGGCTGGTCTGCACTCCCAGCACCTAACCCTCCTCTTTACGCAGCACGGGCTTGGGACCGGCCATGGCAGAGTTAAAAAAACTGAAACATTGAAAATTGTTCCCTACACCCCGTCGTGACGGCTTGAAATACAGGGACGAATAGTTTTTACAGGGCTGGTGTGCTCTCCAGCACCGAACCCTCCTCTTTTCTCAGCACGGGCTTGGGACCGGCCATGGCAGAGTTAAAAAAACTGAAACCTTGAAGATTGAAAATTGTTCCCCACACCCCGTCGTGACGGCTTGAAATACAGGGGCGAATAGTTTTTACAGGGCTGGTCTGCTCTCCCAGCACCTAACCCTCCTCTTTTCACAGCACGGGCCTGGGACTGGCCATGGCAGAGTTAAAAAAACTGAAACCTTGAAGATTGAAAATTGTTCCCCACACCCCGTCGTGACGGCTTGAAATACAGGGGCGAATAGTTTTTACAGGGCTGGTCTGCTCTCCCAGCACCTAACCCTCCTCTTTTCACAGCACGGGCTTGGGACCGGCCATGGCAGAGTTAAAAAAAACTGAAACCTTGAAGATTGAAAATTGTTCCCTTCACCCCGTCGTGACAGCTTGAAATACAGGGACGAATAGTTTTTACAGGGCTGGTCTGCTCTCCCAGCACCTAACCCTCCTCTTTTCGCAGCACGGGCTTGGGACCGGCCATGGCAGAGTTAAAAAAACTGAAACCTTGAAGATTGAAAATAGATCCCTACACCCCGTCATGACGGCTTAAAATACAGGGGCGAATAGTTTTTACAGGGCTGGTCTGCTCTCCCAGCACCTAACCCTCCTCTTTTCGCAGCACGGGCTTTGGACTGGCCATGGCAGAGTTAAAAAAACTGAAACCTTGATGATTGAAAATTGTTCCCTACACCCCGTCGTGACGGCTTGAAATACAGGGGCAAATCGTTTTTACAGGGCTGGTCTGTTCTCCCAGCACCTAACCCTCCTCTTTTCGCAGCACGGGCTTGGGACCGGCCATGGCAGAGTTAAAAAAACTTAAACCTTGAAGATTGAAAATTGTTCCCTATACCCCGTCGTGACGGCTTAAAATACAGGGGCGAATAGTTTTTACTGGGCTGGTCTGCTCTCCCAGCACCTAACCCTCCTCTTTTCGCAGCACGGGCTTGGGACCGGCCATGGCAGAGTTAAAAATCTGAAACCTTGAAGACTGAAAATTGTTCCCCACACCCCATCGTGATGGCTTGAAAAACAGGGGCGAATAATTTTTACAGTGCTGGTCTGCTCTCCCAGCACCTAACCCTCCTCTTTTTGCAGCACGGGCTTGGGACCGGCCATGGCAGAGTTAAAAATCTGAAACCTTGAAGATTGAAAATTGTTCCCTACACCCCGTCGTGATGGCTTGAAATATAGGGGCAAATGGTTTTTACAGGGCTGGTGTGCTCTCCAGCACCGAACCCTCCTCTTTTCTCAGCACGGGCTTGGGACCGGCCATGGCAGAGTTAAAAAACTGAAACCTTGAAGATTGAAAATTGTTCCCCACACCCCGTCGTGACGGCTTGAAATACAGGGGTGAATAGTTTTTACAGGGCTGGTCTGCTCTCCCAGCACCTAACCCTCCTCTTTTCGCAGAACGGGCTTGGGACCGGCCATGGCAGAGTTAAAAAAACTGAAACCTTGAAGATTGAAAATTGTTCCCTTCACCCCGTCGTGACGGCTTGAAATACAGGGACGAATAGTTTTTACAGGGCTGGTCTGCTCTCCCAGCACCTAACCCTCCTCTTTTCACAGCACGGGCTTGGGACCGGCCATGGCAGAGTTAAAAAAACTTAAACCTTGAAGATTGAAAATTGTTCCCTACACCCCGTCGTGACGGCTTGAAATACAAGGGCGAATAGTTCTTACAGGGCTGGTCTGCTCTCCCAGCACCTAACCCTCCTCTTTTCGCAGCACGGGCTTGGGACCGGCCATGGCAGAGTTAAAAAAACTGAAACCTCGATGACTGAAAATTGGTCCCTACATCCCATCGTGACGGCTTGAAATACAGGGGCGAATAGTTTTTACAGGGCTGGTCTGCTCTCCCAGCACCTAACCCTCCTCTTTTCGCAGCACGGGCTTGGGACCGGCCATGGCAGAGTTAAAAAAACTGAAACCTTGAAGATTGAAAATAGTTCCCTACACCCCGTCATGACGGCTTAAAATACAGGGGCGAATAGCTTTTACATGGCTGGTCTGCTCTCCCAGCACCTAACCCTCCTGTTTTCGCAGCACGGGCTTTGGACTGGCCATGGCAGAGTTAAAAAAACTGAAACCTTGATGATTGAAAATTGTTCCCTACACCCCGTCGTGACGGCTTGAAATACAGGGGCAAATAGTTTTTACAGGGCTGGCCTGCTCTCCCAGCACCTAACCCTCCTCTTTTCGCAGCACGGGCTTGAGACCGGCCATGGCAGAGTTAAAAAAAACTGAAACCTTGAAGATTGAAAATTGTTCCCTACACCCCGTCGTGACGGCTTAAAATACAGGGGCGAATAGTTTTTACTGGGCTGGTCTGCTCTCCCAGCACCTAACCCTCCTCTTTTCGCAGCACGGGCTTGGGACCGGCCATGGCAGAGTTAAAAATCTGAAACCTTGAAGACTGAAAATTGTTCCCCACACCCCATCGTGACGGCTTGAAAAACAGGGGCGAATAATTTTTACAGTGCTGGTCTGCTCTCCCAGCACCTAACCCTCCTCTTTTTGCAGCACGGGCTTGGGACCGGCCATGGCAGAGTTAAAAAACTGAAACCTTGAAGATTGAAAATTGTTCCCTACACCCCGTCGTGATGGCTTGAAATATAGGGGCAAATGGTTTTTACAGGGCTGGTGTGCTCTCCAGCACCGAACCCTCCTCTTTTCTCAGCACGGGCTTGGGACCGGCCATGGCAGAGTTAAAAAACTGAAACCTTGAAGATTTAAAATTGTTCCCCACACCCCGTCGTGACAGCTTGAAATACAGGGGTGAATAGTTTTTACAGGGCTGGTCTGCTCTCCCAGCACCTAACCCTCCTCTTTTCGCAGCACGGGCTTGGGACCGGCCATGGCAGAGTTAAAAAAACTGAAACCTTGAAGATTGAAAATTTTTCCCTTCACCCCGTCGTGACGGCTTGAAAAACAGGGACGAATAGGTTTTACAGGGCTGGTCTGCTCTCCCAGCACCTAACCCTCCTCTTTTCGCAGCACGGGCTTGGGACCGGCCATGGCAGAGTTAAAAAAAACTGAAACCTTGAAGATTGAAAATTGTTCCCTACACCCCGTCGTGACGGCTTGAAATACAGGGGCGAATAGTTCTTACAGGGCTGGTCTGCTCTCCCAGCACCTAACCCTCCTCTTTTCGCAGCACGGGCTTGGGACCGGCCATGGCAGAGTTAAAAAAACTGAAACCTCGATGATTGAAAATTGGTCCCTACATCCCATCGTGACGGCTTGAAATACAGGGGCGAATAGTTTTTACAGGGCTGGTCTGCTCTCCCAGCACCTAACCCTCCTCTTTTCGCAGCACGGGCTTGGGACCGGCCATTGCAGAGTTAAAAAAACTGAAACCTTGAAGATTGAAAATAGTTCCCTACACCCCGCCATGACGGCTTAAAATACAGGGGCGAATAGCTTTTACAGTGCTGGTCTGCTCTCCCAGCACCTAGCCCTCCTCTTTTCGCAGCACGGGCTTTGGACTGGCCATGGCAGAGTTAAAAAAACTGAAACCTTGATGATTGAAAATTGTTCCCTACACCCCGTCGTGACGGCTTGAAATACAGGGGCAAATAGTTTTTACAGGGCTGGCCTGCTCTCCCAGCACCTAACCCTCCTCTTTTCACAGCACGGGCTTGGGACCGGCCATGGCAGAGTTAAAAAAAACTGAAACCTTGAAGATTGAAAATTGTTCCCTACACCCCGTCGTGACGGCTTAAAATACAGGGGCGAATAGTTTTTACTGGGCTGGTCTGCTCTCCCAGCACCTAACCCTCCTCTTTTCACAGCACGGGCTTGGGACCGGCCATGGCAGAGTTAAAAATCTGAAACCTTGAAGACTGAAAATTGTTCCCCACACCCCATCGTGACGGCTTGAAAAACAGGGGCGGATAATTTTTACATTGCTGGTCTGCTCTCCCACCACCTAACCCTCCTCTTTTTGCAGCACGGGCTTGGGACCGGCCATGGCAGAGTTAAAAAACTGAAACCTTGAAGATTGAAAATTGTTCCCTACACCCCGTCGTGATGGCTTGAAATATAGGGGCAAATGGTTTTTACAGGGCTGGTGTGCTCTCCAGCACCGAACCCTCCTCTTTTCTCAGCACGGGCTTGGGACCGGCCATGGCAGAGTTAAAAAACTGAAACCTTGAAGATTGAAAATTGTTCCCCACACCCCGTCGTGACGGCTTGAAATACAGGGGTGAATAGTTTTTACAGGGCTGGTCTACTCTCCCAGCACCTAACCCTCCTCTTTTCGCAGCACGGGCTTGGGACCGGCCATGGCAGAGTTAAAAAAACTGAAACCTTGAAGATTGAAAATTGTTCCCTTCACCCCGTCGTGACGGCTTGAAATACAGGGACGAATAGTTTTTACAGGGCTGGTCTGCTCTCCCAGCACCTAACCCTCCTCTTTTCGCAGCACGGGCTTGGGACCGGCCATGGCAGAGTTAAAAAAACTTAAACCTTGAAGATTGAAAATTGTTCCCTACACCCCATCGTGACGGCTTGAAATACAAGGGCGAATAGTTCTTACAGGGCTGGTCTACTCTCCCAGCACCTAACCCTCCTCTTTTCGCAGCACGGGCTTGGGACCGGCCATGGCAGAGTTAAAAAAACTGAAACCTTGAAGATTGAAAATTGTTCCCTACACCCCATCGTGACGGCTTGAAATACAGGGGCGAATGGTTTTTACAGGCTGGTTTGCTCTCCCTGCACCGAACCCTCCTCTTTTCGCAGCACGGGCTTGGGACCGGCCATGACAGAGTTAAAAATCTGAAACCTTGAAGACTGAAAATTGTTCCCCACACCCCATCGTGACGCTTGAAAAACAGGGGCGAATAATTTTTACAGTGCTGGTCTGCTCTCCCAGCACCCAACCCTCCGCTTTTCAAAGCACGGGCTTGGGACCAGCCATGGCAGAGTTAAAAAAACTGAAACCTTGAAGATTGAAAATTGTTCCCTACACCCCATCGTGACGGCTTATAATACAGGGGCGAATTGTTTTTACAGGGCTAGTCTGCTCTGCCAGCACCTAACCCTCCTCTTTTTGCAGCACGGGCTTGGGACCAGCCATGGCAGAGTTAAAAAAACTGAAACCTTGAAGATTGAAAATTGTTCCCTACACCCCGTCGTGATGGCTTGAAATATAGGGGCAAATGGTTTTTACAGGGCTGGTGTGCTCTCCAGCACCGAACCCTCCTCTTTTCTCAGCACGGGCTTGGGACCGGCCATGGCAGAGTTAAAAAAACTGAAACCTTGAAGATTGAAAATTGTTCCCCACACCCCGTCGTGACGGCTTGAAATACAGGGGCGAATAGTTTTTAAAGGGCTGGTCTGCTCTCCCAGCACCTAACCCTCCTCTTTTCGCAGCACGGGCTTGGGACCGGCCATGGCAGAGTTAAAAAAACTTAAACCTTGAAGATTGAAAATTGTTCCCTACACCCCGTTGTGACGGCTTGAAATACAGGGGCGAATAGTTCTTACAGGGCTGGTCTGCTCTCCCAGCACCTAACCCTCCTCTTTTCACAGCACGGGCTTGGGACCGGCCATGGCAGAGTTAAAAAAAACTGAAACCTTGAAGATTGAAAATTGTTCCCTACACCCCGTCGTGACGGCTTGAAATACAGGGGCAAATAGTTTTTACAGGGCTGGCCTGCTCTCCCAGCACCTAACCCTCCTCTTTTCACAGCACGGGCTTGGGACCGGCCATGGCAGAGTTAAAAAAAACTGAAACCTTGAAGATTGAAAATTGTTCCCTACACCCCGTCGTGACGGCTTAAAATACAGGGGCGAATAGTTTTTACTGGGCTGGTCTGCTCTCCCAGCACCTAACCCTCCTCTTTTCACAGCACGGGCTTGGGACCGGCCATGGCAGAGTTAAAAATCTGAAACCTTGAAGACTGAAAATTGTTCCCCACACCCCATCGTGACGGCTTGAAAAACAGGGGCGGATAATTTTTACATTGCTGGTCTGCTCTCCCAGCACCTAACCCTCCTCTTTTTGCAGCACGGGCTTGGGACCGGCCATGGCAGAGTTAAAAAACTGAAACCTTGAAGATTGAAAATTGTTCCCTACACCTCGTCGTGATGGCTTGAAATATAGGGGCAAATGGTTTTTACAGGGCTGGTGTGCTCTCCAGCACCGAACCCTCCTCTTTTCTCAGCACGGGCTTGGGACCGGCCATGGCAGAGTTAAAAAACTGAAACCTTGAAGATTGAAAATTGTTCCCCACACCCCGTCGTGACGGCTTGAAATACAGGGGTGAATAGTTTTTACAGGGCTGGTCTGCTCTCCCAGCACCTAACCCTCCTCTTTTCGCAGCACGGGCTTGGGACCGGCCATGGCAGAGTTAAAAAAACTGAAACCTTGAAGATTGAAAATTGTTCCCTTCACCCCGTGGTGACGGCTTGAAATACAGGGACGAATAGTTTTTACAGGGCTGGTCTGCTCTCCCAGCACCTAACCCTCCTCTTTTCGCAGCACGGGCTTGGGACCGGCCATGGCAGAGTTAAAAAAACTTAAACCTTGAAGATTGAAAATTGTTCCCTACACCCCGTCGTGACGGCTTGAAATACAAGGGCGAATAGTTCTTACAGGGCTGGTCTGCTCTCCCAGCACCTAACCCTCCTCTTTTCGCAGCACGGGCTTGGGACCGGCCATGGCAGAGTTAAAAAAACTGAAACCTTGAAGATTGAAAATTGTTCCCTACACCCCGTCGTGACGGCTTGAAATACAGGGGCGAATGGTTTTTACAGGCTGGTCTGCTCTCCCTGCACCGAACCCTCCTCTTTTCGCAGCACGGGCTTGGGACCGGCCATGACAGAGTTAAAAATCTGAAACCTTGAAGACTGAAAATTGTTCCCCAAACCCCATCGTGACGCTTGAAAAACAGGGGCGAATAATTTTTACAGTGCTGGTCTGCTCTCCCTGCACCCAACCCTCCGCTTTTCAAAGCACGGGCTTGGGACCAGCCATGGCAGAGTAAAAAAAACTGAAACCTTGAAGATTGAAAATTGTTCCCTACACCCCGTCGTGACGGCTTTAAATACAGGGGCGAATTGTTTTTACAGGGCTAGTCTGCTCTGCCAGCACCTAACCCTCCTCTTTTTGCAGCACGGGCTTGGGACCAGCCATGGCAGAGTTAAAAAAACTGAAACCTTGAAGATTGAAAATTGTTCCCTACACCCCGTCGTGATGGCTTGAAATATAGGGGCAAATGGTTTTTACAGGGCTGGTGTGCTCTCCAGCACCGAACCCTCCTCTTTTCTCAGCACGGGCTTGGGACCGGCCATGGCAGAGTTAAAAAAACTGAAACCTTGAAGATTGAAAATTGTTCCCCACACCCCGTCGTGACGGCTTGAAATACAGGGGCGAATAGTTTTTACAGGGCTGGTCTGCTCTCCCAGCACCTAACCCTCCTCTTTTCGCAGCACGGGCTTGGGACCGGCCATGGCAGAGTTAAAAAAACTGAAACCTTGAAGATTGAAAATTGTTCCCTTCACCCCGTCGTGACGGCTTGAAATACAGGGACGAATAGTTTTTACAGGGCTGGTCTGCACTCCCAGCACCTAACCCTCCTCTTTACGCAGCACGGGCTTGGGACCGGCCATGGCAGAGTTAAAAAAACTGAAACATTGAAAATTGTTCCCTACACCCCGTCGTGACGGCTTGAAATACAGGGACGAATAGTTTTTACAGGGCTGGTGTGCTCTCCAGCACCGAACCCTCCTCTTTTCTCAGCACGGGCTTGGGACCGGCCATGGCAGAGTTAAAAAAACTGAAACCTTGAAGATTGAAAATTGTTCCCCACACCCCGTCGTGACGGCTTGAAATACAGGGGCGAATAGTTTTTACAGGGCTGGTCTGCTCTCCCAGCACCTAACCCTCCTCTTTTCGCAGCACGGGCCTGGGACTGGCCATGGCAGAGTTAAAAAAACTGAAACCTTGAAGATTGAAAATTGTTCCCCACACCCCGTCGTGACGGCTTGAAATACAGGGGCGAATAGTTTTTACAGGGCTGGTCTGCTCTCCCAGCACCTAACCCTCCTCTTTTCGCAGCACGGGCTTGGGACCGGCCATGGCAGAGTTAAAAAAAACTGAAACCTTGAAGATTGAAAATTGTTCCCTTCACCCCGTCGTGACAGCTTGAAATACAGGGACGAATAGTTTTTACAGGGCTGGTCTGCTCTCCCAGCACCTAACCCTCCTCTTTTCGCAGCACGGGCTTGGGACCGGCCATGGCAGAGTTAAAAAAACTGAAACCTTGAAGATTGAAAATAGATCCCTACACCCCGTCATGACGGCTTAAAATACAGGGGCGAATAGTTTTTACAGGGCTGGTCTGCTCTCCCAGCACCTAACCCTCCTCTTTTCGCAGCACGGGCTTTGGACTGGCCATGGCAGAGTTAAAAAAACTGAAACCTTGATGATTGAAAATTGTTCCCTACACCCCGTCGTGACGGCTTGAAATACAGGGGCAAATCGTTTTTACAGGGCTGGTCTGTTCTCCCAGCACCTAACCCTCCTCTTTTCGCAGCACGGGCTTGGGACCGGCCATGGCAGAGTTAAAAAAACTTAAACCTTGAAGATTGAAAATTGTTCCCTATACCCCGTCGTGACGGCTTAAAATACAGGGGCGAATAGTTTTTACTGGGCTGGTCTGCTCTCCCAGCACCTAACCCTCCTCTTTTCGCAGCACGGGCTTGGGACCGGCCATGGCAGAGTTAAAAATCTGAAACCTTGAAGACTGAAAATTGTTCCCCACACCCCATCGTGATGGCTTGAAAAACAGGGGCGAATAATTTTTACAGTGCTGGTCTGCTCTCCCAGCACCTAACCCTCCTCTTTTTGCAGCACGGGCTTGGGACCGGCCATGGCAGAGTTAAAAATCTGAAACCTTGAAGATTGAAAATTGTTCCCTACACCCCGTCGTGATGGCTTGAAATATAGGGGCAAATGGTTTTTACAGGGCTGGTGTGCTCTCCAGCACCGAACCCTCCTCTTTTCTCAGCACGGGCTTGGGACCGGCCATGGCAGAGTTAAAAAACTGAAACCTTGAAGATTGAAAATTGTTCCCCACACCCCGTCGTGACAGCTTGAAATACAGGGGTGAATAGTTTTTACAGGGCTGGTCTGCTCTCCCAGCACCTAACCCTCCTCTTTTCGCAGAACGGGCTTGGGACCGGCCATGGCAGAGTTAAAAAAACTGAAACCTTGAAGATTGAAAATTGTTCCCTTCACCCCGTCGTGACGGCTTGAAATACAGGGACGAATAGTTTTTACAGGGCTGGTCTGCTCTCCCAGCACCTAACCCTCCTCTTTTCGCAGCACGGGCTTGGGACCGGCCATAGCAGAGTTAAAAAAACTTAAACCTTGAAGATTGAAAATTGTTCCCTACACCCCGTCGTGACGGCTTGAAATACAAGGGCGAATAGTTCTTACAGGGCTGGTCTGCTCTCCCAGCACCTAACCCTCCTCTTTTCGCAGCACGGGCTTGGGACCGGCCATGGCAGAGTTAAAAAAACTGAAACCTCGATGATTGAAAATTGGTCCCTACATCCCATCGTGACGGCTTGAAATACAGGGGCGAATAGTTTTTACAGGGCTGGTCTGCTCTCCCAGCACCTAACCCTCCTCTTTTCGCAGCACGGGCTTGGGACCGGCCATGGCAGAGTTAAAAAAACTGAAACCTTGAAGATTGAAAATAGTTCCCTACACCCCGTCATGACGGCTTAAAATACAGGGGCGAATAGCTTTTACAGGGCTGGTCTGCTCTCCCAGCACCTAACCCTCCTGTTTTCGCAGCACGGGCTTTGGACTGGCCATGGCAGAGTTAAAAAAACTGAAACCTTGATGATTGAAAATTGTTCCCTACACCCCGTCGTGACGGCTTGAAATACAGGGGCAAATAGTTTTTACAGGGCTGGCCTGCTCTCCCAGCACCTAACCCTCCTCTTTTCGCAGCACGGGCTTGGGACCGGCCATGGCAGAGTTAAAAAAAACTGAAACCTTGAAGATTGAAAATTGTTCCCTACACCCCGTCGTGACGGCTTAAAATACAGGGGCGAATAGTTTTTACTGGGCTGGTCTGCTCTCCCAGCACCTAACCCTCCTCTTTTCGCAGCACGGGCTTGGGACCGGCCATGGCAGAGTTAAAAATCTGAAACCTTGAAGACTGAAAATTGTTCCCCACACCCCATCGTGACGGCTTGAAAAACAGGGGCGAATAATTTTTACAGTGCTGGTCTGCTCTCCCAGCACCTAACCCTCGTCTTTTTGCAGCACGGGCTTGGGACTGGCCATGGCAGAGTTAAAAAAACTGAAACCTTGAAGATTGAAAATTGTTCCCTACACCCCGTCGTGATGGCTTGAAATATAGGGGCAAATGGTTTTTACAGGGCTGGTGTGCTCTCCAGCACCGAACCCTCCTCTTTTCTCAGCACGGGCCTGGGACCGGCCATGGCAGAGTTAAAAAACTGAAACCTTGAAGATTGAAAATTGTTCCCCACACCCCGTCGTGACGGCTTGAAATACAGGGGTGAATAGTTTTTACAGGGCTGGTCTGCTCTCCCAGCACCTAACCCTCCTCTTTTCGCAGCACGGGCTTGGGACCGGCCATGGCAGAGTTAAAAAAACTGAAACCTTGAAGATTGAAAATTGTTCCCTTCACCCCGTCGTGACGGCTTGAAATACAGGGACGAATAGTTTTTGCAGGGCTGGTCTGCTCTCCCAGCACCTAACCCTCCTCTTTTCGCAGCACGGGCTTGGGACCGGCCATGGCAGAGTTAAAAAAACTTAAACCTTGAAGATTGAAAATTGTTCCCTACACCCCGTCGTGACGGCTTGAAATACAAGGGCGAATAGTTCTTACAGGGCTGGTCTACTCTCCCAGCACCTAACCCTCCTCTTTTCACAGCACGGGCTTGGGACCGGCCATGGCAGAGTTAAAAAAACTGAAACCTTGAAGATTGAAAATTGTTCCCTACACCCCGTCGTGACGGCTTGAAATACAGGGGCGAATGGTTTTTACAGGCTGGTCTGCTCTCCCTGCACCGAACCCTCCTCTTTTCTCAGCACGGGCTTGGGACCGGCCATGGCACAGTTAAAAAAACTGAAACCTTGAAGATTGAAAATTGTTCCCCACACCCCGTCGTGACGGCTTGAAATACAGGGGCGAATAGTTTTTACAGGGCTGGTCTGCTCTCCCAGCACCTAACCCTCCTCTTTTCGCAGCACGGGCTTTGGACTGGCCATGGCAGAGTTAAAAAAACTGAAACCTTGATGATTGAAAATTGTTCCCTACACCCCGTCGTGACGGCTTGAAATACAGGGGCAAATCGTTTTTACAGGGCTGGTCTGTTCTCCCAGCACCTAACCCTCCTCTTTTCGCAGCACGGGCTTGGGACCGGCCATGGCAGAGTTAAAAAAACTTAAACCTTGAAGATTGAAAATTGTTCCCTATACCCCGTCGTGACGGCTTAAAATACAGGGGCGAATAGTTTTTACTGGGCTGGTCTGCTCTCCCAGCACCTAACCCTCCTCTTTTCGCAGCACGGGCTTGGGACCGGCCATGGCAGAGTTAAAAATCTGAAACCTTGAAGACTGAAAATTGTTCCCCACACCCCATCGTGATGGCTTGAAAAACAGGGGCGAATAATTTTTACAGTGCTGGTCTGCTCTCCCAGCACCTAACCCTCCTCTTTTTGCAGCACGGGCTTGGGACCGGCCATGGCAGAGTTAAAAATCTGAAACCTTGAAGATTGAAAATTGTTCCCTACACCCCGTCGTGATGGCTTGAAATATAGGGGCAAATGGTTTTTACAGGGCTGGTGTGCTCTCCAGCACCGAACCCTCCTCTTTTCTCAGCACGGGCTTGGGACCGGCCATGGCAGAGTTAAAAAACTGAAACCTTGAAGATTGAAAATTGTTCCCCACACCCCGTCGTGACAGCTTGAAATACAGGGGTGAATAGTTTTTACAGGGCTGGTCTGCTCTCCCAGCACCTAACCCTCCTCTTTTCGCAGAACGGGCTTGGGACCGGCCATGGCAGAGTTAAAAAAACTGAAACCTTGAAGATTGAAAATTGTTCCCTTCACCCCGTCGTGACGGCTTGAAATACAGGGACGAATAGTTTTTACAGGGCTGGTCTGCTCTCCCAGCACCTAACCCTCCTCTTTTCGCAGCACGGGCTTGGGACCGGCCATAGCAGAGTTAAAAAAACTTAAACCTTGAAGATTGAAAATTGTTCCCTACACCCCGTCGTGACGGCTTGAAATACAAGGGCGAATAGTTCTTACAGGGCTGGTCTGCTCTCCCAGCACCTAACCCTCCTCTTTTCGCAGCACGGGCTTGGGACCGGCCATGGCAGAGTTAAAAAAACTGAAACCTCGATGATTGAAAATTGGTCCCTACATCCCATCGTGACGGCTTGAAATACAGTCGCGAATAATTTTTACAGGGCTGGTCTGCTCTCCCAGCACCTAACCCTCCTCTTTTCGCAGCACGGGCTTGGGACCGGCCATGGCAGAGTTAAAAAAACTGAAACCTTGAAGATTGAAAATAGTTCCCTACACCCCGTCATGACGGCTTAAAATACAGGGGCGAATAGCTTTTACAGGGCTGGTCTGCTCTCCCAGCACCTAACCCTCCTGTTTTCGCAGCACGGGCTTTGGACTGGCCATGGCAGAGTTAAAAAAACTGAAACCTTGATGATTGAAAATTGTTCCCTACACCCCGTCGTGACGGCTTGAAATACAGGGGCAAATAGTTTTTACAGGGCTGGCCTGCTCTCCCAGCACCTAACCCTCCTCTTTTCGCAGCACGGGCTTGGGACCGGCCATGGCAGAGTTAAAAAAAACTGAAACCTTGAAGATTGAAAATTGTTCCCTACACCCCGTCGTGACGGCTTAAAATACAGGGGCGAATAGTTTTTACTGGGCTGGTCTGCTCTCCCAGCACCTAACCCTCCTCTTTTCGCAGCACGGGCTTGGGACCGGCCATGGCAGAGTTAAAAATCTGAAACCTTGAAGACTGAAAATTGTTCCCCACACCCCATCGTGACGGCTTGAAAAACAGGGGCGAATAATTTTTACAGTGCTGGTCTGCTCTCCCAGCACCTAACCCTCGTCTTTTTGCAGCACGGGCTTGGGACTGGCCATGGCAGAGTTAAAAAAACTGAAACCTTGAAGATTGAAAATTGTTCCCTACACCCCGTCGTGATGGCTTGAAATATAGGGGCAAATGGTTTTTACAGGGCTGGTGTGCTCTCCAGCACCGAACCCTCCTCTTTTCTCAGCACGGGCCTGGGACCGGCCATGGCAGAGTTAAAAAACTGAAACCTTGAAGATTGAAAATTGTTCCCCACACCCCGTCGTGACGGCTTGAAATACAGGGGTGAATAGTTTTTACAGGGCTGGTCTGCTCTCCCAGCACCTAACCCTCCTCTTTTCGCAGCACGGGCTTGGGACCGGCCATGGCAGAGTTAAAAAAACTGAAACCTTGAAGATTGAAAATTGTTCCCTTCACCCCGTCGTGACGGCTTGAAATACAGGGACGAATAGTTTTTGCAGGGCTGGTCTGCTCTCCCAGCACCTAACCCTCCTCTTTTCGCAGCACGGGCTTGGGACCGGCCATGGCAGAGTTAAAAAAACTTAAACCTTGAAGATTGAAAATTGTTCCCTACACCCCGTCGTGACGGCTTGAAATACAAGGGCGAATAGTTCTTACAGGGCTGGTCTACTCTCCCAGCACCTAACCCTCCTCTTTTCACAGCACGGGCTTGGGACCGGCCATGGCAGAGTTAAAAAAACTGAAACCTTGAAGATTGAAAATTGTTCCCTACACCCCGTCGTGACGGCTTGAAATACAGGGGCGAATGGTTTTTACAGGCTGGTCTGCTCTCCCTGCACCGAACCCTCCTCTTTTCTCAGCACGGGCTTGGGACCGGCCATGGCACAGTTAAAAAAACTGAAACCTTGAAGATTGAAAATTGTTCCCCACACCCCGTCGTGACGGCTTGAAATACAGGGGCGAATAGTTTTTACAGGGCTGGTCTGCTCTCCCAGCACCTAACCCTCCTCTTTTCGCAGCACGGGCTTGGGACCGGCCATGGCAGAGTTAAAAAAACTGAAACCTTGAAGATTGAAAATTTTTCCCTTCACCCCGTCGTGACGGCTTGAAATACAGGGACGAATAGTTTTTACAGGGCTGGTCTGCTCTCCCAGCACCTAACCCTCCTCTTTTCGCAGCACGGGCTTGGGACCGGCCATGGCAGAGTTAAAAAAACTTAAACCTTGAAGATTGAAAATTGTTCCCTACACCCCGTCGTGACGGCTTGAAATACAGGGGCGAATAGTTCTTACAGGGCTGGTCTGCTCTCCCAGCACCTAACCCTCCTCTTTTCGCAGCACGGGCTTGGGACCGGCCATGGCAGAGTTAAAAAAACTGAAACCTCGATGATTGAAAATTGGTCCCTACATCCCATCGTGACGGCTTGAAATACAGGGGCGAATAGTTTTTACAGGGCTGGTCTGCTCTCCCAGCACCTAACCCTCCTCTTTTCGCAGCACGGGCTTGGGACCGGCCATTGCAGAGTTAAAAAAACTGAAACCTTGAAGATTGAAAATAGTTCCCTACACCCCGTCATGACGGCTTAAAATACAGGGGCGAATAGCTTTTACAGGGCTGGTCTGCTCTCCCAGCACCTAACCCTCCTCTTTTCGCAGCACGGGCTTTGGACTGGCCATGGCAGAGTTAAAAAAACTGAAACCTTGATGATTGAAAATTGTTCCCTACACCCCGTCGTGACGGCTTGAAATACAGGGGCAAATAGTTTTTACAGGGCTGGCCTGCTCTCCCAGCACCTAACCCTCCTCTTTTCACAGCACGGGCTTGGGACCGGCCATGGCAGAGTTAAAAAAAACTGAAACCTTGAAGATTGAAAATTGTTCCCTACACCCCGTCGTGACGGCTTAAAATACAGGGGCGAATAGTTTTTACTGGGCTGGTCTGCTCTCCCAGCACCTAACCCTCCTCTTTTCACAGCACGGGCTTGGGACCGGCCATGGCAGAGTTAAAAATCTGAAACCTTGAAGACTGAAAATTGTTCCCCACACCCCATCGTGACGGCTTGAAAAACAGGGGCGGATAATTTTTACATTGCTGGTCTGCTCTCCCAGCACCTAACCCTCCTCTTTTTGCAGCACGGGCTTGGGACCGGCCATGGCAGAGTTAAAAAACTGAAACCTTGAAGATTGAAAATTGTTCCCTACACCCCGTCGTGATGGCTTGAAATATAGGGGCAAATGGTTTTTACAGGGCTGGTGTGCTCTCCAGCACCGAACCCTCCTCTTTTCTCATCACGGGCTTGGGACCGGCCATGGCAGAGTTAAAAAACTGAAACCTTGAAGATTGAAAATTGTTCCCCACACCCCGTCGTGACGGCTTGAAATACAGGGGTGAATAGTTTTTACAGGGCTGGTCTGCTCTCCCAGCACCTAACCCTCCTCTTTTCGCAGCACGGGCTTGGGACCGGCCATGGCAGAGTTAAAAAAACTGAAACCTTGAAGATTGAAAATTGTTCCCTTCACCCCGTCGTGACGGCTTGAAATACAGGGACGAATAGTTTTTACAGGGCTGGTCTGCTCTCCCAGCACCTAACCCTCCTCTTTTCGCAGCACGGGCTTGGGACCGGCCATGGCAGAGTTAAAAAAACTTAAACCTTGAAGATTGAAAATTGTTCCCTACACCCCGTCGTGACGGCTTGAAATACAAGGGCGAATAGTTCTTACAGGGCTGGTCTGCTCTCCCAGCACCTAACCCTCCTCTTTTCGCAGCACGGGCTTGGGACCGGCCATGGCAGAGTTAAAAAAACTGAAACCTTGAAGATTGAAAATTGTTCCCTACACCCCGTCGTGACGGCTTGAAATACAGGGGCGAATGGTTTTTACAGGCTGGTCTGCTCTCCCTGCACCGAACCCTCCTCTTTTCGCAGCACGGGCTTGGGACCGGCCATGACAGAGTTTAAAATCTGAAACCTTGAAGACTGAAAATTGTTCCCCACACCCCATCGTGACGCTTGAAAAACAGGGGCGAATAATTTTTACAGTGCTGGTCTGCTCTCCCGGCACCCAACCCTCCGCTTTTCAAAGCACGGGCTTGGGACCAGCCATGGCAGAGTAAAAAAAACTGAAACCTTGAAGATTGAAAATTGTTCCCTACACCCCGTCGTGACGGCTTTAAATACAGGGGCGAATTGTTTTTACAGGGCTAGTCTGCTCTGCCAGCACCTAACCCTTCTCTTTTTGCAGCACGGGCTTGGGACCAGCCATGGCAGAGTTAAAAAAACTGAAACCTTGAAGATTGAAAATTGTTCCCTACACCCCGTCGTGATGGCTTGAAATATAGGGGCAAATGGTTTTTACAGGGCTGGTGTGCTCTCCAGCACCGAACCCTCCTCTTTTCTCAGCACGGGCTTGGGACCGGCCATGGCAGAGTTAAAAAAACTGAAACCTTGAAGATTGAAAATTGTTCCCCACACCCCGTCGTGACGGCTTGAAATACAGGGGTGAATAGTTTTTACAGGGCTGGTCTGCTCTCCCAGCACCTAACCCTCCTCTTTTCGCAGCACGGGCTTGGGACCGGCCATGGCAGAGTTAAAAAAACTGAAACATTGAAAATTGTTCCCTACACCCCGTCGTGACGGCTTGAAATACAGGGACGAATAGTTTTTACAGGGCTGGTGTGCTCTCCAGCACCGAACCCTCCTCTTTTCTCAGCACGGGCTTGGGACCGGCCATGGCAGAGTTAAAAAAACTGAAACCTTGAAGATTGAAAATTGTTCCCCACACCCCGTCGTGACGGCTTGAAATACAGGGGCGAATAGTTTTTACAGGGCTGGTCTGCTCTCCCAGCACCTAACCCTCCTCTTTTCGCAGCACGGGCCTGGGACTGGCCATGGCAGAGTTAAAAAAACTGAAACCTTGAAGATTGAAAATTGTTCCCCACACCCCGTCGTGACGGCTTGAAATACAGGGGCGAATAGTTTTTACAGGGCTGGTCTGCTCTCCCAGCACCTAACCCTCCTCTTTTCGCAGCACGGGCTTGGGACCGGCCATGGCAGAGTTAAAAAAAACTGAAACCTTGAAGATTGAAAATTGTTCCCTTCACCCCGTCGTGACAGCTTGAAATACAGGGACGAATAGTTTTTACAGGGCTGGTCTGCTCTCCCAGCACCTAACCCTCCTCTTTTCGCAGCACGGGCTTGGGACCGGCCATGGCAGAGTTAAAAAAACTGAAACTCTGAAAATTGTTCCCTACACCCCGTTGTGACGGCTTGAAATACAGGGGCGAATAATTTTTACAGGGCTGGTCTGCTCTCCCATCACCTAACCCTCCTCTTTTCGCAGCACGGGCTTGGGACCGGCCATGGCAGAGTTAAAAAAAATGAAACCTTGAAGATTGAAAATTGTTCCCTACACCCCGTCGTGACGGCTTAAAATACAGGTGCGAATAGTTTTTACAGGGCTGGTCTGCTCTCCCAGCACCTAACCCTCCTCTTTTCGCAGCACGGGCTTGGGACCGGCCATGGCAGAGTTAAAAAAACTGAAACCTTGAAGATTGAAAATAGATCCCTACACCCCGTCATGACGGCTTAAAATACAGGGGCGAATAGTTTTTACAGGGCTGGTCTGCTCTCCCAGCACCTAACCCTCCTCTTTTCGCAGCACGGGCTTTGGACTGGCCATGGCAGAGTTAAAAAAACTGAAACCTTGATGATTGAAAATTGTTCCCTACACCCCGTCGTGACGGCTTGAAATACAGGGGCAAATAGTTTTTACAGGGCTGGTCTGTTCTCCCAGCACCTAATCCTCCTCTTTTCGCAGCACGGGCTTGGGACCGGCCATGGCAGAGTTAAAAAAACTGAAACCTTGAAGATTGAAAATTGTTCCCTATACCCCGTCGTGACGGCTTAAAATACAGGGGCGAATAGTTTTTACTGGGCTGGTCTGCTCTCCCAGCACCTAACCCTCCTCTTTTCGCAGCACGGGCTTGGGACCGGTCATGGCAGAGTTAAAAATCTGAAACCTTGAAGACTGAAAATTGTTCCCCACACCCCATCGTGACGGCTTGAAAAACAGGGGCGAATAATTTTTACAGTGCTGGTCTGCTCTCCCAGCACCTAACCCTCCTCTTTTTGCAGCACGGGCTTGGGACCGGCCATGGCAGAGTTAAAAATCTGAAACCTTGAAGATTGAAAATTGTTCCCTACACCCCGTCGTGATGGCTTGAAATATAGGGGCAAATGGTTTTTACAGGGCTGGTGTGCTCTCCAGCACCGAACCCTCCTCTTTTCTCAGCACGGGCTTGGGACCGGCCATGGCAGAGTTAAAAAACTGAAACCTTGAAGATTGAAAATTGTTCCCCACACCCCGTCGTGACGGCTTGAAATACAGGGGTGAATAGTTTTTACAGGGCTGGTCTGCTCTCCCAGCACCTAACCCTCCTCTTTTCGCAGAACGGGCTTGGGACCGGCCATGGCAGAGTTAAAAAAACTGAAACCTTGAAGATTGAAAATTGTTCCCTTCACCCCGTCGTGACGGCTTGAAATACAGGGACGAATAGTTTTTACAGGGCTGGTCTGCTCTCCCAGCACCTAACCCTCCTCTTTTCGCAGCACAGGCTTGGGACCGGCCATGGCAGAGTTAAAAAAACTTAAACCTTGAAGATTGAAAATTGTTCCCTACACCCCGTCGTGACGGCTTGAAATACAAGGGCGAATAGTTCTTACAGGGCTGGTCTGCTCTCCCAGCACCTAACCCTCCTCTTTTCGCAGCACGGGCTTGGGACCGGCCATGGCAGAGTTAAAAAAACTGAAACCTCGATGATTGAAAATTGGTCCCTACATCCCATCGTGACGGCTTGAAATACAGGGGCGAATAGTTTTTACAGGGCTGGTCTGCTCTCCCAGCACCTAACCCTCCTCTTTTCGCAGCACAGGCTTGGGACCGGCCATGGCAGAGTTAAAAAAACTGAAACCTTGAAGATTGAAAATAGTTCCCTACACCCCGTCATGACGGCTTAAAATACAGGGGCGAATAGCTTTTACAGGGCTGGTCTGCTCTCCCAGCACCTAACCCTCCTCTTTTCGCAGCACGGGCTTTGGACTGGCCATGGCAGAGTTAAAAAAACTGAAACCTTGATGATTGAAAATTGTTCCCTACACCCCGTCGTGACGGCTTGAAATACAGGGGCAAATAGTTTTTACAGGGCTGGCCTGCTCTCCCAGCACCTAACCCTCCTCTTTTCGCAGCACGGGCTTGGGACCGGCCATGGCAGAGTTAAAAAAAACTGAAACCTTGAAGATTGAAAATTGTTCCCTACACCCCGTCGTGACGGCTTAAAATACAGGGGCGAATAGTTTTTACTGGGCTGGTCTGCTCTCCCAGCACCTAACCCTCCTCTTTTCGCAGCACGGGCTTGGGACCGGCCATGGCAGAGTTAAAAATCTGAAACCTTGAAGACTGAAAATTGTTCCCCACACCCCATCGTGACGGCTTGAAAAACAGGGGCGAATAATTTTTACAGTGCTGGTCTGCTCTCCCAGCACCTAACCCTCGTCTTTTTGCAGCACGGGCTTGGGACCGGCCATGGCAGAGTTAAAAAAACTGAAACCTTGAAGATTGAAAATAGTTCCCTACACCCCGTCATGACGGCTTAAAATACAGGGGCGAATAGCTTTTACAGGGCTGGTCTGCTCTCCCAGCACCTAACCCTCCTGTTTTCGCAGCACGGGCTTTGGACTGGCCATGGCAGAGTTAAAAAAACTGAAACCTTGATGATTGAAAATTGTTCCCTACACCCCGTCGTGACGGCTTGAAATACAGGGGCAAATAGTTTTTACAGGGCTGGCCTGCTCTCCCAGCACCTAACCCTCCTCTTTTCGCAGCACGGGCTTGGGACCGGCCATGGCAGAGTTAAAAAAAACTGAAACCTTGAAGATTGAAAATTGTTCCCTACACCCCGTCGTGACGGCTTAAAATACAGGGGCGAATAGTTTTTACTGGGCTGGTCTGCTCTCCCAGCACCTAACCCTCCTCTTTTCGCAGCACGGGCTTGGGACCGGCCATGGCAGAGTTAAAAATCTGAAACCTTGAAGACTGAAAATTGTTCCCCACACCCCATCGTGACGGCTTGAAAAACAGGGGCGAATAATTTTTACAGTGCTGGTCTGCTCTCCCAGCACCTAACCCTCGTCTTTTTGCAGCACGGGCTTGGGACTGGCCATGGCAGAGTTAAAAAAACTGAAACCTTGAAGATTGAAAATTGTTCCCTACACCCCGTCGTGATGGCTTGAAATATAGGGGCAAATGGTTTTTACAGGGCTGGTGTGCTCTCCAGCACCGAACCCTCCTCTTTTCTCAGCACGGGCCTGGGACCGGCCATGGCAGAGTTAAAAAACTGAAACCTTGAAGATTGAAAATTGTTCCCCACACCCCGTCGTGACGGCTTGAAATACAGGGGTGAATAGTTTTTACAGGGCTGGTCTGCTCTCCCAGCACCTAACCCTCCTCTTTTCGCAGCACGGGCTTGGGACCGGCCATGGCAGAGTTAAAAAAACTGAAACCTTGAAGATTGAAAATTGTTCCCTTCACCCCGTCGTGACGGCTTGAAATACAGGGACGAATAGTTTTTGCAGGGCTGGTCTGCTCTCCCAGCACCTAACCCTCCTCTTTTCGCAGCACGGGCTTGGGACCGGCCATGGCAGAGTTAAAAAAACTTAAACCTTGAAGATTGAAAATTGTTCCCTACACCCCGTCGTGACGGCTTGAAATACAAGGGCGAATAGTTCTTACAGGGCTGGTCTACTCTCCCAGCACCTAACCCTCCTCTTTTCACAGCACGGGCTTGGGACCGGCCATGGCAGAGTTAAAAAAACTGAAACCTTGAAGATTGAAAATTGTTCCCTACACCCCGTCGTGACGGCTTGAAATACAGGGGCGAATGGTTTTTACAGGCTGGTCTGCTCTCCCTGCACCGAACCCTCCTCTTTTCTCAGCACGGGCTTGGGACCGGCCATGGCACAGTTAAAAAAACTGAAACCTTGAAGATTGAAAATTGTTCCCCACACCCCGTCGTGACGGCTTGAAATACAGGGGCGAATAGTTTTTACAGGGCTGGTCTGCTCTCCCAGCACCTAACCCTCCTCTTTTCGCAGCACGGGCTTGGGACCGGCCATGGCAGAGTTAAAAAAACTGAAACCTTGAAGATTGAAAATTTTTCCCTTCACCCCGTCGTGACGGCTTGAAATACAGGGACGAATAGTTTTTACAGGGCTGGTCTGCTCTCCCAGCACCTAACCCTCCTCTTTTCGCAGCACGGGCTTGGGACCGGCCATGGCAGAGTTAAAAAAACTTAAACCTTGAAGATTGAAAATTGTTCCCTACACCCCGTCGTGACGGCTTGAAATACAGGGGCGAATAGTTCTTACAGGGCTGGTCTGCTCTCCCAGCACCTAACCCTCCTCTTTTCGCAGCACGGGCTTGGGACCGGCCATGGCAGAGTTAAAAAAACTGAAACCTCGATGATTGAAAATTGGTCCCTACATCCCATCGTGACGGCTTGAAATACAGGGGCGAATAGTTTTTACAGGGCTGGTCTGCTCTCCCAGCACCTAACCCTCCTCTTTTCGCAGCACGGGCTTGGGACCGGCCATTGCAGAGTTAAAAAAACTGAAACCTTGAAGATTGAAAATAGTTCCCTACACCCCGTCATGACGGCTTAAAATACAGGGGCGAATAGCTTTTACAGGGCTGGTCTGCTCTCCCAGCACCTAACCCTCCTCTTTTCGCAGCACGGGCTTTGGACTGGCCATGGCAGAGTTAAAAAAACTGAAACCTTGATGATTGAAAATTGTTCCCTACACCCCGTCGTGACGGCTTGAAATACAGGGGCAAATAGTTTTTACAGGGCTGGCCTGCTCTCCCAGCACCTAACCCTCCTCTTTTCACAGCACGGGCTTGGGACCGGCCATGGCAGAGTTAAAAAAAACTGAAACCTTGAAGATTGAAAATTGTTCCCTACACCCCGTCGTGACGGCTTAAAATACAGGGGCGAATAGTTTTTACTGGGCTGGTCTGCTCTCCCAGCACCTAACCCTCCTCTTTTCACAGCACGGGCTTGGGACCGGCCATGGCAGAGTTAAAAATCTGAAACCTTGAAGACTGAAAATTGTTCCCCACACCCCATCGTGACGGCTTGAAAAACAGGGGCGGATAATTTTTACATTGCTGGTCTGCTCTCCCAGCACCTAACCCTCCTCTTTTTGCAGCACGGGCTTGGGACCGGCCATGGCAGAGTTAAAAAACTGAAACCTTGAAGATTGAAAATTGTTCCCTACACCCCGTCGTGATGGCTTGAAATATAGGGGCAAATGGTTTTTACAGGGCTGGTGTGCTCTCCAGCACCGAACCCTCCTCTTTTCTCATCACGGGCTTGGGACCGGCCATGGCAGAGTTAAAAAACTGAAACCTTGAAGATTGAAAATTGTTCCCCACACCCCGTCGTGACGGCTTGAAATACAGGGGTGAATAGTTTTTACAGGGCTGGTCTGCTCTCCCAGCACCTAACCCTCCTCTTTTCGCAGCACGGGCTTGGGACCGGCCATGGCAGAGTTAAAAAAACTGAAACCTTGAAGATTGAAAATTGTTCCCTTCACCCCGTCGTGACGGCTTGAAATACAGGGACGAATAGTTTTTACAGGGCTGGTCTGCTCTCCCAGCACCTAACCCTCCTCTTTTCGCAGCACGGGCTTGGGACCGGCCATGGCAGAGTTAAAAAAACTTAAACCTTGAAGATTGAAAATTGTTCCCTACACCCCGTCGTGACGGCTTGAAATACAAGGGCGAATAGTTCTTACAGGGCTGGTCTGCTCTCCCAGCACCTAACCCTCCTCTTTTCGCAGCACGGGCTTGGGACCGGCCATGGCAGAGTTAAAAAAACTGAAACCTTGAAGATTGAAAATTGTTCCCTACACCCCGTCGTGACGGCTTGAAATACAGGGGCGAATGGTTTTTACAGGCTGGTCTGCTCTCCCTGCACCGAACCCTCCTCTTTTCGCAGCACGGGCTTGGGACCGGCCATGACAGAGTTTAAAATCTGAAACCTTGAAGACTGAAAATTGTTCCCCACACCCCATCGTGACGCTTGAAAAACAGGGGCGAATAATTTTTACAGTGCTGGTCTGCTCTCCCGGCACCCAACCCTCCGCTTTTCAAAGCACGGGCTTGGGACCAGCCATGGCAGAGTAAAAAAAACTGAAACCTTGAAGATTGAAAATTGTTCCCTACACCCCGTCGTGACGGCTTTAAATACAGGGGCGAATTGTTTTTACAGGGCTAGTCTGCTCTGCCAGCACCTAACCCTTCTCTTTTTGCAGCACGGGCTTGGGACCAGCCATGGCAGAGTTAAAAAAACTGAAACCTTGAAGATTGAAAATTGTTCCCTACACCCCGTCGTGATGGCTTGAAATATAGGGGCAAATGGTTTTTACAGGGCTGGTGTGCTCTCCAGCACCGAACCCTCCTCTTTTCTCAGCACGGGCTTGGGACCGGCCATGGCAGAGTTAAAAAAACTGAAACCTTGAAGATTGAAAATTGTTCCCCACACCCCGTCGTGACGGCTTGAAATACAGGGGTGAATAGTTTTTACAGGGCTGGTCTGCTCTCCCAGCACCTAACCCTCCTCTTTTCGCAGCACGGGCTTGGGACCGGCCATGGCAGAGTTAAAAAAACTGAAACATTGAAAATTGTTCCCTACACCCCGTCGTGACGGCTTGAAATACAGGGACGAATAGTTTTTACAGGGCTGGTGTGCTCTCCAGCACCGAACCCTCCTCTTTTCTCAGCACGGGCTTGGGACCGGCCATGGCAGAGTTAAAAAAACTGAAACCTTGAAGATTGAAAATTGTTCCCCACACCCCGTCGTGACGGCTTGAAATACAGGGGCGAATAGTTTTTACAGGGCTGGTCTGCTCTCCCAGCACCTAACCCTCCTCTTTTCGCAGCACGGGCCTGGGACTGGCCATGGCAGAGTTAAAAAAACTGAAACCTTGAAGATTGAAAATTGTTCCCCACACCCCGTCGTGACGGCTTGAAATACAGGGGCGAATAGTTTTTACAGGGCTGGTCTGCTCTCCCAGCACCTAACCCTCCTCTTTTCGCAGCACGGGCTTGGGACCGGCCATGGCAGAGTTAAAAAAAACTGAAACCTTGAAGATTGAAAATTGTTCCCTTCACCCCGTCGTGACAGCTTGAAATACAGGGACGAATAGTTTTTACAGGGCTGGTCTGCTCTCCCAGCACCTAACCCTCCTCTTTTCGCAGCACGGGCTTGGGACCGGCCATGGCAGAGTTAAAAAAACTGAAACTCTGAAAATTGTTCCCTACACCCCGTTGTGACGGCTTGAAATACAGGGGCGAATAATTTTTACAGGGCTGGTCTGCTCTCCCATCACCTAACCCTCCTCTTTTCGCAGCACGGGCTTGGGACCGGCCATGGCAGAGTTAAAAAAAATGAAACCTTGAAGATTGAAAATTGTTCCCTACACCCCGTCGTGACGGCTTAAAATACAGGTGCGAATAGTTTTTACAGGGCTGGTCTGCTCTCCCAGCACCTAACCCTCCTCTT
Source organism: Aquarana catesbeiana (assembly GCF_042186555.1). NCBI lineage: Eukaryota > Metazoa > Chordata > Amphibia > Anura > Ranidae > Aquarana > Aquarana catesbeiana. Next base: position 633,124,159 of record NC_133324.1, read on the forward strand.
TTCGCAGCACGGGCTTGGGACCGGCCATGGCAGAGTTAAAAAAACTGAAACCTTGAAGATTGAAAATAGATCCCTACACCCCGTCATGACGGCTTAAAATACAGGGGCGAATAGTTTTTACAGGGCTGGTCTGCTCTCCCAGCACCTAACCCTCCTCTTTTCGCAGCACGGGCTTTGGACTGGCCATGGCAGAGTTAAAAAAACTGAAACCTTGATGATTGAAAATTGTTCCCTACACCCCGTCGTGACGGCTTGAAATACAGGGGCAAATAGTTTTTACAGGGCTGGTCTGTTCTCCCAGCACCTAATCCTCCTCTTTTCGCAGCACGGGCTTGGGACCGGCCATGGCAGAGTTAAAAAAACTGAAACCTTGAAGATTGAAAATTGTTCCCTATACCCCGTCGTGACGGCTTAAAATACAGGGGCGAATAGTTTTTACTGGGCTGGTCTGCTCTCCCAGCACCTAACCCTCCTCTTTTCGCAGCACGGGCTTGGGACCGGTCATGGCAGAGTTAAAAATCTGAAACCTTGAAGACTGAAAATTGTTCCCCACACCCCATCGTGACGGCTTGAAAAACAGGGGCGAATAATTTTTACAGTGCTGGTCTGCTCTCCCAGCACCTAACCCTCCTCTTTTTGCAGCACGGGCTTGGGACCGGCCATGGCAGAGTTAAAAATCTGAAACCTTGAAGATTGAAAATTGTTCCCTACACCCCGTCGTGATGGCTTGAAATATAGGGGCAAATGGTTTTTACAGGGCTGGTGTGCTCTCCAGCACCGAACCCTCCTCTTTTCTCAGCACGGGCTTGGGACCGGCCATGGCAGAGTTAAAAAACTGAAACCTTGAAGATTGAAAATTGTTCCCCACACCCCGTCGTGACGGCTTGAAATACAGGGGTGAATAGTTTTTACAGGGCTGGTCTGCTCTCCCAGCACCTAACCCTCCTCTTTTCGCAGAACGGGCTTGGGACCGGCCATGGCAGAGTTAAAAAAACTGAAACCTTGAAGATTGAAAATTGTTCCCTTCACCCCGTCGTGACGGCTTGAAATACAGGGACGAATAGTTTTTACAGGGCTGGTCTGCTCTCCCAGCACCTAACCCTCCTCTTTTCGCAGCACAGGCTTGGGACCGGCCATGGCAGAGTTAAAAAAACTTAAACCTTGAAGATTGAAAATTGTTCCCTACACCCCGTCGTGACGGCTTGAAATACAAGGGCGAATAGTTCTTACAGGGCTGGTCTGCTCTCCCAGCACCTAACCCTCCTCTTTTCGCAGCACGGGCTTGGGACCGGCCATGGCAGAGTTAAAAAAACTGAAACCTCGATGATTGAAAATTGGTCCCTACATCCCATCGTGACGGCTTGAAATACAGGGGCGAATAGTTTTTACAGGGCTGGTCTGCTCTCCCAGCACCTAACCCTCCTCTTTTCGCAGCACAGGCTTGGGACCGGCCATGGCAGAGTTAAAAAAACTGAAACCTTGAAGATTGAAAATAGTTCCCTACACCCCGTCATGACGGCTTAAAATACAGGGGCGAATAGCTTTTACAGGGCTGGTCTGCTCTCCCAGCACCTAACCCTCCTCTTTTCGCAGCACGGGCTTTGGACTGGCCATGGCAGAGTTAAAAAAACTGAAACCTTGATGATTGAAAATTGTTCCCTACACCCCGTCGTGACGGCTTGAAATACAGGGGCAAATAGTTTTTACAGGGCTGGCCTGCTCTCCCAGCACCTAACCCTCCTCTTTTCGCAGCACGGGCTTGGGACCGGCCATGGCAGAGTTAAAAAAAACTGAAACCTTGAAGATTGAAAATTGTTCCCTACACCCCGTCGTGACGGCTTAAAATACAGGGGCGAATAGTTTTTACTGGGCTGGTCTGCTCTCCCAGCACCTAACCCTCCTCTTTTCGCAGCACGGGCTTGGGACCGGCCATGGCAGAGTTAAAAATCTGAAACCTTGAAGACTGAAAATTGTTCCCCACACCCCATCGTGACGGCTTGAAAAACAGGGGCGAATAATTTTTACAGTGCTGGTCTGCTCTCCCAGCACCTAACCCTCGTCTTTTTGCAGCACGGGCTTGGGACTGGCCATGGCAGAGTTAAAAAAACTGAAACCTCGATGATTGAAAATTGGTCCCTACATCCCATCGTGACGGCTTGAAATACAGGGGCGAATAGTTTTTACAGGGCTGGTCTGCTCTCCCAGCACCTAACCCTCCTCTTTTCGCAGCACGGGCTTGGGACCAGCCATGGCAGAGTTAAAAAAACTGAAACCTTGAAGATTGAAAATTGTTCCCTACACCCCGTCGTGACGGCTTTAAATATAGGGGCGAATTGTTTTTACAGGGCTGGTCTGCTCTCCGAGCACCTAACCCTCCTCTTTTCGCAGCACGGGCTTGGGACCGGCCATGGCAGAGTTAAAACAACTGAAACCTCGATGATTGAAAATTGGTCCCTACATCCCATCGTGACGGCTTGAAATACAGGGGCGAATAGTTTTTACAGGGCTGGTCTGCTCTCCCAGCACCTAACCCTCCTCTTTTCGCAGCACGGGCTTGGGACCAGCCATGGCAGAGTTAAAAAAACTGAAACCTTGAAGATTGAAAATTGTTCCCTACACCCCGTCGTGACGGCTTTAAATACAGGGGCGAATTGTTTTTACAGGGCTAGTCTGCTCTGCCAGCACCTAACCCTCCTCTTTTTGCAGCACGGGCTTGGGACCAGCCATGGCAGAGTTAAAAAAACTGAAACCTTGAAGATTGAAAATTGTTCCCTACACCCCGTCGTGATGGCTTGAAATATAGGGGCAAATGGTTTTTACAGGGCTGGTGTGCTCTCCAGCACCGAACTCTCCTCTTTTCTCAGCACGGGCTTGGGACCGGCCATGGCAGAGTTAAAAAAACTGAAACCTTGAAGATTGAAAATTGTTCCCCACACCCCGTCGTGGCGGCTTGAAATACAGGGGCGAATAGTTTTTACAGGGCTGGTCTGCTCTCCCAGCACCTAACCCTCCTCTTTTCGCAGCACGGGCTTGGGACCGGCCATGGCAGAGTTAAAAAAACTGAAACCTTGAAGATTGAAAATTGTTCCCTTCACCCCGTCGTGACGGCTTGAAATACAGGGACGAATAGTTTTTACAGGGCTGGTCTGCTCTCCCAGCACCTAACCCTCCTCTTTTCGCAGCACGGGCTTGGGACCGGCCATGGCAGAGTTAAAAAAACTGAAACATTGAAAATTGTTCCCTACACCCCGTCGTGACGGCTTGAAATACAGGGGCGAATAGTTTTTACAGGGCTGGTGTGCTCTCCAGCACCGAACCCTCCTCTTTTCTCAGCACGGGCTTGGGACCGGCCATGGCAGAGTTAAAAAACTGAAACCTTGAAGATTGAAAATTGTTCCCCAAACCCCGTCGTGACGGCTTGAAATACAGGGGCGAATAGTTTTTACAGGGCTGGTCTGCTCTCCCAGCACCTAACCCTCCTCTTTTCGCAGCACGGGCTTGGGACCGGCCATGGCAGAGTTAAAAAAACTGAAACCTTGAAGATTGAAAATTGTTCCCTACACCCCGTCGTGATGGCTTGAAATATAGGGGCAAATGGTTTTTACAGGGCTGGTGTGCTCTCCAGCACCGAACCCTCCTCTTTTCTCAGCACGGGCTTGGGACCGGCCATGGCAGAGTTAAAAAAACTGAAACCTTGAAGATTGAAAATTGTTCCCCACACCCCGTCGTGACGGCTTGAAATACAGGGGCGAATCGTTTTTACAGGGCTGGTCTGCTCTCCCAGCAGCTAACCCTCCTCTTTTCGCAGCACGGGCTTGGGACCGGCCATGGCAGAGTTAAAAAACTGAAACCTTGAAGATTGAAAATTGTTCCCTTCACCCCATCGTGACGGCTTGAAATACAGGGACGAATAGTTTTTACAGGGCTGGTCTGCTCTCCCAGCACCTAACCCTCCTCTTTTCGCAGCACGGGCTTGGGACCGGCCATGGCAGAGTTAAAAAAACTGAAACATTGAAAATTGTTCCCTACACCCCGTTGTGACGGCTTGAAATACAGGGGCGAATAGTTTTTACAGGGCTGGTCTGCTCTCCCATCACCTAACCCTTCTCTTTTCGCAGCACGGGCTTGGGACCGGCCATGGCAGAGTTAAAAAAACTGAAACCTTGAAGATTGAAAATTGTTCCCTACACCCCGTCGTGACGGCTTAAATACAGGTGCGAATAGTTTTTACAGGGCTGGTCTGCTCTCCCAGCACCTAACCCTCCTCTTTTCGCAGCACGGGCTTGGGACCGGCCATGGCAGAGTTAAAAAAACTGAAACCTTGAAGATTGAAAATAGTTCCCTACACCCCGTCATGACGGCTTAAAATACAGGGGCGAATAGTTTTTACAGGGCTGGTCTGCTCTCCCAGCACCTAACCCTCCTCTTTTCGCAGCACGGGCTTTGGACTGGCCATGGCAGAGTTAAAAAAACTGAAACCTTGATGATTGAAAATTGTTCCCTACACCCCGTCGTGACGGCTTGAAATACAGGGGCAAATAGTTTTTACAGGGCTGGTCTGCTCTCCCAGCACCTAACCCTCCTCTTTTCGCAGCACGGGCTTGGGACCGTCCATGGCAGAGTTAAAAAAACTGAAACCTTGAAGATTGAAAATTGTTCCCTACACCCCATCGTGACGGCTTAAAATACAGGGGAGAATAGTTTTTACTGGGCTGGTCTGCTCTCCCAGCACCTAACCCTCCTCTTTTCGCAGCACGGGCTTGGGACCAGCCATGGCAGAGTTAAAAATCTGAAACCTTGAAGACTGAAAATTGTTCCCCACACCCCATCGTGACGGCTTGAAAAACAGGGGCGAATAATTTTTACAGTGCTGGTCTACTCTCCCAGCACCTAACCCTCCTCTTTTTGCAGCACGGGCTTGGGACCGGCCATGGCAGAGTTAAAAAACTGAAACCTTGAAGATTGAAAATTGTTCCCTACACCCCGTCGTGATGGCTTGAAATATAGGGGCAAATGGTTTTTACAGGGCTGGTGTGCTCTCCAGCACCGAACCCTCCTCTTTTCTCAGCACGGGCTTGGGACCGGCCATGGCAGAGTTAAAAAACTGAAACCTTGAAGATTGAAAATTGTTCCCCACACCCCGTCGTGACAGCTTGAAATACAGGGGTGAATAGTTTTTACAGGGCTGGTCTGCTCTCCCAGCACCTAACCCTCCTCTTTTCGCAGCACAGGCTTGGGACCGGCCATGGCAGAGTTAAAAAAACTGAAACCTTGAAGATTGAAAATTTTTCCCTTCACCCCGTCGTGACGGCTTGAAATACAGGGACAAATAGTTTTTACAGGGCTGGTCTGCTCTCCCAGCACCTAACCCTCCTCTTTTCGCAGCACGGGCTTGGGACCGGCCATGGCAGAGTTAAAAAAACTTAAACCTTGAAGATTGAAAATTGTTCCCTACACCCCGTCGTGACGGCTTGAAATACAGGGGCGAATAGTTCTTACAGGGCTGGTCTGCTCTCCCAGCACCTAACCCTCCTCTTTTCGCAGCACGGGCTTGGGACCGGCCATTGCAGAGTTAAAAAAACTGAAACCTTGAAGATTGAAAATAGTTCCCTACACCCCGTCATGACGGCTTAAAATACAGGGGCGAATAGCTTTTACAGGGCTGGTCTGCTCTCCCAGCACCTAACCCTCCTCTTTTCGCAGCACGGGCTTTGGACTGGCCATGGCAGAGTTAAAAAAACTGAAACCTTGATGATTGAAAATTGTTCCCTACACCCCGTCGTGACGGCTTGAAATACAGGGGCAAATAGTTTTTACAGGGCTGGCCTGCTCTCCCAGCACCTAACCCTCCTCTTTTCGCAGCACGGGCTTGGGACCGGCCATGGCAGAGTTAAAAAAAACTGAAACCTTGAAGATTGAAAATTGTTCCCTACACCCCGTCGTGACGGCTTAAAATACAGGGGCGAATAGTTTTTACTGGGCTGGTCTGCTCTCCCAGCACCTAACCCTCCTCTTTTCGCAGCACGGGCTTGGGACCGGCCATGGCAGAGTTAAAAATCTGAAACCTTGAAGACTGAAAATTGTTCCCCACACCCCATCGTGACGGCTTGAAAAACAGGGACGAATAATTTTTACAGTGCTGGTCTGCTCTCCCAGCACCTAACCCTCGTCTTTTTGCAGCACGGGCTTGGGACTGGCCATGGCAGAGTTAAAAAAACTGAAACCTCGATGATTGAAAATTGGTCCCTACATCCCATCGTGACGGCTTGAAATACAGGGGCGAATAGTTTTTACAGGGCTGGTCTGCTCTCCCAGCACCTAACCCTCCTCTTTTCGCAGCACGGGCTTGGGACCAGCCATGGCAGAGTTAAAAAAACTGAAACCTTGAAGATTGAAAATTGTTCCCTACACCCCGTCGTGACAGCTTTAAATACAGGGGCGAATTGTTTTTACAGGGCTGGTCTGCTCTCCGAGCACCTAACCCTCCTCTTTTCGCAGCACGGGCTTGGGACCGGCCATGGCAGAGTTAAAAAAACTGAAACCTCGATGATTGAAAATTGGTCCCTACATCCCATCGTGACGGCTTGAAATACAGGGGCGAATAGTTTTTACAGGGCTGGTCTGCTCTCCCAGCACCTAACCCTCCTCTTTTCGCAGCACGGGCTTGGGACCGGCCATGGCAGAGTTAAAAAAACTGAAACCTTGAAGATTGAAAATTGTTCCCTACACCCCTTCGTGACGGCTTGAAATACAGGGGCGAATAGTTTTAACAGGGCTGGTCTGCTCTCCCATCAACTAACCCTCCTCTTTTCACAGCACGGGCTTGGGACCGGCCATGGCAGAGTTAAAAAAACTGAAACCTTGATGATTGAAAATTGTTCCCTACACCCCATCGTGACGGCTTGAAATACAGGGGCGAATAGTTTTTACAGGGCTGGTCTGCTCTCCCAGCACCTAACCCTCCTCTTTTTGCAGCACGGGCTTGGGACCAGCCATGGCAGAGTTAAAAAACTGAAACCTTGAAGATTGAAAATTGTTCCTTACACCCCGTCGTGATGGCTTGAAATATAGGGGCAAATGGTTTTCACAGGGCTGGTGTGCTCTCCAGCACCGAACCCTCCTCTTTTCTCAGCACGTGCTTGGGACCAGCCATGGCAGAGTTAAAAAAAATTAAACCTTGAAGATTGAAAATTGTTCCCTACACCCCGTCGTGACAGCTTGAAATACAGGGGCGAATAGTTTTTACAGGGCTGGTCTGCTCTCCCTTCACCTAACCCTCCTCTTTTCGCAGCACGGGCTTGAGACCGGCCATGGCAGAGTTAAAAAAACTGAAACCTTGAAGATTGAAAATTGTTCCCTACACCCCTTCGTGACGGCTTGAAATACAGGGGCGAATAGTTTTAACAGGGCTGGTCTGCTCTCCCATCAACTAACCCTCCTCTTTTCACAGCACGGGCTTGGGACCGGCCATGGCAGAGTTAAAAAAACTGAAACCTTGATGATTGAAAATTGTTCCCTACACCCCATCGTGACGGCTTGAAATACAGGGGCGAATAGTTTTTACAGGGCTGGTCTGCTCTCCCAGCACCTAACCCTCCTCTTTTCGCAGCACGGGCTTGGGACCGGCCATGGCAGAGTTAAAAAAACTGAAACATTGAAGATTGAAAATTGTTCACTACACCCCGTCGTGATGGCTTAAAATACAGGGGCGAATAGTTTTTACAGGGCTGGTCTGCTCTCCCAGCACCTAACCCTCCTCTTTTCGCAGCACGGGCTTGGGACCGGCCATGGCAGAGTTAATAAACTGAAACCTTTAAGATTGAAAATTGTTCCCTGATGGCTTGAAATATAGGGGCAAATGGTTTTTACAGGGCTGGTGTGCTCTCCAGCACCGAACCCTCCTCTTTTCTCAGCACGGGCTTGGGACCGGCCATGGCAGAGTTAATAAACTGAAACCTTGAAGATTGAAAATTGTTCCCCACACCCCATCGTGATGGCTTGAAATACGGGGCGAATAGTTTTTACAGGGCTGGTCTGCTCTCCCAGCACCTAACCCTCCTCTTTTCGCAGCACGGGCTTGGGACCGGCCATGGCAGAGTTAAAAAAACTGAAACCTTGAAGATTGAAAATTGTTCCCTACACCCCATCGTGACGGCTTGAAATACAGGGGCGAATAGTTTTTACAGGGCTGGTCTGCTCTCCCAGCACCTAACCCTCCTCTTTTCACAGCACGGGCTTGGGACCAGCCATGGCAGAGTTAAAAAAAACTGAAACCTTGAAGATTGAAAATTGTTCCCTACACCCCGTCGTGATGGCTTGAAATACAGGGGCGAATAGTTTATACAGGGCTGGTCAACTCTCCCAGCACCTAACCCTCCTCTTTTCGCAGCACGGTCTTGGGACCGGCCATGGCAGAGTTAAAAAAACTGAAACCTTGAAGATTGAAAATTGTTCCCTACACCCCGTCGTGACGGCTTGAAATACAGGGGCGAATAGTTTTTACAGGGCTGGTCTGCTCTCTCATCACCTAACCCTCCTCTTTTCACAGCATGGGCTTGGGACCGGCCATGGCAGACTTAAAAAAACTGAAACCTTGAAGATTGAAAATTGTTCCCTACACCCCGTCGTGAAGGCTTAAAATACAGGGGCGAATAGTTTTTACAGGGCTGGTCTGCTCTCCCAGCACCTAACCCTCCTCTTTTTGCAGCACGGGCTTGGGACCGGCCATGGCAGAGTTAAAAAAACTGAAACCTTGATGATTGAAAATTGTTCTTTACACCCCATCGTGACGGCTTGAAATACAGGGGCAAATAGTTTTTACTGGGCTGGTCTGCTCTCCCAGCACCTAACCCTCCTCTTTTTGCAGCACGGGCTTGGGACCGGCCATGGCAGAGTTAAAAAACTGAAACCTTTAAGATTGAAAATTGTTCCCTACACCCCGTCGTGATGGCTTGAAATATAGGGGCAAATGGTTTTTACAGGGCTGGTGTGCTCTCCAGCACCGAACCCTCCTCTTTTCTCAGCACGGGCTTGGGACCGGCCATGGCAGAGTTAAAAAAACTGAAACCTTGAAGATTGAAAATTGTTCCCCACACCCCGTCGTGACGGCTTGAAATACAGGGGCGAATAGTTTTTACAGGGCTGGTCTGCTCTCCCAGCACCTAACCCTCCTCTTTTCGCAGCACAGGCTTAGGACCGGCCATGGCAGAGTTAAAAAAACTGAAACCTTGAAGATTGAAAATTGTTCCCTACACCCCGTCGTGACGGCTTGAAATACAGGGGCGAATAGTTTTTACAGGGCTGGTCTGCTCTCCCAGCACCTAACCCTCCTCTTTTCGCAGCACGGGCTTGGGACCGGCCATGGCAGAGTTAAAAATCTGAAACCTTGAAGACTGAAAATTGTTCCCCACACCCCATCGTGACGGCTTGAAAAACAGGGGTGAATAATTTTTACAGTGCTGGTCTGCTCTCCCAGCACCCAACCCTCCTCTTTTCGCAGCACGGGCTTGGGACCAGCCATGGCAGAGATAAAAAAACTGAAACCTTGAAGATTGAAAATTGTTCCCCACACCCTGTCATGATGGCTTTAAATTTGGGGGCGAATGGTTTTCACAGGGCTGGTCTGCTCTCCCTGCACCTAACCCTCCTCTTTTTGCAGTACAGGCTTGGGACCGGCCATGGTAGAGTTAAAAAAATGAAACCTTGAAGATCGAAAATTGTTCCCTACACCCCGTCGTGATGGCTTGAAATATAGGGGCAAATGGTTTTTACAGGGCTGGTGTGCTCTCCAGCACCGAACCCTCCTCTTTTCTCAGCACGGGCTTGGGACCGGCCATGGCAGAGTTAAAAAAACTGAAACCTTGAAGATTGAAAATTGTTCCCCACACCCCGTCGTGACGGCTTGAAATACAGGGGCGAATAGTTTTTACAGGGCTGGTCTGCTCTCCCAGCACCTAACCCTCCTCTTTTCGCAGCACGGGCTTAGGACCGGCCATGGCAGAGTTAAAAAAACTGAAACCTTGAAGATTGAAAATTGTTCCCTACACCCCGTCGTGACGGCTTGAAATACAGGGGCGAATAGTTTTTACAGGGCTGGTCTGCTCTCCCAGCACCTAACCCTCCTCTTTTCGCAGCACGGGCTTGGGACCGGCCATGGCAGAGTTAAAAATCTGAAACCTTGAAGACTGAAAATTGTTCCCCACACCCCATCGTGACGGCTTGAAAAACAGGGGTGAATAATTTTTACAGTGCTGGTCTGCTCTCCCAGCACCCAACCCTCCTCTTTTCGCAGCACGGGCTTGGGACCAGCCATGGCAGAGATAAAAAAACTGAAACCTTGAAGATTGAAAATTGTTCCCCACACCCTGTCATGATGGCTTTAAATTTGGGGGCGAATGGTTTTCACAGGGCTGGTCTGCTCTCCCTGCACCTAACCCTCCTCTTTTTGCAGTACAGGCTTGGGACCGGCCATGGTAGAGTTAAAAAAATGAAACCTTGAAGATCGAAAATTGTTCCCTACACCCCGTCGTGATGGCTTGAAATATAGGGGCAAATGGTTTTTACAGGGCTGGTGTGCTCTCCAGCACCGAACCCTCCTCTTTTCTCAGCACGGGCTTGGGACCGGCCATGGCAGAGTTAAAAAAACTGAAACCTTGAAGATTGAAAATTGTTCCCCACACCCCGTCCTGACGGCTTGAAATACAGGGGCAAATAGTTTTTACAGAGCTGGTCTGCTCTCCCAGCACCTAACCCTCCTCTATTCGCAGCACAGGCTTGGGACCGTCCATGGTAGAGTTAAAAAAACTTAAACCTTGAAGTTTGAAAATTGTTCCCTACACCCCGTCGTTACGGCTTGAAATACAGGGGCAAATAGTTTTTACAGGGCTGGTCTGCTCTCCCAGCACCTAACCCTCCTCTTTTCGCAGCACGGGCTTGGGACCGGCCATGGCAGACTTAAAAAAACTGAAACCTCGATGATTGAAAATTGTTCCCTACATCCCGTCGTGACAGCTTGAAATACAGGGGCGAATAGTTTTTACAGGGCTGGTCTACTCTCCCAGCATCTAACCCTCCTCTTTTCACAGCACGGGCTTGGGACTGGCCATGGCAGAGTTAAAAAAACTGAAACCTAGAAGATTGAAAATTGTTCCCTACACCCCGTCGTGATGGCTTGAAATACAGGGGCGAATGGTTTTTACAGGGCTGGTCTTCTCTCCCTGCACCCAACCCTCCTCTTTTCGCAGCACGGGCTTGGGACCGGCCATGGCAGAGTTAAAAATCTGAAACCTTGATGATTTAAAATTGTTCCCTACACCCCGTCATGACGGCTTGAAATACAGGGGCGAATAGTTTTTACAGGGCTGGTCTGCTCTCCCAGCACCTAACCCTCCTCTTTTTGCAGCACGTTCTTGGGACCGGCCATGGCAGAGTTAAAAAACTGAAACCTTTAAGATTGAAAATTGTTCCCTACACCCCGTCGTGACGGCTTGAAATACAGGGGAGAATAGTTTTTACAGGGCTGGTCTGCTCTCCCAGCACCTAACCCTCCTCTTTTCTCAGCACGGGCTTGGGACCGGCCATGGCAGAGTTAAAAAAACTGAAACCTTGAAGATTGAAAATTGTTCCCCACACCCCGTCGTGACGGCTTGAAATACAGGGGCGAATAGTTTTTACAGGGCTGGTCTGCTCTCCCAGCACCTAACCCTCCTCTTTTCGCAGCACGGGCTTGGGACCGGCCATGGCAGAGTTAAAAAAATTGAAACCTTGAAGATTGAAAATTGTTCCCTACACCCCGTCGTGACGGCTTGAAATACAGGGGAGAATAGTTTTTACAGGGCTGGTCTGCTCTCCCAGCACCTAACCCTCCTCTTTTTGCAGCATGGGCTTGGGACCGGCCATGGCAGAGTTAAAAAAACTGAAACCTTGATGATTGAAAATTGTTCCCTACACCCCGTCATGACGGCTTGAAATACAGGGGCGAATAGTTTTTACAGGGCTGGTCTGCTCTCCCAGCACCTAACCCTCCTCTTTTCACAGCACGGGCTTGGGACCGGCCATGGCAGAGTTAAAAAAACTGAAACCTTGAAGATTGAAAATTGTTCCCTACACCCCGTCGTGACGGCTTAAAATACAGGGGCGAATAGTTTTTACAGGGCTGTTCTGCTCTCCCAGCACCTAACCCTCCTCTTTTCGCAGCACGGGCTTGGGACCGGCCATGGCAGAGTTAAAAATCTGAAACCTTGAAGACTGAAAATTGTTCCCTACACCCCGTCGTGACGGCTTGAAATACAGGGGCGAATAGTTTTTACAGGGCTGGTCTGCTCTCCCAGCACCTAACCCTCCTCTTTTCGCAGCACGATCTTGGGACCGGCCATGGCAGAGTTAAAAAAACTGAAACCTTGAAGATTGAAAATTGTTCCCTACACCCCGTCGTGACGGCTTGAAATACAGGGGCGAATAGTTTTTACAGGGCTGGTCTGCTCTCCCATCACCTAACCCTCCTCTTTTCACAGCATGGGCTTGGGACCGGCCATGGCAGAGTTAAAAAAACTGAAACCTTGAAGATTGAAAATTGTTCCCTACACCCCGTCGTGAAGGCTTAAAATACAGGGGCGAATAGTTTTTACAGGGCTGGTCTGCTCTCCCAGCACCTAACCCTCCTCTTTTTGCAGCACGGGCTTGGGACCGGCCATGGCAGAGTTAAAAAAACTGAAACCTTGATGATTGAAAATGGTTCCCTACACCCCATCGTGACGGCTTGAAATACAGGGGCAAATAGTTTTTACTGGGCTGGTCTGCTCTCCCAGCACCTAACCCTCCTCTTTTTGCAGCACGGGCTTGGGACCGGCCATGGCAGAGTTAAAAAAACTGAAACCTTGAAGAATGAAAATTGTTCCCTACACCCCGTCGTGACGGCTTAAAATACAGGGGCGAACAGTTTTTACAGGGCTGGTCTGCTCTCCCAGCACCTAACCCTCCTCTTTTCGCAGCACGGGCTTGGGACCGGCCATGGCAGAGTTAAAAAAACTGAAACATTGAAGATTGAAAATTGTTCACTACACCCCGTCGTGATGGCTTAAAATACAGGGGCGAATAGTTTTTACAGGGCTGGTCTGCTCTCCCAGCACCTAACCCTCCTCTTTTCGCAGCACGGGCTTGGGACCGGCCATGGCAGAGTTAATAAACTGAAACCTTTAAGATTGAAAATTGTTCCCTGATGGCTTGAAATATAGGGGCAAATGGTTTTTACAGGGCTGGTGTGCTCTCCAGCACCGAACCCTCCTCTTTTCTCAGCACGGGCTTGGGACCGGCCATGGCAGAGTTAATAAACTGAAACCTTGAAGATTGAAAATTGTTCCCCACACCCCATCGTGATGGCTTGAAATACGGGGCGAATAGTTTTTACAGGGCTGGTCTGCTCTCCCAGCACCTAACCCTCCTCTTTTCGCAGCACGGGCTTGGGACCGGCCATGGCAGAGTTAAAAAAACTGAAACCTTGAAGATTGAAAATTGTTCCCTACACCCCATCGTGACGGCTTGAAATACAGGGGCGAATAGTTTTTACAGGGCTGGTCTGCTCTCCCAGCACCTAACCCTCCTCTTTTCACAGCACGGGCTTGGGACCAGCCATGGCAGAGTTAAAAAAAACTGAAACCTTGAAGATTGAAAATTGTTCCCTACACCCCGTCGTGATGGCTTGAAATACAGGGGCGAATAGTTTATACAGGGCTGGTCAACTCTCCCAGCACCTAACCCTCCTCTTTTCGCAGCACGGTCTTGGGACCGGCCATGGCAGAGTTAAAAAAACTGAAACCTTGAAGATTGAAAATTGTTCCCTACACCCCGTCGTGACGGCTTGAAATACAGGGGCGAATAGTTTTTACAGGGCTGGTCTGCTCTCTCATCACCTAACCCTCCTCTTTTCACAGCATGGGCTTGGGACCGGCCATGGCAGACTTAAAAAAACTGAAACCTTGAAGATTGAAAATTGTTCCCTACACCCCGTCGTGAAGGCTTAAAATACAGGGGCGAATAGTTTTTACAGGGCTGGTCTGCTCTCCCAGCACCTAACCCTCCTCTTTTTGCAGCACGGGCTTGGGACCGGCCATGGCAGAGTTAAAAAAACTGAAACCTTGATGATTGAAAATTGTTCTTTACACCCCATCGTGACGGCTTGAAATACAGGGGCAAATAGTTTTTACTGGGCTGGTCTGCTCTCCCAGCACCTAACCCTCCTCTTTTTGCAGCACGGGCTTGGGACCGGCCATGGCAGAGTTAAAAAACTGAAACCTTTAAGATTGAAAATTGTTCCCTACACCCCGTCGTGATGGCTTGAAATATAGGGGCAAATGGTTTTTACAGGGCTGGTGTGCTCTCCAGCACCGAACCCTCCTCTTTTCTCAGCACGGGCTTGGGACCGGCCATGGCAGAGTTAAAAAAACTGAAACCTTGAAGATTGAAAATTGTTCCCCACACCCCGTCGTGACGGCTTGAAATACAGGGGCGAATAGTTTTTACAGGGCTGGTCTGCTCTCCCAGCACCTAACCCTCCTCTTTTCGCAGCACAGGCTTAGGACCGGCCATGGCAGAGTTAAAAAAACTGAAACCTTGAAGATTGAAAATTGTTCCCTACACCCCGTCGTGACGGCTTGAAATACAGGGGCGAATAGTTTTTACAGGGCTGGTCTGCTCTCCCAGCACCTAACCCTCCTCTTTTCGCAGCACGGGCTTGGGACCGGCCATGGCAGAGTTAAAAATCTGAAACCTTGAAGACTGAAAATTGTTCCCCACACCCCATCGTGACGGCTTGAAAAACAGGGGTGAATAATTTTTACAGTGCTGGTCTGCTCTCCCAGCACCCAACCCTCCTCTTTTCGCAGCACGGGCTTGGGACCAGCCATGGCAGAGATAAAAAAACTGAAACCTTGAAGATTGAAAATTGTTCCCCACACCCTGTCATGATGGCTTTAAATTTGGGGGCGAATGGTTTTCACAGGGCTGGTCTGCTCTCCCTGCACCTAACCCTCCTCTTTTTGCAGTACAGGCTTGGGACCGGCCATGGTAGAGTTAAAAAAATGAAACCTTGAAGATCGAAAATTGTTCCCTACACCCCGTCGTGATGGCTTGAAATATAGGGGCAAATGGTTTTTACAGGGCTGGTGTGCTCTCCAGCACCGAACCCTCCTCTTTTCTCAGCACGGGCTTGGGACCGGCCATGGCAGAGTTAAAAAAACTGAAACCTTGAAGATTGAAAATTGTTCCCCACACCCCGTCGTGACGGCTTGAAATACAGGGGCGAATAGTTTTTACAGGGCTGGTCTGCTCTCCCAGCACCTAACCCTCCTCTTTTCGCAGCACGGGCTTAGGACCGGCCATGGCAGAGTTAAAAAAACTGAAACCTTGAAGATTGAAAATTGTTCCCTACACCCCGTCGTGACGGCTTGAAATACAGGGGCGAATAGTTTTTACAGGGCTGGTCTGCTCTCCCAGCACCTAACCCTCCTCTTTTCGCAGCACGGGCTTGGGACCGGCCATGGCAGAGTTAAAAATCTGAAACCTTGAAGACTGAAAATTGTTCCCCACACCCCATCGTGACGGCTTGAAAAACAGGGGTGAATAATTTTTACAGTGCTGGTCTGCTCTCCCAGCACCCAACCCTCCTCTTTTCGCAGCACGGGCTTGGGACCAGCCATGGCAGAGATAAAAAAACTGAAACCTTGAAGATTGAAAATTGTTCCCCACACCCTGTCATGATGGCTTTAAATTTGGGGGCGAATGGTTTTCACAGGGCTGGTCTGCTCTCCCTGCACCTAACCCTCCTCTTTTTGCAGTACAGGCTTGGGACCGGCCATGGTAGAGTTAAAAAAATGAAACCTTGAAGATCGAAAATTGTTCCCTACACCCCGTCGTGATGGCTTGAAATATAGGGGCAAATGGTTTTTACAGGGCTGGTGTGCTCTCCAGCACCGAACCCTCCTCTTTTCTCAGCACGGGCTTGGGACCGGCCATGGCAGAGTTAAAAAAACTGAAACCTTGAAGATTGAAAATTGTTCCCCACACCCCGTCCTGACGGCTTGAAATACAGGGGCAAATAGTTTTTACAGAGCTGGTCTGCTCTCCCAGCACCTAACCCTCCTCTATTCGCAGCACAGGCTTGGGACCGTCCATGGTAGAGTTAAAAAAACTTAAACCTTGAAGTTTGAAAATTGTTCCCTACACCCCGTCGTTACGGCTTGAAATACAGGGGCAAATAGTTTTTACAGGGCTGGTCTGCTCTCCCAGCACCTAACCCTCCTCTTTTCGCAGCACGGGCTTGGGACCGGCCATGGCAGACTTAAAAAAACTGAAACCTCGATGATTGAAAATTGTTCCCTACATCCCGTCGTGACAGCTTGAAATACAGGGGCGAATAGTTTTTACAGGGCTGGTCTACTCTCCCAGCATCTAACCCTCCTCTTTTCACAGCACGGGCTTGGGACTGGCCATGGCAGAGTTAAAAAAACTGAAACCTAGAAGATTGAAAATTGTTCCCTACACCCCGTCGTGATGGCTTGAAATACAGGGGCGAATGGTTTTTACAGGGCTGGTCTTCTCTCCCTGCACCCAACCCTCCTCTTTTCGCAGCACGGGCTTGGGACCGGCCATGGCAGAGTTAAAAATCTGAAACCTTGATGATTTAAAATTGTTCCCTACACCCCGTCATGACGGCTTGAAATACAGGGGCGAATAGTTTTTACAGGGCTGGTCTGCTCTCCCAGCACCTAACCCTCCTCTTTTTGCAGCACGTTCTTGGGACCGGCCATGGCAGAGTTAAAAAACTGAAACCTTTAAGATTGAAAATTGTTCCCTACACCCCGTCGTGACGGCTTGAAATACAGGGGAGAATAGTTTTTACAGGGCTGGTCTGCTCTCCCAGCACCTAACCCTCCTCTTTTCTCAGCACAGGCTTGGGACCGGCCATGGCAGAGTTAAAAAAACTGAAACCTTGAAGATTGAAAATTGTTCCCCACACCCCGTCGTGACGGCTTGAAATACAGGGGCGAATAGGTTTTACAGGGCTGGTCTGCTCTCCCAGCACCTAACCCTCCTCTTTTCGCAGCACGGGCTTGGGACCGGCCATGGCAGAGTTAAAAAAATTGAAACCTTGAAGATTGAAAATTGTTCCCTACACCCCGTCGTGACGGCTTGAAATACAGGGGAGAATAGTTTTTACAGGGCTGGTCTGCTCTCCCAGCACCTAACCCTCCTCTTTTTGCAGCATGGGCTTGGGACCGGCCATGGCAGAGTTAAAAAAACTGAAACCTTGATGATTGAAAATTGTTCCCTACACCCCGTCATGACGGCTTGAAATACAGGGGCGAATAGTTTTTACAGGGCTGGTCTGCTCTCCCAGCACCTAACCCTCCTCTTTTCACAGCACGGGCTTGGGACCGGCCATGGCAGAGTTAAAAAAACTGAAACCTTGAAGATTGAAAATTGTTCCCTACACCCCGTCGTGACGGCTTAAAATACAGGGGCGAATAGTTTTTACAGGGCTGTTCTGCTCTCCCAGCACCTAACCCTCCTCTTTTCGCAGCACGGGCTTGGGACCGGCCATGGCAGAGTTAAAAATCTGAAACCTTGAAGACTGAAAATTGTTCCCTACACCCCGTCGTGACGGCTTGAAATACAGGGGCGAATAGTTTTTACAGGGCTGGTCTGCTCTCCCAGCACCTAACCCTCCTCTTTTCGCAGCACGATCTTGGGACCGGCCATGGCAGAGTTAAAAAAACTGAAACCTTGAAGATTGAAAATTGTTCCCTACACCCCGTCGTGACGGCTTGAAATACAGGGGCGAATAGTTTTTACAGGGCTGGTCTGCTCTCCCATCACCTAACCCTCCTCTTTTCACAGCATGGGCTTGGGACCGGCCATGGCAGAGTTAAAAAAACTGAAACCTTGAAGATTGAAAATTGTTCCCTACACCCCGTCGTGAAGGCTTAAAATACAGGGGCGAATAGTTTTTACAGGGCTGGTCTGCTCTCCCAGCACCTAACCCTCCTCTTTTTGCAGCACGGGCTTGGGACCGGCCATGGCAGAGTTAAAAAAACTGAAACCTTGATGATTGAAAATGGTTCCCTACACCCCATCGTGACGGCTTGAAATACAGGGGCAAATAGTTTTTACTGGGCTGGTCTGCTCTCCCAGCACCTAACCCTCCTCTTTTTGCAGCACGGGCTTGGGACCGGCCATGGCAGAGTTAAAAAAACTGAAACCTTGAAGAATGAAAATTGTTCCCTACACCCCGTCGTGACGGCTTAAAATACAGGGGCGAACAGTTTTTACAGGGCTGGTCTGCTCTCCCAGCACCTAACCCTCCTCTTTTCGCAGCACGGGCTTGGGACCGGCCATGGCAGAGTTAAAAATCTGAAACCTTGAAGACTGAAAATTGTTCCCCACACCCCATCGTGACGGCTTGAAAAATAGGGGCGAATAATTTTTACAGTGCTGGTCTGCTCTCCCAGCACCTAACCCTCCTCTTTTTGCAGCACGGGCTTGGGACCGGCCATGGCAGAGTTAAAAAACTGAAACCTTTAAGATTGACAATTGTTCCCTACACCCCGTCGTGATGGCTTGAAATATAGGGGCAAATGGTTTTTACAGGGCTGGTGTGCTCTCCAGCACCGAACCCTCCTCTTTTCTCAGCATGGGCTTGGGACTGGCCATGGCAGAGTTAAAAAAACTGAAACCTTGAAGATTGAAAATTGTTCCCCACACCCCGTCGTGACGGCTTGAAATACAGGGGCGAATAGTTTTTACAGGGCTGGTCTGCTCTCCCAGCACCTAACCCTCCTCTTTTCGCAGCACGGGCTTGGGACCGGCCATGGCAGAGTTAAAAAAATTGAAACCTTGAAGATTGAAAATTGTTCCCCGCACCCCGTCGTGACGGCTTGAAATACAGGGGCGAATAGTTTTTACAGGGCTGGTCTGCTCTCCCAGCACCTAACCCTCCTCTTTTTGCAGCACGGGCTTGGGACCGGCCATGGCAGAGTTAAAAAAACTGAAACCTTGAAGATTGAAAATTGTTCCCTACACCCCGTCGTGACGGCTTGAAATACAGGGGCGAATAGTTTTTACAGGGCTGGTCTGCTCTCCCATCACCTAACCCTCCTCTTTTCGCAGCACGGGCTTGGGACCGGCCATGGCAGAGTTAAAAAAACTGAAATTTTTAAGATTGACAATTGTTCCCTACACCCCGTCGTGATGGCTTGAAATATAGGGGCAAATGGTTTTTACAGGGCTGGTGTGCTCTCCAGCAGCAAACCCTCCTCTTTTCGCAACAGGGGCTTGGGACCGGCCATGGCAGAGTTAAAAATCTGAAACCTTGAAGACTGAAAATTGTTCCCCACACCCCATCGTGACGCTTGAAAAACAGGGGTGAATAATTTTTACAGTGCTGGTCTGCTCTCCCAGCACCCAACCCTCCGCTTTTCACAGCACGGGCTTGGGACCAGCCATGGCAGAGTTAAAAAACTGAAACCTTGAAGATTGAAAATTGTTCCCTACACCCCGTCGTGATAGCTTGAAATATAGGGGCAAATGGTTTTTACAGGGCTGGTGTGCTCTCCAGCACCGAACCCTCCTCTTTTCTCAGCACGGGCTTGGGACCGGCCATGGCAGAGTTAAAAAAACTGAAACCTTGAAGATTGAAAATAGTTCCCTACACCCCGTCATGACGGCTTAAAATACAGGGGCGAATAGCTTTTACAGGGCTGGTCTGCTCTCCCAGCACCTAACCCTCCTCTTTTCGCAGCACGGGCTTTGGACTGGCCATGGCAGAGTTAAAAAAACTGAAACCTTGATGATTGAAAATTGTTCCCTACACCCCGTCGTGACAGCTTGAAATACAGGGGCAAATAGTTTTTACATGGCTGGCCTGCTCTCCCAGCACCTAACCCTCCTCTTTTCGCAGCACGGGCTTGGGACCGGCCATGGCAGAGTTAAAAAAAACTGAAACCTTGAAGATTGAAAATTGTTCCCTACACCCCGTCGTGACGGCTTAAAATACAGGGGCGAATAGTGTTTACTGGGCTGGTCTGCTCTCCCAGCACCTAACCCTCCTCTTTTTGCAGCACGGGCTTGGGACCGGCCATGGCAGAGTTAAAAATCTGAAACCTTGAAGACTGAAAATTGTTCCCCACACCCCATCGTGACGGCTTGAAAAACAGGGGCGAATAATTTTTACAGTGCTGGTCTGCTCTCCCAGCACCTAACCCTCGTCTTTTTGCAGCACGGGCTTGGGACTGGCCATGGCAGAGTTAAAAAAACTGAAACCTTGAAGATTGAAAATTGTTCCCTACACCCCGTCGTGATGGCTTGAAATATAGGGGCAAATGGTTTTTACAGGGCTGGTGTGCTCTCCAGCACCGAACCCTCCTCTTTTCTCAGCACGGGCTTGGGACCGGCCATGGCAGAGTTAAAAAACTGAAACCTTGAAGATTGAAAATTGTTCCCCACACCCCGTCGTGACGGCTTGAAAATCAGGGGTGAATAGTTTTTACAGGGCTGGTCTGCTCTCCCAGCACCTAACCCTCCTCTTTTCGCAGCACAGGCTTGGGACCGGCCATGGCAGAGTTAAAAAAACTGAAACCTTGAAGATTGAAAATTGTTCCCTTCACCCCGTCGTGACGGCTTGAAATACAGGGACGAATAGTTTTTACAGGGCTGGTCTGCTCTCCCAGCACCTAACCCTCCTCTTTTCGCAGCACGGGCTTGGGACCGGCCATGGCAGAGTTAAAAAACTGAAACCTCGATGATTGAAAATTGGTCCCTACATCCCATCGTGATGGCTTGAAATACAGGGGCGAATAGTTTTTACAGGGCTGGTCTGCTCTCCCAGCACCTAACCCTCCTCTTTTCGCAGCACGGGCTTGGGACCGGCCATGGCAGAGTTAAAAAAACTGAAACCTTAAAGATTGAAAATTGTTCCCTACACCCCGTCGTGACGGCTTGAAATACAGGGGCGAATGGTTTTTACAGGGCTGGTCTGCTCTCCCTGCACCGAACCCTCCTCTTTTCGCAGCACGGGCTTGGGACCGGCCATGACAGAGTTAAAAATCTGAAACCTTGAAGACTGAAAATTGTTCCCCACACCCCATCGTGACGCTTGAAAAACAGGGGCGAATAATTTTTACAGTGCTGGTCTGCTCTCCCAGCACCCAACCCTCCGCTTTTCACAGCACGGGCTTGGGACCAGCCATGGCAGAGTTAAAAAAACTGAAACCTTGAAGATTGAAAATTGTTCCCTACACCCCGTCGTGACGGCTTTAAATACAGGGGCGAATTGTTTTTACAGGGCTAGTCTGCTCTGCCAGCACCTAACCCTCCTCTTTTTGCAGCACGGGCTTGGGACCAGCCATGGCAGAGTAAAAAAAACTGAAACCTTGAAGATTGAAAATTGTTCCCTACACACCGTCGTGATGGCTTGAAATATAGGGGCAAATGGTTTTTACATTGCTGGTGTGCTCTCCAGCACCGAACTCTCCTCTTTTCTCAGCACGGGCTTGGGACCGGCCATGGCAGAGTTGAAAAAACTGAAACTTTGAAGATTGAAAATTGTTCCCCACACCCCGTCGTGATGGCTTGAAATACAGGGGCGAATAGTTTTTACAGGGCTGGTCTGCTCTCCCAGCACCTAACCCACCTCTTTTCGCAGCACGGGCTTGGGACCGGCCATGGTAGAGTTAAAAAAACTGAAACCTTGAAGATTGAAAATTGTTCCCTTCACCCCGTCGTGACGGCTTGAAATACAGGGACGAATAGTTTTTACAGGGCTGGTCTGCTCTCCCAGCACCTAACCCTCCTCTTTTCGCAGCACGGGCTTGGGACCGGCCATGGCAGAGTTAAAAAAAACTGAAACCTTGAAGATTGAAAATTGTTCCCTACACCCCGTCGTGATGGCTTGAAATACAGGGGCGAATAGTTTTTACAGGGCTGGTCAACTCTCCCAGCACCTAACCCTCATCTTTTCGCAGCACGGTCTTGGGACCGGCCATGGCAGAGTTAAAAAAACTGAAACCTTTAAGATTGAAAATTGTTCCCTACACCCCGTCGTGACGGCTTGAAATACAGGGGCGAATAGTTTTTACACGGCTGGTCTGCTCTCTCATCACCTAACCCTCCTCTTTTCACAGCATGGGCTTGGGACCATCATGGCAGACTTAAAAAAACTGAAACCTTGAAGATTGAAAATTGTTCCCTACACCCCGTCGTGAAGGCTTAAAATACAGGGGCGAATAGTTTTTACAGGGCTGGTCTGCTCTCCCAGCACCTAACCCTCCTCTTTTTGCAGCACGGGCTTGGGACCGGCCATGGCAGAGTTAAAAAAACTGAAACCTTGATGATTGAAAATTGTTCCCTACACCCCATCGTGACGGCTTGAAATACAGGGGCAAATAGTTTTTACTGGGCTGGTCTGCTCTCCCAGCACCTAACCCTCCTCTTTTTGCAGCACGGGCTTGGGACCGGCCATGGCAGAGTTAAAAAACTGAAACCTTTAAGATTGAAAATTGTTCCCTACACCCCGTCGTGATGGCTTGAAATATAGGGGCAAATGGTTTTTACAGGGCTGGTGTGCTCTCCAGCACCGAACCCTCCTCTTTTCTCAGCATGGGCTTGGGACCGGCCATGGCAGAGTTAAAAAAACTGAAACCTTGAAGATTGAAAATTGTTCCCCACACCCCGTTGTGACGGCTTGAAATACAGGGGCGAATAGTTTTTACAGGGCTGGTCTGCTCTCCCAGCACCTAACCCTCCTCTTTTCGCAGCACGGGCTTGGGACCGGCCATGGCAGAGTTAAAAAAACTGAAACCTTGAAGATTGAAAATTGTTCCCTACACCCCGTCGTGACGGCTTGAAATACAGGGGCGAATAGTTTTTACAGGGCTGGTCTGCTCTCCCAGCACCTAACCCTCCTCTTTTCGCAGCACGGGCTTGGGACCTGCCATGGCAGAGTTAAAAATCTGAAACCTTGAAGACTGAAAATTGTTCCCCACACCCCATCGTGACGGCTTGAAAAACAGGGGTGAATAATTTTTACAGTGCTGGTCTGCTCTCCCAGCACCCAACCCTCCTCTTTTCGCAGCACGGGCTTGGGACCAGCCATGGCAGAGATAAAAAAAACTGAAACCTTGAAGATTGAAAATTGTTCCCCACACCCTGTCATGATGGCTTTAAATTTGGGGGCGAATGGTTTTCACAGGGCTGGTCTGCTCTCCCTGCACCTAACCCTCCTCTTTTTGCAGTACAGGCTTGGGACCGGCCATGGTAGAGTTAAAAAAATGAAACCTTGAAGATCGAAAATTGTTCCCTACACCCCGTCGTGATGGCTTGAAATATAGGGGCAAATGGTTTTTACAGGGCTGGTGTGCTCTCCAGCACCGAACCCTCCTCTTTTCTCAGCACGGGCTTGGGACCGGCCATGGCAGAGTTGAAAAAACTGAAACCTTGAAGATTGAAAATTGTTCCCCACACCCCGTCCTGACGGCTTGAAATACAGGGGCAAATAGTTTTTACAGAGCTGGTCTGCTCTCCCAGCACCTAACCCTCCTCTATTCGCAGCACAGGCTTGGGACCGTCCATGGCAGAGTTAAAAAAACTTAAACCTTGAAGTTTGAAAATTGTTCCCTACACCCCGTCGTTACGGCTTGAAATACAGGGGCAAATAGTTTTTACAGGGCTGGTCTGCTCTCCCAGCACCTAAGCCTCCTCTTTTCGCAGCACGGGCTTGGGACCGGCCATGGCAGACTTAAAAAAACTGAAACCTCGATGATTGAAAATTGTTCCCTACATCCCGTCGTGACAGCTTGAAATACAGGGGCGAATAGTTTTTACAGGGCTGGTCTACTCTCCCAGCATCTAACCCTCCTCTTTTCACAGCACGGGCTTGGGACTGGCCATGGCAGAGTTAAAAAAACTGAAACCTAGAAGATTGAAAATTGTTCCCTACACCCCGTCGTGATGGCTTGAAATACAGGGGCGAATGGTTTTTACAGGGCTGGTCTTCTCTCCCTGCACCCAACCCTCCTCTTTTCGCAGCATGGGCTTGGGACCGGCCATGGCAGAGTTAAAAATCTGAAACCTTGATGATTTAAAATTGTTCCCTACACTCCGTCATGACGGCTTGAAATACAGGGGCGAATAGTTTTTACAGGGCTGGTCTGCTCTCCCAGCACCTAACCCTCCTCTTTTTGCAGCACGTTCTTGGGACCGGCCATGGCAGAGTTAAAAAACTGAAACCTTTAAGATTGAAAATTGTTCCCTACACTCCGTCGTGATGGCTTGAAATATAGGGGCAAATGGTTTTTACAGGGCTGGTGTGCTCTCCAGCACCGAACCCTCCTCTTTTCTCAGCACGGGCTTGGGACCGGCCATGGCAGAGTTAAAAAAACTGAAACCTTGAAGATTGAAAATTGTTCCCCACACCCCGTCGTGACGGCTTGAAATACAGGGGCGAATAGTTTTTACAGGGCTGGTCTGCTCTCCCAGCACCTAACCCTCCTCTTTTCGCAGCACAGGCTTGGGACCGGCCATGGCAGAGTTAAAAAAATTGAAACCTTGAAGATTGAAAATTGTTCCCTACACCCCGTCGTGACGGCTTGAAATACAGGGGAGAATAGTTTTTACAGGGCTGGTCTGCTCTCCCAGCACCTAACCCTCCTCTTTTTGCAGCATGGGCTTGGGACCGGCCATGGCAGAGTTAAAAAAACTGAAACCTTGATGATTGAAAATTGTTCCCTACACCCCGTCGTGACGGCTTGAAATACAGGGGCGAATAGTTTTTACAGGGCTGGTCTGCTCTCCCAGCACCTAACCCTCCTCTTTTCGCAGCACGGGCTTGGGACCGGCCATGGCAGAGTTAAAAAAACTGAAACCTTGAAGATTGAAAATTGTTCCCTACACCCCGTCGTGACGGCTTAAAATACAGGGGCGAATAGTTTTTACAGGGCTGTTCTGCTCTCCCAGCACCTAACCCTCCTCTTTTCGCAGCACGGGCTTGGGACCGGCCATGGCAGAGTTAAAAATCTGAAACCTTGAAGACTGAAAATTGTTCCCTACACCCCGTCGTGACGGCTTGAAATACAGGGGCAAATAGTTTTTACTGGGCTGGTCTGCTCTCCCAGCACCTAACCCTCCTCTTTTTGCAGCACGGGCTTGGGACCGGCCATGGCAGAGTTAAAAAACTGAAACCTTTAAGATTGAAAATTGTTCCCTACACCCCGTCGTGATGGCTTGAAATATAGGGGCAAATGGTTTTTACAGGGCTGGTGTGCTCTCCAGCACCGAACCCTCCTCTTTTCTCAGCACGGGCTTGGGACCGGCCATGGCAGAGTTAAAAAAACTGAAACCTTGAAGATTGAAAATTGTTCCCCACACCCCGTTGTGACGGCTTGAAATACAGGGGCGAATAGTTTTTACAGGGCTGGTCTGCTCTCCCAGCACCTAACCCTCCTCTTTTCGCAGCACGGGCTTGGGACCGGCCATGGCAGAGTTAAAAAAACTGAAACCTTGAAGATTGAAAATTGTTCCCTACACCCCGTCGTGACGGCTTGAAATACAGGGGCGAATAGTTTTTACAGGGCTGGTCTGCTCTCCCAGCACCTAACCCTCCTCTTTTCGCAGCACGGGCTTGGGACCTACCATGGCAGAGTTAAAAATCTGAAACCTTGAAGACTGAAAATTGTTCCCCACACCCCATCGTGACGGCTTGAAAAACAGGGGTGAATAATTTTTACAGTGCTGGTCTGCTCTCCCAGCACCCAACCCTCCTCTTTTCGCAGCACGGGCTTGGGACCAGCCATGGCAGAGATAAAAAAAACTGAAACCTTGAAGATTGAAAATTGTTCCCCACACCCTGTCATGATGGCTTTAAATTTGGGGGCGAATGGTTTTCACAGGGCTGGTCTGCTCTCCCTGCACCTAACCCTCCTCTTTTTGCAGTACAGGCTTGGGACCGGCCATGGTAGAGTTAAAAAAATGAAACCTTGAAGATCGAAAATTGTTCCCTACACCCCGTCGTGATGGCTTGAAATATAGGGGCAAATGGTTTTTACAGGGCTGGTGTGCTCTCCAGCACCGAACCCTCCTCTTTTCTCAGCACGGGCTTGGGACCGGCCATGGCAGAGTTAAAAAAACTGAAACCTTGAAGATTGAAAATTGTTCCCCACACCCCGTCCTGACGGCTTGAAATACAGGGGCAAATAGTTTTTACAGAGCTGGTCTGCTCTCCCAGCACCTAACCCTCCTCTATTCGCAGCACAGGCTTGGGACCGTCCATGGCAGAGTTAAAAAAACTTAAACCTTGAAGTTTGAAAATTGTTCCCTACACCCCGTCGTTACGGCTTGAAATACAGGGACAAATAGTTTTTACAGGGCTGGTCTGCTCTCCCAGCACCTAACCCTCCTCTTTTCGCAGCACGGGCTTGGGACCGGCCATGGCAGACTTAAAAAAACTGAAACCTCGATGATTGAAAATTGTTCCCTACATCCCGTCGTGACAGCTTGAAATACAGGGGCGAATAGTTTTTACAGGGCTGGTCTACTCTCCCAGCATCTAAACCTCCTCTTTTCACAGCACGGGCTTGGGACTGGCCATGGCAGAGTTAAAAAAACTGAAACCTAGAAGATTGAAAATTGTTCCCTACACCCCGTCGTGATGGCTTGAAATACAGGGGCGAATGGTTTTTACAGGGCTGGTCTTCTCTCCCTGCACCCAACCCTCCTCTTTTCGCAGCACGGGCTTGGGACCGGCCATGGCAGAGTTAAAAATCTGAAACCTTGATGATTTAAAATTGTTCCCTACACCCCGTCATGACGGCTTGAAATACAGGGGCGAATAGTTTTTACAGGGCTGGTCTGCTCTCCCAGCACCTAACCCTCCTCTTTTTGCAGCACGTTCTTGGGACCGGCCATGGCAGAGTTAAAAAACTGAAACCTTTAAGATTGAAAATTGTTCCCTACACCCCGTCGTGATGGCTTGAAATATAGGGGCAAATGGTTTTTACAGGGCTGGTGTGCTCTCCAGCACCGAACCCTCCTCTTTTCTCAGCACGGGCTTGGGACCGGCCATGGCAGAGTTAAAAAAACTGAAACCTTGAAGATTGAAAATTGTTCCCCACACCCCGTCGTGACGGCTTGAAATACAGGGGCGAATAGTTTTTACAGGGCTGGTCTGCTCTCCCAGCACCTAACCCTCCTCTTTTCGCAGCACGGGCTTGGGACCGGCCATGGCAGAGTTTAAAAAATTGAAACCTTGAAGATTGAAAATTGTTCCCTACACCCCGTCGTGACGGCTTGAAATACAGGGGAGAATAGTTTTTACAGGGCTGGTCTGCTCTCCCAGCACCTAACCCTCCTCTTTTTGCAGCATGGGCTTGGGACCGGCCATGGCAGAGTTAAAAAAACTGAAACCTTGATGATTGAAAATTGTTCCCTACACCCCGTCGTGACGGCTTGAAATACAGGGGCGAATAGTTTTTACAGGGCTGGTCTGCTCTCCCAGCACCTAACCCTCCTCTTTTCGCAGCACGGGCTTGGGACCGGCCATGGCAGAGTTAAAAAAACTGAAACCTTGAAGATTGAAAATTGTTCCCTACACCCCGTCGTGACGGCTTAAAATACAGGGGCGAATAGTTTTTACAGGGCTGTTCTGCTCTCCCAGCACCTAACCCTCCTCTTTTTGCAGCACGGGCTTGGGACCGGCCATGGCAGAGTTAAAAATCTGAAACCTTGAAGACTGAAAATTGTTCCCTACACCCCGTCGTGACGGCTTGAAATACAGGGGCGAATAGTTTTTACAGGGCTGGTCTGCTCTCCCAGCACCTAACCCTCCTCTTTTCGCAGCACGATCTTGGGACCGGCCATGGCAGAGTTAAAAAAACTGAAACCTTGAAGATTGAAAATTGTTCCCTACACCCCGTCGTGACGGCTTGAAATACAGGGGCGAATAGTTTTTACAGGGCTGGTCTGCTCTCCCATCACCTAACCCTCCTCTTTTCACAGCATGGGCTTGGGACCGGCCATGGCAGAGTTAAAAAAACTGAAACCTTGAAGATTGAAAATTGTTCCCTACACCCCGTCGTGAAGGCTTAAAATACAGGGGCGAATAGTTTTTACAGGGCTGGTCTGCTCTCCCAGCACCTAACCCTCCTCTTTTTGCAGCACGGGCTTGGGACCGGCCATGGCAGAGTTAAAAAAACTGAAACCTTGATGATTGAAAATTGTTCCCTACACCCCATCGTGACGGCTTGAAATACAGGGGCAAATAGTTTTTACTGGGCTGGTCTGCTCTCCCAGCACCTAACCCTCCTCTTTTCGCAGCACGGGCTTGGGACCGGCCATGGCAGAGTTAAAAAAACTGAAACCTTGAAGAATGAAAATTGTTCCCTACACCCCGTCGTGACGGCTTAAAATACAGGGGCGAATAGTTTTTACAGGGCTGGTCTGCTCTCCCAGCACCTAACCCTCCTCTTTTCGCAGCACGGGCTTGGGACCTGCCATGGCAGAGTTAAAAATCTGAAACCTTGAAGACTGAAAATTGTTCCCCACACCCCATCGTGACGGCTTGAAAAACAGGGGCGAATAATTTTTACAGTGCTGGTCTGCTCTCCCAGCACCTAACCCTCCTCTTTTTGCAGCACGGGCTTGGGACCGGCCATGGCAGAGTTAAAAAAATTGAAACCTTGATGATTGAAAATTGTTCCCTACACCCCATCGTGACGGCTTGAAATACAGGGGCAAATAGTTTTTACTGGGCTGGTCTGCTTTCCCAGCACCTAACCCTCCTCTTTTCGCAGCACGGGCTTGGGACCGGCCATGGCAGAGTTAAAAAAACTGAAACCTTGAAGAATGAAAATTGTTCCCTACACCCCGTCGTGACGGCTTAAAATACAGGGGCGAATAGTTTTTACAGGGCTGGTCTGCTCTCCCAGCACCTAACCCTCCTCTTTTCGCAGCACGGGCTTGGGACCGGCCATGGCAGAGTTAAAAATCTGAAACCTTGAAGACTGAAAATTGTTCCCCACACCCCATCGTGACGGCTTGAAAAACAGGGGCGAATAATTTTTACAGTGCTGGTCTGCTCTCCCAGCACCTAACCCTCCTCTTTTTGCAGCACGGGCTTGGGACCGGACATGGCAGAGTTAAAAAACTGAAACCTTTAAGATTGACAATTGTTCCCTACACCCCGTCGTGATGGCTTGAAATATAGGGGCAAATGGTTTTTACAGGGCTGGTGTGCTCTCCAGCACCGAACCCTCCTCTTTTCTCAGCATGGGCTTGGGACTGGCCATGGCAGAGTTAAAAAAACTGAAACCTTGAAGATTGAAAATTGTTCCCCACACCCCGTCGTGACGGCTTGAAATACAGGGGCGAATAGTTTTTACAGGGCTGGTCTGCTCTCCCAGCACCTAACCCTCCTCTTTTCGCAGCACGGGCTTGGGACCGGCCATGGCAGAGTTAAAAAAATTGAAACCTTGAAGATTGAAAATTGTTCCCCGCACCCCGTCGTGACGGCTTGAAATACAGGGGCGAATAGTTTTTACAGGGCTGGTCTGCTCTCCCTGCACCTAACCCTCCTCTTTTTGCAGCACGGGCTTGGGACCGGCCATGGCAGAGTTAAAAAAACTGAAACCTTGAAGATTGAAAATTGTTCCCTACACCCCGTCGTGACGGCTTGAAATACAGGGGCGAATAGTTTTTACAGGGCTGGTCTGCTCTCCCATCACCTAACCCTCCTCTTTTCGCAGCACGGGCTTGGGACCGGCCATGGCAGAGTTAAAAAAACTGAAATCTTTAAGATTGACAATTGTTCCCTACCCCCCGTCGTGATGGCTTGAAATATAGGGGCAAATGGTTTTTACAGGGCTGGTGTGCTCTCCAGCAGCAAACCCTCCTCTTTTCGCAACAGGGGCTTGGGACCGGCCATGGCAGAGTTAAAAATCTGAAACCTTGAAGACTGAAAATTGTTCCCCACACCCCATCGTGACGCTTGAAAAACAGGGGTGAATAATTTTTACAGTGCTGGTCTGCTCTCCCAGCACCCAACCCTCCGCTTTTCACAGCACGGGCTTGGGACCAGCCATGGCAGAGTTAAAAAAACTGAAACCTTGAAGATTGAAAATTGTTCCCTACACCCCGTCGTGATAGCTTGAAATATAGGGGCAAATGGTTTTTACAGGGCTGGTGTGCTCTCCAGCACCGAACCCTCCTCTTTTCTCAGCACGGGCTTGGGACCGGCCATGGCAGAGTTAAAAAAACTGAAACCTTGAAGATTGAAAATAGTTCCCTACACCCCGTCATGACGGCTTAAAATACAGGGGCGAATAGCTTTTACAGGGCTGGTCTGCTCTCCCAGCACCTAACCCTCCTCTTTTCGCAGCACGGGCTTTGGACTGGCCATGGCAGAGTTAAAAAAACTGAAACCTTGATGATTGAAAATTGTTCCCTACACCCCGTCGTGACAGCTTAAAATACAGGGGCAAATAGTTTTTACATGGCTGGCCTGCTCTCCCAGCACCTAACCCTCCTCTTTTCGCAGCACGGGCTTGGGACCGGCCATGGCAGAGTTAAAAAAAACTGAAACCTTGAAGATTGAAAATTGTTCCCTACATCCCGTCGTGACGGCTTAAAATACAGGGGCGAATAGTGTTTACTGGGCTGGTCTGCTCTCCCAGCACCTAACCCTCCTCTTTTTGCAGCACGGGCTTGGGACCGGCCATGGCAGAGTTAAAAATCTGAAACCTTGAAGACTGAAAATTGTTCCCCACACCCCATCGTGACGGCTTGAAAAACAGGGGCGAATAATTTTTACAGTGCTGGTCTGCTCTCCCAGCACCTAACCCTCGTCTTTTTGCAGCACGGGCTTGGGACTGGCCATGGCAGAGTTAAAAAAACTGAAACCTTGAAGATTGAAAATTGTTCCCTACACCCCGTCGTGATGGCTTGAAATATAGGGGCAAATGGTTTTTACAGGGCTGGTGTGCTCTCCAGCACCGAACCCTCCTCTTTTCTCAGCACGGGCTTGGGACCGGCCATGGCAGAGTTAAAAAACTGAAACCTTGAAGATTGAAAATTGTTCCCCACACCCCGTCGTGACGGCTTGAAAATCAGGGGTGAATAGTTTTTACAGGGCTGGTCTGCTCTCCCAGCACCTAACCCTCCTCTTTTCGCAGCACAGGCTTGGGACCGGCCATGGCAGAGTTAAAAAAACTGAAACCTTGAAGATTGAAAATTGTTCCCTTCACCCCGTCGTGACGGCTTGAAATACAGGGACGAATAGTTTTTACAGGGCTGGTCTGCTCTCCCAGCACCTAACCCTCCTCTTTTCGCAGCACGGGCTTGGGACCGGCCATGGCAGAGTTAAAAAACTGAAACCTCGATGATTGAAAATTGGTCCCTACATCCCATCGTGACGGCTTGAAATACAGGGGCGAATAGTTTTTACAGGGCTGGTCTGCTCTCCCAGCACCTAACCCTCCTCTTTTCGCAGCACGGGCTTGGGACCGGCCATGGCAGAGTTAAAAAAACTGAAACCTTAAAGATTGAAAATTGTTCCCTACACCCCGTTGTGACGGCTTGAAATACAGGGGCGAATGGTTTTTACAGGGCTGGTCTGCTCTCCCTGCACCGAACCCTCCTCTTTTCGCAGCACGGGCTTGGGACCGGCCATGACAGAGTTAAAAATCTGAAACCTTGAAGACTGAAAATTGTTCCCCACACCCCATCGTGACGCTTGAAAAACAGGGGCGAATAATTTTTACAGTGCTGGTCTGCTCTCCCAGCACCCAACCCTCCGCTTTTCACAGCACGGGCTTGGGACCAGCCATGGCAGAGTTAAAAAAACTGAAACCTTGACGATTGAAAATTGTTCCCTACACCCCGTCGTGACGGCTTTAAATACAGGGGCGAATTGTTTTTACAGGGCTAGTCTGCTCTGCCAGCACCTAACCCTCCTCTTTTTGCAGCACGGGCTTGGGACCAGCCATGGCAGAGTTAAAAAACTGAAACCTTGAAGATTGAAAATTGTTCCCTACACCCCGTCGTGATGGCTTGAAATATAGGGGCAAATGGTTTTTACAGGGCTGGTGTGCTCTCCAGCACCGAACTCTCCTCTTTTCTCAGCACGGGCTTGGGACCGGCCATGGCAGAGTTAAAAAAACTGAAACCTTGAAGATTGAAAATTGTTCCCCACACCCCGTCGTGACGGCTTGAAATACAGGGGCGAATAGTTTTTACAGGGCTGGTCTGCTCTCCCAGCACCTAACCCTCCTCTTTTCGCAGCACGGGCTTGGGACCGGCCATGGTAGAGTTAAAAAAACTGAAACCTTGAAGATTGAAAATTGTTCCCTTCACCCCGTCGTGACGGCTTGAAATACAGGGACGAATAGTTTTTACAGGGCTGGTCTGCTCTCCCAGCACCTAACCCTCCTCTTTTCGCAGCACGGGCTTGGGACCGGCCATGGCAGAGTTAAAAAAACTGAAACATTGAAAATTGTTACCTACACCCCGTCGTGACGGCTTGAAATACAGGGGCGAATAGTTTTTACAGGGCTGGTGTGCTCTCCAGCACCGAACCCTCCTCTTTTCTCAGCACGGGCTTGGGACCGGCCATGGCAGAGTTAAAAAAACTGAAACCTTGAAGATTGAAAATTGTTCCCTACACCCCGTCGTGATGGCTTGAAATATAGGGGCAAATGGTTTTTACAGGGCTGGTGTGCTCTCCAGCACCGAACCCTCCTCTTTTCTCAGCACGGGCTTGGGACCGGCCATGGCAGAGTTAAAAAACTGAAACCTTGAAGATTGAAAATTGTTCCCCACACCCCGTCGTGACGGCTTGAAAATCAGGGGTGAATAGTTTTTACAGGGCTGGTCTGCTCTCCCAGCACCTAACCCTCCTCTTTTCGCAGCACAGGCTTGGGACCGGCCATGGCAGAGTTAAAAAAACTGAAACCTTGAAGATTGAAAATTGTTCCCTTCACCCCGTCGTGACGGCTTGAAATACAGGGACGAATAGTTTTTACAGGGCTGGTCTGCTCTCCCAGCACCTAACCCTCCTCTTTTCGCAGCACGGGCTTGGGACCGGCCATGGCAGAGTTAAAAAACTGAAACCTCGATGATTGAAAATTGGTCCCTACATCCCATCGTGACGGCTTGAAATACAGGGGCGAATAGTTTTTACAGGGCTGGTCTGCTCTCCCAGCACCTAACCCTCCTCTTTTCGCAGCACGGGCTTGGGACCGGCCATGGCAGAGTTAAAAAAACTGAAACCTTAAAGATTGAAAATTGTTCCCTACACCCCGTTGTGACGGCTTGAAATACAGGGGCGAATGGTTTTTACAGGGCTGGTCTGCTCTCCCTGCACCGAACCCTCCTCTTTTCGCAGCACGGGCTTGGGACCGGCCATGACAGAGTTAAAAATCTGAAACCTTGAAGACTGAAAATTGTTCCCCACACCCCATCGTGACGCTTGAAAAACAGGGGCGAATAATTTTTACAGTGCTGGTCTGCTCTCCCAGCACCCAACCCTCCGCTTTTCACAGCACGGGCTTGGGACCAGCCATGGCAGAGTTAAAAAAACTGAAACCTTGACGATTGAAAATTGTTCCCTACACCCCGTCGTGACGGCTTTAAATACAGGGGCGAATTGTTTTTACAGGGCTAGTCTGCTCTGCCAGCACCTAACCCTCCTCTTTTTGCAGCACGGGCTTGGGACCAGCCATGGCAGAGTTAAAAAACTGAAACCTTGAAGATTGAAAATTGTTCCCTACACCCCGTCGTGATGGCTTGAAATATAGGGGCAAATGGTTTTTACAGGGCTGGTGTGCTCTCCAGCACCGAACTCTCCTCTTTTCTCAGCACGGGCTTGGGACCGGCCATGGCAGAGTTAAAAAAACTGAAACCTTGAAGATTGAAAATTGTTCCCCACACCTCGTCGTGACGGCTTGAAATACAGGGGCGAATAGTTTTTACAGGGCTGGTCTGCTCTCCCAGCACCTAACCCTCCTCTTTTCGCAGCACGGGCTTGGGACCGGCCATGGTAGAGTTAAAAAAACTGAAACCTTGAAGATTGAAAATTGTTCCCTTCACCCCGTCGTGACGGCTTGAAATACAGGGACGAATAGTTTTTACAGGGCTGGTCTGCTCTCCCAGCACCTAACCCTCCTCTTTTCGCAGCACGGGCTTGGGACCGGCCATGGCAGAGTTAAAAAAACTGAAACATTGAAAATTGTTACCTACACCCCGTCGTGACGGCTTGAAATACAGGGGCGAATAGTTTTTACAGGGCTGGTGTGCTCTCCAGCACCGAACCCTCCTCTTTTCTCAGCACGGGCTTGGGACCGGCCATGGCAGAGTTAAAAAAACTGAAACCTTGAAGATTGAAAATTGTTCCCCACACCCCGTCGTGATGGCTTGAAATACAGGGGCGAATAGTTTTTACAGGGCTGGTCTGCTCTCCCAGCACCTAACCCTCCTCTTTTCGCAGCACGGGCTTGGGACCGGCCATGGCAGAGTTAAAAAAACTGAAACCTTGAAGATTGAAAATTGTTCCCTACACCCCATCGTGATGGCTTGAAATATAGGGGCAAATGGTTTTTACAGGGCTGGTGTGCTCTCCAGCACCGAACCCTCCTCTTTTCTCAGCACGGGCTTGGGACCGGCCATGGCAGAGTTAAAAAAACTGAAACCTTGAAGATTGAAAATTGTTCCCCACACCCCGTCGTGACGGCTTGAAATACAGGGGCGAATAGTTTTTACAGGGCTGGTCTGCT
Organism: Aquarana catesbeiana; assembly: GCF_042186555.1. Lineage (NCBI taxonomy): Eukaryota > Metazoa > Chordata > Amphibia > Anura > Ranidae > Aquarana > Aquarana catesbeiana. Next base: position 633,158,964 of record NC_133324.1, read on the forward strand.
CTCCCAGCACCTAACCCTCCTCTTTTCGCAGCATGGGCTTGGGACCGGCCATGGCAGAGTTAAAAAAACTGAAACCTTGAAGATTGAAAATTGTTCCCTTCACCCCGTCGTGACGGCTTGAAATACAGGGACGAATAGTTTTTACAGGGCTGGTCTGCTCTCCCAGCACCTAACCCTCCTCTTTTCGCAGCACGGGCTTGGGACCGGCCATGGCAGAGTTAAAAAAACTGAAACATTGAAAATTGTTCCCTACACCCCGTTGTGACGGCTTGAAATACAGGGGTGAATAGTTTTTACAGGGCTGGTCTGCTCTCCCATCACCTAACCCTCCTCTTTTCGCAGCACGGGCTTGGGACCGGCCATGGCAGAGTTAAAAAAACTGAAACCTTGAAGATTGAAAATTGTTCCCTACACCCCGTCGTGACGGCTTAAAATACAGGTGCGAATAGTTTTTACAGGGCTGGTCTGCTCTCCCAGCACCTAACCCTCCTCTTTTCGCAGCACAGGCTTGGGACCGGCCATGGCAGAGTTAAAAAAACTGAAACCTTGAAGATTGAAAATAGTTCCCTACACCCCGTCATGACGGCTTAAAATACAGGGGCGAATAGTTTTTACAGGGCTGGTCTGCTCTCCCAGCACCTAACCCTCCTCTTTTCGCAGCACGGGCTTTGGACTGGCCATGGCAGAGTTAAAAAAACTGAAACCTTGATGATTGAAAATTGTTCCCTACACCCCGTCGTGACGGCTTGAAATACAGGGGCAAATAGTTTTTACAGGGCTGGTCTGCTCTCCCAGCACCTAACCCTCCTCTTTTCGCAGCACGGGCTTGGGACCGGCCATGGCAGAGTTAAAAAAACTGAAACCTTGAAGATTAAAAATTGTTCCCTACACCCCGTCGTGACGGCTTAAAATACAGGGGCGAATAGTTTTTACTGGGCTGGTCTGCTCTTCCAGCACCTAACCCTCCTCTTTTCGCAGCACGGGCTTGGGACCGGCCATGGCAGAGTTAAAAATCTGAAACCTTGAAGACTGAAAATTGTTCCCCACACCCCATCGTGACGGCTTGAAAAACAGGGGCGAATAATTTTTACAGTGCTGGTCTGCTCTCCCAGCACCTAACCCTCCTCTTTTTGCAGCACGGGCTTGGGACCGGCCATGGCAGAGTTAAAAAACTGAAACCTTGAAGATTGAAAATTGTTCCCTACACCCCGTCGTGATGGCTTGAAATATAGGGTCAAATGGTTTTTACAGGGCTGGTCTGTTCTCCCTGCACCCAACCCTCCTCTTTTCACAGCACGGGCTTGGGACCGGCCATGGCAGAGTTAAAAATCTGAAACCTTGGAGACTGAAAATTGTTCCCCACACCCCATCGTGATTGCTTGAAAAATAGGGGTGAATAATTTTTACAGTGCTGGTCCGCTCTCCCAGCACCCAACCCTCCTCTTTTCGCAGCATGGGCTTGGGACCAGCCATGGCAGAGTTAAAAAAACTGAAACCTTGAAGATTGAAAATTGTTCCCAACACCCCGTCGTGACGGCTTTAAATACAGGGGTGAATAGTTTTTACAGGGCTGGTCTGCTCTCCCAGCACCTAACCCTCCTCTTTTTGCAGCACGGGCTTGGGACCAGCCATGGCAGAGTTAAAAAACTGAAACCTTGAAGATTGAAAATTGTTCCTTACACCCCGTCGTGATGGCTTGAAATATAGGGGCAAATGGTTTTTACAGGGCTGGTGTGCTCTCCAGCACCGAACCCTCCTCTTTTCTCAGCACGTGCTTGGGACCAGCCATGGCAGAGTTAAAAAAAATTAAACCTTGAAGATTGAAAATTGTTCCCTACACCCCGTCGTGACGGCTTGAAATACAGGGGCGAATAGTTTTTACAGGGCTGGTCTGCTCTCCCAGCACCTAACCCTCCTCTTTTCGCAGCGCGGGCTTGGGACCGGCCATGGCAGAGTTAAAAAAACTGAAACCTTGAAGATTGAAAATTGTTCCCTACACCCCATCGTGACAGCTTGAAATACAGGGGCGAATAGTTTTTACAGGGCTGGTCTGCTCTCCCTTCACCTAACCCTCCTCTTTTCGCAGCACGGGCTTGGGACCGGCCATGGCAGAGTTAAAAAAACTGAAACCTTGAAGATTGAAAATTGTTCCCTACACCCCTTCGTGACGGCTTGAAATACAGGGGCGAATAGTTTTAACAGGGCTGGTCTGCTCTCCCAGCACCTAACCCTCCTCTTTTTGCAGCACGGGCTTGGGACCGGCCATGGCAGAGTTAAAAAACTGAAACCTTTAAGATTGAAAATTGTTCCCTACACCCCGTCGTGATGGCTTGAAATATAGGGGCAAATGGTTTTTACAGGGCTGGTGTGCTCTCCAGCACCGAACCCTCCTCTTTTCTCAGCACGGGCTTGGGACCGGCCATGGCAGAGTTAAAAAAACTGAAACCTTGATGATTGAAAATTGTTCCCTACACCCCATCGTGACGGCTTGAAATACAGGGGCGAATAGTTTTTACAGGGCTGGTCTGCTCTCCCAGCACCTAACCCTCCTCTTTTCGCAGCACGGGCTTGGGACCGGCCATGGCAGAGTTAAAAAAACTGAAACATTGAAGATTGAAAATTGTTCACTACACCCCGTCGTGATGGCTTAAAATACAGGGGCGAATAGTTTTTACAGGGCTGGTCTGCTCTCCCAGCACCTAACCCTCCTCTTTTCGCAGCACGGGCTTGGGACCGGCCATGGCAGAGTTAATAAACTGAAACCTTTAAGATTGAAAATTGTTCCCTGATGGCTTGAAATATAGGGGCAAATGGTTTTTACAGGGCTGGTGTGCTCTCCAGCACCGAACCCTCCTCTTTTCTCAGCACGGGCTTGGGACCGGCCATGGCAGAGTTAATAAACTGAAACCTTGAAGATTGAAAATTGTTCCCCACACCCCATCGTGATGGCTTGAAATACGGGGGCGAATAGTTTTTACAGGGCTGGTCTGCTCTCCCAGCACCTAACCCTCCTCTTTTCGCAGCACGGGCTTGGGACCGGCCATGGCAGAGTTAAAAAAACTGAAACCTTGAAGATTGAAAATTGTTCCCTACACCCCATCGTGACGGCTTGAAATACAGGGGCGAATAGTTTTTACAGGGCTGGTCTGCTCTCCCAGCACCTAACCCTCCTCTTTTCGCAGCACGGGCTTGGGACCGGCCATGGCAGAGTTCAAAAAAACTGAAACCTTGAAGATTGAAAATTGTTCCCTACACCCCGTCGTGATGGCTTGAAATACAGGGGCGAATAGTTTTTACAGGGCTGGTCAACTCTCCCAGCACCTAACCCTCCTCTTTTCGCAGCACGGTCTTGGGACCGGCCATGGCAGAGTTAAAAAAACTGAAACCTTGAAGATTGAAAATTGTTCCCTACACCCCGTCGTGACGGCTTGAAATACAGGGGCGAATAGTTTTTACACGGCTAGTCTGCTCTCTCATCACCTAACCCTCCTCTTTTCACAGCATGGGCTTGGGACCGTCATGGCAGACTTAAAAAAACTGAAACCTTGAAGATTGAAAATTGTTCCCTACACCCCGTCGTGAAGGCTTAAAATACAGGGGCGAATAGTTTTTACAGGGCTGGTCTGCTCTCCCAGCACCTAACCCTCCTCTTTTTGCAGCACGGGCTTGGGACCGGCCATGGCAGAGTTAAAAAAACTGAAACCTTGATGATTGAAAATTGTTCCCTACACCCCATCGTGACGGCTTGAAATACAGGGGCAAATAGTTTTTACTGGGCTGGTCTGCTCTCCCAGCACCTAACCCTCCTCTTTTTGCAGCACGGGCTTGGGACCGGCCATGGCAGAGTTAAAAAACTGAAACCTTTAAGATTGAAAATTGTTCCCTACACCCCGTCGTGATGGCTTGAAATATAGGGGCAAATGGTTTTTACAGGGCTGGTGTGCTCTCCAGCACCGAACCCTCCTCTTTTCTCAGCACGGGCTTGGGACCGGCCATGGCAGAGTTAAAAAAACTGAAACCTTGAAGATTGAAAATTGTTCCCCACACCCCGTTGTGACGGCTTGAAATACAGGGGCGAATAGTTTTTACAGGGCTGGTCTGCTCTCCCAGCACCTAACCCTCCTCTTTTCGCAGCACGGGCTTGGGACCGGCCATGGCAGAGTTAAAAAAACTGAAACCTTGAAGATTGAAAATTGTTCCCTACACCCCGTCGTGACGGCTTGAAATACAGGGGCGAATAGTTTTTACAGGGCTGGTCTGCTCTCCCAGCACCTAACCCTCCTCTTTTCGCAGCACGGGCTTGGGACCTGCCATGGCAGAGTTAAAAATCTGAAACCTTGAAGACTGAAAATTGTTCCCCACACCCCATCGTGACGGCTTGAAAAACAGGGGTGAATAATTTTTACAGTGCTGGTCTGCTCTCCCAGCACCCAACCCTCCTCTTTTCGCAGCACGGGCTTGGGACCAGCCATGGCAGAGATAAAAAAAACTGAAACCTTGAAGATTGAAAATTGTTCCCCACACCCTGTCATGATGGCTTTAAATTTGGGGGCGAATGGTTTTCACAGGGCTGGTCTGCTCTCCCTGCACCTAACCCTCCTCTTTTTGCAGTACAGGCTTGGGACCGGCCATGGTAGAGTTAAAAAAATGAAACCTTGAAGATCGAAAATTGTTCCCTACACCCCGTCGTGATGGCTTGAAATATAGGGGCAAATGGTTTTTACAGGGCTGGTGTGCTCTCCAGCACCGAACCCTCCTCTTTTCTCAGCACGGGCTTGGGACCGGCCATGGCAGAGTTAAAAAAACTGAAACCTTGAAGATTGAAAATTGTTCCCCACACCCCGTCCTGACGGCTTGAAATACAGGGGCAAATAGTTTTTACAGAGCTGGTCTGCTCTCCCAGCACCTAACCCTCCTCTATTCGCAGCACAGGCTTGGGACGTCCATGGCAGAGTTAAAAAAACTTAAACCTTGAAGTTTGAAAATTGTTCCCTACACCCCGTCGTTACGGCTTGAAATACAGGGGCAAATAGTTTTTACAGGGCTGGTCTGCTCTCCCAGCACCTAACCCTCCTCTTTTCGCAGCACGGGCTTGGGACCGGCAATGGCAGACTTAAAAAAACTGAAACCTCGATGATTGAAAATTGTTCCCTACATCCCGTCGTGACAGCTTGAAATACAGGGGCGAATAGTTTTTACAGGGCTGGTCTACTCTCCCAGCATCTAACCCTCCTCTTTTCACAGCACGGGCTTGGGACTGGCCATGGCAGAGTTAAAAAAACTGAAACCTAGAAGATTGAAAATTGTTCCCTACACCCCGTCGTGATGGCTTGAAATACAGGGGCGAATGGTTTTTACAGGGCTGGTCTTCTCTCCCTGCACCCAACCCTCCTCTTTTCGCAGCACGGGCTTGGGACCGGCCATGGCAGAGTTAAAAATCTGAAACCTTGATGATTTAAAATTGTTCCCTACACCCCGTCATGACGGCTTGAAATACAGGGGCGAATAGTTTTTACAGGGCTGGTCTGCTCTCCCAGCACCTAACCCTCCTCTTTTTGCAGCACGTTCTTGGGACCGGCCATGGCAGAGTTAAAAAACTGAAACCTTTAAGATTGAAAATTGTTCCCTACACCCCGTCGTGATGGCTTGAAATATAGGGGCAAATGGTTTTTACAGGGCTGGTGTGCTCTCCAGCACCGAACCCTCCTCTTTTCTCAGCACGGGCTTGGGACCGGCCATGGCAGAGTTAAAAAAACTGAAACCTTGAAGATTGAAAATTGTTCCCCACACCCCGTCGTGACGGCTTGAAATACAGGGGCGAATAGTTTTTACAGGGCTGGTCTGCTCTCCCAGCACCTAACCCTCCTCTTTTCGCAGCACGGGCTTGGGACCGGCCATGGCAGAGTTAAAAAAATTGAAACCTTGAAGATTGAAAATTGTTCCCTACACCCCGTCGTGACGGCTTGAAATACAGGGGAGAATAGTTTTTACAGGGCTGGTCTGCTCTCCCAGCACCTAACCCTCCTCTTTTTGCAGCACGGGCTTGGGACCGGCCATGGCAGAGTTAAAAAAACTGAAACCTTGAAGATTGAAAATTGTTCCCTACACCCCGTCGTGACGGCTTGAAATACAGGGGCGAATAATTTTTACAGGGCTGGTCTGCTCTCCCATCACCTAACTCTCCTCTTTTCGCAGCACGGGCTTGGGACCGGCCATGGCAGAGTTAAAAAAACTGAAACCTTGATGATTGAAAATTGTTCCCTACACCCCGTCATGACGGCTTGAAATACAGGGGTGAATAGTTTTTACAGGGCTGGTCTGCTCTCCCAGCACCTAACCCTCCTCTTTTCGCAGCACGGGCTTGGGACCGGCCATGGCAGAGTTAAAAAAACTGAAACCTTGAAGATTGAAAATTGTTCCCTACACCCCGTCGTGACGGCTTAAAATACAGGGGCGAATAGTTTTTACAGGGCTGTTCTGCTCTCCCAGCACCTAACCCTCCTCTTTTCGCAGCACGGGCTTGGGACCGGCCATGGCAGAGTTAAAAATCTGAAACCTTGAAGACTGAAAATTGTTCCCTACACCCCGTCGTGACGGCTTGAAATACAGGGGTGAATAGTTTTTACAGGGCTGGTCTGCTCTCCCAGCACCTAACCCTCCTCTTTTCGCAGCACGGTCTTGGGACCGGCCATGGCAGAGTTAAAAAAACTGAAACCTTGATGATTGAAAATTGTTCCCTACACCCCATCGTGACGGCTTGAAATACAGGGGCAAATAGTTTTTACTGGGCTGGTCTGCTCTCCCAGCACCTAACCCTCCTCTTTTCGCAGCACGGGCTTGGGACCGGCCATGGCAGAGTTAAAAAAACTGAAACCTTGAAGAATGAAAATTGTTCCCTACACCCCGTCGTGACGGCTTAAAATACAGGGGCGAATAGTTTTTACAGGGCTGGTCTGCTCTCCCAGCACCTAACCCTCCTCTTTTCGCAGCACGGGCTTGGGACCGGCCATGGCAGAGTTAAAAATCTGAAATCTTGAAGACTGAAAATTGTTCCCCACACCCCATCGTGACGGCTTGAAAAACAGGGGCGAATAATTTTTACAGTGCTGGTCTGCCCTCCCAGCACCTAACCCTCCTCTTTTTGCAGCACGGGCTTGGGACCGGCCATGGCAGAGTTAAAAAACTGAAACCTTTAAGATTGACAATTGTTCCCTACACCCCGTCGTGATGGCTTGAAATATAGGGGCAAATGGTTTTTACAGGGCTGGTGTGCTCTCCAGCACCGAACCCTCCTCTTTTCTCAGCATGGGCTTGGGACTGGCCATGGTAGAGTTAAAAAAACTGAAACCTTGAAGATTGAAAATTGTTCCCCACACCCCGTCGTGACGGCTTGAAATACAGGGGCGAATAGTTTTTACAGGGCTGGTCTGCTCTCCCAGCACCTAACCCTCCTCTTTTCGCAGCACGGGCTTGGGACCGGCCATGGCAGAGTTAAAAAAATTGAAACCTTGAAGATTGAAAATTGTTCCCCGCACCCCGTCGTGACGGCTTGAAATACAGGGGCGAATAGTTTTTACAGGGCTGGTCTGCTCTCCCAGCACCTAACCCTCCTCTTTTTGCAGCACGGGCTTGGGACCGGCCATGGCAGAGTTAAAAAAACTGAAACCTTGAAGATTGAAAATTGTTCCCTACACCCCGTCGTGACGGCTTGAAATACAGGGGGGAATAGTTTTTACAGGGCTGGTCTGCTCTCCCATCACCTAACCCTCCTCTTTTCGCAGCACGGGCTTGGGACCGGCCATGGCAGAGTTAAAAAAACTGAAATCTTTAAGATTGACAATTGTTCCCTACACCCCGTCGTGATGGCTTGAAATATAGGGGCAAATGGTTTTTACAGGGCTGGTGTGCTCTCCAGCACCAAACCCTCCTCTTTTCTCAGCACGGGCTTGGGACCGGCCATGGCAGAGTTAAAAAAACTGAAACCTAGAAGATTGAAAATTGTTCCCCACACCCCGTCGTGACGGCTTGAAATACAGGGGCGAATAGTTTTTACAGGGCTGGTCTGCTCTCCCAGCACCTAACCCTCCTCTTTTCGCAGCATGGGCTTGGGACCGGCCATGGCAGAGTTAAAAAAACTGAAACCTTGAAGATTGAAAATTGTTCCCTACACCCCGTCGTGACGGCTTGAAATACAGGGGCGAATAGTTTTTACAGGGCTGGTCTGCTCTCCCAGCACCTAACCCTCCTCTTTTCGCAACAGGGGCTTGGGACCGGCCATGGCAGAGTTAAAAATCTGAAACCTTGAAGACTGAAAATTGTTCCCCACACCCCATCGTGACGGCTTGAAAAACAGGGGTGAATAATTTTTACAGTGCTGGTCTGCTCTCCCAGCACCCAACCCTCCTCTTTTCGCAGCACGGGCTTGGGACCAGCCATGGCAGAGATAAAAAAAACTGAAACCTTGAAGATTGAAAATTGTTCCCCACACCCCGTCATGATGGCTTTAAATTTGGGGGCGAATGGTTTTCACAGGGCTGGTCTGCTCTCCCTGCACCTAACCCTCCTCTTTTTGCAGTACGGGCTTGGGACCGGCCATGGTAGAGTTAAAAAAATGAAACCTTGAAGATTGAAAATTGTTCCCTACACCCCGTCGTGATAGCTTGAAATATAGGGGCAAATGGTTTTTACAGGGCTGGTGTGCTCTCCAGCACCGAACCCTCCTCTTTTCTCAGCACGGGCTTGGGACCGGCCATGGCAGAGTTAAAAAAACTGAAACCTTGAAGATTGAAAATTGTTCCCCACACCCCGTCGTGACGGCTTGAAATACAGGGGCGTATAGTTTTTACAGGGCTGGTCTGCTCTCCCAGCACCTAACCCTCCTCTTTTCGCAGCACGGGCTTGGGACCGGCCATGGCAGAGTCAAAAAAACTGAAACCTTGAAGATTGAAAATTGTTCCCTACACCCCGTCGTGACGGCTTGAAATACAGGGGCGAATAGTTTTTACAGGGCTGGTCTGCTCTCCCAGCACCTAACCCTCCTCTTTTTGCAGCATGGGCTTGGGACCGGCCATGGCAGAGTTAAAAAAACTGAAACCTCGATGATTGAAAATTGTTCCCTACATCCCGTCGTGACAGCTTCAAATACAGGGGCGAATCGTTTTTACAGGGCTAGTCTGCTCTCCCAGCACCTAACCCTCCTCTTTTCGCAGCACGGGCTTGGGACCGGCCATGGCAGAGTTAAAAAAACTGAAACCTTGAAGATTGAAAATTGTTCCCTACACCCCATCGTGACGGCTTGAAATACAGGGGCGAATGGTTTTTACAGGGCTGGTCTGCTCTCCCTGCACCCAACCCTCCTCTTTTTGCAGCATGGGCTTGGGACCGGCCATGGCAGAGTTAAAAATCTGAAACCTTGAAGACTGAAAATTATTCCCCACACCCCATCATGACGGCTTGAAAAACAGGGGTGAATAATTTTAACAGTGCTGGTCTACTCTCCCAGCACACAACCCTCCTCTTTTTGCAGCATGGGCTTGGGACCAGCCATGGCAGAGTTAAAAAAACTGAAACCTTGAAGATTGAAAATTGTTCCCTACACCCCGTCGTGACGGCTTTAAATACAGGGGCGAATAGTTTTTACAGGGCTGGTCTGCTCTCCCATCACCTAACCCTCCTCTTTTCGCAGCACGGGCTTGGGACCAGCCATGGCAGAGTTAAAAAAACTGAAACCTTGAAGATTGAAAATTGTTCCCCACACCCCATCGTGACGGCTTGAAATACAGCGGCGAATAGTTTTTACAAGGCTGGTCTGCTCTCCCAGCACCTAACCCTCCTCTTTTCGCAGCACAGGCTTAGGACTGGCCATGGCAGAGTTAAAAAAAACTGAAACTTCGATGATTGAAAATTGTTCCCTACATCCCGTCGTGACGGCTTGAAATACAGGGGCAAATAGTTTTTACAGGGCTGGTCTGCTCTCCCAGCACCTAACCCTCCTCTTTTCGCAGCACGGGCTTGGGACCGGCCATGGCAGAGTTAAAAAAACTGAAACCTTGAAGATTGAAAATTGTTCCCTACACCCCGTCGTGACGGCTTGAAATACAGGGGCGAATGGTTTTTATAGCGCTGGTCTGCTCTCCCTGAACCCAACCCTCCTCTTTTCGCAGCACGGGCTTGGGACCGGCCATGGCAGAGTTAAAAATCTGAAACCTTGAAGACTGAAAATTGTTCCCCACACCCCATCGTGACGGCTTGAAAAACAGGGGCGAATAATTTTTACAGTGCTGGTCTGCTCTCCCAGCACCCAACCCTCCTCTTTTCGCAGCACGGGCTTGGGACCAGCCATGGCAGAGTTAAAAAAAACTGAAACCTTGAAGATTGAAAATTGTTCCCTACACCCCGTCGTGACGGCTTTAAATACAGGGGCGAATAGTTTTTACGGGGCTGGTCTGCTCACCCAGCACCAAACCCTCCTCTTTTTGCAGCACGGGCTTGGGACCGGCCATGGCAGAGTTAAACAATCTTTTCTGCTAATACGGACTCAGATGTGAGGGGGGCTCCGCTGGGGACTCCTGATGTGAGCGGGGGGCTCCGCTGGGGACTCCTGATGTGAGCGGGGGCTCCGCTGGGGACTCCTGATGTGAATGGGGGCTCCGCTGGGGACTCATAATGTGAGCGGGGGCTCCGCTGGGGACTTCTTATGTGAGCGGGGGCTCCACTGGGATCTCCTTATGTGAGGGGGGCTCCGCTGGGGACTCCTTATGTGAGGGGGGCTCCGCTGGGGACTCCTTATGTGAGGGGGGCTCCGCTGGGGACTCCTGATTTGAGGGGGGCTCCGCTGGGGACTCCTGATGTGAGGGGGCTCTGCTGGGGACTCCCTGGGTGAGGGGGGCTCTGCTGGGGACTCCCTGGGTGAGGGGGGGGCTCTACTGGGGACTCCCTGGGTGAGGGGGCTCCTCTGGGGACTCCTGATGTGAGAGGGCTCCGCTGGGGACTCCTGATTTGAGGGGGGCTCCGCTGGGGACTCCTGATTTGAGGGGGGCTCCGCTGGGGACTCCTTATGTGAGGGGGCTCCGCTGGGGACTCCTGATGTGAGGGGGCTCCGCTGATGACTCCTGATGTGTGGGGGGGCTCCGCTGGGGACTCCTGATGTGAGGGGGCACTCTGCTGGGGACGCCTGATGTAAGGGGGGCTCCGCTGGGGACATCTGATGTAAGGGGGGCTCCGCTGGGGACATCTAATGTAAGGACGGCTCCACTGGGGGCACCTGATGCAAGGACGGCTCTGCTGGGGGCACCTAATGCAAGGACGGACTATGCTGGGGGCACCTGATGCTAGGACAGACTCTGCTGGGACACCTGATACAAGGACAGACTCTGCTGGGACACCTGATGTAAGAACGGACGGCTGGTGGCAGGCGACGTGGCAGGTGACACCCTCAGGGATCCCACTGATTCAGCATTATGGTGAGTTGAATGATTTCATTTTATATTACAATGTAATAATAGAAATAATGCACTTCAATCATCCTGACACCATAACAACCATGGTGCCGGAATGATTGAAGTGCTAACACCAGGTGTTTGGAGTATCTTTATCTGCTGATTGTTAAACTTTCTAGAATACACATATTTCCATTGTTGTGTAGGATCTGGGGCTGCTGTCCCTCCATCCCTCTCCCCCCTTTCCCTCTCCATCCCTCATTCATCTCAGACTCTAACCACACCGCCTTTGAGCCATGCCCATTGAAGACACGCCCACTATTTTGTGTAAACCACACCCATTATTCGCTGTGGCACGCTTCGTGAGCCGCATTTTTACTTTCCCCCTATGCCACGCCCACAAACGCATGCCCCGCCCCCTGATTATAACAAGACTCCGCCTGCAGCCAAAAAAGTGTCCCTAAAATTTTTTTTACAATTTTGGCAACTATGTATAAGGCATCATAATTGTGAAGGGCAGCACAAGTTGGTTATCGTTTGGAGCCCTTACCTTGTACCTATTAGGCTTAATGAGGAGTAGCTGCTGACTTTTACTATTAGGGAACTTACCTGCCCAGGCATCCAATGGTGTCTTCACCTGAGCCTACTGCGCATGCATAAATAGCGCTGCGCTCTGTAAATGGGCCAGGTATGGGGGAAGGAGGGGAAGCCGAACTTCCGGCTCAGTTCGCTGTGGCAAACTCAGCTGGAAGTGGGATCGGGTACCTGTCAAAACCAGGTACCCATTTTCCCTCCCAAAAGGTTTCAAAGGTGGCAGCAGAGGGGGAGGAGCCAGACAAGTGGCACTTCCCCTTTTGGGTGGAGCTCCACTTTAAGCAGTAAGGGCCCCTGGCAGGATATAGTAAAGGGAGCCATCACCATGTACGATAAAGAGGAGGCCTGAGGTGGAGGGGCCCTTACCTTGTAGTAGTTATAGCCCCTGGCAGTGTACTTTAAAGAGACTTTTCACCCTGTATACCTGAGGGGGTAAGGGGCCCTCACTCTGCAGGGCTAAAGAGGAGGAGCGGCTGCTGAAGTATAAGAGATACTGGATGCTATTGGAGGGAAGGATGGCTTGCCCTTTAATCCTGAGAAAGTGGGGCCCCTGATAGTACTCAGTATTGGGGGGTGATGGTAAACTGTATGTAGTTTCTCTCCCTTCAGACTTTTTTTTATAGTTTTGGGAATAGTTAGCACCTTTATCTGAAATGTTACTTCTTTTCCTACAGATACACCAGGAAGTGAAAAGAATCCACCCATCCCCTGATTAGACATTTGCCACCAGAATAGGTGTCCCTATTGGAAGATTTCCTCTCACCTCCTGTTTGGATCACAACATTTTGGATTACAACATTTTGAAATCCCCCCTCACTATCTACCATGCAGCCTTCCATGTACTTCCTGTCCGATAAAACTGTTGTCACTGAAAAGGAAATAAGGGAGAAATCCAACTAACAGCACTATGGATAGTAGTAAAAATCAAGCAGGGATGTTCTATTTAATATATATGTCCAATCAAAATCTTTTTTTAGTTTTAAATGGAGTGAGGAAGAATTAGAACTCCTGTCAGGTTTTTACTGCAGTAATTCTATGATACCTTATTATTATTATTATACAGGATTTCTATAGCGCCGACAGTTTACGGAGAGCTGTACAACATTAGGGCAGACAGTACAATTACAATACAATTCAATACAGGGGGAATCAGAGAGCCCTGCTGGTTAGAGCTTACAATCTAGGAGGGAGGGTCAAGTTATACAAGAGGGTAATAGCTGTGGGGGGTGAGCTAATGGAGAAAATAGTGCAGTTGTTAGATGGAGGCAGGATAGGCTTCTCTGAAGAGGAAAGTTTTCAGGGATCGCCTAAAAGTGGATAAATTTGGAGACAGTCTGACAGATTGGGGTAGCGAATTCCAGAAGATGGGTGAAGCTCGGGAGAAGTCCTGGAGGTGGATATGGGAGGAGGTGATGAGAGAGCTAGAGAGCAGGAGGTCTTGGGAGGAATGAAGAGGGCAATTAGGTTGGTATTTTGAGACTAGGGGCCGAATTGTGGATGGCTTTGTAACTTATTATTAGTATTTTGAATTTAATTCGTTGGGCAAGTGGCAGCCAATGTAGGGATTGGCAGAGAGGGGTAGCAGACACTGTGCTGTTTGTAAGGTGGATGAGTCTGGCAGCAGCATTCATGATGGACTGAGGGGGATAGTCTATTTAAAGGTAAGCCTAAAGGTAAGCTTAAAGAGGCTCTGTCACCAGACTGTTCATTTCAGCAAAATTTTCCCCAAAAGACATTTATTGTACATTTATTTTTATTTTTTTCGTATTATTTACCTGTAAAATCTTACCTTGTGTAGATGTCCAAAATCCCTGAGACTGCTGGTGGGTGCCGCCATGTTGGAAGTGGTGTCAGCAGCCCCAACTTGCTTAGCACTGACCTTCTATAGCAGTGGAGGTCAACTTTCTTGATATTGAGGGGTCTGAAATGCAGCCCTCAACATTGCCAAAGGGCTGCACATGCAATTCAATGAATATTCAGTGTCAGAGACAACAAGATATAGTCAGGGATTACGGGTATGATACAAGAGATGGTCAGAAACTGTGGACATGGCACAGGATACAAGAGTTGATTAGGGACTATGAATAGGCTGCAGTAGTCTGTCATAGACTGTAAACATGCTACAGGAGCCATTGGAGACTGTGGACATGTTTTGGGAGACCATCATAGACTGGAGACTGCTAGAAATCACTGCTATAACAGGGAAATGGGAAAGCACAAATCAGTGTCTGCAGATGCCCTGAGGGCTGCAAATAGGGACCCTGAGGGATGTCAAATAGCCGCAGGTTGGGCACCAGAGATCTAAAGTATTCCCCCTTCACTTCTCTGCTGGCTGCTATGTAAAGGGTTATGTGAGGGGTAGAGGAGCTGTGCCAGCACAGGCATCTAAAAGACACTTCCCAAAGGAAGAGAATGGTATGGCGTTCAAGGAAGGAGGGCCTGTGGTAGGGGATTGATTCTTTCCGCATTCATCCAAATTTTTAGCATGTTCACAGGCACATTGCAAGTCAATGAAAGTTATTAATGAAAAGGAAAAACACTGCAAGTAAGCATTTACAATATGCTTTTACCTGCATACTCTGGTGACAGGGTCTTGCCTCTTCTAAAAAGATCTCGAAGAAGAAAAGTGTTCCCTGTAGTCACGTTTAAGTTTTTTTAAAGTATTGTCTTGTTTATCTGCATCTTCATTGGAACAAGAAGCTCTGCAATAGGGCACAAAGAGGGTTCAAGTTACTAAAGATGGCTGGTACTGTAAGTTTAGAGACTGATTACTTGTGGATCAATTAACTCCAAATTAAAAACTGGGACAAGCCATACATGAACTCTTACTCAAATATCAACATAAATGCATTTTAAGAGAAGTATAGCCAAAGCATTTTATGGTCATACTTGGCCAACATTTTTGTGACCGTGTGTATGCAAGACAAGTTTGAGCCAACAACCTTCAAACAAATTCACGGTTTTGTTGGCGGAAAGTCTGATCGTGTGTATGGGGCATTACTCAAATATCAACTTAAATGCATTTTAAGAGAAGTATAGCCAAAGCATTTTTTGGTCATACTTCTCATGTGGATCACAGGAGTGCACTTAGTTCTGTTCTTCTGTGACCCAGAATCAGCTGACAGTGAGCTAAAGCCATCACAGAGCAGCTCTAGAATCTGGAAAGATCCCAACCTCTTCCACCCCCTCCCCAGCCCAACACTCCAGGGAGAGAGTGATGACTGACAGTGACAGGTGTCCGTTTAGAGAGGACCCAAAAACTGAGCTATTAGTGGTTACATGATTGCTCAGTTTTCAGGCATAGAGCCTTGCAGGTCAAAGCTTGCAACATTGCAAATTCCTGCACTTCTGTTATCACATTGTTTCCAGAAGCACTGGCACTGTTAGCCGATAGACTCACCAGATTTAGAGTGAGATCTGGTGATGTCACTGCTGTGCTATGCACGGTTTTCCTTGCTGGAGAGGAATCCACTTGAGGACCTGCAGGGTAAGGATCTCCCGGCTTCTACTTTTTTTTTATTCTGTGGATAGGTTTCTTAACCACTTAAGGACCAGGAGGATTTACCCCCTTAATGACCAGGCCATTTTTTGCGATACGGCACTGCATCGCGTTAACTGACAATTGCGCGGTCGTGCATTGTTGTACCCAAACAAAATTGGTGTCCTTTTTTTCCCCACAAATAGAGCTTTCTTTTGGTGATATTTGATCACCTCTGTGTATTCTTCTACATATTTTTGGTAAAAAAAAACAAAATAAGCATATATTGATTGGTTTGCGCAAAAGTTATAGCGTCAACAATATAGGGGATAGATTTATGGCTTTTTTTAATGTATTTTTTTTTACTAGTAATGGCGGTGATCAGCAATTTTTAGCGGGATTGCGACATTGGGGTAGACACTTTTGACACTTTTTTTTGGGGACCAGTGACATTATTATAGTGATCAGAGCTAAAAATAGCCACTGATCACTACTGATCACTGTATAAATGACACTGGCAGGGAAGAGGGTTAACGGGGTTAAGTGTGTCCTAGGGAGGTGTTTCTAACTGTGGGGAGAGTTGACTGACTGGGAGTACAGAGAGATCGTTGTTCTTGATCATTAGGAACAGACAATCTCACTGTACTCTCCTGTCAGAACGGGGATCTGCTTTGTTTAAACTAGCAGATCCCCATTCTGTCTCTCTGAGGAGCGATCGCAGATGGCCGGCGGACATCACGGCTGCCAGAGCCGCGCATTGGCACTCCCGCCCACAGTGACTCATGCACAAAACAACGTACGGGTACGCAGTTTCACCCAATAGGGCCGTCCTGCCGCAGTATATATGCGGTGGGCGGTCCTTAAGTGATTAAAGTGGAACTTTAAGAAAAAAATGGCAGACAGGATTTTTAATGCAGAAGAGACCTACTATACTACTTTTGCATTTAAGTTCCTTACCTGCCTGTACACTGGACTGCACACACACAGCTCAGTGTATCATTTTGGCAGTACTAAGATGAATGAACTCCTGCACATGCGCAGGAGTGAGGTTGTCTTGACCTGGCCAACGAAGCCTGGAAGCCAACCAGCCAAAGATGACTGTGGCCAGTGGGGAGCTCTGGGACACCGCAGCGCTGTATTCTTGTCTACTTGGGTCATGCTGCCACCTTACTGTGAATCAACACTGAACGAATAGTCAGGAATTTCCTACCTAGGCATAACACCCCCAGCTTAGTTAAGCCTCTATTTATAGCTAGTGTCCTTATATGATGAAAATCATAAAAAGCACCTACAGATGTTTATGGCCTATTCTGTACACCCCTGTTAAGGGAAAGGCTTAATCCTCATTGGTTACCCAAGACCAAGTGACACTGTACATCTCTCTCTAGCCAATGGCTGCAAATGCTGATCTGTTTATTCTGACGGTGAAGTCTCCTTGTCAGGATGCAATAGAACAAAGGGAGAAATCCCCACATCAGCATCGCTGGTTTTGATGCGGAGATATATCAGTGTTTTTGTTATGTTCAAACCCGCTGGTTGAATGGGAAAAAAAACAAAAACTGTGTTTCTGTATTTTCCTTAAGGAAATGATACTTGCAGAGTCCATAGAGGTATCTTTTTTTCTTTAACACAAGGCTGGGTTGCTGGCAGATATTGAAAATCACACCAAGCATAGAAAACAAGAAGTATTACTATATATATATATATATATATATATATATATATATATATATATATATATATATATTATAGAATATAATAAGGCGAGGGAACACTTCACTTTCTCCTCAGGCCCTGGAATGTGTTGGCTTCACCTTCTGACTGTTGCACTGATATCGGAGTGAAGTTGTATACAGAGTACAGAGGGGCGGAGATTCCAGTTTCCCTGTAAGCAGAGCAGCCAAATCCGTGCCGCTCCTCTGGTTGGTCAGCTGACAACTGAGGCTCCCTCAGCACAATATGCTTGTTTACACCATGCTCCAGTGTTGACATCTCTTGGTAAAGTCTCACCGCCGAAAAGGTGCAAGGGTGTGCCCTCACCTGGCACCAGAGCCAGGCCCACCCCCTCAATCCTGTTGTTCATCGGCTGCTAGCATGTGGCCCTGCCTCTCATCAAAGCTGGTCCCACCTCCTCAGTCATGTTTATCTATCATCTATTATTATTCTGTGCTCCAGAATACATTAAAGTGGTTCTAAAGCCTAAACATTTTTAAGTATACTCCCATGTATGATGTTTACCTGTAGGTAAGGCTATATTAAGGCTTACATTTAGGTGCAGCAAATATCTCCTAAACATGCACCGTTTAGGAGATATTTACTTTAGATACAGCTGGTGACATCACCTTCACATGCGTTCTGAAAAAACAGCATACCCATTCCGTTCCTTTGAATGTGCAGGTGTGATATCATCTCCGGCTCGACCATTCATATCGCCGAAGCCCGGGTGAAGGTGGAAGCGCCCTCAGTGGTGACCGCTCAATGCTGGAGGGCTTCAGTTTCAGATACGTCTGTCATAATATTGTAGTATACTACATACTAGCACATTATGACTTAAACTGCCCGGAGCCCAATTTTTATTTTTATTCTTAATTCATACGGTTTACTACCATTTTGATGCATTCCTTGCATTATGGTAAAAATTGTATAGGCATCAGTTCCCTCTGGCACCCCACCCCCCTTTTATCTACTGGAGCCCTCAATCGATCCAGCGCTGTGCACATCTGCAGCTCTTCTCTCCTCCCACTTCCGGGTCTCACTGGCTTTGCTGGGGCACCAGGAGCCATTGGCACCCGCTGCTCTCAATCAAAGCCAGGGGCGGGGCTAAGTCCCTCTGTCTGTGTCAATGGACGTAGCAGTGAGGCTTGGCAAAGAGCATGCAGGAATGCCCCATAGGAGGCACTGGATAGAGAGGAGGGGCCATAAGCGCTGGCAGGGGACCCGAGAAGAGGAGGTTCTGGGCCACTCTGTGCAGTTCCATTGCACAGAGCAGGTAAGTATAGAAATGTTTGTTGGCTTTTTCTTTTTTTAATTTTACCTTTACAATCTCTTTATTCAATCAATGTGTGCAAATTATTAATAAAACTGAACAATTTCCTTCAAATAAAATACAAAGTGCAAAAAATTAAATCTCTGTATCTGAGATACCCAAGATGTGCCCAAGATTTAGTGCAAACTAAATTATCTTCAAAAAAGGTTCTGACAATTAATACTAATTGCACTCCTCTTCATCAATATTCAAGTACTCCAAACGATAAAGTGTCAAGCGCTCATTCCACCATAGGCTAGAATAACTTACCAAAAATGAAGGACCTTTTGATTAGAAAAGGGTCTATAAGTACTTGGGTATGTGATTTGTTATCAGCCTTTAAGTGGTTGTAAAGAGTGAAGTTAAAAAACCTTTTGAGAGCAACCCCCCAATTCTTACCTGAGCTAGATCCAGTGATGTGCATGAAAGCAGAGGCTCTCCCGGGTCTCTCTCCCCTCATTGGCTGAGACACAGTAGTAGGAGCCATTGGCTCCGGCTGCTGTCAAGTCATAGCCAGTGACGGGGGGGCTGAGCCACGCTCTGTGTGTCCCATAGACACACAGAGGCAGCTTGGGAGCGAAGACACCAGGGACGTGCAGTGAGGTCAATAGCTGGTGAGGCACACAGGTTACATATGCCACGATCGTTAGAGCGAGAGTAATAATTCAAGCACTACACCTCTTCTGGAACTCTAAACATGTAACCTGTAAAAAAATGTCAAGCGTCACCTATGGAGATTTTTAAGTACTGAAGTTTGGTGCCATTCCACAAGTGTGTGCAATTTTAAAGCGTGACGTGTTGGGTATCTCTTTACCTGGCGTCCAGCGGACTTTTTTCCCCAAAAGTTTGACGGATCTAGAAATGAAACATGTTTCAAATCTTTCCGACGGACTCGAGTCCGGTCGAAAAGTCCGCTCGTCTGTATGCTAGTCCGACGGACAAAAAACGACGCAAGTCCATTCATTCAAAAGTAAGTCGAAAAGTCCACCGGACTTAGTCCATCAAAAAGTCTGCCCTTGTGTACGCGGCATTAGGGGAACTGAGAGGGCTGTTGCCCACAGAAGGATTTTTTTTATCTTAATGCATATAATGCATTAAGATAAAAAAAACTTCTGCCTTTACAAACACTTTAATGTACCCTGACAGTAAAGGGGGCCCCCAGTCTGCAGGTCTGAGGTAGAAGAGCCCTTACCCTAAAGAATTAAAGAGAAGGAACCCTGACAGTGTATGGTAAATTGAAGGTCTTGGATGGAGGGGCTTCTCACAGTGCTTAGTTTGGGGTCCCTTACCTTGTAGTGGTAAGGACCCCTGACAGTGTACAGCAAAGAGAGCCATCACCCTGTATACCAAAGGGGTTAAGGGGCCCTCACTCTGAAAGGCTGAGGAGGGGCCCCTGAAAGTATACTGTGACCCCTCCACCCCTACCCCACTCCTGCCACATATATGTTGATGCCTCTCCACTTCTCCTGTCAGGTTTTTACTGCACTAATTCTATGATACATTAAAGAGGCCCTGTCATCAGACGATTCATTTCAGCAACAACCTTCCCAAAAGATTATAGGTACATTTAACATTTTTTTCCAGATATTTTACCTGTAAAACTTTTTTCTTCTATAGAGGTCCAAAAGCCCTGAGACTGCTGCTGGGTGCCACCATGTTAGATGTGATGTCAGCAGCCCCAACTGACTCAGCGCTGTCATTCTAGTGACTTTCTATAGCAGCGGTGGTGAACTTTCTTGATATCGAGGGGCCTCAAATGCAGCCCTTGATATTGCCAAAGGGCTACACATACAATTCAGTGAATATAGGGGCGGCACAGTGGTGTAGTGGGTAGCACTTTTGCCTAGCAGTAAGAAGGGTCGCTGGTTCAAATCCCAACCACGACACTACCTGCCTGGAGTTTGCATGTTCTCCTTGTGCCTGCCTGGGTTTCCTCCGGGTACTCCGGTTTTCTCCCACACTCCAAAGACATGCTGGTAGGTTAATTGGATCATGTCTAAATTGTCCCAAGTATGTATGAATGTGAGTTAGGGACCATAGATTGTAAGCTCCTTGAGGGTAGGGACTGATGTGAATGTACAATGTATATGTAAAGCGCTGCGTAAATTGATGGTGCTATATGAAAGAAAGGAATAAAAATAAAATTTTCAGTGTCAGAGACAAGAGACACAACAGGATATGGTCAGAGACTACAAATGTTATACAAGAGATGGTCAGAGACTACAAACATGAAATCACTGCTGTAACAGGACAATAGGAAAACACAGATCAGTGTCTGCAGGGGCCCTGAGGGCTGCACAGAAAATGCAGGTTGGATACCTGAGACCTATGATGTTCCCCTTTGCTCCTCTCCTGGCTGCTACATTAAGGGTTAGGTGGTGTCCATCATAAGAACCTATCATGTCTTTAAAATTCTTCTCTAACACTACCAGAATGTTGTCTTATAACATTCTGCAGTAAAACAAGGTGTACAGCATTAAAGGAGGCAACCAGTAGACCCAAACCACTCTTGTAGGCACGTAGTAAGGGTCTCGTCTGGGTCTAAGCTTGAGAACGGAGGAGAAAAGAATAAAAGGGAGGGAACACTTCACCTTCTCCTCTGGCCCTAATGAGGCCCTGGAATGTGTTGGCTGCACCTTTGACTGTTTCTCTGATACCGGAGTGAAGTTGTATACAGAGGGGCGGAGATTCCCGTCCCCTGTAAGCAGAGCAGCCAAATCCATGCCGCTCCTCTGGTTGGTGAGCGGACAACTGAGGCTCACTGAGCACAATATGCTTGTTTACACCATGCTCCAGCATTGACATTTCTTGGTGAAGTCTCACCATCAAAGAGGTGCAAGGGTGTGGCCCCGCCTGGCGCCAGAACCAGGCCCACCTCCTCGATACTGTTGTTTATCAGCTGCTAGCACATGAGCCTGCCTCTCACTAAAGCCGGCCCCACCCCCACAGTCAAGTTCATTTATCATCTATTTTTATTCTGTCCTCCAGAATACATTAAAGTGATTCTAAAGCCTAAACATTTTTACCTTAAAGTGGGAGTTAATTCCCATGTATGATGTTTACCTATAAGTAAGCATATAATAAAGCTTATCTATAGGTACAGTAAATATCTCCTAAATGTACTTTGGATGCAGCTTGACATGCACTTTGAGGCTGGGTTCACACAGGAACACGCAGCGGCTCACAGCTGGTGTCCGGTGCGTCTTCATTCACCATTTCAGGTCTGATTTCAGCGCAAATTTTGGGCTGAATTCGGACCAAAAGACGCACAGGACTCCCTTTCAATTTGCACCGGAGCCGCTGTGGAGATGTGTGAACCGGCTCCATAGAGAGTCAGTCACAATCTCCTGCTATGCGAATTGGAGGTGGGGAAACCCGCATAAGTGTGAACCCAGCCTGAAGGAACAGCACACCCGTGCCAATCTGATCTGCTAAAAACAATTGGAAGGGGATGCGTTCCCCTCTGGGTGGATCGGAGGGCAGTCGGGCATAAATAGACAGCCGGTCCATTTTATGTCTGACCGCCAATAGAGCAGAGCGGGCTATGTCCATGTTCACTCTGCATAAGTGGAGCAGACACAGACTTGTAATCCACCCGCCATGCTCAGCAGGGGATCAGTGGACATCCACTGCTGAGCAAAGTAGAGTCCGCACCATGCGGCAGGGACCTTACTAAGGACTTGCATGGCAGTAGAAGTGCCCTGCCCTGTGACTACCCTCCAGGGGGTCTCTTTAGTGCTAAATATATATAAATGTTCAGATTGGAGGTATTTATCTCTCTTCACTGTCAGTGGCAATTGGCGTTTTTTCCTTACACTGGTAACTGAACAGGAGGACTGGAGGATGGTGGTCGGTGTGTTATGAAGGAAAGGTTCCTAAATAAAGGTAAAACCCTCCACCATAGCTGACATTTGTACCCAAGCCAATGGCTAGTGGTGCAGCTCTGCTGAGACTCTTCAGCCATGATTTCCCTCTTTATGGACATACAATGTATTTATTATTAATAGATAATAATCAATAAATATAGAATGGACTAAACAGACGCTAATTTCCGGCTGTGCCCCCTCTCCTGATTCTGCGTCCTCTCTTCAGCTCCACACACAGAGCACTGACAAGGGTCCTGTGTGTGTGTGATGATAACGCTCAGCAGAGCTGACGTCTGTAACCATGACAACACCATGGGGGCGTAGATCTGCTGGACTCCACCCCTCTTCTGAGTTATCTATCGTTGGCTTTTTCCTTTTCTTGTTGTAGCAAAAAAATCAGCTTCCACAGCATCAGAGGTGGAGAGCGGTTGTAGGTGGAAGGCGCCAGTGTAATCTGGGGAGGGACGGGGCGCAGTCTGCCCCATTAACCCCCATGGTTTACGCTGATCCCTTAGTAAAAATGTCCGATTTGGCCTCAGTAAGTGCCCGCCCCCTCTCTAAATCACCTAGCGACAATCTCCGCCCTCTTAGCAGTCAGACGTGTTGTGGGCTGAAGGCATTAAGGTGGGCGTGACGGAATACATCCGATGCGTACCACTCGTCTAGCTGGCCAGTCGGAGACTAAGCCTCCCTCGGCGTGACGCACTTAGTTAATGCTTTCTCGTCGCGCACGCGCTCCGCCCCTTCAATCTTGCTCCCTATCAGCTTTTGGACTCTCGCCAGCACGCGTCGCCTGTGTACACCTGCCTGACAGCCTCGGAGCCCCGCCCCCGGCTCCTCCTCTACATTCTTCAGCTAGAAAGAAGAAGTGATCGTGGCTGATGGGGACAGGTGAGGAGGAGAGGGAGAGGTGGGGGGCACTGAGGTACAGGGCCGCCATCAGGGGGGTACAGCCGATACACATGTACCGGGCCCGAGTATCTGGAGGGGCCCGGCGAAAAGGAGAGAGGAGCTGGAGGAGAAATAGTGCTGGTCTGCAGGAGAGACGCCGTAGGCCAAGCATAGTAAACTGGCAGGGCTGAGACTCGGGAGATGGTATGAGGGAGTGATCTAACAGCCTTACAGTTGCTCATTGGCTGAGGAGGCAGCAGGAGGCGGGCTGCTCCGCCTCCTGCTGCCTCCTTAGCCAATAGGTACACAGAGTGCACTGTCCATCACTGCAGAGCCTCGTGCTATCTGTGTTGGTGGGAGGGACAGAATTCCTCTAAAGAGAAGCTGCTGCAGAGATCGAGGTAAGTGAAAAAAAAAGTGTTTTCCTGAAGCTTTTAGAAGACATTGTACATGCACAGGCTGTGCTCCCCTAATATCTATCACTCTATTACCAGCCCTATTGCTGTCCTTTTAGCAGAGTGAAAGGAACATTACACATGTGCAACATAGGTGTCAGCTGATGTCACCATGTTAAAGGGACAGCAATATGGGAAGCATTACAGTGATTGTTATTACTCCAGGTTCACTAAACTAGACAATGGTCTGAAAAGCAATCCACGAAGATTGCTTTTCAGGCCCCTTTCACATGAGTGGTCCGATCGGGTCCTCCTGGCCGTTTTTGAGGCAACCTGATCGGACCGCCCATTGTTCTCTATGGAGCGGCAGATTTAAATGGAAATTTGTCCGTTTACACCCGCCTGCCTCTGATCTGATCTGGCAGAAAGAAAATATGGAAGGGCCTCCATTCCTCTCCGTCTGGCTGGATCAGGGGGCGGTTGGGTGTAAATGGACAGCATGAGTGTACACAGACCCGTCAGTTGTCCGCTCAGCTCAGCAAGGGATCCGCGGACAGATCCCCTGCTGAGAAAAACTGGATCGACACCTGTGAAGACTGCAGCTAGAGTGCAGATAAGGCCGACCATAGACCGTTTGAATCTTGGTCTGTTTAGCAGAGACTGGCCAAGATTCAATCTATGTATAGGCAGGCTGAATGTACCCAAGTTAATCGATCAATCAACTTGAGTACGACCAGCCTGTCAGATTTTACATACAATTATCGTTAGCAGCTCTTGTAGCCACTAGCAATAATTACTGTGTTCTCCTGGCAGGGGCGGTTTTCCCACCCCCCACTGGGAGAATACAATGGCTCCACAGCAGGGATTCCCCCATCAACACCGTCTGTGTTAATGGGGGAATCGAGCAATTTTTTGCCTGCAACCCGTGGGACACAGATGGGGAAAAAAAATCATAATTTGGCCAAAATGGGGAAAAAAGTGCTTGCTTTATATATACTTTAGTATGATACATAACTAGAACATCTAACAGGGTTATGTCATTGCATGAGGTTTCCCTTCACTTCCTGTCTTGATGTCACCAGAACGGGAAGTGAGGGGATCTCCAGCCAGAAATTGTTTACACATTATTATATATATATAATGACATTATAAGGCAACAATTGCAAGCTATTTCCCCACAGTGAGATTCCCCCACTTCCTGTTCTGGTGACACTAAGACAGGAAGTGAGGGGAACCTCATGCAATGATATAACCCTATTAGATGTTCTAGTTATGTATAAAAAGTATATATAAAGCAAGCACTTTTTTTCCATTTTGGCTAAATTATGGAAGAGTTAAAACCACTCTCTTTTTTTTTTACCATCTGTGTCCCATTGTGGGGTCACATAGGCACAGCAGGTAGTGAAAGAGAAATGCCCTTGTAGACAGTTTCCACCAGAACCCCAGGATGGAGGAGATGGGATTGGAGGAGGAGAAGGAGATGGGATGGAGGAGATGTGTCTGGAGGAGAATAAGGACATGGGATGGAGGAGATGGGACTGGAGCAGGAAGATGTGGGATGAAGGAGATGGGACTGGAGGAGGAGAAGGACATGGGAATGGGGAGATGGGACTGAGGAATGTTGATGGTCAGGTCTGGGGATGGGGGGGGGGCCCAGGCCTAAAACTGTGTAAGGGGCCCCAAAATTTCTGATGGCGGCCCTGCTGAGGTATGAGGAGGAGAAGTCTCTTACCCTGCAGTCCTGAGGAGGGAGGGGAGCGGAGAACCTACACAGGCAGAAAAGCTTCTCCTCAGGCCAGCAACCTGCACGGATCCCCTGTTTAGCTGCACTCTGTGAGGCTTTCTAGATGTTGGGAGATGATTTGGGACATGCGAAATGAGGGGAGCGGGGGTGTGAGCTCTGAGATAGAATCTGGGGGGGAGGGGAGCTTTGTACTTAGAGGGATGTACACAGCCCTGAACCCTGCATTCCATAAAAAGCTCAAAGTGGACTGTTATTTCATTGCACAATTAAGTGACTTTGGGACTAATTTCATGTATAATATTGTTTAATACATTGCACTATATAAGGCATCATAATTGTGAAGGGCAGCACAAGTTGGTTATCGTTTGGAGCCCTTACCTTGTACCTATTAGGCTTAATGAGGAGTAGCTGCTGACTTTTACTATTAGGGAACTTACCTGCCCAGGCATCCAACGGTGTCTTCACCTGAGCCTACTGCGCATGCATGAATAGCGCTGCGCTCTGTGAATGGGCCAGTTACAAGGGGGGGGGGGGGGCGAAACTTCCGGCTCAGTTTGCTGCGGCAAACTCAGCTGGAAGTGAGATCGGGTACCTGTCAAAACCAGGTACCCATTCCCCCCCCCCCCCCCCCCCCCAAAAGGTTTCAAAGGTGGCAGCAGAGTGGGGAGGAGCCAGAAAAGTGGCACTTCCCCTTTTGAGTGGAGCTCCACTTTAAGCAGTAAGGGCCCCTGGCAGGATACAGTAAAGGGAGCCATCACAGTGTACGGTAAAGAGGAGGCCTGAGATGGAGGGGCCCTTACCTTGTAGTAGTTATAGCCCCTGGCAGTGTACTTTAAATAGAGTTTTCACCCTGTATAAGTGACGGGGGTAAGGGGCCCTCACTCTGCAGGGCTAAAGAGGAGGAGCGGCTGCTGAAGGTATACAGTGACCCCCCCCCCAATAGGTTTATGCCTCTGTTATTCATGTTTAAAGTGTAAGTCATACTGGATGCTATTGGAGGGAAGGAGGGCTTGCCCTTTAATCCTGAGAAAATGGGGCCCCTGATAGCACTCAGTATTGAGGGGTGATGGTAAACCGTATGTAGTTTCTCTCCCTTCAGACCTTTTTTTTATAGTTTTGGGAATAGTTAGAACCTTTATCTGAAATGTTGCTTCTTTTCCTACAGATACACCAGGAAGTGAAAAGAAGCCACCCACCCCCTGATTAGACATTTGCCACCAGAATATGTCCCCACTGGAAGATTTTCTCTCACCTCCTGTTTGGATCACAACATTTTGAATTCCCCCCTCACTATCTACCATGCAGTCTTCCTTGTACTTCCTGTCTGATAAAACTGTTGTCACTGAAAAGGAAATAAGGGAGAAATCAATCTAACAGCACCCTGGATAGTAGTAAAAACCAAGCAGAGATTCTTATCCCTACTTCATCCAACTAAAAAAGGAGAAAATATTTAGGCTGGACATTCACTGCTTTCCAAAAAGTTTTAAGTGGTAGTGAAGTCTTTTTTTTTATAAGGCAGGATTTTTTATGACGGAAGAAACTCTTCCTCTGGTGTCATAGATGGGTCTCCCAGCCTGTAGCTTTTCCCTAACAATATTCAAGGAGGAAGCAGTCATCTTAGAGCTCCCTGTTCTATATAATATATATGTCCAATCAGAATCTTAGTTTTGAAGGGAGTGAGGAAGGATTAGAACTCCTGTCATGTGTTTATTGCAGTAATTCTATGATACCTTAAAGAGGCTCTGTCACCAGACTGTTCATTTCAGCAACAATTTTCCCCAAAAGATTATATGTATATTTATTACATTTTATTTATATTACCTGTAAAATCCTACCTTGTGTAGATGTCCAAAATCCCTGAGACTGCTGGTGGGTGCCGCTATGTTGAAAGTGGTGTCAGCAGCCCCAGCTTGCTTAGCGCTGTCATTCCAGTTACCTTCTATAGCAGTGGAGGTCAACTTTCTTGATATTGAGGGGCCTGAAATGCAGCCCTCAACATTGCCAAAGGGCTGCACATGCAATTCAATGAATATTCAGTGTCAGAGACAACAAGATATAATCAGGGACTACAGGCATGATGCAAGAGATGGTCAGAGACTGCGGACATGGCACAGGAGAAGGTCAGAGACTGAACAGGATACAAGAGATGATTAGAGACTATGAATATGCTGCAGTAGTCTGTCATAGACTGTAAACATGCTACAGGAGCCATTTTAGACTGTTCGGGAGACAATTTATAGACTGGAGACTGCTAGAAATCACTGCTATAACAGGGAAATGGGAAAACACAAATCAGTGTCTGCAGGGGCCCTGAGGGATGCCAAATAGTCGCAGGTTGGGCACCAGAGATCTATAGTATTCCCCCTTCACTCCTCTGTTGGCTGCTACATAAAGGGTTATGTGAGGGGTAGAGGAGCTGTGCCAGCACAGGCATCTATAAGACACTTCCAAAGAAACAGAAGAGTATGGCGTGCAAGGAAGGAGGGGCTGTGGTAGGGGATTGACTCCTTCTGCATTCATCAAAATTTTTAGTATGTTCACAGGCACATTGCAAGTCAATGAAAGTTATTAATGAAAAGGAAAAAAACACTGCAAGTAGCATTTACAATATGCTTTTACCTGCATGGTCTGGTGACAGGGTCTTGCCTCTTCTAAAAAGATCTCGAAGAAGAAAAGTGTCCCCTGTAGTCACATTTAAGTTTTTTAAAGTATTGTCTTGTTTATCTGCAGCTTCATTGGAACAAGAAGCTCTCCACTATTGCTTTGGGTGTAGAAAGGACCTGCAGTGAGCCTCTGTCATTCCTGACAGGTAAGGGATGTCTTGTGAGAGAAGAGAACAGACTTTCTTTTGCATGTAATCCAAAATGTAATTTTTCTTTTTAACTTCTTATTAAAGTAGAATTCCGGGGTGATACTAACTAAGATTAAAACTGCACCCACCCCTCTTATAACACCTATGCTCAGTGGCAAAACTAGACAATGTTTTACCCAAGGCAAGACTCAGTTTGGTGCCCCCCCCCCCTTCCCCGAAAGAGGACAGTGTCGGTAGTTTTTTATTTTTATTATTTAATTTCCATTCTGTAATTATTTTTTACAATTGTATTATTTTTTTTTTACAATATAATCATATTACATCAATGCTCTCCTTACATCAGAGTTCCCCCTTACAATACTGCCCTCCTTGCATCAGAGTCCCTCATAACATACACTCTTATAAATATATTTTAAAATGTATTAAAAACGTGGACGGTGTCAGTAGAGCAGTGGATGGTGTCAGTAGATTTTTTATTTTTATATTATATTTTACAAATTTTTTAAAATTACTTTTTATAATATCTATTTATCTTATAAAACAAAACTATCTAAACAGACCTTGCTGTTTTGCCTTTTTAGGTGGGGAAAGGGACTGAGGACAAAGATTCCCCAGTCCCTTTCTGGCTGCATTCACACCTGAGTGATATCACATGTGTGAGTCTTTTTCACAGCCTGGCCAACATGCAGGGAGCACCATCAGGCGTTCTAGAGACATAAATTACACATTAAAGTTGGCCATACACCATACAATTTTCTTATTCAATTTTCTTTAGATTTACCTTCAACTATGTAGTGCAAGGGCCTGCCTGATTGCATACACATTGAAAAGGTTTAGGTTTCACCTCATATTACATGGTTTTGGTAAATCTAAAGGAAAGTTGAACAGGAAAATTGAATAGTGTATGGCCAGCCTTAGTATCCTGGCTACCTATAAAATTTTTGAAGGCCCTGGAGCACCAGGACAATAGAAATGCCCACAAAATGACCCCATTTTGGAAAGTAAACACCCCAATGTATATTTCTGGAAGCATAATGAGTCTTTTGAACATGTCGTTTTTTTCCATAAGCTTTTGGAAAATGTGGAAAAAAATGAAAACGTGTGTGTTTGTTTTTTTTTTTTTTTTTACACAAAGTTGTCAATTTATAAGATATTTCTAACACCTAGCATGTACATAGCAAAAATAGCTACTCCTCCTTAGTATGGCGATACCACATGTCTGAGACTTTTACACAGCCTATCCACATAGAGAGGCCCAACATCCAAGTAGCACCGTCAGGCGTTCTAAATGCATAAAATTACACATTTCATTTCCTGAGTACCTGTCCTGTTTGAAGGACTGATTGATGATCACGCACAGATGTGCGCCAGATGATCACGCGCAGATGTGTGCCAGATGTTTACTGGGACAGATGTGTGACGGGTGTTGGTGTTTTTCACTGTTTGGGGACACTAGCCGGGTGATCAGTGTGTAAAAAGCTGTAAAAAACAGCTAATACACACTGATTCCCTGCTCGCAGATCCGCTAACCTTCTCCTCACTGACTCTGATCGCCTGGCAATGGCTCTCTGTTTACTACATGACAGCTGTGATTGGACACAGCCGTTATGTGATCAGGAGAGCCAATCATAGAGCCCTCCTGCCAAGCAACATTGCCCTGCATCTGGGTGGCACGGGCACATCGGTATCATGCCACTGTGCGGCCACATGATCCCGCTTCCTGTGACTTCCCCTCAGGCTGTTTACATCACATGATGGCTGTGATTGGACACAGCCATCATGTGATCAAGAGGGCAAATAGCAGAGCCCTCCTGCCGATCCGAGATGCGGCATGTCCAGGGGACATGCGTGCATCGGGATCGCGCCACTGCGCAATCCCTCTCCTTCTGAAGGATGTTCAGGAACGTCCACACCGTTTATGCAGTGGGAAGTGGTTAATGTCTAAACTGCTGGTAACAAAAGTGAGTACACCCCTAAGTGAAAATGTCCTAATTGGGCCCAATTAGCCATTTTCCCTCCCCGGTATCATGTGATTCATTAGCGTTACAAGGTCTCAGGTGTGAATAGGGAGCAGGTGTGTTAAATTTGGTGTTATCGCTCTTTCATATTGGTCACTGGAAGTTCAACATGCCACCTCATGGCAAAGAACTCTCTGAGGATCTGAAAAAAAGATTTGTTGCTTGACATAAAGATGGCCTAGGCCAGGGATATGCAACTAGCGGACCTCCAGCTGTTGCAAAACTACAAGTCCCATCATGCCTCTGCCTCTGGGTGTCATGCTTGTGGCTGTCAGTTTTGCTATGCCTAATGGGACTTGTAGTTCTGCAACAGCTGGAGGTCCGCTAATTGCATATCCCTGGCCTAGGCTATAAGAAGATTGCCAAGACCCTGAAACTGAGCTGCAGCATGGTGGCCAAGACCATACAGCGGTTTAACAGGATAGGTTCCACTCAGAACAGGCCTCACCATGGTCGACCAGATATGTTGAGTGCACGTGTTCAGAGTCATATTCAGAGGTTGTCTTTGGGAAACAGACGTGCCAGCATTGCTGCAGAGGTTTAAGGGGTGAGGGGTCAGCCTGTCAGTGCTCAGACCATACGCCGCACACTGCATCAAATTGGTCTGCATGGCTGTCTTCCCAGAAGGAAGCCTCTTCTAAAGGTGATGCACAAGAAAGCCCGCAAACAGTTTGCTGAAGACAGGCAGACTCAGGACATGGATTACTGGAACCATGCCATGTGGTCTGATGAGTCCACGATAAACTTTTTTTGGTTCCGATGGTGTCAAGCGTGTGTGGTGGCAACCAGGTGAGGAATACAAAGACAAAGTGTGTCTTGCCTATAATCAAGTATGGTGGTGGGAGTGTCATGGTCTGGGGCTGCATGAGTGCTGTCAGCACTAGGGAGCTACAGTTCATTGAGGGAACCATGAATGCCAAAATGTACTGTGACTTACTGAAGCAGAGCATGATCCCCTCCTTTCGGAGACTGGGCCACATGGCAGTATTTAATTCAATGGCTAAAGAAGCTGAAGATAAAGGTGTTGGACTGGCCAAGCATATCTCCAGCATCTGTGGGGCATCCTCAAATGGTAAGTGGAGGAGCGCAAGGTCTCTAATAAGGCTGCAACTAACGATTATTGAAAAAACACCAATGGTGGGGCACTATTCCTCCCCAGGAACACCAATGATGGGGCACTATTCCCCCCCCCCCCGGAACACCAATGATGGGGCACAATTTCCCCCCCCCCCCCCCCAGGAACACCAATGAAGATGGGGCACTATTCCCCCCCCAGGAACACCAATGATGGGGCACTATTCCCCCCCCCCCCCAAGAACATCAATGAATAGGGCACCATTCCCCCCCCCCCCCCCCCCAGGAACAGCAATGATGGGGCACTATTTCTCCCCCAGGAACACCAATGATGGGGGCACTATTCCTCCCCCAGGAACAGCAATGATAGGGGCACTATTCCCCCCCCCCCCAGGAACAGCAATGATGGGGGCACTATTCCCCCCCCCCCCCAGGAACAGCAATGATGGGGGCACTATTCCCCCCCCCCAGGAACACCAATGATGGGGCACTATTCCCCCCCGGAACACCAACTATGGGGCACTATTCCCCCCAGGAACACCAATGATGGGGCACTATACCGCCCCCCCGGAACACCAATGACGGGGCACTATTTCCCCCCCAGGAACACCAATGATGCCCCCCCCAGGAACACCAATGATGGGGCACTATTTCCCCCCCCCAGGAACACCAATGATGGGGCACTATTCCCCCCCCCCCCCCCCGGAACAACAATGATTGGGGACTATTCCCCCCGCCCCCAGGAACACCAATGATGGGGTACTATTCCCCCCCCCCCCCCCCCGGGAGCACCAATGATGGGGCACTATCCCCCCCAGGA
Source organism: Aquarana catesbeiana (assembly GCF_042186555.1). Classification (NCBI taxonomy): domain Eukaryota; kingdom Metazoa; phylum Chordata; class Amphibia; order Anura; family Ranidae; genus Aquarana; species Aquarana catesbeiana. The sequence continues at coordinate 633,191,119 of NC_133324.1, forward strand.
GAACCAATAATGGGGCACTATCCCCCCGGAACACCAATGATGGGGCACTATTCACCCCCCTCCAGGAACACCAATGATGGGGCACTATTCCCCCCCCTCCCCCCCCCCCCGAGAATCAATGATGGGGCACTATTCTCCTCTCTCTCTCTCTTCCCTCGAGGCAGTAGAGTGGGCGGGGCTGACACCAGCAGAGAGGAGAGGAGAGAGGCGGACGTGCCCGGTCACATGAGCGCAGCTATGAGAAAGGTATACAGCGGTGCGGGCTTGTACACGGGATTGTAGCAGGAAGAACACTCGGACAGAGGCGGGACTGACAGGCAAAGAGGAAGGTGCGTGTCGTTAGTACACCAACTAATCGCGTAGCAACTAATCGATAATGAAAATCGTTGACAATGATTTTCATTATCGGTTATTATTGATTAGACGTTTCAGATATAAAAATTATAAAGGGTCCCCAGATATGCCATAATGTGCTAGTACATATTAGCACATTATAAAGACTTCCCTGCCAAAGAAACACTTCAGCGCTGCTGCATAATCGATCCAGTGGGCCCCAGACGCATCCATATTCACACAGTCTTCCTTCAGGATTCTGTGCCTTTCGTGTTTAATCATCTAGAATAACTTGAAAGCTAATGGACCTGTTGGAAGACATAATTGATAAAATACAGTGCCTTGAAAAACTATTCATACCCCCTTGAAATTTTCCACATTTTGTCATGTTACAACAAAAAAACGTAAATGTATTTTATTGGGATTTTATGTGATAGACCAATACAAAGTGGCACATAACTGTGAAGTGGAAGGAAAATGATAAATGGTTTTCAACATTTTTAAAAAATAAATAACTTCAGTTTACGGGGGGGGGGGGGGGGGGGTTGGGGGGGGGTCAGAACCAGGCAGGATTAGCCAGGTATTTCAGGTGATACAGGGGGCTAAATCACACAACACAAGCACTGTGCTGTATAACATGCTTTAAAGGAATAGGATCCTCTTCCTTCCTTTCTTCCTTCCTTTTTTTTTCTTGGGGTTACAAACACTTTAAGCGTCTGTTTATTGCTAGTATCCTTATATGATGAATGATCTTCAGATATATCACTAAAGATTTCCTTTGCTTGGGCTTAGTACTACCAGGGTCTTGGTGTTCATGGCCTATTCTGTACACCCCTGTTGGGAAGGGAAAGACTTCCTCCTCATTGGTTACCCCCAAGGCCAAGAGATACTGTACATCATTACCGAGCCAATGGCTGCAAATGCTGATCTGTGTTTTCAGGCAGGATGAAGTCCCCTTGTCAGAATACAATAGAAAAGTGGGTGAAATCCCTACATCAACATCGCTTATGTTGCAGGGGCTGAATAAATACCAGTAATAATTTTAAAAAACAGTGTTTGTTTACCTTACTTAAGGAAGTAATACTTGCACAGTCCATAGCAGTAAAGTTTCTTTGTGTTTTTTGTTTTTTTTATGAGGCTGGGTTGCTGGCAGAGTTTAAAAAAAAAAGAAAAATTATATACTGCGAGTTCAACCTAGAATACAGAAGATAAAAAATACACTGCAGGGTCCATACATAAAAAAAAAAAATGACAGATAATGAGAATCACACCAAGCCTACAAAACAAGAGAAGTATTTCTGTGCCCATACATGCAGAATACAAAAAGGTGGGGGAACACTTCACCTTCTCCTCAGGCCCTAATGAAGGGAGATGATTTTTATGGCCCTGGAATGTGTTGGCTTTACCTTGTACTGTTTCTCTGATACCAGAGTGAAGTTGTGTATAGAGGGGAGGAGATTATAGTTCCCTGTAAGCAGAATAGCCAACTCCGTGCCCCACCTCTGGTTGGTCAGCTGACAACTGAGGCTCCCTCAGCACAATATGCCTGTTTACACCGTGCTCCAGCGTTGACATCTCTTGGTTAAGTCTCACCACCGAACAGGTCCAAGGGTGTGGCCCCACCTGGCGCCAGCCAGGCCCACCCCCTCAATCCTGTTGCTCATCAGCTGCTAGCACATCTCACCAAAGCCGGCCTACCCCCTCAATCACGTTAATTTATTATCTATTATTATTCTGTGCTCCAAAATACATTAAAATGGTTCTAAAACCTTTTACTTACCTAAGCCCTTATTTGATCCAGCTCTGTGCTTGTCAATGGCTCCCACTGCTGTCGATCAAAGCCAGGGGCAGAGCTGAGTCCTGCTGTCTTATCGATGGACGTAGCAGTGGGGCTCAGGAGCAAGCACACACAAGTGGACACGAGTGCACTCGATAGAGAGGAGGGCCCAGGAGCGTTGGCGGGACCCCCAAGAAAAGGAGGTTTGCGGCTGCTTTGTACAATTCCCTTGTATGTTCCAAGTATAGACATGTTTGTGTGTTTTTTTTTTTTATTATTATTTTACCTATACAATCTCTTTAAGTCAATCAACATGAGCAAATTGTCAATAAAGCTAAACAATTTCCTTGAAATAAAATACAACGTGCAAAAAATTAGTGCTTAATGTCCTATAAATAAAGTGCAAATGTGCAAAAAAATTAAGTCTGTGTCTTTTGTTGTTCAAATAAATATTGTGCAAATATATCATTAAAAGTGCCATAGATTTAAACTGAATATCTTCAAATAAAAGTTCTTCAGACAATCAATATACTAATTGCACTCCCCTTCACCAATATTCAAGTGATCCACATGATAAAGTGGCAAGCGCTCATTCCCCTATAGGCTAGAATGACTTGCCAAAAATGAAGGACCTTTTGATTAGAAAAGGGTCTAGAAGTGCTTAATGTAGGTATGTGATCTGTTATAAGCCTTCAAATAGTTGTAAAGGCTAAAGATAAAAAAAAACCCTTAGTGTGCAGCCCACCCTAATACTTACCTGAACTCTATTCAGCGATGTGAATGAGAATGGAGGTTTGGAGAAAAAACTCTTTCATGAATTAAAAGAAAAAAAAAAAAAAAAAACACTAAAGTTAGCCTGATTTTTTTTTTTTTTTTTTACGTCGAGTAAATTGATACCTAAAATTGCACACACTTGTGGAATGGCGCCCAACTTCAGTACTTAAAAATCTCCAGAGCCGACACTTACATTTTTTTTACAGGTTATATGTTTAGAGTTACAGAGGAGGCCTAGTGCTAGAATTATTGCTCTCGCTCTAACGTTCGTGGCGTATGTAGCCTGTGTGTATCTGGCTCTGATACTAGGGGTGCAACGGAGCAAAAAACTCACGGTTCAGATCGTTCCTCAGATCAGGAGTCACGGTTCAGATCATTTTCGGATCAACAAAAAAAAATGTCCCCCAGTGTAATATCCACGTCATCTCCCCCCAGTGTAATATCCACGTCATCTCCCCCCACTGTAATATCCACGTCATCTCCCCCACTGTAATATCCAAAATCTCCCCCACTGTAATATCCACGTCATCTCCCCACTGTAATATATCCACAATCTCCCCCACTGTAATATATCCACAATCTCCCACACTGTAATATATCCACATCCCCCCACTGTAATATATCCAGTCCACATGTCCCCCACTGTAATATATCCAGTCCACATGTCCCCCACTGTAATATAGCCACATATCCCCACTGTTATATCCAAAATCTCCCCCACTGCAGTGCTGTAATATCCACAGACTCCCCACTGTATACATTATGAGATGAGTATTAGTAAGACTAGTGCTGTTAGTCTTACCTTACAGTTAAGAATAGAAGTCGCCAAGCCAGCCGCCGGACCCACGAGTTGAGGGAGGGGTGATGACGTCAGCGCGCAGTTCAGCGCCGCCGGGTGTACCAAGATGGCTGCGGCTCTGGAGCTAGGCCGAAGCCGCGGCCTTTCCTAAGACCCGAGGCCGCGGAGCGTGAGTGTGCCGATCCAAACAGGTTGACCCGTTTGGATCACGGATCGGTGACGATCCGTTGCACCCCTATCTGATACTAGTCAGTGCCTCACCAGCCACTGACCCCACCACACGTCCCTGAATCACAGTGAGGAGGGAGTGGGGGCAGGGCTGAGCCACGCTCTGTGTGTCCCTTAGACGCACACAGGCAGCTCAGAAGCAAGCACACATGAATGCCCCCAGGGCCGCCACTCGCTATTGGGGGCACTCAGCAGGGGACGCTAGAAGAGGAGGATTGGGGCTGCTCTGTGCAAAACCATTGTAAATAAGTATAAAATGTTTGTTATTTAAAAAAAAAAAAATGAACCTTTTATAACCACTTTCAGTTCTTCTCCTCTACTTACCAACAGTATAAAGGGTATGCAGAATAAAATAATAAGAGGGTTCATCGCATAAAACTAAAGATTTAAAACTATTTTAAAAAATCTGCAAGTATGCACACTCACATTTTCGAATGCCTCCACAAAACTGGCACAAGTAACAAACTTAATCATGTACAAATAACTTTTTGTTTGTTTTGATGGTTTTTTGGTTCAGTAAAATGCACACAAGCTCCCTGGAGATCATAGCAGCAGCGTTCTTTGTACGCGATTACGTTTGTGCAACTTTGAGCTTGGCATTTGAAAATCGTGTCACGTGCTACAAAAATGCCCTCCAACGTGTTTCGAAGACACATCGGCAGTACAAAGCAATGTGGTAGACAAAAAGGGTGAGTATATATATCTGGGGAGAAGGAAGTGGGTCGTTAAAGCATAAGCCAAGTCATCAAAAAGAAATTAAGCCGGGCCCCACCACCTTCTCAGATCCCTATATATTAAAAATCAACTTTCAAATATTTTTTAAAACATTTTTTTTTTCAATTTGAAATGTTCATTCACCTGGCCATTTTGATCGTTTTTTTCCTACTTGTCCCTGCTGTATGGCCGGGGAGCAGCTCACAACCACAAGTCCCACAATTCCCTGCACCCCTAGCTGCAAGGTGTATCACGCTTTTCTTCCTTTGGGTGTGACAAGCACTTCTACTTATGCTATTGCCTTGTCTAAACAAAATGGTGCTAGCGAGGAGTTCTAATGTAGGTTGGTGGATATTTTTTTTTTTTACACCAGAATTTAGTGTCGCTTTAAAGAGGTTCGTCTGCCTGAGCAAGCTCCATTTAGCCCATGGCACAGTACTTCAGTGGACGCTACATTCACTTACGCAAACCCTGGCCGGCTTTAAAAGTAACACGTACTAGGAAAATACTACTTATTCACATCAGTCTATACCTTTAAAAGAGAAGTGTCCGCTTGAGTGCTTCCGTTAGTACACTGCTTCCTCCAGTCTGGACCTTCAGATATCAGATATTACAGCCACATATTGTAACCAAGAAACAGGAGAGACTAGCTCAGTTACAAACTGGAACATGGAATGTATATTTGAACAAACTCACACCAAATATATACCACAGGAGGACATTCCCCCCTCCTGATCATATTACCCTAACAATACAAACTGTAACCCGAAACATAATTACAACAACTTACATACTATAAACATTACCTAATTGGCCACATGGATGACTAGACTATTCGGCCCCTACAACAAGGAATACAAAAGGACACAATATCATAAGTATAAACACATCTCACAAGGGTTTGCTAGGAGAGACAAAAGGTGTTCCAATTAGCACAATTAACAATACAAACAGTGATCTCTGTAGGCAACAGACTATAGCAGGAGACCTCAGTAGGAGACTGTTCGACTCCTACATTAAAGAACATGAAACAGGCTAATGTGCCCAGCTCTTTCAATTAACATGTATAGTCCAGAATCAAACAAACCAGGAATAGTCTTTATATATTTCCTGGGAGATATTGTGGATAAATATTACTGTCCCATCTGAAGTAATCCAAACCACGTTTTCAGTGTCCATTAAAGCGGAGGTTCACACAAAAATGGAACCTCCGCTTTTCGGAACCCTCCCCCCTCCGGTGTTACATTTGGTACCTTTCAGAGGGGAAGAGGCTGCAGATACCTGTATAATACAGGTATTTGCACCCACTTCTGGGAATAGACTCTCGCGGGAGTCACGCCCCCCCCTGCTGTCTCGTGGGAAACACACAGGTCCCAGGAGATAGCGGGGACCAGTTAGGACGTGACTCGCGCATGCGCAGTAGGGAACCGGAAAGTGGAGCCGCAACTCTTTACTTCCTGATTCCCTTACAGAGGATGGCGGCAGCAGCCAAGAGCCAAGCGATTGATTGGCTTCGGCTGCCGACATCGCGGGCACCCTGGACAGGTAAGTGTCCATTTATTAAAAGTCAGCAGCTGCAGTATTTGTAGCTGCTTGCTTTTAATATTTTTTTTTTAGGTGGACCTCCTCTTTAAGTGGTGGTCCATCATTAGAGAATGATCTGCTCTCTCCCTGGGCCATAGTCAGTGGGTTAGAGGCTTGCTCCTAGTCCTCTCCAGAAGCCCCTATCTTGGTTAGGTCTTTCACAAGAGGTATGGCCAAAGATACTGTATCTTGATCACACTTCTTTTCCTGGTCACTGTAGTGCACTTACTTGACATCACAGAGCCACTCCAGGCTCTGGAAGGATCCCGACAGTAATGTCGGAATCCACCAAGATGCCTGATTGCCAGATGGCCTCTATATGCACTAATGAGAGCCTGAGCCCACTCCCCAGTGAGCTTAGTCACTGCTCTGCTTGGAGCAGACTGAGAACTGAACAATCAGCGGTCATGTGACCACTCAGTTATCAGGCTTAGGAGGCTGCTGTAGCATCACACTGATGCCGCAGCAGGGAGGCGAGTATAGATGTTTGGTTTTTTTGCTATTCCTACACTTCTCCTGTAAAGTGTTACTAAACCCACAACAGTAAAATCTGTCTGTATATGCAGCATAGCAGGCTTGTTATACTCACTGTGGAATTTAAGGGGTTAATCCTCTGCCTTGTGTAAAAAGGCTGTTTTATCCTGTATGCATAGATCCTCCCTTCCTATCCTGCACTGTCTATCTGGGGAAGGCCAGCTAACACAGGCAGAGTAGCTGACCTGCACATGCTCAGTTGTGTCTTTTATGCTGGAGTTTACAGTTACTTGTTCTCAGAGATAACCAGGTCACATGATATTGACATCACACATGTGGGCATGTATACAGGCTGCAGAGGAAATCTCCTCCTTTCTGAACTCTCAGCACTGGAGAAACTTTAGTTTATCATGTAACTGGTATACAGATCATCCAAAAAAGGTATATAGTGGCAATATTTTAGTAACACTTTAAAGGCTATGTTCACATTTAATAGAAAAAATAAATGCACATGATTTTGCAGGTAAAACAATGTGCATTCATTATTTTCTTACGTTTGATCCTGCAAAGCATTGCACCCACGATCAATGGATCACAGGTACAATGTCAAGCTCCAGCAGACTGATGACAACTGTCTGCCCATTTTCCGTATGCACCTTTAGTAACATGTAGCTAAAGCTGAACTTATCCTTGAGAGACCTTACAATCTAAAACCCTATCTCACATATATACAGTGGGGCAAAAAAGTATTTAGTCAGCAACCAATTGTGCAAGTTCTCCCACTTAAAAAGATGAGAGAGGCCTGTAATTGTCATCATAGGTATACCTCAACTATGAGAGACAAAATGTGGAAACAAATCCAGACAATCACATTGTCTGATTTGGAAATAATTTATTTGCAAATTATGGTGGAAAATAAGTATTTTGTCAATATCAAAAGTTCATCTCAATACATTGTTATATATCCTTTGTTGGCAATGACAGAGGTCAAACGTTTTCTGTAAGTCTTCACAAGGTTGTCACACACTGTTGCTGGTATGTTGGCCTATTCCTCCATGCAGATCTCTTCTAGAGCAGTGATGTTTTGGGGCTGTCGCTGGGCAACACGGACTTTCAACTCCCTCCAAAGGTTTTCTATGGAGTTGAGATCTGGAGACTGGCTAGGCCACTCCAGGACTTTGAAATGCTTCTTATGAAGCCACTCTTGTTGCCCGGGGGGTGTGTTTGGAATCATTGTCATGCTAAAAGACCCAGCCACATTTCATCTTCAATGCCCTTGCTGATGGGAGGAGTTTTGCACTCAAAATCTCACGATACATGGCCCCATTCATTCTTTCATATACACGGATCAGTCATCCTGTTCCCTTTACAGAGAAACAGCCCCAAAGCATGATGTTGGCACCCCCATGCTTCACAGTAGGTATGGTGTTCTTTGGTTGCAACTCAGCATTCTCTCTCCTCCAAACACGACTAGTTGTGTTTCTACCAAACAGTTCTACTTTGGTTTCATCTGACCATATGACATTCTCCCAATCCTCTTCTGGATCATCCAAATGCTCTCTAGCAAACATCAGACGGGCCCGGACATGTACTGGCTTAAGCAGGGGGACACGTCTGGCAGTGCAGGATCTGAGTCCCTGGCGGCGTAGTGTGTTACTGATGGTAGCCTTTGTTATGTTGGTCCCAGCTCTCTGCAGGTCATTCACTAGGTATATGTCTTCCATTTTCTAATTATTGCTCCCACAGTTGATTTCTTCACACCAAGCTGCTTGCCTATTGCAGATTCAGTCTTCCCAGCCTGGTTCAGGTCTACAATTTTGTTTCTGGTGTCCTTCGACAGCTCTTTTGTCTTCACCATAGTGGAGTTTGGAGTGTGACTGAGGTTGTGGACAGGTGTCTTTTATACTGATAGCAAGTTTAAACAGGTGCCATTAATACAGGTAATGAGTGGAGGACAGAGGAGAAGAAGATACAGGTCTGTGAGAGCCATAAATCTTGCTTGTTTGTAGGTGACCAAATACTTATTTTCCACCATAATTTACAAATAAATTCTTTCAAAAATCAGACAATGTGATTGTCTGAATTTGTTTCCACATTTTGTCTCTTATGGTATACATGAGGTATACCTATGATGACAATTACAGGCCTCTCTCATCTTTTTAAGTGGGAGAACTTGCACAGTTGGTGACTGACTAAATACTTTTTTGCCCCACTGTACATGCATGCACACACACTGACTCACAGGGTAGAGCCCCACCTGCCCACACAGACAGCGAGTGTGAGGTTGTAGAGCCACTGACAGTGGCTGCTGTGGAGGTGAAGGATTGTAGGCTGCCATCATGCTACTTAGGAGTGAGAAGATTACTGACATCATTACAGGGAGGACCGGCAGCAATTAAGGCGCTTTAAACCCTTTGTATATACACACACACACACATGGAAATCGCATGTGATTTGGACAGGAATCACACTACATACCTGTTCAAATCGATTCTTTGCAGTGCGATTTGCACCCATTCATTTTGTTTTGATGCAAATCGCACTGCAATGTCTCGGTATCGGGAGCATTTGGGCGAGTACCGATACTCGCTCAAATGCTTGGTATCAGCTCATCCCTAATAATAATACTTAATAAATATAGAATGGAATAAATAGACACTAACGCCGGATGTGACCCCTGGATCCCTGTGCCGATTCCTCTACCTCTCTGATGCCTCACAGATTGCCACTGAGTGACCGCCGCCTGCGACTACAGTACTGCCATTCACTGTCATTATCACTTACTGAGGATGGCAGCGGTGGCTGTGATTTGAATTCATCCACCTACATGCAGAAACAAAAACAAAAAGAAGTTCTCTCTCTGCTACCTCTTCCTGGGCCCCTAAGATGAAGTTATGGGGCCCGAGAAAATGTTATCTTTTTGTACTGGACAGGGTAGGAGCCGCGATGAAGCATTACAAACTGCATGCTTAATTAAACATAAAGATGCCAGGCCCCACTGTTATGCCCCAGCTCGTACATGAGATCCAGAGGTACCCCCTTAAACTGCATGCTTAATTAAACATAAAGATGCCAGGTAATATAAACTATGAAAGGGGGATTGGCGCTGTTCAATATTCAAATGATGATACCATATCTCACCACAAGGGAGTGTGTGTACAACTAATCTGGGTGAAAAAAACGTGAAAAGAGGCTGAAAAATTAGGTATTAGATACGTGTAATCCCATAAACATTAAATATCAAATGTGCAAATCACCCCAAAAAATATAATATAAGGAAATGATGGAAATTACCAAAAGTATGACTAAAAGCACTAGTGAACATAAAAACTGCTCATAATGAAAATAGAATGTAAAAATTGAGACAAAAAATATATTAAGAGCACCCTAAAAAACAATAAACAGTCCAAATGGTGTTATACAATTGTGTATATATGGGATCTGAAATGTGGCCATAAAAAACGTGAACCAATGATAAAAAAATACATATATAAAAAATATATGATAAAAAATGATTAGAAAAAATATTAAGTGATAGTAGTCCGTGTAACCAAAAACTTCAAGTGATAGTGGTCCGTGCAAGCAAAAACTTCAAAGGTGTAATGCATATATCCAAAAATTGTCCTATGTGTAAGAAAATCCTTGTGCGAAATTATGGTGTGTATCCAAGCGATTCCGGATACGTCTGCTGTGGTTGGTGTAAACCGTCCTATATGGAACCCCCACTTGTGCCCCCACTCACCGGAGCGCCCAACCCCTGCAGGGGTAATGGGCATATAAATGTAGATCAGGTGGCCGAGATTCCAAACGATCGATGTCCCCCTCACCGACTCCTTCCCATTTGTGTCACCGCTGTATTCCTAGGAGAAACCTCCCTGGTACACACACAGAAAGCAGCAGAAGCAGTGAACAGATTCCAGTTGCTGAAGTGGATGGCCAAATCAATCTTGGTAATGGCATGAAGCATCAGAGACCAACTGCAAATGCTCTTTACTTGATCCACAATTAATTCAACTGTCCTGGTAGGGCAATACCTCCATATGAATACCCTTGTATTGTATTTGGACTGTTTATTGTTTATTGTTTTTTAGGGTGCTCTTAATATATTTTTTATCTCAATTTTTACATTCTATTTTCATTATGAGCAGTTTTTATGTTCACTAGTGCTTTTAGTCATACTTTTGGTAATTTCCATAATTTCCTTATATTATATTTTTTGGGGTGATTTGCACATTTGATATTTAATGTTTATGGGATTACACGTATCTAATACCTAATATTTCAGCATCTTTTCACGTTTTTTTCACCCAGATTAGTTGTACACACACTCCCTTGTGGTGAGATATGGTATCATCATTTGAATATTGAACAGCGCCAATCCCCCTTTCATAGTTTATAGTACTTGGACTTCACCTAGGTGTTTTCCTCTTCTGGGGGGGCTGCAGTTCGTATTGGTGTCTGTCCTGAGCGCGGAATATTAGTATACAATAAAGATGCCAGGTCCCACTGTTATGCCCCAGCTGGTACATGAGATCCGGAGATACCCCCTTATCGGCAGCCATGGGTGCAGGGAGCGGCAGTAGATGGAGAGGCTGACAGAGTTCAGGGCGGTGGCGGCTATCCGAGTGCAGGTGGATCAGTAGGGTTTACTTACAGCTCTTGAACTTCTGAAAGGGTGGCTGGGGAGCAGAGAGCCGGCCGAGTGTTGCCTCTCTGGAAGGCATGAAGCAGGAGTCAGGGAAAGGAGCAAGAAGGTCCTGAAGCAGCTTGGACTAAGGTAGTTTCTTCCTAGTGTGCGCCTGCAAAGCACGTGATCAGTTGCTAGGACGCCAGCGGTCCTAGAAACAAACGCCTGGAAGAAGGGTTGAAGTGGACGGGGAGCAGGAGAGGCAGAGAGCGTAGGCATGCAGGAATGCTCCCTGGGTGCAGTGTGTCAGAGCAGGCATTGCATCCATTGAGAACACCCCCACTGCTGGAACTTGTTCTGGCAGTGGCCTCCGGGACTCCAGCCCAGATCCACGGGACCCTGGGACTTATCCCGTGGAATGCAGGACAGTTGGGAAGTTTGTTCTAAGTGTTTCAGCTTGATTGACAGCTGTCATCTATCAACCCACTTCCTATGAGCTTAGGCCACTGTTCCCTGCCTGTGACTGGACAGTGAAGGGGAAGCTGCACAGTGATTTGTGTTCATCTTTCTTATGCCTCATACACACGATCGGATTGTTGGCCAACAAAACCGTGGAATTTTGTCCGAAGGGTGTTGGCTCAAACTTGTCTTGCATACACACGGTCACACAAATGTTGGCCAACAATTACGAACGTAGTGACATACTAGACGTACTACGTGGCTTTTCAGCTCTTTAGCACCACCCTTTGGGCTCCTTCTGCTAATTTCGTGTTAGTAGAAGTTTGGTGAGTGTTGATTCACGTTTTTCTTTTCGCGTTTTTCATTTAGCGATTTTCAGTTCGCACTTTTCATTTCATGCTTTTCAGTTTGTTTCTGAACGGCCGTTCCTCAACCAGACATGTTGCGGAATCTGAGAAGATAACATTTTATTTATTATTGGTCTTGGAGTTATTGCTTTGACATTATTTTTTTGGTTGAATAATGATTTGATTTGGTATATTTTCTATATTTTTGGATGCATAGAATGCACTCTTTGGTTAAGTTCTATTGGCAGACAGCATGTCTAATTTTATTTGTTTTCTTTTTTTGATGCACAATAAAAAAAATTGTGGCGAATAATACTTGGCTTTGTGTTTTACTTCAAATGACAGTTTGGGAGTAGGCAGTTACATTTAAAAAAATACAATGTAAAATTAACAAGGGACACCAGAATAGTTGTATCTTTGATCTTAAAAACTACTGGATAATGGTGTTGTGGTAACTTGCCCAAATAAAAAAAAAACAAACATAATAATATTCTTGATATCACTAGAAAAAAAAAGCCTTTGAAAATTTGTTTGCAATAACTCCACCAGTATCACCAGCAAAGCAGCTTCATTATTTTCCCATTAAAGAAGGAGAGAATTGTGCGCTGCATTTGGAGATTTCATAATTTGCCACGTCATAAATGTTAATTCTCCATTACAAACGATAGTTTACAAGACCGACTGCTTCTGCTTCCGATCATGCGTGTTTGTACTTTAGACTTTTGTCTGACGGACTTGTGTACACATGATCGGAAAATCCGACAACACACATTTGTTGGCGGAATTTTAAAACATGCTAGACAACATTTGTTGGCGGAAAGTCCGACAATTGTCGGATGGAGCATACACACGGTCATACCATCTGGAACCCAGGACCGGTCATTCTTTTTGCACCCCCCTCCCCCAAAAAAAAAAAACAACATGAAGAATTATAGCAGGGTGCACAGTGAACTGTGCCAAATGGATGAGGTTGTCAAATAATTATGTCAGTGGGAGGAGCTTTAATGGCTGTGCCACAAGCAAGTGTGTAACAGACGCCTACAAACCTCACCACACTGATTTTAAAATTAAACTGTTTCATTACATATGTGTAGCCCTCTTCTTTTTTTTCGTGGGGGGGGGTATGAGAAATGGCCCTCACAAAAAAAATTAACCACTAACCTTATCAAAGTAATTGAGGGTAGAAGAACTACTGCAACCAGCATAGGACATTAACCACAAATATATAGATGTACACCATAATGGAAATAATACAAGCTTTATCTAGGAAAGAAATTAACATCATGGATCCAGTGTACAAACAGGTATTATAAACCTAGGTACTGTATCTATAGTTACAGATACAGTACCCTTTGGGTTTGGTATGGATTTTAAGGGGAACCCCTTGCCAAAAAGTAAAAAAGAAAAGCTGGCTTGGGGTCCCCCCCAAAATCCATACCATCATGCAGCCTGGCAGGTCAGGAAAGAGGGGGGACAACGAGCGCCCACCCCCCCTCCTGAATCATACCAGGCCACATGCCCTCAACATGGGGGGGGTGGGTGCTTTGCTCTGTGCCCCCACCCCAAAGCACCTTGTCCCCATGTTGATGGGGACAAGGGTCTCATCCCCACAACCATGGCTGGTGGTTGCGGGGGTCTGCTGGCAGGGGAATAATCGGAATCTTCAATCCCCCCTTTAACAAGGTGGCCCCAGATCCCGGGCCTCCCCCCCATGTGAATGAGTATGAGGTACATATTACCCCTACCCATTCACCAAAAAAATTTCAAAAACGAAAAAAAGCACAGAAACAAATTTTTACAATCCCTAAATTAAAAAAAAAAAAACCTGTGTCCCCTGATGTAAATCCATCCTCAATCGCGGTGCCAGCCGCACCCATGTTGAGGGCATTTGGCCTGGTATGGTTCAGAAGGGGGGTGCGCTCACCCGTCCCCCCCCCTTTCCTGACCTGCCAGGCTACTTGCTCAGATAAGGGTCTGGTATAGATTTTCTTTGGGGGTGGGGGGGACAAGCCGTTTTTTTTCTTTATTTTTTTTCAATAGCCGATTGCTGGCAATTGCAACCGTGAGTCATTGTAAATGTGATTTGACTCGGTTTTTGGCCAATTACTTTGTATATAAGTGCGTGGAAAGCAAGAGTAGATATGGCGCTGCTCTTATGGGATAAAATATTGGTGATCAATTACCCTGTTTGGTGCTTAATGTGATTACTTAATTTCTGTGAATCTTAAATAATCTTAAATAATGTGTATATATGATAAACTAGCAAAAAAAACTAGCAAAAAAAAGTAAATACCTGTGTATACCGAAAATAAATAATAATGATTTCTTATCAAAATGTGTTCCAAAAATTTAATCCGTGGATGATTTGGATCAAAATTTATGATTATTTGTTACTACAAGGTTACAATTTCTATTATCACTCTGATACATAGCTCTACCTCATTATGATATGGGTGAAATTCCAAAGTGCCACAGTCTTATATTTCATTATCTATATGAGAAATAACAACGTGCAAATGGTGCTAATATTGCAATCAAAGTGACTTGTGCTGGGTTTTACAAAAAAGTGACTTGTGCTGGATGTTACAAAAAAATGTCTTGTGCTGAGTTATACAAAAAGTGACTTATGTGCTTCAAAACCAGTATTTTTGGATAAGAAAAGTTCCATTAATTGCAAAAGTCTTTTGGAGTGGTTCTGAGGGGAACCCCTCGTAGGGAACAAATTGATATGGGAAACTTCTTGTCCAGGTGATGGCTAGATAATGGTTCTTCAACAGCGTGCTCTTATACTGCTTGCACTCACCGGACTCACTTCCCCCTGCAGGGGTACAGGCAGTCACAGTATTGGCCACTGTGTAGCCCTCCTGGATGTCCCCGGTCTGTGCTTTTAAATGTTGTTTCTCGGATTTACATATAAAAGAAGGGAGGGATGCCCATAGTGTAAAACCGTATTGGTAAACTTTATTAAAGATGATAAAGTAATGTGCTTTCATGTAACATAAAATAAAGCGTTAGTCCTTAGGTATTTACTTATGTTTTTTTGCTAGTTTATCATATATGCATATTATTTAAGATTCACAGAAATTAAGTAATCACATTAAGCACCAAACAGGGTAATTGATCACCAATATTTTATCCCATAAGAGCAGCACCATATCTACTCTTGCTTTCCACACACTTTTAATACACTCCACCTAGGTGGAATCGTATTCGTAGAGGCAGCAGCTCTACATTTCACAGCATCTTAGCCATAGCGGGGATTTATCTCATATACTCTTTACTTTGTATATAAACCTTCAAAATGGGCACTTTTGTTTTTTTCTTTTCGGCTCCCATAGACATGAATGGGGTTCGCCATTCAGGTTAGAACTTTTCCTCTGTTTGGGAGTTCTGTTGCGAACCGAAAGGGAGGTGTTCGGCCCATCTCTACAGGTAAGCCTTATTATAGGCTTATCTGTAGTTACAAGTGAAAAAGCAGACTTTACTTTTACTTCCACATTCTGGTGGAGGGCAAGGATAGCCTTTCGGGTAAAAAGAATGGTGGCTGGGAAGCTGCCAGTTTGATGCAGCACAGGCCATATACTCCTAGAGGAGAGCAGACTCCACTGGCTAGAACAGGAGCTGCTGTAAATTCAGCAATTTTGCCAAGCTGTCGTTGATGCCCTGGGCATGGGGGTGAGTGAGTGAATATTTTTTTCTTATGCTCCAACAGCTAGGGAAGAGACACCTGCCTGGTCAATGATGTAGCTGGAGATGGTGGAGTTAGAAGACTTCAGAGCCTACACTTGGCCGTACTCATGCTAACCCTCTTCCCCACTTGATGTGTTGTAAGTCAGGGCTCAAAATTTCAAGTCCTGAGCTACTATCCAGGCCTTAAAAGAGAAGTATGTTTTTTTTTTTTTGCATATTCACACTTACCTAGGCGGATGCAGCATCAGACAGCATCTGTCCCCTGCCGTCTCTGCACTGAGAACCAAGCCACCGAACACCGCAGATGGCTCAGTTCTTTCACCTCACCAAGCGGAGAGCTGCTGACTGTTCTGCTCCTCCACATTCATTGGAGCGCTGAGCTGTGGAGGGACGGGGAGCGGCCATCTCAGCGGTTCGCTGAGGCTGCCATCAGTCCAGGCAGCTGGCGGATCGATCCAGACTTCCTAAGTCAGGATGACATGCTGCTGCTGCCTCGTCTGATCCTGGTGACGTCAGCGGAGATCGGACTTCAGACCACTCTCCGCTGAAAATGGGTCACCGGAGTGCAAAACGCATTGCACTACTGTAAACCCATAGGAGAAGCCCAGCCTAAAAAGCTCAGGCTGCACTTCTCCTTTAAGGGTTACTCATCACCAATTGCCCCACCTAACCCCTACCCTGCCCTGCCCCTAAACTCGCCCTCATAAATTATCTCATGAAATGACACTTAAATGTTTTATGCAGAATTAAGTTACAAAAATAAATATTAACAATTTTATCAGTGCCCATCAGTGCAGCCTCACCTGTGCTCATCAATGCAGCCTCACCTGTGCTCAACAATACAGCCTACCTGTGTCTATTAATGCCTCTTCACCTGTGCCCAGCAATGCAGCCTACCTGTGTCCATTAATGCTCCTTCACCTATGCCCAACAATGCAGCCTACCTGTGTCCAACAATGTCACTTCACCTATGCCCAACAATGCAGCCCACCTGTGTCCAACAATGCAGCCTACCTGTGTCCAACAATGCAGCCTACCTGTGTCCAACAATGCAGCCTACCTGTGTCCAACAATGCAGCCTACCTGTGTCCAACAATGCAGCCTACCTGTGTCCAACAATGCAGCCTACCTGTGTCCAACAATGCAGCCTACCTGTCTCCAACAATGCAGCCTACCTGTGTCCATCAATGCAGCCTACCTGTGTCCATCAATGCAGCCTACCTGTGTCCATCAATGCAGCCTACCTGTGTCCATCAATGCAGCCTACCTGTGTCCATCAATGCAGCCTACCTGTGTCCATCAATGCAGCCTACCTGTGTCCATCAATGTAGCCTGCCTGTGTCCATCAATGTAGCCTGCCTGTGTCCATCAATACAGCCTACCTGTGCAGGGGAAGAGAGAGGAGAGGAAGAGGATTGCTTGCCGGATCATCAGAGCACCAAAGAACACGCTGTAACAGCTTTTATTTGAAATGCCGTGTGTTCCCGCTGTTTGTCATCACATACAATCCCTGCCGCCTGGCCCCGGTACTTTGATAAGCGTCACACATTCCAGCAATGGATGGGTGATCTGTTTAAGTACCCGGGCCAGGAGGCGGGGCTGTGTGTGACAGCGAGTGCGGGGAATACTCTGCAATTCTAATGAAAGCTGTTACAGCAATGTTCCTCGGCACTCTTATGATCTGGCCGCCTGCTCTCCTCTCTCTTCCCCGGGGTGATCGGTGGGAGAAGGGCTCCAATTCAACCCCACCTGCCAGCGGTGTGCGACCAACCCCCCCCCCCCCCCCTCCCCTCCGAGGCAGCCCATGCTCGCCAGCCCTCATTTTCCACTCGCAAAATGCAAGTAGGCAAGATGAAAATTTGAGGGGTGTTGCAAGTTATGCCTCTCAAGACCCCTGTCAGACTTCCATCACATGTTGCACTGGATATAGATGGAGATTGTTGTAGGGTGTGGGTAGAGGTGGTGGAGAGGGAGGAATGAGAAGCAGGAGAATTGCTGCCATTTTGCTGCTGGCTATTATCATTCATGAGCTTCTCCCACTGACTTTTGAGGTGAACATTCATATGTATATTCATGTATGTGGTACCAAAATGACTGATAGATGTCTGGTGCAATAAATTCCTTCACAACCTCCTGCAGAAAGTTACTAGTGGTGAAATAATTCAGTCAACCCCTCAATGCCAGTTTGCAATGCAATGGGGGGATTAGCTTTTGAGTAAAATTGGCAGCAAAAGTTCCACAATCCTGCTCCTTCTCACTCCTGCCTTTTCCTGTCTTATAGCCTCAACACGGAGTGAGAAGTTATCTTTCCAATGTCAGTGAAATCCCCTCTTATGCAGTTGTCATGAGAACAAGTGTCCTCATTAGAAGATTTTGTCTCTATTTTTGTTATGGTGGCAACTTAAAAACCCACATTTTCTTTGCACTGTTGGGTTCTACCTTTACTGTACCAGCACTCTGAGCTGCCATCGGGGACTCTCTGTTCCCAATCTGCCACTATTTGCCACGGGGAGGCATCAGAGGTCTAAAAGTAAAGGTAGCACAGTTTAGCTCTCACAGCTGGGAACCATGAGGTAGCTTCAGTTTAGTTTAAAGGGGTTGAAAAGTCTTGAGGTTTTTCACCTTAATGCATTCTATGCATTATGGTGAAAAACCTTCTGTGGTGCAGCTGCCCCCCAGAGCCCCCCTTTTACTTATCTGAACCGATCTTTCCAGTGACAAGCATGAGCCCAACAGCTCCAGCCGCTGTCTCGGGTCCTCATTGGATAGATTGATAGCAGCAGGAGCCATTGGATCCCGCTGTTGTCAATCAAATCCAGTGACATGGGGCGGGGCCGAGTCTTGCTGTCTGTGTCAATGGACGCAGCAGCAGGACTCGGCAGCGTGCCCGCATGAGTGCCCCCCTGGAATGCAGCTTTCTGTGGGGGCACTTGATGCGGAGGAGGAGCCATGAGCGCCGGCGGGGGGGCACCAAAAGAGGAGGATTGAGGCCGCTCTGTGCAAAATCCTTGCACAGAGGAGGTAAGTATGACATGTTTGTTATTAAAAAAATAAATAAATAAAACCTTTACAACAGGGTGGATTTGATTTAAATCACGATTTAAATCATAATTTAAATCAACTCTATTTAAATCATAATTTTTAAAGAGCAACTGTCATCTCTGTCCTGCAGCGGCTCCTCCTCTGACCCGCTGTTGACTCACCAACAGTCCCATTCACTTTAATGGGAAGGCTGGTGATGCGGCAGTGACACAACAAGGTGAGGGACGTGGTGGCAGCAGGTGAGTGGATGCCCGCTAACAGGCGCTGCCATGATGGATCTGAAATGACAGGTGCTCTTTAAAAGTAAGGACTCATTCTTGCTGGTAGTTAGAATCTTTAATATTTGCAAACAAAATGAAGGATTCCTATTAGAATAATAAGCTGTCAGGTTAGTAAAACAGCTATATTAGAACCGATTCAATCATACAGTTTGTAGTGTACATAGATTTGCAAAACAGTGGAATAAAGGAATATTCCTGAACTTTGTTTTATCTCATGGTTACTGTGAAATTGTGTGAATGCATCAATGCAGTGCATGTCATCTCAGCTTGCAGAGCTTGGATTCATTGAATGAGTTTAAAAAAATTTAAATTATGCAGAATATACAGCCTCATGCTACATAACTAAGCTCCATTTCATGCTGAATAAACTAAATTATTAATGTATCTTAAATATTAAACTAAGTTTGGATAGATTTTTACTCCAAAAGCATTTTATTAAAATAAATTTGATTTAAATGAAAAAAATCTGATTTTTTTTATATTTTTCTTTTAAAGTCATTGATTTATATCCACCCTGAATGTAACTGTTTTTTTAAACTGTTAAATTAATGAGTTTAGTTCTGCTTTAAGACAATCAGAGCAATGATTAGTCAGTGTCTGCACAGTGAATCGGTCTGGTCTGTCCTGGATGATCTGCACAGACAAGAGGGAGAAAAGTGAAGATTTCAAAACCCTGGACTGCTGGACTGGCTGCATGGGCACTGACAGCTCAGCATCCTCAGAGATAAATACAGTGGGGACCAGGAGGGTGGGAAGGGTGTACGATGTTAGTTCACCATTTAACTTTTTCCATAAAGGTGAACTAACACTTTAAGGTGAACTAACCCTTTAAAGTTTTATTAAATCCCCCTGTCCAGCTTGGCGTACAAAGACCGTCAGAGTGCACAGTGTAGCAGGCAGCATTTTTGCCACCACTAACCTCTCCCCTCTACTTTCCACCTGTAACTGGTTATTAAAGAGGAACTTCACCCAGGGTTTCTAAAAAATAATAGTCAGCAGCTACAAATATTGGACATGGAGTCCAGTGCTGTCTTTCTGCAGCTGATTCTTCGCTGAGCTTTGGATCCCCAACACCACCATTCTGGATGTGGGAGCCAGCTGTGAATTCCTGATGTCTCCCAGCCAGTTCCCCACTGCGCATTTGTGAGATCACTTGGCGCTGTAAGACTGGTCCTGCAGGCTCATGGTACATGTTATGTGTCCAAGGAGGCTGCAAGTGGGGGGAGGCTCAAACTGATGTCATCTTTTCCAAGGCTTAGTACCTGTCAAGTAACCTTTTTTAGACTTTTTTCCTTGAGTTTTTGTAGGGCTTGAGCATGTTTTTTATTATTATTATTATTATCTTTCGCCAATAGAAAACTAGTTACCATCTTTTCAGAATTTTTTTTTTTTGCGATTTAAAGCACTCTCTTAGGTAAGCCAATGAGGAGGGAGTTGCAGTAGTTAAGGAGGGAGATGACCTGGGAGTGAATTAGAAGTTTAGCGTAGTTTCACTGGTCATGAATTATTTTGGAGATGTTGCGTAGGTTGAGGCAGCAGGCTTTGGACAATGATTGGATGTGGAGCCAAAAGGATAGTTCAGAGTCCAGGATAACACCTAGCACCCTGGCATGTGGGGATAGGTTCATAGATGTGTGATTGACAGAGAAGTCAGGGGAAGGTGCACATGGGGGTGTAAATATTATGAGCTTTGTTTTGGATAGATTGCGTTTGAGAAAGTGGTGTGTCATCCAGACTGATATGTCTGTTAGTAAATTAGTGATGCATGTGGACACTGATGGAGTGAGCTGAGGAGTAGAGATACAGTCAGGTCCATAAATATTGGGACATCAACACAATTCTAATCTTTTTGGCTCTATACACCAACACAATGGATTTGAAATGAAAAGAACAAGATGTGCTTTAACTGCAGACTTTCAGCTTTAGGGTATTTACATCCAAATCAGGTAAACGGTGTAGGAATTACAACTGTTTGTATATGTGCCTCCCACTTTTTAAGGGACCAAAAGTAATGGGACAATTGGCTGCTCAGCTGTTCCATGGCCAGGTGTGTGTTATTCCCTCATTATCCCATTTACAAGGAGCAGATAAAAGGTCCAGAGTTCATTTCAAGTGTGCTATTTGCATTTGGAATATGTTGCTGTCAACTCTCAATATGAGATCCAAAGAGCTGTCACTATCAGTGAAGCAAGCCATCATTGGGCTGAAAAAACAAAACAAACCCATCAGAGAGATAGCAAAAATGTTAGGTGCGGCCAAATCAACTGTTTGGAACATCCTTAAAAAGAAAGAACGCACCGGTGAGCTCAGCAACACCAAAAGACCCGGAAGACCACGGAAAACAACTGTGGTGGATGACCGAAGAATTCTTTCCCTGGTGAAGAAAACACCCTTCACAACAGTTGGCCAGATCAAGAACACTCTCCATGAGGTAGATGTATATGTGTCAAAGTCAACAATCAAGAGAAGACTTCACCAGAGTGAATACAGAGGGTTCACCACAAGATGTAAAACATTGGTGAGCCTCAAAAACAGGAAGGCCAGATTAGAGTTTGCCAAACAACATCTAAAAAAGCCTTCACAGTTCTGGAACAACATCCTATGGACAGATGAGACCAAGATCAACTTGTATCAGAGTGATGGGAAGAGAAGAGTATGGAGAAGGAAAGGAACTGCTCATGATCCAAAGCATACCACCTCATCAGTGAAGCATGGTTGTGGTAGTGTCATGGCGTGGGCATGTATGGCTGCCAATGGAACTGGTTCTCTTGTATTTATTGATGATGTGACTGCTGACAAAGCAGTATGAATTCTAAAGTGTTTTGGGCAATATTATCTGCTCATATTTAGCAAAATGCTTTAGAACTCATTGGACGGCGCTTCACAGTGCAGATGGACAATGACCCGAAGCATACTGCAAAAGCAACCAAAGAGTTTTTTAAGGGAAAGAAGTGGAATGTTATGCAATGGCCAAGTCACTCACCTGACCTCAATCCGATTGAGCATGCATTTCACTTAGATAAATGATGAAGAAACTCCTGCGCTGTCAGAAATACCTATGCTAAGGGGCACTGCTGCAACACCTAAATGGCTGATCCAAACAGACAAAAGTGGTATGAATAAAGTGAGTGGTGATTGCGCTGTGATAAAAAGGGGAAGGGGGGAAGGGGAAGAGGCTAGCTCAAATGTATAGAGAGGTGAGTGAAAAATTAAAAAAATATATTTAAAAAAATATAATAAGCATGAGGGCTAGTATCATACTAGCACATGAAAAATATTGTAAATACTGAAACAAAAGAAAAGAAAGTTCTCAGTGCAAAAGGGCTAGTATCATACTAGCACATATGTGGTAACTCAGCAAATACTTATTAGATGAAAAATCTCAGTGCAAAAGGGCTAGTATCATACTAGCACATATGTGGTAACTCAGCAAATACTTATTGGTGACTCCAAGTAAATAAATAAATGGTGAACAATCCCACCACCTAGTAGTACAAAGTGCTCAAACAATGAGTCATCAGTTCCAAAAAGGCAAAATGAAAAAATTATACAAAATATAACAGTATAATGAAATGTAATAAAGTGCGGTCTCATGGGCACTAAATCCGTATAGACTGAGGAAACAAAATTGCCTAAAACGTATAAAAAGCTATAAAATTAGTGACAAATACAGTGTGGGTACAACAAGAATAAATATATATATATATATCTATATATCTATATATAGATCTATATATATATATATATATATATATATATATATATATATATATATATATATATATATATATATATATATATATATATATATATATATATATATATATATATATATATATATATATAGATATATATAGATATATATCTATATATATTGAACCAAATAAAAATATATAAATAAAAAAAGTCCATGTGCATGAGGGCTAGTATCATACTGGCACATAAAAAATAAATAATATATATTGTAAATACTGAAACGAAAAAAAAAAAATCTCAGTGCAAAAGGGCTAGTATCATACTAGCACATATGTGGTAACTCAGCAAATTCTTATTAGTGACTAGGGATGAGCTTCGTGTTCGAGTCGAACCCATGTTCGACTCGAACATCGGCTGTTCGATCGTTCGCCGAATTGCGAACGTTATGGGCCGTTCGCGCTAAATTCGTGTGGCGCGTCACGGCCCATAATTCACTGCGGCATCGCAGTGCATTGCTGGCTGATGATTGGCCAAGCATGCACTATGACCCGCATGCTTGGCCAATCACAGCGCTGTCAGTAGAGAGAGCTGTAATTGGCCAAAGCCAGGGTGGCTTTGGCCAATTACGGCTCAGGGCATTTAGTACACACCCCACACTATATAAGGCCGCCTGCACGGCGGCCCTGTGTAGTGTGTGTTCCGGTGTGCTGAGAGATAGAGAGAGAGAGAGACAGTGTCATTTGATTTGAGTTAGATAGATTAGGCAGAACAGTCAGTCAGTTAGCTGCACTTACAGTGTATTGTGTATATATATGCATCCCAGGTGTTGCATATATATATATACACTGTATTCAGTTTAGCTAGATCCGTTCCTGTTATCTTCTATCTAGACTATTTACATTTAATGCAGTGCGTCCTGCTCACAGTGTTCAGCTAGATCCGTTCCTGTTATCTTCTAGACTATTTACATTTAGTGCAGTGCGTCCTGCTCACAGTGTTCAGCTAGATCCGTTCCTGCTATTTACATTTAGTGCAGTGCGTCCTGCTCACAGTGTTCAGCTAGATCCGTTCCTGTTAAATTCCTACTGACCGGCAGGCTTGTCTGGTTACAGTATATAAAGCTACCTGAAGAAAATTACAGGTGTTCTATTTGATCCTATTAGTACCACGGTCAGGCAGCTAGACTATTTACATTTAGTACAGTGTGTCCTGCTCACAGTGTTCAGCTAGATCCGTTCCTGTTATCTTCCTACTGACAGGCAGGCTTGTCTGGTTACAGTATATAAAGCTACCTGAAGAAAATTACAGGTGTTCTATTTGATCCTATTAGTACCACGGTCAGGCAGCTAGACTATTTACATTTAGTACAGTGCGTCCTGCTCACAGTGTACAGCTAGATCCGTTCCTGTTATCTTCCTACTGACAGGCAGGCTTGTCTGGTTACAGTATATAAAGCTACCTGAAGAAAATTACAGGTGTTCTATTTGATCCTATTAGTACCACGGTCAGGCAGCTAGACTATTTACATTTAGTACAGTGCGTCCTGCTCACAGTGTTCAGCTAGATCCGTTCCTGTTATCTTCCTACTGACAGGCAGGCTTGTCTGGTTACAGTATATAAAGCTACTTGAAGAAAATTACAGGTGTTCTATCCCAGCTTAGTGCAGCTACAGGCCATTAGTATGTCTGGAAGGCCAAGAAGGAGAGGCAGACAGTCACAAGCCAATAAGAGAGGGCAAGCAGGCTCTGTGTCTAGTGCTGGTCGTGGAGACGGTGCATCCTCATCAGCACGTGGCCATGGGACACGCTTGGCCTTTTTTTCGGCAGCTGGCCATGTTGAGCCGCAACATGCGGAAGACTTGGTCGAGTGGATGACCAAGCCGTCCTCATCCTCCTCATCCTCTCTCACCCATGCCCAGGGTGCTTTGTCTGGCAAAGCAGCGGCCTCTTCCCTCAGCTCAATGTCATCAGTGACTCCTTCCCTAGCTCCACCATGTCCTCATGAGGATTCCCTCGAACTGTTTGACCACAGTGTTGGGTACATGCTCCAGGAGGATGCCCAGCGTTTGGAAGGCTCTGATGACGATACTGAGCTCGATGAAGGCAGTAACATGAGCGCGGACAGAGGGGGTGCCCAAGAAGGACAGCAATCTGGCAGTCATGCTCCCCCTGCTGCAGCATACTGCCAGGTTTGCTCCAGTGATGAGGAGGGAGGGGATGATGAGGTCACTGACTCAACGTGGGTGCCTGATAGGAGAGAGGAGGAGGAGGAGGAGGAGGAGGAGGAGGAGGAGGAGGAGGAGGAGGCGGCAGCACATCACCAACGAGGCAGGATGCCCTCCAGGGGCCAGCCTAAGGGCAGCACATTGACTGCATCACACCCCAAAGCTCCACATGTGCAGGGCGCTGCAGTCTCTGCGCGTTATTCAAAAAGTTCTTTGGTGTGGGCCTTTTTTGAGACGAGTGCATCAGATCGCACCGCTGCTATTTGCAACATATGTCTCAAGCGTATCTCGCGTGGCCAAAATATCTCCCGCTTGGGTACCACATGCTTGACCAGACATATGTTGACCTGCCATGCAGTTCGTTGGCAAGCGTATCTAAAAGACCCACACCAAAGAACAAAGAGGATCTCTCCTTGCTCCTCATCAGCTGAGATTTCCAACCCCACTAGACCTTCAGTCCTCTCTGAGACCTGCAGTGAGAGGAATGAAGGTGTAGAATTAGGTGTGTCACAGCCAAGTACTTGTGGGCAATCTGCTTTTGGTACACCGACGTCAGATTGTACCAGGCAAATTTCCCTGCCCCAGCTGCTGCACCGCCGAAAGAAGTTTGCTCCCAGCCATCCACATGCCCAGCGGTTGAATGCTAGCTTGGCAAAATTGCTAGCACTTCAACTGCTGCCTTTTCAGTTGGTAGACTCTGCCCCCTTCCGTGAGTTTGTGGAATGTGCGGTTCCTCAGTGGCAGGTACCCAAACGCCACTTTTTCTCACGGAAGGCGATTCCGGCTCTCTACCGGCATGTGGAAGGCAATGTCCATGCCTCGCTGGACAGGGCGGTCAGCGGTAAGGTGCATATTACCGCTGACTCATGGTCCAGCAGGCATGGACAGGGACGTTACCTAAGTTTCACGGCGCATTGGGTGACTCTGCTGGCAGCTGGGAAGGATGCAGGACAAGGTGCAGTAGTGTTGGAGGTTGTTCCGCCACCACGCCTCCAAAATGCTGATTGTGACACACCTCTCTCCTCCACCCCCTCCTCTTCTTCTTCCTCCATGGCCTCTTCCTCGGAACCAGCGGTGCTCCGTAGGCGTTCAAGGGGCTACGCAAGTACGCAGGCCAAAAGATGCCATGCGGTGCTTGAGCTGGTGTGCTTGGGGGACAGGAGCCACACTGGGGCAGAGGTTCTGTCAGCTCTGCAGGGGCAGGTTCAGAGGTGGTTGACGCCACGCCAACTTAAGGCAGGAATGGTGGTTTGCGACAATGGCACCAACCTCCTCTCTGCCCTCCGACAGGGACAAATGACCCATGTGCCCTGTTTGGCTCACGTCCTTAACTTGGTGGTGCAGCGGTTCTTGGGCAGGTACCCGGGCTTACAGGATGTCCTGAGGCAGGCCAGGAAAGTCTGTGTGCATTTCCGCCGGTCATATAATGCCAGTGCTCGGCTGACGGACCTCCAAAAGGAGTTTAACCTGCCCAAGAACCGCCTAATCTGTGACATGCCCACCAGGTGGAACTCAACGTTGGCCATGCTGCAGCGGCTGCACACGCAGCAGAGGGCCATCAATGAGTACCTGTGCGACTATGGCACCAGGACAGGGTCAGGGGAGCTTGGTTTTTTTTCCCCACGCCAGTGGGCCATGATCAGGGATGCATGCACTGTCCTGTCACCATTCGAGGAGGCCACGAGGATGGTGAGCAGTGACAGTGCATGCATCAGTGACACTGTCCCCCTTGTCCACCTGTTGGAGCACACGCTGCGTGGAATAATGGACAGGGCACTTGAGGCAGAACAGAGGCAAGAAGAGGAGGACTTCCTTAGCTCTCAAGGCCCCCTTTATCCAGACAGTGTTCCTGCGTGCCCGCCGATCACACAGGAAGAGGACGAGGAGGAAGAGGAGGAGGAGGAAGATTGTGTCAGTATGGAGGTGGAGCCTGGCACTCAGCATCAGCAGCAGTCTTTAAGGGATCAGTCCCAAGAAACACATGGACTTGTACGTGGCTGGGAGGAGGTGGCTGCGGACCATGTCGTTCTTAGTGACCCAGAGGACTCCGGACCGAATGCCTCAGCAAACCTACGCTGCATGGCCTCCCTGATCCTGCAAAGCCTGCGTAAGGATCCTCGTATTCGTGGTATCAAGGAGAAGGACCAATACTGGCTGGCAACCCTCCTTGATCCACGTTACAAGGGTAAGGTTGCGGACCTTATCTTGCCATCGCAGAGGGAGCAGAGGATGAAACATCTTCGGGAGGCCTTGCAGAAAGGTCTGTGCAACGCGTTCCCAGAGACTGGGAGGTTACAAACTCCTGTTTCTGGACAACGTGTTGCTGAGGCTTCGGTCAGTCAAAGAAGGAGCGGTGGAGAAGGTGGCCGTCTGACCGATGCGTTCAGACAATTTTTTGGTCCGCAGCCCCAAGGTATGATCGGTTCCAGCAACCATCGCCAGCGTCTGTTTTACATGGTGCAGGAATACCTAGGGGCAAGATCAGACTTGGACACCTTTCCCACCGAAAATCCTCTGGGTTACTGGGTCTTGAGGATGGATCACTGGCCAGAGCTTGCACAGTATGCAATTGAGCTACTGGCCTGTCCTGCATCCAGCGTTCTTTCGGAACGCACATTCAGTGCTGCTGGAGGCGTGGTAACCGATCACAGGGTGCGTCTGTCCACCGACTCGGTCGATCGGCTGACCTTCATAAAAATGAATGAGTCTTGGATCACCACCAGCTACCAAGCACCTGATGCTGATGTAACCGAATAATTTTTTTTGAAATCTCAGATCCCTTCAAAGACTGCCTATGCTGATGCTGAGTGACTATCCCTGAGTAATTATCCTCTTCCTCCTCAATCATCACGCTGATAGCTTGTAAGAACATTTTTGGTTCTGGGCGCCACCACCAGTGCCTAAGGCACAATTTTTCAGCCCCTGTTTAACAGGGGCGTGTAATTACAATTTTTGATGTAATACTTTGCAGCAGGGCTCGTTCCTGCATTCCAACTAGAGTGTCTGTGAGGGGTTGCAGTGTTGTGGCACCAGCACCAGTGCCTAGGGCCCAATTTTTCTGCCCCTGTCTAACAGGGGCGTGTAATTACAATTTTTGATGCAATACTTTGCAGCAGGGCTCGTTCCTGCGTTCCAACTAGAGTGTCTGTGAGGGGTTGCAGTGTTGTGGCACCAGCACCAGTGCCTAAGGCCCAATTTTTCTGCCCCTGTCTAACAGGGGCGTGTAATTACAATTTTTGATGCAATACTTTGCAGCAGGGCTCGTTCCTGCGTTCCAACTAGAGTGTCTGTGAGGGGTTGCAGTGTTGTGGCACCAGCACCAGTGCCTAAGGCCCAATTTTTCTGCCCCTGTCTAACAGGGGCGTGTAATTACAATTTTTGAAGCAATAATTTGCAGCAGGGCTCGTTCCTGCGTTCCAACTAGAGTGTCTGTGAGGGGTTGCAGTGTTGTGGCACCAGCACCAGTGCCTAAGGCCTAATTTTTCAGCTCCTGTTCAACAGGGGCATGTAATTACAATTCTTGATCTAATATTTCACAGCAGGGCCCTGTGAGGGCTTACAGTGTTGTGGCCACAGCAACACCTAAGGCCCAAATTTCTGCTGAGTATATAGGGCAGGACCCTACTTTCAAACATCTAACTTACAAACGACTCCTACTTGCAAACGGAAGGAGACAACAGGAAGTGAGATGAAATCTACCCCTAGGAAGGGAAATTCTCTCCTGTAAGAGTTAATATGGGAAAACAAGTTCTCCTTTCCACTGATGCTTTC
Organism: Aquarana catesbeiana; assembly: GCF_042186555.1. Taxonomy (NCBI): domain Eukaryota; kingdom Metazoa; phylum Chordata; class Amphibia; order Anura; family Ranidae; genus Aquarana; species Aquarana catesbeiana. The sequence continues at coordinate 633,219,939 of NC_133324.1, forward strand.
CAATCCTTGTTCCACAAAAAAACCCAAATTTTCAAAAAACATTTTTCATTGGGACAAAAAAGTGAGGTGAAATCTTCTGAAGAGGAGGAAAGACAGCAAAACAAATGTCACAGGGGTGATAACCCTTCCCTATGTTTTCCAAAAAGCTTAGAAAAGATTTTTTGGCTGGAGCTAAACACGTTAAAAATGTTCAAAATTACAAACAGATTCTACTTAACAACAAACCTACAGTCCCTGTCTTGTTTGCACCGCCTGTATACTGCTGTTCAGAGTATATAGGGCCTGGTGGCCCCACACCTTTCCTTATTTTAATTTGGGTGCGGGGTTCCCCTTAATATCCATACAAGACCCAAAGGGACTGGTAATGGACTGGGGGGTACCCATGCCGTTTGTCTCACTGATTTTCATCCATATTGCCATGACCCGACATGACATTAAACCCGCAAGCAGTTTTAAATGAGATTTTTTCCTTTAAAAATGACATTTGGTGCAGGGACTGTTCTAAACATGGGAAACACGCGTCACTTTACAGGCATACTATAGACACCCCCCAGGTACGATATTTAAAGGAATATTTCACTTTTTTTTTTTTACTTTAAGCATCATTAAAATCACTGCTCCCGAAAAAACGGCCGTTTTTAAAAGTTTTTTTTGCATTGATACATGTCCCCTGGGGTAGGACCCGGGTCCCCAAACCCTTTTTAGGACAATACCATGCAAATTAGCCTTTAAAATGAGCACTTTTGATTTCGAACGTTCGAGTCCCATAGACGTCAATGGGGTTCTAACGTTCGTGCGAACTTTCGGTCCGTTCGCGGGTTCTGGTGCGAACCGAACCGGGGGGTGTTCGGCTCATCCCTATTAGTGACTCTAAGTAAATAAATAAATAAATGGTGAACAGTCCCACCACCTTGTAGTACAAAGTGCTCAAGCAATGAGTCATCAGTTCCAAAAAGGCAAGTCCACAAGCCACAGGAAAGGGAAAAAAAGTCTTCAGTGGGGACACCTCTGTGCTCGCAAGCAGCTCACCTTACTGCTGCAAGACAACAGCTTGTAATCCAATAACAAATCACCAGCTGAAGACAAAACTGAAGGGAAAATGCCCCAAGAACAAGCAGGAAGTGAAGACAGTTGCAGTAGAGGCCTGGCAGAGCATCACCAGGGATGAAACCGAGCGTTTGGTGATGTCTATGTGTTCCAGACTTCAGGCTGTAATTGACTGCAAAGGATTTGCAACCAAGTATTAAAAAGTGAAAGCTTGATGGATGATTGTTAATCTGTCCCATTACTTTAGGCCCCTTAAAAAGTGGAAGGCACATATACAAACTGTTGTAATTCCTACACCGTTCACCTGATTTGGATGTAAATACCCTCAAATTAAAGCTTAAAGTCTGCAGATAAAGCACATCTTGTTTGTTTCATTTCAAATCCATTGTAGTGGTGTATAGAACCAAAAAGATTAGAATTGTGTCAATGTCCCAATGTTTATGGACCTGACTGTATTTGTGTCATCAGCGAAGAAATGGTATTGGGAACCATAGGAGGCTATCAACTGACCCAGGGAGTTGGTGTAGATAAAAATAGGAGAGTTCAAAGAACAGAACCTTTAGGGACCCCAACGGAGAAAATAATGCCGCGTACACACGGTCGGACTTTTCGTCTACAAAAGTCCAACGGACGCTGACGGACTAAAGCTGGCTGGTAATCCGATCGTGTGTGGGCTTCTCCGGACTTTCAATGGACTTTTTTAGCCTCAAATCCGACGGACTTTAGATTTGAAACATGCTTCAAATCTTTACGTCGTAAGTACGACGGACCCCGAAATCCGCTCGTCTGTGTGCTAGTCCGACGGACAAAAACCCATGCTAGGGCAGCTATTGGCTACTGGCTATGAACTTCCTTATTTTAGTCCGGTGTACGTCATCACGTACGAATCCGTCGGACTTTTGTGTGGTCGTGTGTAGGCAAGTCCGTTCGTAAGAAAGTCTGCCGCAAGTCCGCCGAAGGTACGTCGGAAGTCTGTCGGACAGGCTGTCGGACTTTTGTAGACGAAAAGTCCGACCGTGTGTACGCGGCATAAGAGGAGAGAAGAAAGTAAAATTGTAAGTGACACTGATGCAGTGGGATAGGTAGGATGAGAACCAGGGAGGAGTACAGTCACAGAGACCAAAGGAGTGGAGTTTTTTGAGGAGGAGTTGATCCACTGTGTGAGAGGCAGCAGTGAGGCCCAGGAGTAAGAAAACAGAATAGTGTCCATTGGTTTTAGCAGTTACTAGATTGTTTGTGAGTTTTAGAAGAGCAGTTTCCATGGAGTTCTGGGGGTGAAATCCAGACTGAAGTGATTAGCGATCTTCTGGGCAACTAGTGAGTTAGTGGGTGGAGGCACGAAGTAGAGAGCTGAAGGTAGAGAAGTGTTGATGAGGACTGGATGTGAAGTTGCTAATGAGAGTGATAAAATAGGTCTGCTTGGCACTGAGGAGACAGAAATTGTATTTTTGGAGGGTAAATTTATATTGGTTGAAACTTTCTGAGACTGAGCCCCGGTTCACACAGGGGCGGCACGACTTGCAGGTCGCCTCAGCGAGGCGACCTGCAAACTACTTCCGAGGCGACTTGCAAAATGACTTCTGCATAGAAGTCTATGCAAGTCGCCCCCAAAGTAGTACAGGAACCTTTTTCTAAGTCGGAGCGACTTGCGTCGCTCCTATTAGAACGGTTCCGTAGCACAGAATGGGAGGCGACTTGTCAGGCGACTAGGTCGCCTGACAAGTCGCCCCTGTGTGAACCGGCACTTAGTCTTATGCCACAGGCTCTCAAGAGCGCAGTTACATTTTTTGAGACTTCTAGTGTCATCTGTTTGCCAAGGTTGCAGGGTCGGGGCCTGATTCTGTGTGCAGTAATGGGTGTGTGTCCAGGGAGGATGACAGTGAGCTCTTGTAGACAGAAGTGGCTAGGTTGGGGCAGGGCAGAGGTCGAATTTTGTCATAGAGGTGTTCAAGTAGCAGAATACAGAAGATAAGGCTTAAGGTGGTGAAGATTTCTATGATTAACTGTTAGGCGGTTGGAGAGAGGAGGTGGAAGACAGGGAGAGAGTGAAACTAATAAGTTTAGTGAATCCCCATCAGGCACTGCCCACCCAGTAAAAAAAGTCCTCAGCTGTTGCACTGTCTATGTGACAGCTGCAGTGGAGAGAGCACATGCATGTACATGCAGCTGCACTGAGGGCTGGTTCACACATGCGTTGCGTTCTTGTGCAATTCCTGCATGGTCAAGTGTGATGAGATTTTGCAGCTTGTTTATTTAAATAGGCTGAAGTGCCACTGGAACATGGAGAAAGTAATGAATGCACTACTTTTAAAAAATGTGCTGCACCAAATCCCATCTGATTTGGTGCCCGCAAACGCTCTGCATGCCCTTAACTATTCATTGGCACCCACAGAAGATCACATAGGCAGGGTGTTTTAAGTGCAATGCAGGAAACGTGCATGGAACGCTCCTTTCCTGCACCGCGTTCTGGTGTGAACCCGGCCTTGAGGACAGAGTGCCTATATGGACATCCTGACCTCTGCATGCAGCACATGCCCCAAATTCATGGAGCATGAATCTGTTGCCCGCATTAGAATTTATCATGGATGGCGAATTCACTCTTTGTGAATTCTCTGATACATAGCTCCCAACTGTACCTGATTTTGAGGGACTGTCCCTGATTTTGAGGGACTGTCCCTGTTTTGAAACAAAGTCCCTCTGACCCTCTTTCCACCTCATTTGTCCCTCATTTTAGTGATCTGTATAGTTGTATATAAAATGCACTATTTATCTATCAAAAAGTGTTTCCCAGTGCTAGACCTTTCATCCAATTTCTAAATTGCTGCTTTTGTAAATTCCAAATGCTAATATAAAGGAATAGTAGTGTTAAAAAAGCACTCGTGGGTTTAACCAATCATTTTTTTTGTACAATTCTCTTTTAAGGAGGGTGTTGCAGGGTTGTATCCTATGCCTACATCAGTGGTGGCTGGTGCTCAATATTTGGGGGGGGGGTGCAGCAAACAAACCTGCCCCAACCCCCCCCCCCACTTGCACTAACGCCACAACCCCCCCACGGGAGACGGGCGGTGATCAGTGGACCCCCCCCTGCAGGGGATGGACGGCGGCGGTCAATGGCCTTATTTTAGGAGGCCGCTGCTGCTCCTTGCTCCAGCTTGCGGAGGGAAGAGCCGGGGGTCATCGCTTTTCCTCCCGGCCGAACAGGAAGTGGGTCCTGAGAGCCGATTGTCCTAAGACTCCCTGGGCAATCGGCTCTCAGGACCCGCTTCCCGACTGGCTTGGAGAAGCAGGAAGACATTAGTGAATATTAATTCGCTAATGTCACACAACAGGGTGGGCTCAGGGTGCAGTGCTCCGAGCCCACCCTTTTTTGAAGCCAATTACATACCTCCCAACTTTATGAGATGGGAACGAGGGACACCTATCAGCAAAAGTATGTAGGCAGGGCTGGTGCAAGGATTTTTGACACCCTAGACGAAACCTCATTTTGCAGCCTCCGCCCCCTTTTCCCTGCCCATGTATACCCCACCTTTTTAATGAAGCGCCCATCAATGGAGCCTTTTTTTTTTTACCACTACTATTACTTTATAATGACTTTTGCAATTTACAAAAGCAGCAATTTAGAAATTGTATGAAATGTTTAGCATTGGAAAACATTTTTTGTAAGATAAATAGTGCATTTTATATACAACTATTACTATATAGATCAGACTAAAATGAGGAGGAACAAGGGACAGAGGGACTTTGTTCCAAATCAGGGACAGTCCCTCAAAATCAGGGACAGTTGGGAGCTATGCAATCATAGCGTCAGGCTCTAATCGTGTGTTTAAAAAAAAAAAAAAAAAAAAAAAACGATTGAAATCCATGCGTCCGGCGCAGTGCATGTAGATTAAGGGACGGGCACATGGATTAGGGGCTCCTAATTGTCCCTGATTCGGAGGGACTGTCCCTGATTTGGAGCAATGTCCCTCTGTCCCTCATTCCTCCTCATTTTGGTCTGATCCATATAGTTGTATATAAAATGCACTTTTTATCTATCAAAAAAGTGTTTCGCAGTGCTAAACCTTTCATCTGATTTCTAAATTGCTGCATTTGTAAATTCCAAAAGCCAATATAAAGGAAGAGTAGTGGTTAAAAAAAGCACTTGTGGGTTTAACCAATCTTTTATTTTTGTACAATTCTCCTTTAAGGGGGCGTGGCAAGGGGTGTGTCCTATGCCTGCATACTTTTGCTAATAGGTGCCACTCATTCCCATCTCAGAAAGTAGGGGGGTATGCTGATCCCTGATATCCTGTCCCACAGTCCTGACCCAAGCGTCAGTTCCTAGCCTGCTACGGTATGCAGAAGTAATCATACACATTGCCTGCCACTAAACACGATGTCCAGCAGGGGCCGCTGAATTGTAGACAGAAGCCCAAGCATGCGCAGATGGAGTCTCCCGTCCTGCTTGGAGTGCTGTTTACGTAGGGAGGACGGCGCCGAGTCTCCTTCCTATGACGTTCTATGTGTGAGGGAAGAGGAGTGGGTCCTGGCCAACATGGCGGCGTGTATCAGGCTGGATCTCACCCAGCTGATGAGTTCGAGTGGCTCTCACAAGGATCTGGCTGGGAAGTGAGTGCTGGCTATGTTACCAGGGGTGGGGCAGTATGGGTGGTCGGGGTGTGAATGTATATGGACGAACCACATGGGAGATATCTAATGTTAGGGCCGATCACTTCCAGGGAGGTGGTCAGGCTTTCCTACACTGGGTCTCCGATACACATGGTCGTGTAAGGCCATGCACATCCAGAGTCTAAGTAATGGAGGAAACATTAGAAAGGACAAACCTTTTATTTAACCCCTTGAAGCTCCCCACGATTTTACCCCTTCATGACCAGGCTGTTTTTAACACTGTATCCAAATACAATTTATATTGTCTTTTTTCCCCCACAAATAGAGCTTTATGGTATTTGATCACCTCTGGGTTTTATTATTTGTCTGCAATATACACAAAAAAAAAAAGACAGAAAATTTTGAAAAAAAAAACAATATTTTCTACTTTCTGTTATAAAACATATCAAATTTCTTCATAAATTTAGACCAAAATATATTCTACATATATATGCTATATGTCTTTGGTAAAAAAAAAAAACAACAATCCCCATAAGTGTATATTAATCGATTTGTGTGAAAGGTATAGAGTCCAAAAACGATGGTACACTCACCGGACACTTTATTAGGTACACCTTGCTAGTACCGGGTTGGACCCCCTTTTGCCTTCAGAACTGCCTTGATTCTTCATGGCATAGATTCAACAAGGTGTTGGAAACTTTCCTCAGAGATTTTGGTCCATAGTGACATGATAGCATCACACAGTTGCTGCAGATTTGTCGGCTGCATATCCATGATGTGAATCTCCCGTTCCACCACATCCCAAAGGTGCTCTATTGGATTGAGATCTGATGGCTGTGGAGGCCATTGGAGTACAGTGAGCTCATTGTCATGTTCAAGAAACCAGTGGTGAGATGATTTGAGCTTTGTGACATGGTGCATTATCCTGCTGGAAGGAGCCATCAAAAGATCACTACACTGTAGTCATAAAGGGATGGACAGGGTCAGCAACAATACTCAGGCTGTGGCGTTAAAGCTCGGTTAACATTGGTGTGATGCGGGAAACCTTGTGAATCCAGTGCAGGTTCCCACATCGCACCTGACTCGCAGGCAGCTGACACTGCCTTATATGAACCGCTGGGAGCGTCAATGCAAAGTTAATGACGCCCCCAGATCGGTTTCTCATATCGCAGTGCGAACTTTAAATTTGGACAGGGATCTTATAGGTGTGCGATCCGATTCTTGGTGCAAACCAAAAAAAAGGGTTCTGCGCGACTTTGGTCTGAATGCGATGCAAATTCAGCCATACTATCTGGCTGTGTGTATCGCACAGACATTGCATGTGGTTTTCACAGCGGTGCAAATCACATACGATGTCTGACATCACACAAATGTGAACCAAGCCTTAAACAATGCTCAAGTGGTACTAAGGGGCCCAAAGTGTACCAAGAAAATATCCCCCACACCATTACACCACCACCACCAGCCTGAACCGTTGATACAAGGCAGGATGGATCCATGCTTTCATGTTGTTTATGCCAAATTCTGACCCTATCATCTGAATGTTGTAGCTGATATTGAGACTCATCAGACCAGGCAACGATTTTCCATTCTTGTATTGTCCAATTTTGGTCATCCTGTGCGAATTGTAGCCTCAGTTTACTGTTCTTAGCTGACAGGTGTGGCACCGGTGTGGTCTTCTGCTATAGCCCATCTTCAAGGTTCATTGTGTTGTGAGTTCAGAGATTGTATTCTGCATACCTCGGTTGTAACAAGTGGTTATTTGAGTTACTGTTGCCTTTCTATCATCTCAAACCAGTCTGCCCATTCACCTATGACATCAACAAGGCATTTTTGTCCACACAACTTCTGCTCACTGGATATTTTCTCTTTTTCGGACCATTCTCTATAAACCCTAAAGATGGTTGTGGGTGAAAATCACAGGAGATCAGCAGTTTTTGAAATACTCAGACCAGCCCATCTGGCACCAACAACCATGCCAAGTCGCTTAAATCCCTTTTCTCCCTATTCTGATGCTCGGTTTGAACTTCAGCAAGTTATCTTCATGTCTAGATGCCTAAATGCATTGAGTTGCTGTCATGCAATTGGCTGATTAGCAATTGGTGGTACCAAGCAATTGAACAGGTGTGCCTAATAAAGTAGCCAGTGAGTGTATATTTGAACATTTATAAATTCTAATACACGGATGGCCTATCTCATTTCTTGTGGCCCTTAAAATGCCAGGGCAGTATAAATACCCCCCCCCATGACCATTTTTTGCAAAGTAGATAGTCTGAGGTGTTTAGTAAGAAGCATGACAAGTTTTTGGAAGTTGTATTTTTTTTTGTCACTATTTTTTGGAAAATTAAGAAATAAACTTTTTTTTTTTCCATGCTGTACCCAGTGCAGTACAGCATCATCATATGACTGGTGTGTCGGTGATCTGAGCCACTGGTGACAATATGTTAAAAAAAAAGAAAAAATCTTTTTTTCAATTTTTTTTTTTCATTTTTACTTTTTTTTTTTTTTACATACTTTCATCAAAGTAATTCAGTGTCACCATAGTAACACTAGTAGTAGTACTTCTGAGGGGGTGATCAGGAATTTTTGATCAATAATGATCATTGTATCTGCAAAGTTTTCAACTTTAATGAATGGGTTACATTCATGACAGCTGTGATTACTAGTGGTCTGTGATTGGCTACAGCTAATCACATGGTACAGAGTGCCTTGATAGCCCCAGGTACCATGTAATAGCTGTAGAACAATCGCAGCATAAGAAACACAGCTGTTATGAATGCATGCATGACAGCTTTGTCGACAATGTGATCGCGTTGCGATCGCATGATCACCGGGCTGCAGGTACCGGGAATCCGCTGTGCCCAGTGGACCCACTGCGCACCCCTAAGCCGGAGCAGGCTGGATGACATACATGTACATCATCCAGCCTGCATCTGCTAGCCACCTGCAGTAAAAGTACGGTCGGTATTATTTTGCTGCATTTCACTTCCTTTCCCAGAGATACAACAGGAAGTTAGATGAACTCTCCTAAAATGAGCGGAAGTCTGCTGTTAGGGCGCATTTACTCTTTAACGTGCTGAAGCACATCTCAACTGTCCCATAATAAAAATAGTGGGGGAAACTTATTAAGGGGGTTTTAGGCTGGGTTCACACTCGTGCAAATTGGTTGTGGGTTCCCTGCATCCAATGCGCAATAGCAGGAGGTTGTGACTGGCTCTCTATGGAGCTGGTTCACATATCTCTGGTGCAAGTTTGCACCGTGTCCTGTTAGTCTTTTGGTCCGTTTCAGGTCCGAATTCAGCCAAAAAAACCTTTATTCCAAAATAAAAACTGTTGTGGTCGATTATAAGGTATTAGCTGGAGTTTGGCTTCAATTTTTTAGTGTATGTAAATCTGCTAGTACATCTAATACTCCCCTTCCCTCAGACTGACAATGCTGCTATATGCTGTGCCTCCTGTTTTTCTTCATCCAGAGTGGTGTCTCACTAATGTAGTAGGCTTGTTACTGGCCATATCACCAGGTGAAAACAGAGGGGAAAAAGCCTAAGAAAAGAAAACGAATGCACATCTAATGATTGGTAAACTGCAATATAACACATTTTGTGGGTTTTGTGTTTAGTACCGCTTTAAGGTCTTCTGGGAGCCCTTATCAGCCATCAATCCTGAAGCTCCTCATATAGGTGAAAAAACTAGGTGACACACATACACCGTCCAGACATTCCAGATGCCATTTCAGTAATGTGCATCTAGCAATATGTATTTTTTTTAAAAGGTACACAATATTTAAATTTAGCAGCAGTATGTTTTCATTTTTAATATTAGTAATAGGGGTTAAACTATTTTTTTTTATTTAAGGTACCGCCAGATATTGGAGAAAGCCCTTCAGCTTCCTGGACCAGAACAGCTCGAGGCACTTAAAGCATTTGTTGAAGCAAGTACGTTTTCTAGTGTCTCTTTACATATCTCCCTATTTCCTATCCATATATCTATTTATTGCAGGTTTAGATCATTTAATACTTTTAGACCGTGAAATATTGCCTCAGTTATGTTATTTTATTTGCATGTGTTCATACTTTTTCATCTCCAGTGGTGAATGAGAATGTCAGCTTAGTGATTTCCCGACAGCTGCTCACTGACTTTTGTACACATCTTCCAAGTCTACCCGATGGTATTGCCAAGGAGATCTATCACTTCACCCTAGAAAAGATCCAGCCACGTGTCATCTCTTTTGAAGAACAGGTACAAAAAACAATTGCTGTATACAGCCCTATTTTTTCCACGTGCACACAATTTTGTTTAGTCTGTTTTCTAGATGCAATTGACACTCTCTACACGAAGTTCCTATTTCAATAGAAGCAACACAGTTTGGTCAGTACTGTGATTGGATAGTGAAGAAATAGCACATTGTAATTTAACCGCCTCCTGCTCGCTGTATAGACAAATGATGGTGCGCGGGATACGCTCTTGTTCTGGGCCGATGTGATATGATGTCGCCCAGTCTCGCCGTGATCGTGGGCACGCTGTATCCCTGGGACACGGGGCAACCCCGATCTCGGTGAAGAGCCACGGACCTTTACCCATGTGATCAGCTGTGTCCGTTAAAGCTGATCACATGTAAACAAGGAGATGCCGCTATTAGCTCTCCTCGCCTCACACTGACAGAGTGTGAGAAGAGGAGAGCCGATCAGTGGCATCTCCTCACAGGGGAGACCTGTTAAAGGTATTTAGAGCACCGATCATCAGTGCCCTGATTATAATGCAGCTCCAACAGTGCCGCCAGTCTTTGCCAATTAGTGCTGCCTTTCAGTGCCGCCTATGTGTGCCACCTATCATTGCCCATTAGTGCCCATCAGTGCTGCATTTTAGTGCTTCCTCATCAGTGCAACCTCAGAGCATGTCGGTGAAGGAGAAAAATGACTTATTTACAAAAATAACATTTTCTCAAAATTTTCAGTTTTTATTTATTTATTTTTTAGCAAAAAAATAAAAAGACCCAGCGGTGATTAACCACTTCAATACCAAGGACGTCATATGACGTCCTTGGCTTTGAGCAGGTATATCTGAATGATGCCTGTAGTTACAGATATCATTCAGATATTGCCGGTTTCAGCCAGCGAATCTCTACACCATAGGAAAGATCATAGCGGCCGTTCCACCGCTTGATCGTTCCTATGGGAGGCGAGAGGGGACGTCCCGCCGCCCTCCGGTGCCTGCTCCGACTCACCGTTACGATTGGTGAGGCGGAGAGTGGAGGCGCCGGATGTAGATCATAGAGATTTCCGGCGGACCAGATGGTCCCCGGAGTCTCTATGATCATCGGAGGCCGGGCGCGATGTTATGACGTCACGCCCGGCCTCTCCATTCAAAAAAACGGCGCCGCTTCGGCTTGGAAGCGGCGATCATTTTTTTTTTTTTATTTCAGGCTTCCCAGCCTAGTGGTGAGATATGGGGTCTTATTGACCCCATATCTCACTATTAAGAGGACCTGTCATGTCATATTGCTATTACAAGGGATGTTTACATTCCTTGTAATAGGAATAAAAGTGATCAATTTTTTTATTTTTTTTTTTAAAGTGTCAAAATAAAAAAAAAAAAAAAAATAATTAACAATAAAAAAAAATTTTTTTTAAAGCGCCGCTGTCCCCGTGTGCTCGCACGCAAAAGCGAACGCATACGTAAGTCCCGCCCACATATGAAAACAGTGTTCAAACCATACATGTGAGGTATCGCCGCGAACGTTGGAGCGAGAGCAATAATTTTGGCCCTAGACCTCCTCTGTAACTCAAAACATGTAACCAGTAAAAAAATTTCAAGCGTCGCCTATGGGGATTTTTAAATACCGAACATTGGCGCCATTCCACGAGCGTGTGCAATTTTGAAGCGTGACATGTTAGGTATCTATTTACTCGGCGTAACTTCATCTTTCACAAAATGCAAAAACATTGGGCTAACTTTACTGTTTTGTTTCTTTTTTAAACACAAAACAGTTTTTTTCCCAAAAAAAACGCGTTCGAAAAATTCCTGCGCAAATACTGTGTGAGATAAAAAGTTGCAACAACCGCCATTGTATTCTCTAGGGTCTTTGCTAAAAAAACATATATAATGTTTGGGGGTTCTGTGTAATTTTCTAGCAAAAAAATGATGATCTTTACATGTAGGAGCAAAGTGTCAGAATTGGCCCGGTATTGAAGCGGTTAAATACCACCAAAAGAAATCTCTCTTTGCGGGAAGAAAATGATAAAAAATTAATTTGGGTACAGCATTGTCATTCAAAGTGTGAGGACGCTGAAAGCTGACAATTGGCCTTGGCAGGAAGGGGGTGAAAGTGCCCTTGTAGGCAAGTGGTTAAAGCAGCAAAAGTCTTCAAGAAAACATCTGTTGGAGGGGAAATTTAATATACTTAACTTTCCCCTGGCTTCTGTTGGGGCTGACTAGATCATGGGGAAGACTTTGTACTCCAAATCTCTCAAGAAGTTGCTGCAGCATAGTCCTGGATCACCTCCTCGTGAGATTTGAGCTATTCAGCATTCCCTGCAATCTCGTTGGAAGAAGGATGATGTCGCTGTTGCCTAGGCACCATGGCCGGACAATATGGTAAGATACATGCTAAATATGGTATTTAGGTGCAAAGTTTGCATTAAGCCTGGTTGGTGCACAGTGTTGGGCTTTTTTCACCCAGTCTGAATACTAATATGCAAGAGATTACAGAAGGCTGGTGCAAAGACAGATTGAGTTACTATAAAACAATAAAATAAAGCTGTTTTATTCAGTATTTATTTTGACCAAGTGGGCTTCTTTGCATTCATGCTTTAAAACTGCAATGAGAAGTATATTGGTAAATAGTTCAAGGGTTTATGATGCTTTCCTATTTGTGATACGAGTGTTGGTCCTGCTTTTCCTATAAATGCTCCATATAGGTAATTTAATCTCTGTCCAGGACAAAATGCTTTGGCATCCTGGATCTTTTTTTTTAATTGGTCATTACATCTTTGCCTGCAGGTTGCATCAATTAGGCAGCACTTGGCAACCATTTATGAGAAAGAAGAAGACTGGAGGAATGCAGCTCTGGTGCTGGTTGGCATACCTTTGGAAACAGGACAAAAGTAAGAATTGAAGACTATTTGAATGGGGATGGGGGAGGGTTATTTAAAAAAAAAAAACTAGGGAAACAATTGTTTCTTTTTATTGGTGATCAATTAGTGTTATTGTTTTGTTTGCCCAGACAACATAAGGATGAAACATACAACACTTGGTCACTATGGTCATGTTTATGGTTATGACTAATGGCCTTATAGGTTGAAACGCGTCAACTGACTTAATCTGCTTTTGTGGCTACTCAATAAAATGAAGAAATTTTAAGAGCAACAACCGGAGTGCGGATCATTTTTTCCACATGGTCGTGTTTATCCTCTTATTAAAATTATGACTGAATTTGTTTAATTTCAGCTAAATTTATTCCCTAGTTTTTCTTTCAGGTTACATGAAGAGGTATTGACTGTGTATATGTTTTCTTGCTGCCCAACAGACAGTATAATGTAGACTATAAACTGGAAACCTATCTGAAAATTGCTCGGCTCTACTTGGAAGATGATGATCCTGTGCAGGCAGAAGCATACATAAACAGAGCCTCTCTATTGCAAAATGAATCCACCAATGAGCAGCTACAAATTCACTACAAGGTGATCATTCCTTTCAAATCCCTTTATTTATTTATTTTTTTAACAATATTTAAAGTGTATCTAATCCAAAAGCAAAATTATAATGCATTGCAGGTTGGTGTTCATTTTACTGGGTGGTGAGGGGGCAATGTAATGTGCTATTTACTTTTTCCCAAGTCATCCTCCAGGCCGGTCACACAGGAAACACAAGTACAGAGAGAAGTTAAAAGCTCCCCACCCACTCCAACCCTTCAGTTCTTGTGTTTCCTGCAGGCACAGCAACTCCTGTTTGTCATTTTTACCATTCCATTCCTAGGAGGTGCCTGGGAATGCCCCTCCAGACTCTCTCTGACTTCAGCAGGTGAGGTGGTCCTGCACCAAGAGTGGGGGAGAGGGTAAGGGAGGGTGTTTGCAAGTCGCTTAAGGCTACATCCTCCCTCCCTGATTTGCGACCTTTGGTTCTCCTTCCCTCCTACCTTTCCCGCTGAGGCTGCCTGTATGACGAGAGCTTACGCAGGGGTGAGGGGATTGGTTTGAGGAGCTCCAGCAGGCAGGTGAGGTGCTCTCACAGGGGCTCCTTGGTAAACACCGGGTACAAGTGAAGGCGTGCACATCTGCCAGTTTGCCGGCTGAATGGGATGGAGGTCACTTCCTTTGCACCTCGGTAGTGCACAGGTGGCGTCATCGCTTGGGGCTGCCTGTCACTTCCTGGGGAGAGGATGTTGTGTGGCAGCCATTTTCCTGTGACTGGGCCTACCTCTTCAGCATGGGAGAACCCAGCTGAGGTGGCAAGTTCTCCGAAGCCTCACCTATGGTAAGACTGTGACAGGTTAGGGGGTCTGGTGAAAGGCTCTATAGGTCCAGCCCTTTGAGGGTGCTTACCTCCACTTCTTGGAACACATACTGGACAGACATGTATGTGTCCAGTAAGGAGTCCCAGGCATTGTGCATGGTGAGAGGGATGACCATGTGCTCGAGCAAGGCTGCTGCTGGGGTCCTGGTGGCTTGCGTTCCTTAGCCAGCACTAGCCCTTCCTTCAGGGGCAGGGTGCCTCCCATTTTTTTTAATTTTTTTTTGGAGCTCTACCCTATGCTGTTTCCCTCACCGGGTTGGAGAGGAAGCAGTCAAATCTACCATGTCAGGCTGCTGTGCCTGGTAGGGAAGAGGTGTGTGTGTGTGTGTGTGCCCCTCCCTGTGGAGGTCCTGCACTCCATTTTATACATATTATGTGTACTAGAGGCCTTCCTATATTTAGTAGGCCTGACCTGAAAGTTTGCAAATACTAATGCTAATAACCTTTACTAATGGAGCTCACGTGATGCACGGGGACTGCCCTCCTGAGTAGTGAGCATTTTAGTCAGTGGTCTAATCTTGCAGTGGATTCTCCAATGACAGTGTTCACAGGTGAACTACATGCAGGTAGAAGGAATGATGATCCTATTTTCTTCTGGCAAGCTGCTCGCTTTTTAGTTCCAAGTAGATGGGTCAGGTTAGCATCTTTTTGTCCACTATTGTAGTTTCCTTGGTTGTTCAGACCAAGGCAGTATTGGATCCTCTACATATGATTATTCTATTCATATAGATATATCGTATAGATGTGAAATTATAGCTATAACTAAGCTGAACTAGTAACGTGTGGATTTTGTAGCAAGTTATTGATGGGCTCTTGGGTAAACCTCTGTACATTGGCTGTCTTAAACCTTTGTTTGGTGATTGCTCATTACTGCCTGCAGGTGTTGGACTCTGGGTTGATATGTTGGACACCTCTTTTATGGGTATCAGCAGCATCAATTTACCTCTCGGTCATGGGTGCTCAACCTGTGGTCCTTGTGTTGCAGAACTAACCATTACAAGCATAATTACCAAAGGCAAAGGCATGATGGGACTTGTACTTCCACAACAGCTGGAGGGCCACAGGTTGAGCAACCATGCTCTAGGTCTTGGCTCATTAAAAAGGTTGTAAACCCTATTTAAAAAAAAAAAACTGTAAGGCAAAGGCATAATGAGCTAGTATGCATCGCATACTAGCTCATTATGAAATACTTACCTTAGAACAAAGCCCTGGCAGGGGCGCCTGCACACAGCTGAGATGGCTGACATCTTCCCTGGTGTTTCTTCTGAGTTTGCAGGCTCTGGCATTGTGATTGGCCGGAGCCACGATGACTTCACTCCTGCACATGTGTGCGGGAGCCGCCGGTCATGGCACAGGGCCCTAAAGAAACGGCGCAGCCTTATTATAGGCCTACCTGTAGATACAATTAAAAAGGAAGACTTCCTCTTTAAGCGCTTCAGCCCCGGAAGATTTTACCCCCTTCCTGACAGAGCACTTTTTGCGATTCGGCACTGTCGCTTTAACTGACAATTGCGACGTTGCACCCAAACAAAACTGATGTCCCTTTTTTCCCACAAATCTTTCTTTCTTTTAGTGGTATTTGATCACCTCTGCAGTTTTTATTTTTTGCGCTATAAACAAAAAAAGTGTCAATTTTAAAAAAGCAATAGTTTTTACTTTTTGCTATAATAAATATCCCCCAAAAATATATAAAAAAAAAAAACTATTTTTTTTTTCTCAGTTTAGGCCGATATGTATTCTACATATTTTTTGTAAAAAAAAAAAATCGCAATAAGCGTATATTGATTGGTTTGCGCAAAAGTTATAGCGTCTACAAAATAGGGGATAGTTTTATGGCATTTTTATTATTTTTTTTTTTTACTAGTAATGGCGGCGATCTGCAATTTTTCGGGACTGCGACATTATGGCGGACACGTCGGACAATTTTGATACATTTGTGGGACCATTGGCATTTATGCAGCGATCAGTGGTAAAAAAATGCATTGATTAACTGTAAAAATGTCACTGACAGGGAAGGGGTTAACACTAGGGGGCGATCAAGGGGTTGTGTTCCCTAGTACGTGTTCTAACTGAAGGGGGGGGGGGGGGGACTGTGTAGGGGAGATGACAGATCGCTGTTCATACTCTGTATGTGTTCTCCCCTCAGAGAACCGGAAACTGTGTGTTTTGCACACACCGATCCCGGTTCTCCGTGTGTTTACACACAGCGATCCCGGTTCTCCGTGTGTTTACACACAGCGATCCCGGTTCTCCGTGTGTTTACACACAGCGATCCCGGTTCTCCGTGTGTTTACGCACAGCGATCCCGGTTCTCCGTGTGTTTACGCACAGCGATCCCGGTTCTCCGTGTGCCCCGAGCTGTGATCCCAACCTGTGATCCCAACCACTGGGCACTCACATCGGTTCTGTGGGCGAGCAGGAGGCACGTGCCCCTAGTGGCCAAATAAGGAAGTGACGTAAGATAGAGGCGATTTGCGCAGCCGAGCCTTGTTGCCACAGTAAAACTGCGGCGGCTGGTCGGCAAGTGGTTAAAGGGGTTGTAAAGGATCGTTTTGTGTTTGTTATTAAAAGGAAAAAAAAACATATCTCTAAGGGTTTTGGACAGAGTGGCCCGATCCTCCTTTTCTGGGATCCCCCAGCGGTGCTCCTGGCTCCTCCCCGCATTGAGTGCCCCCTCGGAGACCTGCATTCCAAGGGGACACACATGGGGCGCGCTCATGAGTCCTGATGGTGCGTTCATTGACACAGACAGGACTTGGCCCCATCCCCTCGCTCCTGTGTCACTGGATTTGATTGACAGCAGCGGGAGCCAATGGCTATGCTGCTATCAATCTATCCAATGAGAACCTGAGACAGCGGCTGGAGCTACTGTGCTCGTCCCCGTCAATGGAACGATCGGGTTCAGGTAAGTAAAAGGGGGGCAGCTGCACTACAGAAGGTTTTTCACCTTCATGTAGAGTTGGGCGATTTTCTCCAAAAAAAAAAAAAAAATCTGCGATTTTGTTTTTGATGGACACTGCGTCGGTCCTGAGGAGCTGCGGGCAGGAGTTTTTCTTTTAGGCGAGGCCGCGGCTTCGGCCTAGTCCATGGCGTCTGGCCTCGCGGACTAGGCCGAAGCCGCGGCCTCACCTAAAAACCCCTGCCCGCAGCTCCTCAGGACCGGCGCGGTGTCAGCGCCTGTCCTGGTGAAAAAAAAAAATCTAAAAATTCGATTTGCTGAAAATTTGAATCGATTTGACCTCTCAACTCGATTCAAGATTCAAATCGATTTTTTCCCCAGCCCTACCTTAATGTATAGAATGCATTAAGGTGAAAAACTTTGAGGGTTTGCAACCCTTTTAAGATCTTAGAAGCTGGACGTCTTGGTCTGTCTCCCACCTTAGTGTGGGCTGGATAGAAGCATTCATGTTTACGTCAATGTATTGCGGGAATCGCTTTATGTATGCTAGAGCTGCATAATTAATTGTTAAAGATGCGAGATTGCGATTCAACCCCCCTCGCGATCTTAAAACGGCATTTCCTCGATTTCAGTGCAGAGCTGTTCTCTGCTTACAGCTGTCAAAAAAAAAAAAACAGGCAGCCTGTCAAGTTTATCATAATATTGCTTAAGCCTTAGGCGGAGATAACAACAGGAAACATAGGATGAACTTCGGTCTGTAAATTAGGTCAGTTTTTAACCACTTAAAGTGGAGTTCCACCCAAAAGTGGAACTTGCGCTCATTTGTCTAATTACCTCCTGCCTTCGTGTGCCACATTTGGCACCTTTCGGGGGGGAGGGATACCTGTCTTTGACAGGTATCCTGTCCCTACTTCCGGGAGACCGGGCCACCGCGCATTACGCCAGCAGCTCGGCTCCCTCCTCCTTCCCCTGCCGCCAGGTCAGTAGGAGAGCACAGTGGTGCCTCACGCATGCGCAGTAGGGACCCAGCGTGAGGCTGTGATGCTTCACTACCGGGTTCCCTTACCGACAAGGGAAAGATGGAAACATCAGCTTTGGTGCCGACATCGCTGGACTCCAGGACAGGTAAGTGTCCTAATAAGAGTCAGCAGCTGCAGTATGTGTAGCTGCTGGCTTTTAATTTTTTCAGGGGTGGGCGGACCCCCGCTTTAAAGAGGAACTGCAGTCTGCTCACATAATTTGTTATAAAAACATCTTTGCCATTCTGAAGCTTCCCTCCAACCACTTTGCATATTGTTTTATATATACTGTGATTCTGTACTTGCCAAATATGCTGCAGAAATCTCCCCCACTGAGTCTGGCTGCAACCATTTTAACTATGGGCAGATGAAGCTGCTGCCTGTTCACTTCCTGGATTTACACAGACACACCTCCAGCCCTGCAGCTCTCATTTGCCCTCTTATGACTCATCGCCCCTCCCTTGCAAATGCTCACAAGAGTGAGAGAGAGCTGTGCATGATGTCATAAGCCTAGGCTTTTTACCAGACAAAAAATAAGCGGGCTGTATAAGGTATTTACTGGCGGAAAAAAATGTTTTACTATCCAAAGTTAAAACAACAAGGGCAGAAGATTTAGTAGATGGAAAGTTAAAAATATGACTGAAGGTCCGCTTTAAAGTCAACCTTTTTCTGACACTTGTTGTTAAAATCAGTATTTTTGCTAGAAATCCCCAAACATTACATATTTTTTTTTTAGCAGAGACCCTAGAGAATAAAATGGCGGTTGTTGCAATATTTTATGTCGTACTGTATTTGTGCAGCAGTCTTTCAAGAGCAGTTTTTTGGGAAAAAATACACTTTAATGAATTAACCACTTGCCGTGTGTGTGTGTGTGTGTGTGTGTGTGTGTGTGTGTGTGTGTGTGTGTGTGTGTATAAAATATATATATATATTTAATACCGGATAACTTTTTTTTATTTTTATTTTTTTTTGAGTCTACAACTAAACACTCTATTCATGTCTCTGCATTGCATTTCTGCACTGCAGATAACACCAGCTGTTGAACCTGTGCCAATGCACAATAAAGTATTTACATATGCTGAACAAGCACTAAAAACACTTTAATCCAGCCCTAACAGAGTTACTTATTGCCCTTTCTACTTCCTCCTGCGTAATGGGGATCTCAAGGAGCTCTACCTCCTCCTTCTCTGCCCTGGGAAGGTCTAGGCCCCGCAGGTACTCCCTCATACCCTGTTTCCCCGAAAATAAGACCTAGCGTGATTGTCGGTGATGGCTGCAATATAAGCCCTACCCCCCAAATAAACCCTACCCTGTTATCCCGAAAATAAGCCCTACCCTGAAAATAAGACCTACAAGGACTTTAACTAGGGCTTATTTGGGGGTGTAGGGCTTATATTGCAGCCATCACTGACAATCACGCTAGGTCTTATTTTCGGGGAAACAGGGTAGCCTCCTTCCTTCTACCACCCATTTCCTCTTTCCGGCCTACCTTTTATAAAGCACTGTAGTAAGAATGAAATATATTGGCAATGTTTGGGGATGAGAACTCTAATCCGCCCCCATCGTCCTTAATCTTGGGTATGAAGGTCCTATTCTTTTTCTCCTTTACCTTTCTCGCCATCCATTTTCCTGATTTGTTACACTCCTGATACATATCCTTATTTATAATATGAAAGGCACATTTCCTTTCCTGTTCTAACAATTTGTCCAATTCTCTTCTTTTCCCTATTAGCTCTTTCTTTTCAGGTATCCCCCTAGGTCGTGTACCCTGCTCTAACTCCTGAATCTCTTCCTATAGAGGTGTGACATGTTTTCCCCCCTTTCTCTCTTTTTCCCAGCTCCGATACTAATCAGGATCCCTCTTATATACAACTTATGCACCTCCCAAAGGGTACCCCTAGATATTTCTGGTGTATCGTTTGTCTCAAAGTAATTCTTCAATTCCTACTCTATTTTTCCAGCAGAATCCGCATCTTGAATAAGAGAATCATTCAGTTTCCAATTCATCCTAGTCTGATCCACCCCAGCGACCTCCAATTGGACCTTCACTGGGGCATAGTCGGACAGGGTGATTGCTTTAATTTCAGCTGCTTTAAGCTGTGGGATTAGCTGATGTTCTATTAGGATATAATCAATCCTTGAGAATGGTTTATGGACAGGGGAGTAGAACGTGTAGTCGCGTTCCTTCGGATGACAAATCCTCCAACCATCTCTTAACTTCAGAATCCTAAGCATTTTAGTGCCTCACATTGTATCGCAGATTTTGGAGCGCCCCTAGAAGTGTCCAACCCTGGGTCCATACTCCAATTTAGGTCTCCTGCAACAATTAATTTGCCCTCCTTGAAAGTATCAAGCTTCTTCAATACCTTCCTTAAAAATTTATCAGGGTTTTTGTTTGGGCAATAGACATTTGCTATTGTACACATCATATTAAATAACTTCCCCTTCACAAAAAGGAACCTTCCCCCTGGGTCGGCCAGCCGCTCTCCCTCTGCAAACATCGTCATCCTGTCGAACCCAATAGCCACACCTCTAGAGTGTGTCGATCCTGCGTCCCCATAGAACCATTTTGGGAACTGATGTGACGCCAATCCACCTCCTGATGAGTGAGTGATATGTCTCCTGTAGGCATGCCACATTTGCTCCCAACAGTTGCAGTTCCTTGTTTATTTTGTACCCTTTTTTTGCTGTATTAAGTCCCCTTACATTATACGTGACAAAATTTACAACTCTCATATTTCACCTCAATAAGAGCATCTGGCCGATCCAGTAAGGCACTCCAAGAAGAGAGAGAGAGGGGGAAAAAAAAACAAATCCCACTCCCCCCCCCCCCCCCCCCCCGCCCCCCCCCCCTAGTCTGGAACAGATCGCCCGAAAAGGCTGGGCAGACCCCTCTGTTCGTTGTATGGGTCTGGTAGGCATCAACCTGGTGCCACCTTGTCACCATATTCCCTACAGGCTCACATCACGGACTCCTCCGAGCCAACCCCGGTCCCCCCCCCCCTCCCGCTCCACTCCCGCTGCTGCTGGAGCTAACCCGCACCCTCAGACTCTTCCTTTTTGTTATTAACTAGGGCTTCTTCCCGCTCCCCTACCCCATCCCATTATCCTTTTGAGGAGATGATACCCCCTCTTCCTCTCCCCAACCTGGGATGGGGGGGGGGGGGTACAATGTCCAGTTTACTACAAAAGTCCTTCAGATCTTCAGGGAATCTTAAGACTGCGGTTCGCCCGTTTTTTTCTCCCAATCAGACAGGCCGGGAACCCCCACTGGTATGATATCTCTGATGGTTTCAACAGTCTCCTTCTTGAGAGGGTCTCTACCGACATCTGAGTAGACCTGTAGTTCCACGCCTTCATAACACAAAGCTGGGAGCTGCCGCAGTTTTCCCAAAATTTTTGATTTTTCTTCTGCATAATGAAACCTTATTATCACATCTCTCGGGCTCTCTGAACTATTCAGAGGATATCGTGCGATCCTATGGGCTCTATCTAGCTTCAGGGGTTCTGTTTCCTTTTCCAATAAGGGGTTGAACAGCCGCTGTGTTATTAGCGTCAGCTCCTCATTCCCATATTTCTCAGGCAAACCTTTAATTCGTAAATTCTTGCGTCGACTGCAATTCTCCTGATATTCTATTTTATATAGGAGACTTTTATTTGTATTTTGCAAATATTTTAGTTGCTTACTAATATCCTCAAGTCTTCGCTCATGATCTTCTACCCTGCTCTCCATCTCTTCTACCCTTCCAAGCACTTGCCCGATGTCTGTTCTTACTGCCGCTATGTCCTTTTTTAATGATGTTTCCATTTTTAACAACATCTCTGCTAGCATTTCTTTAATTAGCGGGGCTTCCTCCTGCGTTATCTGCTGCACTGATCTTTTCCCTGCTAGTTCCTCCTCTCCCCCACTCTTCCTCTGTGCTCCCTCATGGGCCTTGGAACTACTCTGGTGGAGGCTTCCATTGCTTCTGGGCTTCGTAGTTTTACCCTCCTGTGTTTTCCCTGCTTTATTCTCTTCTTCAGCCCCTTTTTGTCTGCAAGTTCCCGGGCATGTGGGGGCTCCTATTCTAGGGCTCCCCAGCGTCTCTTCAACGATGCTAGAGTCCGCTGACATAGCGTTGGATGCCTCCAGGGCTTAGCGCAGATCCAGCAGACACAGCGCCTTTATTTGCCTTGGTTGATTTACCCCTCATCTCTCTAGTTTACGCCCCACCTGAAGTGACGTGGGGTCTTAATGTAGCTATTCAGAGCGTCCACACACACCGCACCTTTACTCAGTTTAGTTGCAAGGCTTAATTATATCTATACGACAGGCAGTCAACAATCCGGCAGACATTTACATAGCCGTCTCTTATTGGCCATACATAATTAATTATGAGACTGAATCCAGCATAAACATACAGCCCATAAGATCTTCCTCCAATCCTGGGCTAAACTGAGGGAGGAGTATACTTGAGGCTAACTTGGGGTTCCCCCAGTAGCAGTCTTGATATGGGGGGTGAAAAAAGGGGGTAACAAGTTGGAGGGAGATTTCCCCTTATCCCCTACTCAAATAATATAGCACAGTCTCTCCTCCTGATGTTACAGTATCATACAGGATCTTTTAGCCAGCGTTTGCGCAGAGCTTTATGTCACAGCAGGCTCAGGGGGATTTCTCAGCCTCGCAGCACAGATAACTCCAGTCCCTCAGATAATCAGCTGAACCAGGGAAATCACAAATCACATATTAATACATAGAGAAGCTCTCACCTCCTCCGTGAATAGGAAGCTGCACAGTCCTGCAAGTTGGCTCCCCCTTCCCGTCACTCCAGCGAAATGAGGGAGCTTCAACAGCTGCGGCAAAGCCCCGATCCAGCTAATGCCGTTTTTTTTGTTTTGTTTTGTTTTGTTTTGTTTTTTTTTTTTTTTGTTCCGCTTGTTTCTGGAGGGGTGGAAACGTGTACAACCCACCGGCGCTTACCGTAATCAGCACCGTCTCGTCAGCAGGTCGTCCAACAGGGTAGCTCCAGCTTTCGGCGCCGCGCACTCAGTGTCCCCTCATGCCGACAGCAGATGGAGCAGAGCATCAGACAGGGCAGGGATTCCCGGCGCATGCTCCGAGCGTCCTACGTATTGACGCTCCGCCCCCACATCTCCCGTGGGTCCTATCTTCTAACCTGTCTATTGGATAGGATCAGATGAAAACAGACTGGCGGTCCATTTTCACCCGATTTCCCCATAGAGGAGAGCGGGACTGTTTCTGTCTCTGCTCTGCACAGTGAGCGGACACGGACCGACCCCCCGCTGAGCAAGCGGAGTCCACCAAATGGAGACGACTGTGTGAAAGGAGCCTTAGTCCATCTATGCTTGTGTTGAATGTAATAGCTAAATGTTATAGCTAAATCTTAGTGGTTTCTTAACCTGTTACCATTGGCCGTATGCATGTGGCTGGTTGAGTGGGCTTTAATGTCGAGCGGCATATACGTCTATAGGAAACAGCTTTTCTGTGCTGAGAGCACATTCACTGCAGCCTCTCAGCATAGTAACTATGCTGTCACGTGCACCTTCCAATGCATGCTTGCGATCAGGAGCTTCCGATCATCTGACCGCTGTGGGAGCCAGTCACGCTATCAGAAATCTAGCCTCCACCTCCCAGCATTTAGATCCTTTTAAAGGGCTAGGGGGTCACAGGGGGTGGAAAGAATCATAAGTCTCGAATGCTTCCCTAACTCTGCAACACAGTGAAAAATATGAAATCCCTAAAATCTTAATCGCATGTGTCTAATTCTTCCACAATTCGCATATATCTATTTTTGTGTAAAATACCAAATTACTTTCCATTTAAATATAAAACAGTCCATCGATTAGACAGTCTTTCAAAACAATTTTTCGTGCAAATTTTTTGCATTCTTAAATATCCATAATAACACTTCTTGTCATACACGTGATTGGTGTGTTAATCACCTCTGTGTTCCACCTCTTCAAAAATCACTCACCAAATCCAACTGATCTCTTTACAAAGAAAGCTCAATAAACGGTTGTTTATTAAATCTCTGTCTCCATTTAGAGATCACTCACAGTGTAAACGTCTTATGTCACCTTCTCATTATCTAGTGCCACATACCACAAAAAACACACAAGAAAAAAAAAAAAAAGAGAGAATCCACATAGTATAAAGAAAACTTTTACTGGTTTATTTGCACAAACAATAAACAATATATTCACATAAGTTGTTGCTACAATGTCCATATATATTTGGGCACAGGCACAATTTTAGTTTTTTTCAGGTTTTTACCAAAACATATTCAAGCTATAGTTATATAATGGAAATGGCCTGAAAGTGCACGCTCTCAGGTTTATTTTGAGGGTATGTACATCCAAATTGGAGGAAGGGTTTAGGAATTACAGCTCCTTAGAATAGCTACCCCCCTTTTTTTCAAGGGACCAAAAGTAATTGGACAATTGAATCAAAAGTTGTTTCATGGCCAGGTGTGGGCTACTCCTTCGTTATTTCTTCATCAAGTAAGCAGGTAAAAGGTCTGGAGTTGATTCTAAGTGTGGTATTTGCATTTGGAATCTCTTGCTGTGAAAATACATCATGCGTTCAAAGGAGCTGTCCATGCAAGTGAAACAGGTCATTGTAAGGCTTTAAAAACAAAACAAATACATCAAAGACAGCAACATTAGGTGTGGCCAAATTAACAGTTTGGTACATTCTGAGGAAAGAACGCACTGGTGAGCTCAGCAACATAAAAAGGCCTGGACGTCCACTAAAGACAGCAGTGGTGGATGATCGCAGGATCCTCTCTATGGTAAAGAAAAACCCATTGACAACATCCCGACAAGTGAAGGATACTCTCCAGGAGGTGAGCATATCATTGTCAAAGTCTACAATCAAGAGAAGACTTCACAAGAGCAAATTAGAGGGTTCACCACAAGGTGCAAACTATTCATAAGCCTGAAGAATAGAAAAGTCAGATTAGACTTTGCCAAAAAAAAGTCTAAAAAAGCCAGACCAGTTCTGAAAAAGCATTCTTTGGACGGATGAAGCTAACAATAATCTGTACCAAAATGACGGGAAGAAAAAAGTGCGGAGAAGGCTTGAAACAGCTCATGATCCAAAGCACACAACGTCATCTGTAAAACATGGTGGAGGCAGTGTGATGGCATGGGCATGCATGGCTTCCAATGGCACTGGGTTATTGGTGTTTATTGATGAGTTTACAGAAGCAGCCGGATGAATTCTGCAGTGTTTAGATATATACTGTCAGCCCAGATTCAGCCAAATGCAGCAAAGTTGATTGGACGGCGCTTCACAGTACAGATGGACAATGATCAAAAACACACCAAGAGCAACCCAAGAGCTTTTGAAGGAAAGGAAGTGGAAAATTCTGCAATGGCTGAGTCAATCGCCTGATCTCAACCCAAATGAGCATGCATTTTTGCTGAAGGCAAAACTAAAGGCAGAAAGACCCACAAACAAAGAACTGAACACAGCTGCAGTTAGAGCCTGGCAAAGCATCAGAAAGGAGGAAACTCAGTCTTTCATAATGTCCATGGGTTCCAGACTTCAGGCAGTTGTTGCCAGTAAAGGATTCTCAAAATGTTAAAAATGAACATTTTATTTATGATTATATTCATTTGTCCAATTATATTTGAGCCCCTGAAAATGTGGAGACTGTATAAAAATGGTTGCCGTTCCTAAAACTTGTACTTGATGTTTATGTTCAACCCCCTTGAATTAAAGCTGCAAGTCTGCACTTCAAATTCATTTGGATTGTTTCATATTAATTTTATTCTGGTGGCATACAGAGCCAAAAGTATATGAATTGTGCCTGTGTTCAAATATATATGGACCTAACTATATACCATGATTAGTGTATGTGTATATATGTTTTACTTGCTTTACAGATCTCCTGAGAGCAAGTACACCATTTCTTCTTGGCGCATACTGACATCGCTAGCTCTGGTTGACACATTTCGTCACTATGGACTTTCTCATGAGCAGTCTGACTGGGAATAAAGAGTGTTATTGAGGATTGTACAAATTTTATGAAAAATTGGTTTGGGAGACTGTTTACAATCCAAAGACAGCGCTGGACACATTAGAGTTTTAAGTATATTATATATTTATTGATACTAAGCACAGAAGTTATATACAATTTAAAACATAGGATTGTTGGCGCAGAGTATTAATAATATATTTAATTATAGAATCATAGGAGGATCATAAGTGGACCATACCTATTTTAAACACAGATTGAGATGCAGATGTTAGATGCTCATTTGAAGACATGGACATTATCTCTTAAACTGTTGATGTTAACTGCTTCCCGTCTGCCCGCTCCATATAAACGGCAGGACGGGAGTAGTGCCAATGTGTGTGTTAACATACCTGTACATCACGCATCGGAGGCTCCTGTATGGTTCATAGAGTGCGCACCCTGGGGCCCGGTGATCGGTGTGTTCCCTGGACACAGCGGATTACGTTACAGCTGTGTCCGGGTGATTACATGCTCTTGTATCATGTGATGCTGTGTCCAGTCACATGGTAAACATCGGTTCTCTCTGCTCTAACACAGATCAGCAGAGAGAGCCATTGCTGCAGCCTGTGAGTGTTCAGCAGCCTGTCACTGCATGTGCAGTGCCAGCCTGCCCCAGTGTCCTTGATCACTGCCCCAAGTTTAGAAATATTAAACCATGCAGACAGACCCTATCACCTCTCCCAGTGCTCACAGTAACACACCATAGCAACGTCCTGATCAGCACCATACCCCATACCAGCATCCTGATCAGCGCCATACCCCATACCTGCATCCTGATTAGCGACTTACCTGCGTCCAGCTTTGAGCCATACCCCATACCAGCTTCCTGAATACTGCCATATAAGTACCAGTGTCTTTAGAGCCAGAGTCCCTTATGATTTCCACTGTCCTGGTTCACCAGGGCCTCCAAAAATATGATAGTCAGGAAATTAAGTGTGTAATCGATGCCCCTAGAATGTTTTTCATCCCTTGTGACAGCAGTAAAGTTGATTTAAAAAAATGATTAAAGAGACATGTAAAAATGTTTTTTTAATTAAAATATTAATAAAATGGAAAAAAAATTGCCCCTGTCCACCCGTACTCGCGCACAAATGTGAACATGTGCGCCAGTCCCGCACGCATATGTAAACTGCGATCGCACCACACATGCGAGGTATCGCCTCGAATGCCAGAGTGAAATCAATAATTCTAGCTCCAGACCTCCTGTGTAACCCTAAACTTGTAACGTGTAAAGTGTCGCCTATGGGGTTTTTAGGTACTGTAGTTTAGCGCCATTTTAAAGCATGACATGTTTGCCATTTTCTCTGCATAACATCATCTTTAATATTTTACCTAAAAATTGGGTATTGTGTTTTTGTGCATTAAAATTTATCAAAGTGTATTTTTTCCAAAAAATTTGTGTTTGAAAAGCTGCTGCGCGAATACTGTCTGACATAAAAATATGCAATACCCACCATTTTATCCTCTAGGGCCTCTGCTTTAAAAAAAATATGTAATGTTTGGGAATTCTAAGTAGTTTCCCAGCAAAAAATATTTTATACATGTATGAGAAAAATATCAGAATTGGTCCGGACTGGAAGTGGTTAAGGTGTTTCTTGGACGCCGGGCCCCTCTGTGTGGCTAAGCTGTGAAAGTCTTACATGTGTTATCCCATTACTCAGTAGTAGTAGCAGAACGTGTTTTGGGGTGTACTTCTAAGTATGCCTAAACTATATGTGAGAAATATCTTATTAAACTGACAACTTTGTGTAAATAAAATTATTTTCTTTTATTACACATTTTCCAAATCTTGTGGGGAAAAAATGTCTTCAAAAGACTCACCATGCCTCTTAAAATACCTTGAGGTGTTTACTTTCCATAATTGGGTCATTTTGTAGATGTTTCCACTCTCTCCTGGTGATTCCATACACCATCTGTGTAAAGAACTCCTCCAGGTAGCCATATTGCATTGCATTTTACAGAACAATACAGCACTACAGATTGAAAAGGAAAGGTCATTTTTAACCACTTGACCTCCAAAAGATTTAACCCCCTTCATGACCAGACCATTTTTTGCGATTTGGCACTGCATTATTTTAACTGACGATTGCGCAGTTGTGTGATGCTGTACCCAAATAGAGCTTTTTTTTTTTTTTTTTTGGTGGTATTTGATTACCTCTGCGGTTTTTATTTTTTGCGCTATAAACAAAAAAGATAGACTTTTTTTTTTTTTTTTAAACTATTTTTTACTTTCTTTCTAAAACACATATCTAATAAAAAAAAATTGAAAAAAAATCAAATTTCTTCATCAATTTAGGCGAATATGTATTCTGCTACATATTTTTGGTAAAAAAAAAAATCCCAATAGGCTTATATTGATTAGTTTGCACAAAAGTCTACAAACTATGGTATTTTTTATTTATTTTTTTCACTAATAATGGCGGCGATCAGCGACTTATAGAGGGGCTGCGATATATTGTGTCGGACACTGACACTTTTGACACTCTTTGGGGACCAGTGACACTAATCCAGTGATCAGTGCTAAAAATATGCACTGTCACTGTATTAATGACTGGGAAGAGATTAAACAGGGGCGATCAAATAGTTAACTGTGTGTCTAGCTAGTGTGTTTTGTGTACTGTGAAAGGTGCTTTTACTAAAAGAAGGCATGGATCCATGTCCCTGCTTTGCAGGAACACATATCCATGCTATCCCTACTGACAGAACGGTCATCTGTCTTGTTTACATAGGTAGATCGCCTTTCTGCCTCTGTGCTAGATCGGCAGGTGCCAGCAGACTACTAGTCAGTGGTATCCGCAGATCAGCTCCCGCTGTGTATAATCACAGCGGGAGGGCGTCGCCAGCAGCAAACATGCACGCCCCAGACCCGGAAGTGTCGGATCATGTACTAGGTATGTGTACAAGTGCAGCAGTGCCACCTTGCTGCCGTATAAGTAAGTTTATACAGGTGGCAAGTAGTTAATAACATTCAATTACAATCTGACCTTTGTCACAGTTTGATATGCTATATTTTTTTTCTCACGAAAGTTCTGAAGAGTTACCCTTTAAGTCTAAAGATGAATATTGAATCTGTCCTTTCCAGGTTTGCTATGCACGTGTTTTAGACTACAGACGGAAGTTTATTGAAGCCGCTCAGAGGTACAATGAGCTTTCTTACAAAACCATAGTACATGAATCTGAGAGAATGGAAGCACTTAAACATGCACTTCACTGCACCATCCTGGCTTCTGCAGGTATGCTACATGTGGTCTCTATGTAATACCATTCAAGTTATATAAAAAGACAAGCTTACTTGTTTTCCTAATATAAAAATCTATTATTTTAAAGTATACATATTCACTAGATATGTACAATATGAGCATTTGTAGTGTATATACTTGCAGACTGAGCTTACTGTCCTTCTTGTTTGTTTTATGTGTAGGACAACAACGTTCCCGTATGTTGGCTACATTATTTAAGGATGAACGGTGCCAGCAGCTTTCAGCCTATGGTATTCTGGAAAAGATGTACCTAGACAGAATCATCAGAGGAAATCAGTTGCAGGAGTTTGCTGCTATGCTCATGCCTCATCAGAAAGCAACTACTGGAGATGGTAAGCCAATAACAAAGTTGTGTTATAGGGAAACATTACATCTACTTGAAGGGGGCCTTGCACCAGATATATTTTTTTTCATGTTAACTGAATGCATGTTAAAACTACAGGTATTTATTATCTTCCTTTGGAGACAACAATGCTCCCTATGACAATGCCTGCATGTGCTTTTCTCTTTTTAAAAGAACAGCACCTTTGTTCAGACATCATCCAAGGACAGAATATATCATATGGACTGAGACACAGTCATATAAATTCTGGTGCCTTTGCAGTTCTTGGCTTTGTTCATGAACTTTGAATTTGAACAAGAATTTTGTTATCCTAGGACAGGACGTATGAGGAGAAAAATAAAGCCTAAAAGAAGGAAACTAAATGGAGTCTCCACAACTAAGGACTGATAAGATTAATTTTATTCTAAAATAAATGCAATATATCCTTTTTAGGTTCCAGTATTTTGGACAGAGCTGTAATAGAGCACAACCTACTGTCAGCAAGCAAACTTTACAACAATATCACTTTTGAGGAACTTGGAGCTTTGCTGGAAATCCCCGCTGCCAAGGTACCAATTCATCCTTTTGGCTCTGTTTCTTTTGCGTCAGGGTTTTTTTTCTTCTGGATTTAACACTCCATGATATGATGTGTAAATCTATTTCTCTTTTCTCTTTTTTCATGTACAGGCTGAGAAGATAGCTTCTCAGATGATTACAGAGGGCCGTATGAATGGTTTCATCGACCAGATTGATGGCATTGTCCATTTTGAAAGTGAGTTAAATAATTATGATAGCTGTCCCTTACTACAGGTTTAAAAAAAAAAAAAAAAAAATCAGAGTGCATATCTCTTTATTCTATAACCTTTACTGGGCTTAAGTGCATTAAGGGGGAGGAGTGTCTGCCAGTATTCAGATTTTAGCATGGCTTTGGTGCGCTTGGGCTTATATATCTTTGCTAATGAGAGAGATCAGTACTGCTTGGACCTTGAAGAAGGGGACATACCCCGAAACCTTGTCCTGAAAAATTGTATGTTAGTGCAAATAAAAAAAGTATCACGGATAGGACTCAATTTTCTCTGAGAGAGATCAGCAAATGTTTTCAGCTGATGTCTGATTTGCCATTGGTTAATAAATATCCCATTCCACCTTCATCCTCCTAGTCTGGGATCCTATGCTACATGGCTTTGAGCATTTGGGCTTTTTACAATGCTGATACCTGCTGTTAGAGTAACTGTGTTAGGGGATGGAAAAAGAGACCAGCATTGGCCTGTGAAAGATGGTTTATACTTACCTGGATGACGTGCTAAAACTTTGCCCATGTGCAAATCGCCCAGCATCAGTACTATGACACCTTTGGTTTGCCTAATAAGTATGTCCTCTGCTGGCCTCTGAGGTTCCCCTCATTGTCCTATACCTCACTGCAGAATGCAGTAGTGATGGTCAGCAGCAGGATAACTTGTGTGGCCAGCGTGTGATATAGTAACTGCACACAGACCAAAGTTTCAACCCATTGTCCACTGGACAGATAAGTATAACACTTCTTTCACAGGCTATTGCTGGTCTAATTTTATTCATCCCCAGACAGGTGGGTCACTTTAAGCACTTGATGGCACCCATCAGTAGTGGAGCCCAACACAAAAAGATCCTCTCCAGACACCCGGTCCCACATCAGCTTTTTAGCACTACTGTTGCCCCAGGAGTTTTTGCGGGGTACAGATACATTTTTGCGCTTCTTACAAACTTTAAAACATTTTAGGCTTGAAGGTTAGTTAACAGTTGAAAGTATTTTCTGAAAGCAGAGATCCTGGAGAATAAAATGGTGGTAGACCCAATTTTTGTCACACAATATTAGCATTATTAGGTTAATATTAGGTTTATCAAGATATTAGGTTTTCAGTAAAAAAATAAATATTCATTTTAATGAACACAAATGCAATATATTACCCAATATTTTGGTAAGAAAATGAGGCTGTGCCGAGTAAATGGATACCCAACATTTCAAGCATTAAAACTGTGTGCACCTGTAAAACGATGACAAACTTTAGTACCCAAAATCTTCCATAGATGGTGCTTTAAAAACCCCTACAGGTCATCAGTTTAACGTCAACTGTGAATCGTGGCTCTAGAATTATTGCTCTCATTCCTGCATGCACAGCGATCTGCAGTGTGTAGCACAATTGATGTTTTCAGATTTATAGGCCCTCCTGTCTGCTGTTAGTGTTAATCCATGTGTGTGTATATACAGTAAAGCATGCCTGTTATACTTAATGTGGAACCTAAGGGGGTAATCATCTTCATTGTGTAAAAAGGCTTGTTTGATCCTGTCTTTTCTGATCCTCTCCTTTCTTCCACTGTCCCCAATCCATCTCCTGATAGTACAGGGCCTTGGAGCCCACTTTGCACATGCTCAGTTTGGTGTGTATTGCTAGTAAGTTTTTTTTTTTTTTTTTTTTCTTGGGAGGGTGCATGTGATCAGCACGGGGCCAATCGGCACTGTTCAGACAGAGGGTCAGGGGTCATGCAGCCTCAAAGGACAGTCGTAGTAGAATGAAAACTCCTCCTACAAGCCCTAACCAGACACTGATAGAAGTCACAAGACTGCTATATACTGCTGATGAGAAAAGATATTTAGCAGTTTATATTTACAAAAATAATTGCATTTCCATGTTCTGTATACAGTGGGGAGACCAGATATAGTAAATGCAGGGTCCGTGGTTTAGTAACACTTTAAAGGAAGCTTTGAGAACATATATACTGTGCATTAAATTACATTTTTTGACACTTACAATAAATTGTCCACATATTGCAGTTTAAGTCTTAAAACGTCAACATTGTACTCTGTTATTAATTCCGGTATTCCCAACAGTACATTGTACTCTGTTGAGAATGCAGGTATGAACTAGTGGTGCATTAGCAACCGAAGGGGGCATATGACCTATACAGTGACAAGTGTACGTGTGTTTGATCAAATGAGTGACCATTGAACAACGTTTATGAGTATGTTTTAGAGTAAATTATATATTATGTTAAAATGAGACTACTTTGTAAAAGAAGACATTTTCAAACTGTTTTCTTTTAGCTCGGGAAGCATTGCCTACGTGGGATAAACAGATTCAGTCTTTGTGCTTCCAAGTCAACAACCTCCTGGAGAAGATCAGTCAGACTGCACCAGAATGGACAGCACAGGCCATGGAGGCTCAGATGGCTCAGTAACATGCCTGCTACTGTTACACAATCTTTCTTCATGCTTCAATTTTCTTTGGACAGTTTATTGCACTCTCCACACGTCTGTGAACTTTGCTGTGTACATATGATGTAGTGCTTGTACAAAACACAACTAAAATATATTTCTAGTTCGTCATGCTTAGTTTGCAGTGGGATTTATAGCTTTGTGCTATTGAAAATTATTCCCATACTAAAGTGCAGTCCACTCCATCTTGCTTTGCCCTTGAAATACTTGCGGTAGGCACATGTGTGGTTGCAGCACCGTCTTTTCTTCTTCCTGTTGTGTTTTTCTTTTTTTGTTTTTTTTTTTTATTCTAATGGCCTTTTCAGCTCACGGAGACTTAGGAATGCCTACATGTTTTTTTTTGTTTTTTTTTTCATAACAATGACATGGATCCCTGAAAGTGTACAGAAATATAATGAAGAGCCCCTAATACAAGCCAAGCCATGTATAGCATATATAAATATGCTTATTGGAAAGAAATAAAAGAATAGCTCTTAACGCTACTGTGTGCTGGTTATGTCTGTCTTCCACCATTGTCTGGATGAATCATCCTCATGAGTCATGGGATTGATACTACTATGTATCAATTTTTGGTGAGCCATGGAGCTTAACACTGTTTTCCTTTAATGTAAATCCACTGTTTTTTATGCATTTTTTATAAGGTTTTTATCATATTATAAAAAAACAAGGAGAACAAATTCAAGAGAACTGTATAAGACACATTTGTCAGCACAGCCAGTAGTTAGTCCATTCAAGCAATTAAAATTGTCACTGCGTGGGGATAGTGATGGAAATATGAGAACTCAAGAACAGGAAATTTTTGGAGGTCAGCTATCTAGCAGAGGAGAGTTCTCAATGCCTTCAAAAGTAATAGGTCTGACGTGGGTCACTACATTCAGATTGCAAGTGGTTGATGGTTTATATTTTAAGTGTGTTTGAGTTAAGTGTCCAGTGACTAACCAGACAGGGTAGTGGTAGAGGAATAACATCTGAATAGAAGGTGAGAAATTTATTGCAGAACAGGGAAAGGGATGAGGAATGTGCCAAGAATGGTTTGGGGATCTCCATGTCACACAAGCAGGACAAAATTTTGTGTCTTTCATTGAGCTAGTCAGGCTTTCTGTGAGCCCAATGTCCTCTACTCGCAAAATCCATTGCTGTAAAGTCGAAGGTTAGGAGGATTTTCACAAAGCTGGGATACATGAGCTGACCACAGTTGCTAAATGTCTGACTGCAGAGTTCTTGTAATCTCTTATGGGTACTGAGTTCTAATAAAAGAGAACGCTGGTGCTTTCAGTACCTTCAGGTCTGTAAATGTCTTGAACCTACGACTATGCCTCTTGTAAGGCCGCACAGGACCAGAAAATACCCTGTATTTATTGGCGTATAACACGCACCCCAAGTTTAGGAGGAAAGTTTAAGGAAAAAATTTACATTTTAAATGCCCATCAATGCAACCTTGCACAGCGACCATCTGCAGCCTTGCAATGTCCACCTGCAGCCTTGCCCTTGTCCGTCTGCAGCCTTGCCCAAAATTGCAGCAGCGAGATATTCGGCTCCTCTCGCTGCCGACATAGAGCGAGCCGAACCAAGTGTACTGTGTACTCGGCTCAGCTCGCAGTCACGCCCCCGTCCCGCCCCTTGGCCTGGCTCCTATGATGGACACCAGTCCAATGGCGGGATGTTAAGGCTAGGAGGCGGGACTGGGCGTGACTGCGAGCGGAGCCGAGTACACAGTACACTCGGCTCGGTCAATGGCGGCGCTCCTCTTGCCCACGGACAGCGGGGGATCGGCGTATAACATGCACCCACGATTTTCCCCTGATTTTAAGGGGGGAAAAAGTGCGTGTTATACGCCGATAAATATGGTATGTAACCTGTCACTTGGCCCTTTGCTGCATCTCTAGCATCTCTCGGGAATGGTGGGATAGATAATGTGGAGAGTTGTCAGTAGGGATGCAACGGATCGTCATTGATCCGTGATCCGTACGGATCAACCTCCGCGGATCGGAGCAGTATGGCCTCGGCCATAGGAAAGGCAGCGGCTTCGGCCTAGCTCCGGAGCGGCGGCCATCTTGGTACACCCGGCGGCCGTTTACCACGTGATCGCTCTGTCAAATGACGGAGCGATCACTTGTAACAAACCGGCGTCATGTCATTACGCCGGTTCCTCTCTCCCCGCTGTGTACTGATCTGTACAGTGGAGGGGAGAGTTCGGTTGGCAGCAATACTCTGCAATGCCCTGCCAATACTCTGCCATGCCCTGCCAATACTCTGCCATGCCCTGCCAATACTTTGCCATGCCCTGCCAATACTCTGCCATGCCCTGCCAATACTCTGCCATGCCCTGCCAATACTCTGCCAATATACCCGCCAGTACCCTGCAATACTCTGCCATACCCTGCTAATATATTATTACAGTGGGGGAGTTTTTTTTTTTTTTGTTGATCCGAAAATGATCCGAACTGTGACTCCTGATCTGAGGAACGATCCGAACCGTGAGTTTTTTGATCCGTTGCACCCCTAGTTGTCAGGGTGCAGCACCAGCAGGCAACAGTTTTGAAGACTGATTCCGAGTATATGTTATTTATGGAAGATTTTAAAGACAGAGTATATCTTTTCATTTGGTCTGCGGGTGAGATGATAATATGGGAGTTCCTTCTCCCATTATTCCAGAAAGCAAGATGGGGTTTGTGAAATCTCTGTAAAAGCTGGTTGTAAAAGAGTGCATGCTCTACTGGCCTGGCATTCACTCTAAAGCTGCATCAGTGTGAAAAAAAAAATTTTGTTGCTATTAGTAAAGATTGTTAAAGTGGACAACCTGCAAGATTTGTAAAGGTCTGAGAGAGAAGAACTCAGGGTCTTGTGATAACTGAGTAGATGACAAACAGGATGAATGAGAAAATGTCATGCTCAATGTTTGTTCCCATAATGAAGTGGGAGAATCGCTTTGTATTGGAGGCTGGAAAATTGGGCTCCCCCAGAGTGCGGAAAAGGGAAGGAAACTGGACAAGACCAAAGGACTTGGATGCTAATTAGTAATTCTGCAAGATGGCAACGATCAGGTACTTATTCAAGTCCGCAGTAGGTAGTGTTCAATACCATGGGAGCACATCTAGAGGAGTGGGGGAGCTGTCTTGTTCAATGGATACCTGGTCTTTAAAGCATAGTGTGTTTCAGGCATACCAGCTTAGAGGACCTAATGAATTTGTTCAAA
Source organism: Aquarana catesbeiana (assembly GCF_042186555.1). NCBI lineage: Eukaryota > Metazoa > Chordata > Amphibia > Anura > Ranidae > Aquarana > Aquarana catesbeiana. The sequence continues at coordinate 633,256,075 of NC_133324.1, forward strand.
AGAGATAGGATGGATTTGAAATAGGATACAGGAATGTGAATCAAAATTATATAAAGAAAGTAAAGTATGTGGGGCAGGATTTTCTATTTAATAACATGTCTCCGCACCCAGAGGAAAATCTTCACTATCCAGGTTGAAATGAGGAGATGAGTGGGACTTTGTTGAGACTTTTTCCCTTAACTAACGACTGGGCAGTAGTATCCAATAGGAGAGGAGGCCCATTTAAAGCCATAGTTGGTCTTCAGCTTAAGTAGTGTGGCCCGTGAGAGAGTCCAGTTCTAGTGCTTCTTATTTCTGATGTGAAAATTTGGATAACTCGCCGTACTGTGGCAGCTGTGTTGGGGAGAGTTATCTCCAGGTCACTCTGGAAGTACGTCTGCATGGGTGGAAATTTCATGTGGCACATGAAATGAAAATCGGAGAAAAGTGGGCACCCCTGGTGAGTTCTGTTCCTGATGGAGAAGGAAGACGAAAGGAACCCCTTGACCCTGACTTGTGCTGAATTGGACAAATAAAGTGAGTCCACTAAACTCTAAGGTGAGGCAGAGGAAGGTCCAGTCAATCTTGTAAAAATACCATTTCTGCATCTGTAAAAACTGTTCTGATTAGATTGTTCTTCTTTCAACTGGTCTGAGTGGACTATATTGATAGCCCAGAGAGTTCCATCCCATGCTTGGCAGGTGGGCATAAAACTTACCTGATCTAACTGAATTATTTTCTGGCGATGGGAGAACAGTCTGTTTGCAAGGGTTTTAGTGAACAGCTTTAAATCTACGTTGAAGTGTGAGACTAGTCTGTAGTTGGCAATGTTGTGGGTCCTTCCCCGCTTTAGGGATGACCAAGATATGTGCTGCAAGAGCCTTTGGGTGCAGGATGGGTGTTGGCGTGAGAGACTGATATAGCGTTTGGGGATAGGAGGGATTGGAATAACTTGTAATTAGGTTAGGGAGAACCCAACAGTCTACCTGTTGTCTTTGCCAGGCCTGACGGATGATGGTTTCTTTCATTGTACAGTAGTTTATCTGGCATAGGACTGACTAGCTGTGTGTTGTGGGGTCACTCATGCGGCTGTGCTCCCAAGCTAGGCTGTGTGCATCTATAGACACACAGGACAGATCTTTCATTTTGAATGTGCTCCCAACTCTATGCAATCCACCATGCTATTGCATGGCACTCTTGATAGGTTGAGGCCCTTTATCATTTTCAAATTGACTACTGTGAATATAGAAGGTTCAATAGTTTAGGAGGGAAGAGTGGTGTTGTATGTTAAATAATATCCCAGTGTTGGGCTTCCCTCTTCCTCTCAGCCCAGAAGTGTGCACCTAGGAACACACAATGTGCACAGCTCTCCAGAGGCAGGAGGACTGACAGCATGACCATATAGCATAGATGCCAAATGTATAGCTGTCATTTCCCACCACAAACTTAGGAGACACAGTTTTGAAGGTCCTTTCAGAGGCCTTCCGGTGGTTAAAGCAAAACTTTCGAGTCTCTGGAGGATGGTCTGCATCTACAGGCTGCACTGAAGAGATCACTTAAGGGAGGAGAAAGTGGGCATGAGCACAGAAATCCTAGGCTCGGCCTGCAAAATTGATAAGGGTAACAGTGGTGGAGTAGCTGAAAGGTGCAGTAGAGGTAATACTGGGAGACAGGTAGGTTCAGAGTCAGGAGTGCAGTGGCAATGGTGCTCAGTGACAGGGAGATGCAATATTAGGGTGCCAAGTGTCATGGGTACTGGGTTTTTCATAGGCCAGAACGCAAAAACATGTAATTCTCCAAACGAGTGTCTTTGGTATAGGCTCCTGGACCACATTGTCCTTATTTAAAGTAAAAGTGCAAAGGGGCTCAGTTAGCATGGTGAGGGTGTCATTAGAATTTTATTTGAAATTATAGTTATCCTTTTAGGCCCCTTTTAGATCTGTGTTGTGGTAATGTATATTTATAATGCATTAACTTGGCTCACGTTAGCACATGTAGTATTGAACTCCTCATAGTGCTAATCTATGTAATCCTCCCCCTGCTACAACAGAATTTCACCATAATTTCTACCTGCTGCTAGCCCGTTCTCCCCTTTTCTGCTGGCTGCTTGTGTGCAGCAGAACTCCTTAGAAGTGTATGGGGGTCTACTGCTACTGCTCAGGTAGTGGGACCCAATATTTAGTGACAATGCTGCTGATCTCTATCCTGCAATGATCCCTTTAAATGTAGTCCAGTGTCATCCACAACAACAATACCAAGTAACAATCACATGAGTGCTTCCTCCAGCCGGTACATTTATTACAATTTGATCTCAATTACCATTGAACCTAATCTCCATCCATCCCCACTTTACTCGCCACTGCACTGATACCTACATCTGCACTTGACAGCACTGTACCTATGCTGAATGAATGAATGAAGGATTTGTAGAGCGCTGCAAATGCGAACTAAATCGCCTCAAGGCGCTAGAATGCGTTCTGTTGCCAGCTTCTTAGAAAAGGAAGGTCTTTAGTTTTTTCCTGAAGGCCTGATGGTTTTCTTCCATGCGGATGTGGGTCGGAAGAGCGTTCCATAGTCGAGGTCCTTGGACTGCGAATCTTCGTTCTCCCTTTGCTTTGTAGCGATATTTTGGAATGATGAGGAGGTTTTGGTTAGCTGATCGAAGGCTGCGATTGGGTGTGTAGTGTTTTATTTTCTCCTGAAGATATAGCGGAGCGTTTCCTTGTATGCATTTGTGGGTGAGGCAGAGGGTCTTGAATTTGATCCGATTCTTTACGGTTAGCCAGTGTAGGCACTTTAGGGATGGTGAAATGGATTCCCATGGTTTTTTTCCTGTTAACAGTCTTGCCGCCGTGTTTTGAATGAGTTGTAAGCGCGCAAGCTGATATTGGGGTAGTCCTATTTAGAGCGAATTTGCATAGTCGAGTCGGGAGTTGACGATTGTTCCCACAACTGCCGGTTTGTCTTCTTCTGGGATGAAGGGGATGAGTCTGCGTAGGAGGCGGAGGAGATGGTGGGATCCGCTCACCACTGATCCTATTTGAGCATCCATTGTCATTCCTGAGTCAAAGATGACTCCGAGACTCTTGGCTTTGGGGCTTGGAGTGATGGTCTGTCCGAGGATGGTGGGGGGTGTCCACGGGGTCTTCATTTTGGAATTTTTGTTGGCATGTAGGAGAAGAAGTTCTGTTTTTGAACCGTTAAGTTTGAGGGAGCTGATGGTCATCCAATCATCAATTGAACTGAGGCATTCTTCTAATTGTTGGTTTTTTGTCCAGTGATGCGAAAGTAGAGTTGGGTATCATCGGCTCACCACTACTGCAGTGACACATCCATCCATATTTAGCCTATACAACAAACCGGCACAATTTTGGCAGTTGAAATTATTTTAATCCAACAAAAAGAGCAAGGGCCCCTGTTACTCATTGCAGCAGGTGTGCTGGACCCAGGAAGTCAAGAGCTGAGGTCTCATCAAAAGGGTCTTCAGGAGATGTAAGAAATTGTCAAGTGATTTTTTTTTTTTTTTTCTTAAAATGAGCCTTTACAAACATGTTATATTTACCTCCTCTGTGCAGTTGGTTTTGCACAGAGCAGCCCGGATCCTCCCCTTCTTGGGTCCCTCTTTGCTGCTCCTGACCCCTCCCTTCTATTGAGTGCCCACACAGTCATCATCTTCCTCTGGAGCCGAGTCACAGCTTTGTGTGTCCATTCAGACATGGAGCCCAGGCCCGGGCCCCTCTCTCCCCTGATTGGCTGACTGATTTTGATTGGGAGCCAATGGCCCTGCTGCTGTGTCTTAGACAATCAGGAGGAGGGTCCCAGACAGTTTAGACCAGTGATCTTCAAACTACGGCCCTCCAGCTGTTGTGGAACTACACATCCCATGAGACATTGTAACACTGAGATTTACAAGCATGACTAGGCATGATGGGAAATGTAGTTCCTGAACAACCGGAGGGCTATAGTTTGGAGATCCCTGGTTTAGACATTCATGGACATCGCTGGAGAGAGATGGCGCTCAGGTAAGTAATTAGGGGGTGCTGGGGAGGCTGCTACACACAAAGAAGATTTTTTATCGTAATGCATAGAATTCCTTTTGCCTTTAAAGCTAATATCTGGGAATTAGTAAGGGTTTAAATACTTATTTATAGGGGGAAAAGGCTGTATTACTTACCTTAACCCCACTCCAGCAGGCTCCAGTGCTCTTTTTACTGAAGCCTTGCTCTTGTGCAATGCAGGGCTATTGCAATTGAAGGAGGATGGAATAAAACCGTGCCCAGAACACCTTAGAGAAAAGGCAGTGCTGGACTGGTAGCATGGCTCTAAGGAGCCTGCGAGAATGGGGGAAAAGATATTACTCCTTATTCCTGCACCCCTAGATCTTAATCCTTGAAGAGTGGGCAAGCTCACTGCAAGAGTAGGTTTTTCTGGAGTTCAGCTGTAACTTTAAATCAAAAACTGAAATGTTAATCCTGGGTGAACTGGCCTTCACATGGAGTCACCATACAGAAAACTCCAGACTAAAATTGTTTCCAAGCACATTTATGTTTATGCTAGGTCAAACACAGGGGATGGACAAAATTATGAAACCAAGTATGGTAAAATTATGATATAATTACCTAATATGGTGTTGGACCGCCTTTGGCATCCAAGACTGCCTAAATTCTCCTGGGATTTGACATATATTAGTCTTGGATGTGGATAATGGAATCTGATACCACTCTTCATGCAAAAATCTGGGTCACAATCCTGAGCAATGTTCTTTTGTCTCTTTTGGTCAGTTGACCGCGCTTATGCTCATCAGACGACGTTGTCCTGGAAACTGTATATGCCATCATGACCTTTGATACTGTACCTTTCGACACCGCAAATAAATTGCCAACTTCAGTCACAGAGGCACCAACAATTTGCCCTCTTTGAAACTCGGTTAGCTCTGACACGACTGTGTTATTAGCAGCACATTCAGTAAATGACAAAAGTGAGGCTTCCCACCTGTTAGCTAGTTGTCTCATCACACAGTGGAACCGAAAGAATGTTACATCACTTCCGTTTCAATGTGAAACATGTCACTTTAACACCTGCAAATCATGTAGTGTTTCCATATTTTTGTCCAACCCCTGTAGGTTTCGTTTTCATTATTTGCGCATGTCTCTGGTTTCATTCTTCAGTCAACAATGTACAGCAAAACCTTGGTTTGAGAGCATTTTGCAAAATTTTTTAATAAATTTTGACTTGATATACAAGTAGCATCACAACTGAGTATAAAAGAGAAGAGAGGCTCCTCTAAGTGTAGTAATATGGTTACAGTTAATGAAGGTGCAACATATTGCTACACTTTGCTTCTAATCCCCTTGTGGAGGCTTCCATTTGTGGATGGACATTTTATGGTTACACAACCTGGTCATATTGCTATAATCTTTTTATATGGACTATAAACTGAAGGACCTATAAATGGTTGTGCAACGAAACATTTGAGTTTTCATTATTTCTTATGGGGAAATTCGCTTTGATATACAAGTGCTTTGGATTACAAACATGTTTCTGGAACAAATTATGGTCGCAATTCAAGGTTTTACTATAATTATTTTATTATCTGAATGCAGAAAAAAAAATTAACCATAAACCACAAATCCTTTATTCAAATTAGACATGGCTTATTCACATTTCTTTTTGTTATGATTTGGTATTAACATTATCAATCAATACAGTAAACTTAGCAATGTTAAAGCGGTCATGCCGAGTGTCATACACATGAAAACATAAAGGGGATATTTAAAAAATGTGCTTATGCTGAGAGCAGACAGTTTGCCCTTCAAAAAAGTATAATCTGTGTGCTCAATGAAACCTCCTGAAATGTGAGTTTATTATTCACAACTGTACAGTGTCATTATTTTGGTAAAAAAAAAAAAAATTTTAATAATTGTCCCTCACACTGTATAATATGTACTATGAACATCAATTCGTAGTATTAAAACATGTAGCAGCAATGTAATTTGGACCTATTAATATGCTTGACAGACAAATATAATACCACACATAGGAACAAAAGTAAACCAGTACCAAGGAATTAGTAATCTGCATGAATTAAAAAGGTTGAGAAAGGCTGTGCTAACACGAGGGAACCCTTTGCAGTAACTTTCCGGTCTCAAGGGACCCCTGCTAATAATTATCTACAGTTCGTTGTAAATTATTGTGATAGTCACTCGGAAAACTGCCCATTACCCTTGTGGTCATTGGTAAGAATCCCCCTCAGTGGTGTCAATGGGAACTTATCTGAGAGGTAGAAATTGCTCAGGGAACCCCTAGCAACCTCTGGAGAAACCCTAGGGTTCCACAAAACCCTGAACCTGAAAGGGATTCTACATCTCGGGAAGACATAAGCCGCCGCGCCAGTTAAAAAAGCACAGTGCGCATGGCAATTAGGGAACCGGCTGTTAAACTGGATGTAAACCCGAAATTTTTTTTTTGATGTCATAATATAGAGTATAAGATTTCCTATCATTTGAGCCCAGTCTTGCCACAAAGAGTTAATCCAGCTCTGAGCAATCCTCTTTTATTGTTCAGTGAGATAAAACTTGACAAACAGAGAAAAACTTTGTCAAATCCTCCCCCTTGCTGTGAGTGACAGGTGATTTACATATCTCGTGCACTAGCCTAAGACACCCCCCCCCCCCAGGCTGGAACACCACTTTAAGCGCTTCAACCCTCAAGATTTTCGTTATACTCAACTCCCATTACATTTTCACATGAAATGTGTTCCTTTAGGCCCCTTTTTACACTTGTACGACTTGTCCTACAATTTGGGACTGCACAGTCGCATGACAAGTCGCTCCCCATGATTTACAATGACAACCATTCATATTAGTACGACTTCAAGTCGTGCCAACTTCAAAGTAGTCCCTGCACTACTTTGGTCCGACTTTGATGCGAGTTACACAGGTATTCCTTGAAATGCAGACACGGTAGTGTGAAAGGGGCCTTAGCCCAGGTTCACACTGAGCACGGAATGAAGCTGTGCGATTTGAGCTGATTTCACTCCCGCATGTCAGTTCCGATTTCAGCGGCGATTTCACAGACATCTGTGCGGGTTTCTGCACAGATGGCAATAGAAATCGCAAGCTGAAATCGCAAAAAGTCGTGCAGAAACTACTTTTTGAAATCGGTGCGGCGTCGCACCGATTAGGGCGGTGCAATTACCGCTGATTTGACACGTCAAATCGCACCAGTGTGAACCAGGGCTGAAGCCTGTTCCCCGAAGCACAAAAAAGTACATGAGCTTATTTGGGGCAGAGTCAGGCATTTTGATCCCTATACATTTCAATATTTCAATAGGAGTGCCTGAAAATTTCTTGCCTCTCCTCCTTGTAACTAGATTTCCATTGGCTAAAACAAAAATGCTTAAAGTGATTGTAAAGGATCGTTTTTTTTTTTTTTTTTTTTTTTTTTTTTTTTATATATAACAAATGTCATACTTCTCTCCACTGTGCAGCTCGTTTTGCAGAGTGGCCCCGAACATCCTCTTCTGGGGTCCCCTGGCAGCTCTCACATAACCCCCTAGGAGAAGCGCTCTCCTGAATGGGGTTACCATGCAGGCGCGCTGTCGAGTCCTGCATTTGCATCCATAGACACGAATGCTGGACTCGTCCCCGCCCACACATCATTGGATTTGATTGACAGCAGGGGGAGCCAATGGCTGCGCTGCTATCCATCTATCCAATCAAGAGCCAGGACCCCGTGGAGAGAGATAGATAGAGATACAGCGCGTCCCCACCAAAGAGATGTAGGAGTTTAGGTAAAGTAAAATGGGGGAGCTGGGGGGCCGGTGACTGCCAGGTGTTTTTTTCACCTTAATGCATAGGATGCATTAAGGTGAAAAAACATGAGGGTTTACAACCCCTTTAAAGGCTGAAAACGCCAAAGAAACACCTGTACAAACACACAACAAAACACATCAAAACCACTAGAAGAAGCTAGCTTAGCCTATGGATGTTGGGAACCTAGCATATTTAAGAATTGATTTGTGTAGCACAGTGTGAGCAGCCACAGTTGGTCTGATGCAATAAAACTAGGAGAAAATGACTAGTAAATCAGAATCCTTATTTGATCTTTCAATATAAATAGTTGCTTTTTGGAAACTCCATTTTTGGGCTTGTGTTTACTTCTGTTTTTGTGAGCAAAGTTTTTTTGTGTAGCATAGATGTCCAGACCAAGTTCAGCAACGTCAGCATGTGTCAGTTACCTTGAAAATAATTCTAAGGCCCCTTTCACACTTGTGCGACTTGAAAGTCACATGAAAAGCCATTCCCCATGATTTCCAATTATAACCATTCATATATGTGCGACTTCAAGTTGTGCCGACTTCAAAGTCGTTCCTTTGGTCCGACTTTCATGCGAGTTGAGGTCCAAAGACCGCAAAGCAGGCATTCCCTGAATTTGCGTCAAAATCGGGGTAAGATTTTAAGTTTGCCAGTTTGAAAGGGGCATAAGAATTTGTTTGACAGTAGATCTGAGAACTAGGAACACACACAAGTGCACATTCCTACTCTGTTGCAAGGTTATTTAATGTTCTCATGCCATAGGTTATTTTACATTTGGACTTAAAAAGTGGTATTGTGGTTTTGAAGGGGTTATTGCAGCAGCCCCATTGCTGCAACTTGTATTAGTTACAAGCCCAAGCCTTAAGACAAATACACTTTTAGTAAAAAAAAAAAGAAAACCCAACCTCCTTCCCCTCTGTTTTTCTTCCTTCCTATTCCTTTATTCCCTTTCTACATTAATATGTATTAGCAGTTTTCCATGTCAAATTCCCCTCACTCCCATGTTCTTTGTATGTATACAATATATAATTTTTGTTGCTGACCTGTCTACTTGCAAAACCTAATAAAAAAATGTATTGGGGGGGGGGGGGGGGGGGGGTGTCCACCCTTACTAGGCTATGCTAACCTAGAACCCTCACCCCTGCTGTATAATAGCAATACCAAGACCCTGTTTGCTTTGCTTAGTGTACAGAAATGTCAACATTGCTCTAAAATGACTGTCTTATAAATAAAAACTTGTATGGTTGCTGTCAATTTTCAGTGATGCTTTGGGTGAAATTTCGAATCAAAGAATCTATATCTGGTAAAGGCAAACTGCTGATGACTCATGTCGATTGTAAAATAGATGAGCCACAAGCAAGAAAAGACATTGTCAGAGGTCAAAGTCTTGAAATATTTAAACAAGGGGGGGGTCGTCAATATGTCAGACAATTATCGTTTTTAGGAGCTCAGCTCTTGCAAACTCAGGATCCTGCTACAGACAAGTTTCCTTTAACTGTAAGGCCTGTTAGTTCTAGCTAATCAGGAACACTACTATTTTTATTAAGCTATTTAACGATATGACAGATTTTCAGTCCTCTTGGGTAGTTGCAGCTGAAAAAGGGTCATATTATTACGTACAAGTGGTTATTTAACCACTTCAGCCCCAGAAGAATTTACCCACTTCCTAACCAGGCCATTTTTTGCGATACGGCACTGCTTCGCTTTAACTGACAATTGCGCAGACGTGCAATGTTGTACCCAAACAAAATCGATGTCCTTTTTTTCCCTACAAATAGAGCTTTCTTTTGGTGTTATTTGATCACCTCTGCGGTTTTAATTTTTTGTGCTATAAACAAAAAAAGACCAACCATTTTGAAAAAAAAACCAAAACAATATTTTTATATTTTTTGCTATCAAACACACCCAATAAAAAAAAAAAAAATTAAAAGATCGAATTTCTTCATCAATTTAGGCCAATTTGTATTCTGCTACATATTTTTGGTAAGAAAAAAAAAAAACAACCCAATAAGCTTATATTGATTGTTTTGTGAAAAAGTTAGTGTCTACAAAATAGAAATGCCATTAATCTATCCCCTATTTAACCCTTTTTTTTCTTACTAGTAATGGTCCGCCATTACTAGTAAAAAAAATAAAAAAATAAATAGAAATGCCATAAATTTATCCCCTAGTTTGTAAACGCTATAACTTTTGCGGTGATCTGCTATTTTTAGCAGGACTGCGACATTGCGGTGGACAGATCAGACACCTAACTGACATTTGACACTTTTTTGGGAACCAGTGACATTATTACAGTGATTAGTGCTAAAAATATGCACTGTTACTGTACTAATGACACTGGCAGGGAAGGGGTTAACATCAGGGGTCAAATGTGTTCCCTCACTGTGCGTTCTAACTGTATGGGGGAAGGGCTGCCTGGAACAGCACACAGATCTGTCTTCCTGCATAGCAAAAATACAGGATCTGTGTGTCATCCCCTGACAGAACGGAGATCTGCCTTATTTACTTTAGCAGATCCCCAGACATAGAGTCAGCCGGACCCACTGATTGGCTCCGCCGCTGGCCAATGTGCGCGTGCCCCCATAGATCGCCATGTACAAGCCCAACGTACACCTATGCCGATTTGCGCAGCCGAGCCAACCTGCCGCAGTATAACTGCGGCGGCAAGTGGTTAATGTAGCATTTTGATTCACTCTGAAAGTAACTGTTTGGGAGTCATTCACTGAAATTGGAAGCGGCAAATTACAAAGCTATGTGTAACAAATAGGTGAACCAACAGTTATTATACAGTTACAGAGAATTTCATACTCAATTGTATTAACATGATGTGTACTACAAAACTCATTTATAAAAGAAAAATAAAGTGCAAAGTAAACTTAACGTTCTACACCCATTACAACCAGTCATGTATTTTTTTTTCTCATGCAATATAAAAATGACAGTCAAGATATGATTGGCTGCTAAGGGTGACACCTCCGTTGTAATCTATTGATTTGTGAGTGAGTCTTTATGCAGGCATTGGTTATTTATCTGTTCTATACAGTACGTAGGGCAATCTCTGACTTTCTTGTAATAACAGTCACAAGGTAAGCATCATAAATGGAAATCCTCCATGTGGCTGTAGCCTGGTGTCTGATCCCCTGAATTTTTACTTGGCAATTCAATTACAGCCTTTACCCACAGCGCCACCTGTTGTAGAAATCTGATATTGCAAAGCAACCATGCAAAGGAGATGCTGATAATATTGTATCTAAATGCTAAAACCAGTCCAACCAGCAATAAAAATAACGGTAGAATAGTTGTACCCGTGTTGCATAATGGTGGGTTGAGGGAACGATAACCCCTTAGTATTTTTATGGTACAGACAAGGAACTGAAGAAGTTGGAAAAATACATTTAAGGTAGATCTGAATCCATTTTGGATAACCTTTAATATATCAACATGCTTTGTGTCAAACAATTGCTATTTAACTTTTTTCATTAAACATTATCTTGCGTCAGCATCTGCTGAAGGTCACTGCTCTGGAATGGTTTACTATGTGACAACAGTAGATTATGCCTGTATAATGTGTGTTGCCAGGGCTGCTTGTAATCTTTGGGAGGATAGAATGTGACAATATGACTAAAGCATAAGTGAGATACAGTTCTCACTCAATTTCATATGCCTTGACATGGACCTTCGTTAGTAGGCTTACAGAGTATGGTTTTAATGAACGCTGTCCATTTACCACAATTGAAAAAATATTTTTACTTTCATAACAAGTGGTTAGTGATTGTATTTAGATCTGAGAACCCCATTTAAAATTGGGTTACTGCGCTGAGGTCTCCTAACATTTCTACCTACAGATGGCCTTTTATGTAAGGAACTGCTAAGATGCTGCAACCCTCCAGGAGCTCATTAGTGTCACCTGCAAATAAAAACAAGTTACTATGGTCATATGTCTAGAATACATAGCTGACAATTGAAACTCGCCAAGGAGAGTAGCATCAGCTCAAGTGAAAAGATACATCACCTGCTTACATATATAACTCTCTTATGTATCCTGCAATCTACCTGGTGGACCAAAAGACCAAAAACAATGTGCTTATGGGAATAGCGAGTGCTACCTGACAAGTGTTAAGGTCTTGCACATATATCTGAAGACCAAAGCTCAATATAATTTCACACTTTACCAGAAAAAAATTAATATAACACAATAAGACTATTTTGATAAGGCAATACAAAGTGCAGTGATGTTGTATAAAGGACGCTAACCCACAAAAACAGACGATTTAATTTAACAGTAGTCCTAACTGGAAACATTATTTTTGATTGGACATCATGAATTATTTTAGACACACTCATCGCTCATATGCACAAGTATTAGTCTCTTGGAAAGCACACTAAATGCTTTTGACATGAGACTCCTTGGTACATGCAGTATGCCTATATTGGAAACAAGGCCTTGCGGTTAATAAAAGTTAAAACAAAGTGTAAATCCATCCTTCTGAAAATATATGGCACGTGATCAGCCAGGGTGGGGTCCTTTACTAATATTATTAACTGCATCAGTAATGTCACTGCACTAATTATACATAAACGTTAGCAAATTAAATAGTCCATAACGGCAAACCACAGAGCTAAATTAAGCAAAATGTGCTTGTTATTTCACCTTAATGGTAAAACAACATCATAGTAACTGTGCTGGTTCTTGTCTACCGCACAGCATATTCTGGCTTGTCTTTGATCTGCTTCTTTCAAAATGTCTCCAATTCACAATCTGAGCAGTCCGTAAGCATTTTGCATAGTTTATTTTCTGAATATTAAAACTTTCTTGAATTAGGTTCGGATAAGATTTGCTGTTTCCTCTTCTGTCCCCTAAGCAAACAAAGGCAGATATGTTAAAACAAATCAATTACATTACAGAAATTTGGGGATATATGGCCAATCATATGACATACAGACTGATGTTTTATGATATACTTGTTCAAATGTATGTGTGTTAAGAAAATGTTGATAATCAGATGTTAGCTTTACAGAAAAGATCGATAGGGAGAATATTATAAAGAATTTTAAAAAAATAGATCCCCCCCCCCCAAAAAAAAAATTAAAAGTCAGCAGCTACAAATACTGACACTTATCTGTCCAAGGATCCAGCAATGTCCTCACCCGAGCCGATTCTTCAGTCGGCTTTGGATGCAGGTGCTGGCATCTTAGACAAGGGAAACTGACAGTGAAACCTTCCAGCTTCACAGCTGATTTCCTACTTCCCATGCTCAAGCCCTGCTGTGCTTTGTGAATGGGGGTGGGGAGGATGCAAACAAGTAGAACTTCCCCTGTTGGGCGAAGTTCCGCTTTAAAGCTGAACTCCGATATAAGCAAGCATCGTCTAAATACAAGACATGTGTATTCTTACTTGAATATTGGTGTGGTTTATGTATTTCTTCCAGATCTGTGCACTAAAACAGTGTGAAACTTTACCTGTGTGCAGGAGCTTTCAACCGTATTAAAAGGAGAAGTCCTGCCAAAGCTTTTTTTTTTGTTCATATTTCTCATGTGGGTCACAGAAGTGTACCTATTTCTGCAATCCTGTGACCCAGATTTACCAATAGCTTGCTGTTGGCTGACATCACAGAACCACACTGACCATATTGTCAGGATTCACCCAGATACCTGACTGGCAGCTGGCTGAGCCTCTCAGCACGTTATGAGAGCCTGATCCAGCCACTTCCATTCTCTCCACAGTCCGGTGATCTCAGCTCAGTAATGACCAAGAACTGGAGCAATCAGAGGACATATGATCGCTCAGTTCTCAGAATTAGAGCTGGTGGAGGACAGCTACAGCATCAGACCAATGCTGCAGCCATATAGGCGAGGATGTAGGTTATTTTTTTGTTTTTTTTTAATACCTGCACTTCTCTTGTAAGTTACTGCTGCTCTCTCCTTAAGAAGGATCACTAGTCGTGTATCCACCCTCCAGGAGTTTTCTACAAGCAGCCTGTAGTTGGTGGACCTGATGTGCCCCTCCCCTGCATCGCAAACAAAGTGAATTTCCTTTTTTGGCTATTAAAATGTTACTAAACCCACAACAGAAAAATCAGTCTGTATATGCAGTAAAGCATGCTTGTTATACTCTCTGTGGAACCTAAGGAGTTAATCCTTTGCATTGTGTAAAAAGGCTGTGTGATCCTGTCTTCTCTGATCTTCCTCTTCTTCCACAGTCCCCTAATTATTTCCTGATAATACAGAACTCAGGGACGGGCTGTACATGCTCAGTTTGATGTGTATTGATAGAGAGTTTTTGTTTTTTCTTGGGAGAGTTCATGTGATCAGTACAGTGAGCACACAATGAGCACTGTCCAGACAGAGGGTCAGAGGAAAATGAAAACTTCTCCTACAAGCTTTACTAGGAACGGATACAAGACTGCTATATACTGCTGAAGAGAAAAGGTATTTAGCAGTTTATATTTACTAAAATAATTTCATTTCCATATTCTGTGTACTGTGGGAGACCAGATATAGTGAATGCAGGGTCCTGGGTTTAGTAACACTTTAACCAGTTGACATCCGTGCTATAGCCGAATGACGGCCTCCCCTGTGCACACGCCCTACAGGGCGCACGTGGAACACGCTGTGATCACCGAGTCACTGAGACTCGGGTGATCACTGATCCAAGTAAGGGGCCGGTCCCAGCCCCTTACCATGTGATCAGCTGTCAGCCAATGACAGCTGATCACATGATCAAAACAAAAGCTCTGTGATTGTTTTTTTTTTCTCCTCGCGCTGTCAGCGCAAGGAGAAAAAAAAACTGATCACCTGCTCATCAGCAAGGGACATCTGTCCTGAAGAGGAGGAGGCAATAATGCCTCATATGTGCCACCAGTGCCACCTGCCATTGCCACCTGACAGTGCCCACCAGTGCAACCTTTCAATGCCCACGAGTGCCACCTATCAATGCCTACAAGTGTCACCTATCAATGCCCACAAGTGGTGCCAATCAGTGCCACCTAGCAGTGCTGCCTATCAGTGTACCAGATCAGTGCCCATTATTGCCACCCATCAGTGCCCATCACTGCCACCTATCAGCACCCATCAGTGCCGCCTCATCAGCGTACATCAATGAAGGAGAAAAATTACCTTTTTTAAACATTTTATAACAAAATAAAAAAATAAAAAAATAAAAAAATAAAAAAAAAAAAAAAAAAAAAAAATTCAATTCGGTCTTTTTACAACAAAAAATAAAAACCACAAAGGTGATCAAATACCACCAAAAGAAAGCTCTATTTGTGGGAAAAAATGATAAAAATTTCATTTGGGTACAGTGTTGTATGACCGCGCAATTGTCATTCAAAGTGCGTCAGAATTGAAAGCTGAAAATTGGTCTGGTAAAGGAGGGGGGTTTAGGTGCCCAGTAAGCAAGTGGTTAAGGAATATATTTATATGAAACTTTTTCTAGTTTTCAGAACCTTGTTTTTGTCAAATATTTGACACGTTTTAAATAAAACAACTGCAACAGGAAAATTACAATCAGCGTTATGTAGGAAAGTGTTGGAGATAACAAACAGGACATTTATGATGCAATAGGCCAAGTTAGGATGGCAAACAATGTTTTTTTTTTGTAGTGAAGTAGAAACCAGTTAATTCATATTTTTGTTTCTGGCTCTGTCTTGGTTTCAGATTTTCATTGATTTCCTATATGGTAAATCTGTTATCACTGTCACTGTGACAGTAATGAGGGGAAATCTTCCTAACAGAGCCCCAGATGGCATTAAAAACCTGACAGGAGCTCTCATCCTTTTTCACTCCTTCCAAAAAAAAAAAAGGTTTTGGGCAGGACATGCACTTTAAAACCCCTTTCACACTGGAGGCGTTTTTTTTAGGCATTTTAGCTCTACAAATAGCGCCTGAAAAACATCTCTCAATGCTCCCCAGTGTGAAAGCCAGAGTGCATTGAAATGAATGGGCGGCGCTGCCAAAGCATTTCGGCAGCATCGCTACACAGGCCCTATTAACCCTTTCTTCAGCCGCTAGCGGGGGTGAAAAGCGCCGCTAAAACGACGGTAAAGCGTCAGGCAGCTCAGTGTGAAAGGGCTTTAAATGCACTGTAATTAAAGGGTTTGTTACCACAACATTTTATATTCCTGATATGTGCCTGCTGTACCATGTACTTGTATTAAAATGTATTGTGTCCTCTTTGTATTGCTTCCCTTGTGTGAAATCCCTGGTTTTCCTGTCAGTCCTTCTGCTTTCCTATTATAAACTGACCACACTAGGGAGAAGAGCACGTCCATGGTCAGTTCTCTAGCTGCCTGCTCTCCTTCAATGATGAGACTTGTCCTGACCTGCCCCCGCTGCACAGCCCTCCACTGGGAAGCTCAGTGTACTGTTGGTTCTCCTCCCCCCAGCTCCTATGCAGCTATGAACAGAGGAAACTGAGAGAAGGTGATCACTTATAAAAAGGGGGGAAAAAAAAATGTTTCCTATACACAAATGTTTTGCCTTTCATTTCTATTTTAAACCGAATGGGTTTTTGTACAAGGTGATTGTTTACAATCCTTTTAAGTATTAAATTTTTAATTCCATAAGATTAGATTTAAATGGGTAATAATATTGAATGAAATGAAATAATACACAATATACTTCCCACTTTACATTTTTACATACCTGTTCCCTTGTTCTATGTGGACGGCATACCAGAATAACGAATATTATACCAAACAAAATGCCTAGTCCCATAATGATGAAGGGAACATTGGCTACCAATCTGGCCTTGAACAGAATGGTCCTAAGTTTTGCAGAAGAGTCGTCATCAATGAGAACCGTCTGTAATAGAATTACACACAGTTGTAATTACAGCAAAAATAAATCAAATGTCATTTTTGAAGGCCAATTTGCAAAAGACGGGAACTATAGAAATATATGTATACCAATGGGGGTTCATGTAAATGAATAAAAAAAAATGGTGCAAGTCTACATGGCCTTTGCTATTATTAGTGAACAGCCTGTTGGAAAAGGCTTCTTGGTTAGAGCTACATGGGAGATTTTCAATCACACTACTAAAATTAATAGCATGTAATTTTCCTAGAGTAGCATAACTTGTTACTTTTTCCAACTAGTTAAGAAGCAAATATTGGTGGAAAACATAATTTGACCACACAGTGCATCAATTGTGTGCCACTGTAGAATACTCACGAAGCTTACCATTGCAATCTGTTCCATTTATGATGGCTGCTGATGGCAACTAATCATTATTAATGTAAAGCGAAAATACCTGTTGATCTGTCCAGAATTGCAGTCAGTTTCTAATGCCGCGTACACACAATCGGACTTTCTGGCATACTTGGTCCGGCACACTTTCTGACGGACTTTGTCCGCCAGGACTTTCTGACGGACTTTGTCCGCCGGACTTTAAAAACGGACGGACTTGCCCACACACGACCGAACTTTCCGGCGGGCTAAGTCCGCCCGTCTTTCCGACGGACTTTCGCCGGAGTTACGGCGGACTTTCAGAATGAACGGACTTGCCCACACGTGGACAAGTCCGTTCATTTTGAACGTGACTCAGGTGCGACAGGACTAGAAAAGGAAGTCAATCTTGTCGCTTTTATCGGCGAGATTGACACCTTGCGAGCCCCGTCGCGGGGCATACCAGGCCCTTAGGTCTAGTATGGATTATAAAGGGAAACCCCTACGCCGAAAAAACGGCGTGGGGTCCCCCCTAAAATCCATACTAGACCCCGATCGGTCAGGAAAGGGGGTAGGGACGAGCGAGCGCCCCCCCCTCCTGAACCGTACCAGGCCGCATGCCCTCAACATGGGAGGTGGGTGCTTGGGGGAGGGGGGCGCCCTGCGGGGCCCCCCACCCCAAAGCACCTTGTCCCCATGTTGATGAGGACAAGGGCCTCTTCCCGACAACCCTGGCCGTTGGTTGTCGGGGTCTGCGGGCGGGGGGCTTATCGGAATCCGGGAGCCCCCAATAATAAGAGGGCCCCCAGATCCCGGCCCCCCACCCTATGTGAATGAGTATGGGGTACATGGTACCCCTACCCATTCACCTAGGGAAAAAGTGTCAATAATAAAACACACTACACAGGTTTTTAAAATAATTTATTAAACAGCTCCGGGGGGGAGGTCTTCCTCTGGCTTCAGGGGTCTTCTTCCGGCTTTGGGGGTCCCTCCGGTTCCTCTTCTCCCGACGTCCGGTTGGTTCTTCTCCGCTCTCTCCGGCCTCTTCTCCCGGTGTTCCAGTTCTTCGGCCGGCTCCTCCGCTGTCTTCAGGCCGCTCTCTTGCCAGCGGAGGTCCGGACTTCTGGGCTTCTTGGCTTTTTGTCTTCTTCCCTCTTCTCTTCTCCAGATGTTGACACAACGCTCTCTCCGGCTGGACTGCTCTCTGAGGGCTCCGTTGTGACTTATATAGGCAGAGACCCCCCGTCCCCTTATGTCACAGTCCCTGGGCATGCTGGGACTGTGACGTTTTAGGGGGCGTGGTCATCACCCGGTAAGGATTTTAGGGGGACTCCACGCCGTTTTTTTCCTGTTGCAACAAGCGCGAAATGCAATACCCTGCCCTTGCGTCGTATCTGGTCCGTTGGACCAGCATACAGACGAGCGGACTTTCCGCCAGAAACTGAGTCCGACAGAAAGATTTAAACCATGTTTCAAATCTAGGTCCGGCGGGCTTTTGGGAAAGCGCCTACACACGGTCGGATTGTTCGGCGGACTCTGGTCCGCCGGACCAAGTATGCCGGAAAGTCCGACCATGTGTACACTGCATAACTTTCTGCAGTGGGCTGACAGCGCTGTCCCTACTGCACTGAAATTCCAAGCAGCGTTGTCTGCTTGACTACATCATCACATTCCTCTCTCCTTGATGCCCAACCTTTGCTCCCTTTCTATACCATCTACCTGCTAATTCTCCCCCCTCCTGCCATTTCAGTACAGCAGAGCAGCATGGTGTTAACTCAAACAGGAAGTTAGACGTGGACTACATTTTTGGTAGGGTCAATAGGTATTTTTCAGTACTTGCAGTTTTTTAAAGTGACGTGGGAAACTGTGCATATATTGGGAGAACATACACTTTTAGTTAGTGGTACAGCCTGCTGGAGTCCAGTGTATGGCCTAGTGTGCTTGAAACACTGTACTCCAAAAAATTGTTGGTCTTTGGAGCCCCGCAGTGATATTAGTATAGAGGTGGTGCTACCCTGGCATATAGGGTGGGTGTGATCACAGGAAACCATTAAAAAACAAAAAATAACAAAAAAGTGTGTAAACACCCAAGAGCAACCTCCTCATAAGTAACAACTAAAAAATAACAGCATCACAAAACCCAAGTCTCCTCCCCCCACACACACACACACACCACCAAGCTACCCCTACAACGCCTATTGCCTACTCACACAAAAAACCTCACTCCCTCCCTCTAAAACAAACAATGCTGCGGTCCTCCCAAAGGAGCTGGGCATGAGTACCCCTAAAAGAACCCCCAAATACCCCTGCCAAAAGGTACCCGTTTGCTAATGAGGATCAGATGAATGACCGAATATTATTACTAATACTATTAACCTGATATACTGTACTCTCAATGATCTTTCTTCCTGACATGGCTTGGTGGATTCTGCCCAGGGCCTTCAACACAGGGCCCAACCATGCAGGTAGTAAGTAGAAGATGGGGGATGGGGGAGGGGACAACAAAATATGAGCAGGAGGTGAATGCATAGTTGTTTCAGTGGATGTGTGCTCGGCTCTGTTACTCATCCCTCCGAGGGGCACACTGCTCAGTTAAGTTTCAGGTTGGGAGTGAGCCACAATCTACCAGGTTAGGGTTGCCTCAAAGAGAAGTGGGTAAAGTCCTGGATGGGCAGCTGACAGAGGACACCTTATCCCCCTGCTGGTAGACACTTCCCATTCACCTCACTTCCTCACCCTCACATCGACAGGCGTTCCTAACTAGCCACCTCAACCCCTCCAGTTGCCTCACCAACACAACCCCCCTCAGCTGACTAATATTCCTCCCTGGCCACCTCATTCCCCAAGCCACCTTATTTATCCCCTGTATTGATATCCCTATCCAGGTACATCATCCCCTGCTGATAGACATTTCTCTCTGCCTACTTCATTATTAAGTTGGGAGTATTGATTATCATTATCAATGTTGCCAGAAATAACACCAATAAGAACTGGGAAAAAATAAAAGTCATTCTTACCTCACTTAGGTGCATCACTGGGAAGTAGAGAGTCTGTATATTTTTTGTGATACTAAAAATTAGAAAAAAATCTATTAGTTTGGTTCATGCCTATGATATATCGAACATTTGTGGGCTTTATGTTGTGTACTCTACCTAGTGAAACTGTATTTCAATAAAAAGGCTGCATCTGAAAACACTAAGCACTAAAGGCTCATTTACACTTGCTTTGGCTTCAACATACATTAACGGCTAGTTTACACTTGCTTCAAAAGCTGGTTAGCTTACATTCCTGTTTACACCGAAGCCCCACCGAAGCCTCACCGAAGCACCAAGCAAAAGCAAGGTGTAAACAGGACTGTAAGCTAACCATTTTATTTTGTGACAGGGGCTTAGACTGGTGTTCAGAGAGCTTTGACAAAGCGTGTTCGAAGCCATGTTTTGAAGCAAGTGTAAACTAGCCCTAATTGCTGCATTTTTCCACAGCACGCTGGACAACACTGGAGGTCATCACACTGCAGTGCACTAGAGAACTAGAGAACTGAAATGAGTGTAAACGTCCAATAAAGTTTAAAAAAAAAAAAAAAAGTAAACAGTATTGCAGTGAGCAGATTGTGAAGGTACTTTCATGTTTACATAACTGAGAAATGGGAAAGCTCATTCATTTTAACATGCATATTTCAAATAAAACAGGATTACAGCCAGGTGTTTTATTTGAACATTTCTGAATGTGTATGCAACAGTTTAGAATAGTATTTCAAGCATCTGACTTTTTTGTTTTAGGCATATTGAAAGCACTGGGGTTGGGTAGTAGCAATTACATGCATTCCTATTGAAGTCTATAGGGCTAAAAATGCCTCAAAAGTAGTTCATAGCTTTTGGAGTTCTCATATTGAATGGCTACCATTTAAATATATAGGATTTTGTTGTTTGATTGTTTTAGCGTATTAATCCTAAATACACTCAGATGTAAAAAGAAAAAAAAAAAAAAAAATGCAAATTCCAGCATTACTCTCCTACATGTAAAAATTATCTTTTTTTTGCTAGAAAATCACTCAGAACCTTCAAAACATTATAAATAAATTGATATCGCTCTCTCTCTCATAATAAATATATATATATATATATATATATATATATATATAAAATCAGAGACCCTAGGGAATAAAATGGCGGTCATTGCAATTTTTTATGTTACACAGTATTTGCGTTGTGTTTATAAAAAAAAAAAAAAAAACAGCAAAGTTAGCCCAATTATTTGTATAAATGTGAAAGATGACATTACGCCAAGTAAATAGATACCCAACATGTCACGCTTTAAAATTGTGCACACTCGTGGAATGGCGCCAAACTTTGGTACTTAAAAATCTCCATAGGCTACGCTTTACATTTTTTTTACAGGTTACCAGTTTAGAGTTACAGAGAAGGACTTGGGCTAGAATTATTGCTCTTGCTCTAACGTTCGTGGCAATACTTTACATGTGTGGTTTGAACGTCGATTATCTGGATGCGACCTCTATATGTGTTCGTGGGGACGGGGGCACTTTCAATATTTTTTTTTTTTTTTTTTACACTTTTATTACTATTACAATGAATGTGCACATCCCTTGTAATAGGAATAGTGCATGACAGGTCCGCTTTATGGAGAGATGCGGGGTCTCCTCTAGGCTGGAAAGCCTGAGATACAAAAACAAAAAACACATCTCAGGCTTTCCAGACAAATACATGGCAGTGTTTACAGTTGCCAGGGCCAGACCTGACATCACAACGTCGCGCCTGGGCTCCGGGAGTCATAGAGATGACCGGGGACCATCTGGTCCTTAGTTAGCGCTATGCTAAACTTCCGCCACCAGCGGATTCCTTCTCCAGCTCGCCGATCGCACAGGCGAGCCGGTAGAAGCACCTGAGGGGGGAGGGGGATCATCCCCTCCCGCTGCCTGTAAAAACAATCAAGGGGCTGAACTGCCACTATGATTATTTTTACAATGCAGAGAATCGCTGGCTGAAAAAGATGAGATCTGAATGATGCCTGTAGCTGCAGGCATTATTCAGATATCCCCACTGAACGTCCAGGATGTCATATGACGTACTGTGGTATGGAAGTGTTTAAAAACACTGGTGAGACATGTATTGCATTCTGAAAACATTATGTGATCGTATTCAGTATACAGTATAGCAGGCATGTCCAAAGTCCGGCCCGCGGGCCAATCGCGGCCCACGTTTCGGTTTTGAACGGCCCACCTGGTTATCTGGACACGTATATCATTTTTTGTGGCCCCCAGCAATCTCCCAGCGCCGGGGCCACAAAAGATATATATTCTGGCTGCATTGGAGGGGACAGGGAGGAGGCGGTACGAGTTCCGTGCACACAGGAGTATTTCCTGTTTACACGGCAGCCTCTATAATAAGAGGTCCCATCTCCGGCCCTGCCATTGGACGACTGTTCTGTCCATCAAAGGAGGCGGGACTTTCTATTAAAGAGGCCACCGAGATAACAGGAGTTTTTCCTGTATGTAATCTTTTGGCGCTCGTCCCGCCTCCTCCCTGTCCCCTCCAAGGCTGCAGATGAATGGGCAGGCTGCACTGATCACAATGGTGAGTCTGCATTCCTGGCAATGATGGGGGCTGCATACCTGGCAATACTGGGTGATGCATTTTTTGCAATACTAGGCGCTGCATTCCTGGCAATACTGAGGGCCGCATTCCTGGCAATGGTGGGCGCTGCATTCCTGGCAATGGTGGGCGCCGCATTCCTGGCAATGGTGGGCGCCGCATTCCTGGCAATACTGGGCGCCGCATTCCTGGCAATACTGGGCGCCGCATTCCTGGCAATACTGGGCGCCGCATTCCTGGCAATACTGGGCGCCGCATTCCTGGCAATGGTGGGCACTGGCCCTTATTTTACTTCATAGTTCTTTACTTAAAATTTTATTTTTTTTCCTGAAACTTCCCTTAAAGTGAAGGTGCGTGTTATACGCCAATAAATACGGTATATCCAAATAACACGCCCAAGCTCATCTCTTTACTCACACACAGCCACAAAGGCAAGAGAATTCGGTCGGCCCCCACACATGTTCACTTCAACAAATCTGGCCCTCTTTGAAAAAAGTTTGGACACCCCTGCAGTATAGTATTCAGTAGAATTTACTTTTTTTATTTTTTTTAGTAATGCGGTATATTGTCTCACTAGGGTGTTTTAGAAAACTATACCACATTTTAGCCACTAGATGGAGCCAACAATCATAAGAATGAATCCATTACAGCAGGGGAGGCAAGCTCGGCACTCCAGCTGTGGTGAAACGACAAATCCCATCATGCCTCTGCCTCTAGGAGTCATGCCTGTGCTTGTCAGAGTCTTGCAATGTCTCATGGGAATGTGTGCAGCCTGCATGAATGCTCATCACATTCATCCAACAAATGGATTTAGAAATGGACCCACTTGACCAGATGTAACAACAAATTTGTGAACTGTTATTTGTCCCCATTCCTGTCACATTTGCTGAGAAGCCCCGTCTGTTTGTAAATGTGAAGATATAAATTAAGATATGTGAAATTTAAAAAAAAAAAAAAAGGAATCCATATAATGAATACTAGCATTTAATGTATAGGACAGAAGATATTTCTCACAAAAGTATCAATTAGGACCTGAGCCATAGGCATCAACTCCAAATTACTTGTGCGTATGTTCTGGCTATATTTCCATCCTTTTCATGTTTACAATCTATACACATTTTCTGCTCCATTTTCCCTTTTATCAAGTTGTACTTTGCTCTGAAATAAACTATGCTGGCTCTAGCTCTTCCCTGGTCTTATTGATAAGAAAAGACCCATCTACATTACGCTCTTTATTAACCATCTAAAGATCTGTCTATAACTATAGCTAGTTCCCCTTAGTAGATAACCTATTTAGGGACTAATGGTTCAGTGCTAGAACAGGTATAACATCAGAAATACTTGCAGGGAAGCCTTATTTCAAAATCTCACTTTGAGTTGCACTATCCTTCTACCGGTGTTGCTACATTAACTTCTCCAGTGTATCCTTGGAAGGAGCCATGGTTGTCACACAGGCTGGACTTTAAACATCTTGTGCAAGGAAATCAAACCATACCACACAAAGGGTTTGTTTACACTTGCTTCAAAATGTTGCACTGGACACACTTTTTTAAAGCACTCTGAATGCTAATCAAAGCACCTGTCTCTAAATAAAATGGTTACCTTTGTTTTGGCGATAGTGCAGGTATGAGAGATCCAACAAGCAAACCGGAAAGACATCAGTTACTACCGAGTGGGGCATCATCAGAGCTGGGGGTACTACCGAGTGGGGCATCATCAGAGCTGGGGGGGTACTACCCAGTGGGGCATCATCAGAGCTGGGGGTACTACTGAGCAGATGATCTGCTGAACAGGGGATCTGCTAAGTAGGAGTATTACTGAGCGGGGATTCCACTGGACCCCTTTAAAACAAATAGAAAATCAACACACAGCGCATTTGCCAAGCTTTAAAAAAAGCATCACCAAAACGCATAAAAAAAAAAAAAAAAAAAAAAAAAGATAGATGTTGATACAGTAGGTGCTTTAATATGAGTTAAAGTCAAACCAAGTGTAAATGAGCCCAAACTCTTGTAGATAAAGCATAAATGTGGGTGTACGACCAAGCACAGTGGTACTGTACAAATCCATTAGGCAGAAGATTCAAGCACTCTAGAATTATAGAAATATCCAACAAGATTTAGGCCCCTTTCAAACATGTACGACTTGAAGCAATGCCTGTGTAATCTTGAGGTCTATGGACCTCAAGTCACATCAAAGTCAGAGCAAAGTAGTGCAGGGACTACCTTGAAGTCGCACAGATATGAATGATACTCATTGGAAATTATGGAGTACGACTTGTCATGTGACTTTGCAGTCCCAAGTCGCAGGAAAAGTCGCACAAGTGTGAAAGAGGCCTTAGTGAAGTTCATGCAGAAATAAAAATAAATAAATAAATAAATAACATTGTTTCAGACAGACACATGTCACCTTTGTCAAAGTGACAGATAAAGCCAACTGTGAATCACCTCGACAAAGGGGACCTAGCCATGTTGGCTTCTCATTGGACAACAATTTGTCTGCCATTGTTACTCTCTGTTATGTAGGGGATGGGGAGATAAACAGTTTACATATGAAATATTAGATTGTTTTCTGCTTCCAGTTTAGCTCATAGGAAGTAACAAGGACATTGCATTTTTTGCACATTTCTCTTTCCTTATTGAGAATGTTCTTAGCCTGGAAAAAAGAAAGCAAATGCAGATACCAGATCTAAGAAC
Organism: Aquarana catesbeiana; assembly: GCF_042186555.1. NCBI lineage: Eukaryota > Metazoa > Chordata > Amphibia > Anura > Ranidae > Aquarana > Aquarana catesbeiana. The sequence goes on from NC_133324.1 coordinate 633,281,338, forward strand.
TGGTAAGCTACAATTTATTACATTTTAGGGTTTGGGTTTATTGTGCTTTATGTCAAAAACTGACTTCAACCTTAAAAAGGAACTGCAGTCTGCTCACATAATTTGTAATAAAAAACATCTTTGCCATTCTGAAGCTTCCCTCCAACCACTTTGCATATTATTTTTTTTTAAACATTTTAATTTAATTATTTTCACTTTAAAATATTTTTTATTATTTCACAAACATCAGAAAGAAATACAGCATCATAAAATATTGTGTATTAACTTACAATACATATCCATGTTATTATCCATATCCATGTTATTAATTTACCTTTCCTCCCCGATGCATAAAGTATTTACTGGTTTTACTATCCAAAGTTAAAACAACAAAGGCAGAATATTTAATAGATGGAAAGTTGAAAAAATAACCGAAGGTCCGCTTTAAGTTATACTTTAAAGCTGTAGCTTCGGTATGAGTTATTTTGCATAGTTACTTTGGTCCAGCTTGGCAATGTAAGTATGCATATCTCATACTGGGCCGAACCTGGGGTCAACTGCAAGTCACTGTAGTAGTTGCCCATACTACCGTGATTGCAGCAGCCTTCCGAGTCCAGTACCAAGCTGCTGCAATAACCACAGCGGGGTAGTTCACTCGGCACTGCCACCAGTCAGAAAGTGTTCTTTCATTGGATGAGGTAGAGCGGAAATGTCACGATCGCCACCTTATCCAATTAGAGAGTCTTCATTGAGACAATTACAAGGCGTTTTCTGAACGGTGGCGGTGTCTGTATTTGGGGCCACTAACCTGCTTTGGCACTGTCAAATTTTGTGACTGTGTCCATGTAACCATCTTCAGAAACTTACCTAAATGTAGGAATTTGTCTTATGTGGACGTTGACTTGCATTCTCTTGGCAGCTCTCAGTAATATTCCAGTAAGCTGAAAGATAAGGGGGGCGGGGGTTCATCATTAGATGCAATGTTAAAAACCTATCTCTGCAACACATGCACATTTCCCCTTAAACATGCTACACACAGAACAAAAGCCTGTTCACACACACCCAAAGCAGCAGTCAAAAGTCGGTTGATCCACATTTTTATCATCTCCCCAATTGCCCACCTACAAAATAACATGCTGATCACGGAGGTCTGTTCACATTGCCGCGGCCATTATGCTTCACTGTGCAACAAATTAACTCAGCGTGTCATGTTTGGCAGCTGGTGAAGCTTGCCAAAAGCTCCCATTGAAGTGCTTTGACTGCGTGCCAAACTGTGGCAGGGTCTTGCAATGCAAAATCCCCCTTGGGATCTGAAAAAGAAAAAAACCAAAAATAAACAGGCATTTAGGAGCTGGCAGTATCGCCTCCTAAACACCTGCTGATGGACGGTAAACTCGCCACCAGTGTGACCACAACCATAGTGTGCTTCTACCTTCTTCTTTGACACGACAACACAGCGTATTTTTGGCTCCATACATGTCAGCTGCTCCTACTCCATTGCTGATGCATTACAAGGAACACAAACCTCTCTTCATCTCTTTAACCTCTCCATGTGCCCAGGCAGAGCACAGAAAATTATCAGCTCATAAGATTCTGAACAGAACCAACAGGCACTTTTTGAACAGATAAAGCAAAATACTTTCAATGATATATTTACATAGCTCCCAACTGTCCCTGATTTTGAGGGACTGTCCCTGATTTGGAGCAATGTCCCTGCGTCCATCTTTCCTCTTCATTTGTCCCTCATTTTGGTCTGATCTATGTAGTTGTATAATAAAATGCACCATTTACCTTTCGAAAAGTGTTTCCCAGAGCTAAATCTTTGATCCACATCTTAAATTGCTGCATTTGTAAATTTTAAAAGCCAATATAAAAGAATAGTAGTGATAAAAAAAAAGCACGTGTGGGTTTAACTAATCTTTTTTTGGGGGTTAATTCTCCTTTAAGGGGTCGCGGTGGGGGCGTCTCCTATGCCTACATACTTTTGCTAGTAGGCGTCCCTCATTCCCATCTCAAAAAGTTGGGAGGTATGTGTAGCACTAACTTACGGTGGAGCTGATCGGCTGATGGGGGGGCGTGACCGGATGTTGAGGTGAGAGGCGAGAGAGGACGCCGTGACTGAGTTCAGCCCTCTCCCCTCGCTCTGTACTCGGCGTCTGACAGTGCGGGACCTAGGAGACCTAGGAGACTGCCCGGAGCATCTGAACAAGGCTACCGCGGGCGCGACTGTGGACGGGACTGATACACGGAGCCGTACGGAGCCCAACCACACAGAGCTCTTCCAGGAAATACACCGGCAGCGCCTGTCCCTGTGAGAGAGGAGGGCGCTGACACCTGGGATTGAGCTGTGCTGTGCTGTGCGGTGCTGGAAACCCCTGGAAGGACTAAGCGGCACGGGATCCCGCCCGGAGAACTGGAGGGGTGAGTCGCTGGCTGTGTGTGCATCCACAGTATAAAAAGCCCAGCTGTGAAGAGACATTAATACTGATATCCTGGCAAGGGGACTGTGGCTATACAGGCTCAGATCACAGGGCAGGGGGCTAGCGCGGTGCATTGGCAAAGCAGCATACTATCAGGATACCATCAGGAATGTCCAAGAAGAAGGGGATGGGGGATGGGTCAGTCCAGCAAGGGACAGGGGGTCTCGGAACCCGCAGCGCTAAGGAGAAGGGGAACCAAGCAGCCACCAAATTAGAGCGCTTTGCACACACCCCAAATCAAACCCCTAACAAATCCAGTAACTTAGGAGGGGGCCAACAGCAGGTGGGACATCCTGGGAGGAGAAGTCAGACCCAGGAAAATGGGACTTTGGTAGCTCCATCATCAGCTATCCCACTGGCAGGCTCAGCCTCAAGAGGGACCTTGGATAAACAACAAAACCTGGACCTAGAAGGGGCGATAGGGGGAGACCTGGGCAGTTCGGGTAAGAGAGAGCCTTCCCTGCAAGATATTCTTACAGCTGTTAACAACTGCAAGCAATCAATCACTGAGCTGTCTGAGCAATTTAAAAGTATTAGAGATGAATTGCTTGTGGTCAAAGGGGAAGTGCGTACAGTTTGCATCCGCACAACAGCACTTGAGGAGAGATTCAGCCAAATGGAGGACGATGTATACCCATTAAAGCAAGAGGTGGCACTTATGAAAATCCAACTAAGGATTGCTTACAGAAAATGGACAGTATGGAGAACAGGCTACGCAGAGAGAACCTGAGGGTACTTGGGCTCCCAGAAGGCTGTGAGGGGAACAACCCCACTCAATTCATGGAGGACTGGCTGAGGGAGAAGTTCGGCAGGGACTCATTTTCTGCTACATTTGCTGTTGAGCGGGCACACAGAATAGGTCCCAAAACTCTAGCACCAGGAGGCCACCCTAGACCCTTTATTTTTAAGCTTTTGTGTTTTCGGGACAAAGTCACTATTTTACAGAAGGCAAGAGAGTTAAGGAACATCCAGCATAATGGAGTTAGGATTTCAATCTACCCAGACTTCTCTCTTGAGCTGCAGAGGCAAAGAGCTAAATTTGGAGATTGCAAGCGTAAGCTTCAACAACTCAGAATCAATTACGCGCTTTTGTTCCCGGCGCGATTGCGGGTCTCAGCTCTGGGAGAAGTCAGGTTTTTTTCTACCCCCAATGAAGTGTCAACTTGGCTAGAGAGTATTGAGGGAAGAATTAAGAGAGGAGAGGGAAGTTAAGTGCTGTTTGGAACTTTCTCCTGTTTCTTCTTTGAGTTTTTTTATTGTATTATCTCTTGGGTTTTTTTTTTTTTTTTTTTCTCTCCACTGGATTTTCTTTCTTTGGACTTTTTATTGTATTACTTTTTTTTTTGGTTGTTTTTTCACTGGATTTTTTTCTTGTTGATGTGATAATTGGGGAGTGGAGCGGGGGAGGGGGGGATTAAGTAAATAGTAATATAATATACCTATAGAGAAAAATGCACAATTTACGCACAAGGTAATAGCACAAAATATTTTTTTCTCTTTTTTTTCTCAGAGGGGGAATGTCCCCCCCTATTGGACTTGGTTCACGGTTTTTTCCTTTTTTTGTTTTCAAACCTCAAAAAGTTTTCTGAAGGTCACAATAGAAGCCCGAGGGTTAGGCCCCAAAGTGGGCGTGGGGGTAAAATGGGGGAGGAGGGGTGGGGGGGCGCTGGGAGGGTGAGGGTGAGGGGGAGTGGGGGGTGGGGGGGGGAAGAGGCATGTATATAATCAGAGGTGGAAGGTAGGGAGTGTTGTGAGTGGATATGAGTGGATTCAGGTTGTTAGACTAGTGGGATGGGTAAAAGATAGGGAAATATACTATGTATCCCCTTATCACACTTGTAATGGGAGATGGTTAGTTTTGACAGGAGATCAAAATATCGCAACAGTATCAGATAGAACGGTCCATGAGCATTAAAGGAGGGAGTGGTAAAATCCCGGATACGGGTAAAAGGATCAATATATGTTCATGGAATGTAAGAGGAGTAAGGGATAAGCTTAAAAAACAAATAATTTTTTCAATAGCCAAAAAGGGGAATGTCAAGATACTCTGCCTGCAGGAGACGCATCTGGTTAAGGATACAATCGAAACTTTGAGCAATAAGCAGTTCCGGACGCAGTTTCACTCCACTCACTCATCATATTCGAGAGGGGTGAGTGTACTGATAAGCACGGATCTGGCCTTCTCCTGCGGGCAGAGTAGGTTGGACGAAAAGGGAAGGTATATTTTCCTCTCTTGTTTAATAGAAAACAGAAGATATATATTGGCGAATGTGTATATCCTCCCCCCCCCCCCCCCCATTTTGCACAGAGGTAATGGAGGACTTAGCCAGGTTTGTAGCAGACTTCCCTGGGACACCGGTAATAGCACTGGGAGATTTTAATATGACGATGAACAGGAGCATAGACAGGTTCCCGTCAAAGCCTGGAGCTGGAGAGGCCAACAAGAGTCCCCTTCTGCAGTACTGTGACAAATTAGGATTGGTAGATATCTGGAGAAGGAGACATCCTGGAGAGAGGCAGTATTCGTGTCACTCCAGGACCCATGCCACCCTGTCTAGAATCGATCTCGTACTGGGGAATGAAGAGGCACTAAATGTAGTGGAGGAGATAGTATATGAGCCAAGAGGCGTCTCAGACCACACGCCAGTTATTGCCTCCGTGAGAGTGGGGGGACAGTATGGCAGGGGGAGCTGGAAGATTAATCCCTTTTGGCTCGAACTTATAGGAGAGGAGGAGAAAATGATGGAGGGGTTGTCTGAATTTATTAGCATAAACCTAGGATCGGCTTCACTTGGGGTGGTCTGGGACTACTTGAAGGCACATATCCGAGGAGCTTTAATCCAGAGAATAGCGTATGTTAAAAAACAGTCGCAAGCTGTGGAAATGGAAGCTAAAGAGAACACAAGACTGTCAGAGGTGCACTTTGTAGTAACACCATCCCAAGCTAACCACGAGTGCTGGGTGAGGAGGCAAGAAGAGTACAGTAGGGTACTTCGGGAGAAGGCAGAAAAGATTGGATCCTTTCAGAGACGGAGCTTTTTTGGAGAGGGAGAGAAGATTGGGAAAGCTCTGTCTCTGATAATTAAGGCAAATGGCCCCCCGAGTGCAGTGCCGGCAATTAAAGGGAGGGAAGGAGAAATAAGAAAAAACACTCCGGATATAGTAGACGAATTTAAAATATACTTTGAGAAGTTATATAGTTCCTCCAGGGTAAATGTAGAGGGGGAAATGCAGGGTTTCTTTGAGGGGCTGGAGATAACGCCGGTATCAGAGGAAGATCGGGAAATGCTGGATGCCCCATTGACTCTTAAAGAATTGCAGAGGGCGGTTGGAGATATGGCGGCTCAAAAATCCCCGGGCCCGGATGGCCTGCCTATAGAACTATATAAAAAATACGGGGAGGTACTGTTACCCTTATTACTGGAGGTATTCAATGGGGCTAGGGAGGAGGGGTTTGCCCCCCTCTATGGCAGAAGCCATAGTAATACATCTGTTAAAAGAAGGAAAGAACCCAATAGATATGTCTTCATATAGGCCCATATCGCTCTTGTGCTCGGATGTGAAGATCCTCGCCAAAGTATTAGCTGCAAGGCTTAACAAGATAATCCCTAAACTAATACACCCGGATCAGTCTGGGTTTATCCCAAACAGATCCACAAGCACGAATATAAGGCGGGTATATCTTAATATGCAAATCCCCATAGAAAATAGCGGTAGGAGAGCAATTCTTTCGCTAGACGCGGCCAAGGCCTTCGATTCCCTGGAATGGCATTATTTATGGAAGGTACTAGCGGAATATCAGCTTGGCCCCGGGTTCGCTCGGTGGCTAAGATTGCTGTATAGCGAGCCAAGGGCCAAGGTGAAAATCAACGGGCAATGCTCGGAGTGGTTCCAGCTGAGCAGGGGTACGAGACAGGGGTGCCCTCTGTCCCCCCTGCTCTTTGCATTGGCAATTGAGCCCTTGGCGGTGGCTCTAAGGATGGCACAGGGCATACAGGGATTCAAGAGGAGGAGAGGGGTGGATAAAGTGGCCTTGTATGCCGACGATATTTTATTATTTTTGGCGGATACGCAGGAGTCATTGGAAACAGCTATAAGGATAGTGAGGGAGTTCGGAATTTTTTCTGGGCTACTGATCAACTGGGAGAAATCAGTGATTCTGCCCATCGATACCCTGAGTGAGCCTCTCCCACACCAGGCATCCCAAGTCCAAGTGGTCAGGCAAATGAAATACTTGGGGATTAATATTACCAGAGACCCAGGCCAGTATATATCTGGAAATTTAGTTCCATTGATGAAAAAGCTGAAGCAGAAGTGTCAAGTATGGAGACGCCTACCCCTCTCGGTCGCCGGGCGCTGCAATCTGATTAAAATGGTCTGGCTACCTCAAATCTTATATGTCATGCAGAACTCTCCTGTTTTTATTCCCAAGCACTGGTTCAAAAAAATGGACAGTATATTCAGAGAACTTATCTGGAAGGAAGGGGTGGCTAGGATCGGGTTGGAGACGTTACGGCGACCAGAGGAGAAGGGAGGCCTGGCGGTACTAGATCCACGAGGCTACTTCCTGGCAGCTCAATTGCAACAAATTGGAGGTAGCAATAGGCTAAGAGAAGCAGGGGCAGGGGGCAGCATCTTATTGAATGACACTAGACACGATACAGTGGCAGAGGGATTAGAGGCAGACTCATTTTGTACCAAATGTCCTACTACCCGGTTGATGAGTAAAGTCTGGGTACAAGCTAAAAGAACTCTGGGATATGCCGGTTTTGCGGAATTTTTTTTTTTTTTTGGGACAACAATAGCCTTAACGAGCTTAAAAAAATGGGGCGCGTAGAGGAATGGGACCGTTTGGGTATCCACTACCTTGCACAGGTATATAGGGCAGGGAGGTTGAAATCCTTTCAGGAACTGGTAGAGGAGTATGCGATCTCCAACAGGTCATTTTACAGATATCTACAACTCAGGCATGCCCTGGAGGCACAATTTGGGAAGGAAATGCCAGTGTGGTGCGAAATGACCTCTTTGAGAAAGCTGATCGATGCGGGATCCACAAAGGGTCTGATCTCGGACATGTATGGGTGCTTGAAAGCAGCAGCTCAAGAAGGCCTGGTTGAAAATAAAAACAGGGCTAGATGGGAAAAAGATGTGGGCACAATGTCTGACGATCAATGGGATCAAGTCTTGGCGCTGGGTCCCAGGGTCACTCTCTCTCCTTCACAAGTGATGTCTCATCTGTATCTGTTATACAGAGCATATTACACACCTCTGAAGCTATTCAAGTGGGGCAAGAGACCCGATGCGAAATGTCAGAGATGCAGAGGGGGACATGGGGATTTGATCCACATGTTCTGGCGTTGCCCCAAGTTGCATAGATTTCGGGAAGGGATAGTGGGGAAAATAAACTTAGTGTTTGGGACATCGCTGAGGGTGGAGGCGAGGGAGTGCCTGCTGGGCTTGAAGGGGGAGGGAGAGATTTCAAAGGATACACAGACGCAAGAGATAGATGCTTGTTCCAGGGAAAAAAGCTTATCGCACAGCATTGGCAGAGGAAGGAGGCCCCGACATTGACAGAATGGGAAAATGCAGTAAGGGAAGTGGTCTGTGGGGAAAAGTATATTATAAGAAAAGAGGTAATTATAAGAAATTTGAGAAAATATGGAAAGCATGGTTGGACTGGGAGAGAGTTGGATAAGAGGTGGAGCGAGGATGGCATAGGATATGAGGGATGTAGGGTATGTGTGAGGATATATGACGGGTGAGGGGAGGAGAAGGGGGGGGGGGGATAGGGGAAAATGAAGAAATTGTTTCTATGTTTCCCTTCTTGAAGGTTACAGCTTATGGATATTTTTGAATTGGTATATACTGGATGTAGAGAATTCTATGGGAGTAATTGATGATCTTATTGAGCTGGCGATTTTAGTGGCAGTCCCTATCTGTATATTTCTTTTTCTTTATCTTTTTTTGATGTGATTGTTGTATATGCTGTATCGGATAACTTTTTCAAATAAAGAGATATTAAAAAAAAAAAAACTTACGGTGGAGCTGCTGATTTAAAGCGGGCTGTTACCGTCACCTTTTTACCTGTAGTTTCACCGATACCAGACTTAGAGTCCACGTTGAGCTTATTATCAGACAATGTAGGCACTAGTCACTTTAGTACTTTTCCAATGCTTTAATGGGAGATAGCTGGAAGAAGTAGAAGGAAAGAGGTAGAAGAGTTGCAGGGAAGTTCAAATACCTTTTCTTGGTGTAGCACTGAGGAATTGAAACCTCAGGGATGAATGTATCTTCGGTTCAGGATTAAATCTTTGCCCGCCCGGATAGGTCTCTCTCACTAACCTAGCACGAATAAAAAGTCTCTGCCACAGACTTGACTGGAACAAAACTTTACGATCCTCTGCCACAGGATGTAGTAGTTTTCGATGAACAGCAAACAGTACCAGAACCTTTAAGCCGACCCGGCAGTACTTGTGCGGTAGATTAAATTAGGATGCGTCCTCCAATCGAGTCACCAGGCCCTTCTTAAGACCAGCCTTGTGCATGGTCCCTTCCAAGATGGGTCCTCCCCTGGATCTTCTCAATTGTCCAGCTTCTTCCCGCAGGACAGACAGCACAGGACCATCCCCGCAGCAGTAGGCCCCAGACAGGCTTCTGGGCCCACTTGCTCGGCTGCAGCAACGCAACCCTCGAGCCCGGAGAGCTGCGAAGTAGAACTGACTAGCACATACCTTCAGGCCAGGAGGTCCACAAGGTAAAGACTTTAGAAACATGGCGTCTGTCCCATAAATACTCTCTCCCAGAATGCAACACGGAGGACCACCTCCGCCGAATTGTCTCCGGGACAGAAGAGCACTCATATACTTCAGCTTGTTGCTTTCCAACACCGACCTATGGTGACAAAGACACCCACAGGCACAATGTGGAACTGCACGCAACACAGCCAAACTGGAACAGAGGCTAATCTAACAAAAGATTGAATCTGAACTATGTACAGAACAGATGACCCACTAAATTTACATATAAGCGGTAGATTGAAAAATCTACCAGCGCTACATATGTATTTACATGACCAAAATAGATCAGAAGTTAATTGTTAGGTTTCACATACACTTTAAAACGTTGCTTGCTATGTGCATAGTTCATGGCTATTGTCCTGGGCCATCAAAGCTATTAAGACCACCACATTCATGGATCCAAATTCAGCAGAGACCGATGTATCTATGGGCAGGCTGATTGTACTCAAGTTGATGGATCAGCTTGGGTACAACCAGCCTGTTGGACTTTTTTACATGTAATTACTGCAGGTGGCTATAGCCACTAGCATTAATCGTTGTGGTCTGCCAGCCAGGAAGGCTTTGCGCCTGCCTGCTGGCAGAACGCAATAGCGCTGTGGGAGGCATTTCCTCATCAACACTGACTGTTTTGATGGGGAGAAAATAAATAAATAAATAGAGCAATTTTATTCCCCTTGCACCCATGGTACAAGGAAAGAAAAATCGATTTATCCATGGGCTGCTTTAGCCTAAAAAGCACACATGTCCTCAGGATAGACAATGGGTGTCTTATTATTCGGTCTGGAGCTCCATGCAAGATTTTGCCTCATGGGGTAAGGATCCTGAGAAAAGTGAGGGATCGGCCCAGAACTACACGGGAGGAGCTTGTGAATGATCTTGAGGCAGTTGGGACCACAGTCACCAAACAAACCATCGATAACACAATACGCTGCCATGAATTGAAATCCTGCAGTGCCCGCAAGGTACCCTCCTCAAGAAGGCACATGTACAGGCCCATCTGAAGTTTGCCAGTGAACATCTAAAATGATTCAGAGAAGGATTGGGAGAAAGTGCTGTGGTCAGATGAGACCTAAATTGAGCTCTTTGCCATTACCTCATCTCGCCGTGTTTGGAGGAATAAAAATGCTGACTATGAGCCTAAGAACACCATGCCTATAGTCAAGTACGGAGGTGGAAACCTTATGCTTTGGGGCGGTTTTTCTGCATTGAGGGGCCAATGGACAGGCCCATGTATTGTAAAATCTTGGATGAGAACCTTCTTCCCTCAGCCAGAACACTGACGATGGGTCTTCCAGCATGACCCAAAACATATCATCATGGCAACAAAGGAGTGGCTCAAGAAGAATCACATTAAAAAGGTCATGGAGTGGCCTAGTCAGTCCCCAGAACTTAATCCTATAGAAAATTTATTGAGAGAGCTAAAACTGAGTTGCCAAGTAAAGCTCATTTGGCTGGACTTCTCCTATGGATCACAGGAGTGCAATTTGTTTTGCATTCCTGAGACCAATTTTCAGCAGAGAGCAGACTAATGTCTGCTCTCTGCTGACATCACCAATGTCAGTCCAGGCACTGCGTCATCCCGACCATGGAGTCTGGATCCACCAGGTGTCTGGACTGACACTCGTCTAAGCCTCTCAGCAAACCGCTGGGAGGCTGAGATGGCCGCTCCGCCCCCTCCACAGCTCAGCGCTCCAGTGAGCGAGGGGGGAGAAGAGCAGAGAGCGGTCACGGAGCTATGGAAACCGAGTGATCGGCGGTGTTCGATGGCTCAGTTCTCAGTGTAGAGGCGCCAGGGGAGAGATGTAGCATTGGACCGATGCTGCATCCACCTAGGTAAGTATGATTGGGGGGAAAAAAAAATCCTTTATTTCTCTTTTAAGGATTTAGAGAGGATCTGTAAAGAAGGGTGGACCAAAATCCCCTCTGAGAAGTGTGTGCAAACCTGGTAACCAGCTACAAGAAACATCTTACCTCTATGCTTGCCCACAAGGGTTTCTCCACCATGTACTAAGTCATGTTTTGCTTGGGGATCAAATACTTATTTTACTCACTGAACTGCAACTCAATTTATAACATTTGTATCATGTGTTTTTTTCTGAATTTTTAGTTGATAGATTTGCACCTCATGACACCATTATGGTTTATACATCTTATGTATCAACTCCTATCTACATGACTGTAATGTCTACTTGCAAACTTGTGATACCTGATTATACAACCGTTGTATTATTTTCTACTTGAAAATGTTCTAATAAAAGATTGAACAGGAAAAAAATAAGACATCCAATAGACGCAATATTGTGGTCTGATGAAAAAAATACAATTTTGTATCAATGATTCATTAACCTAGAAAGCACTGTGAATAGTTTGTTCATTAAAAAATCCATACAAGGAAATAGCCAAAAAAAAAAATCATAGCGGGGGTGGCACACAAGCCACAGCTGGGATGCTATGCTTCATGGGTGTGGCAAAAATGTATGCCACAGGTTGTGTTTGGTGGGTAGTACCACTGCAAATTGTGACCCATTCAAAGTAATGGGACCATGCCATAGCGGTCATGCAACTGTTGCAGTATGGTACTGTGGGTTTCAAGTGTTAAAACAGGTTGTGAGGAGGTGACATATCTCCTCCCAGCCACCTGTCAGATGCCCTCTGTATAATCATTTTGCACATGTATAATCAATTGGTATACTTGTGATTATTTAAGACATTTTCTGTCAAATGAAAGATATTTTCACATGTCTGTAATTGATCTTAAATTAACTGAATAATCTAATGCAACAAGCCTGCACATTTTCTGTACCTAAAAGCACGATTTTCAAGATCAGTACTGCTTATGTAAAGCTCACTCATACAAATAAAATCTTTCATAAACCTGGCAAACATGGTCTTATGTCTTTGAATAGCCATGTGAAATGTAATTCAGTTTATATTGTGGCATTACTGTATACCTCATTGTCACTAATGTAATGGCAGATTTCACCAACAGGCAGTGCTGCAGGGATAAAAATCACAGCTCTTTTCTTAAAGTGGATGTAAACCCGGATTCATGACATTTGAGCTGGGTACATATATCTGTATTGTTTTCTTAGCTCTCTCCAAAGCCCTAAGTCCTGTGGCTTTCTCCTGTTCCGTTCTTCTGTTATCAGCCTGATAACTTATGACAAGTTCTGACACTTGTGATAAAACCACCTCACCCTGAAATTTTTGTCAGGGCGGGTACTATAAATAGATTGGCAGACAGCTCTGCAAGTCTCTGCCTATGTGGAGGGGGGGGGGGGCTTTCCTCCAATCAGCTGTCTTATAGTGTATGGCAAGACTCCCCTCCCCCTGCTGCAACAGGAAGATAAAATTCTAACAGGACGTGCACTTTCTAAACAGTATAAAAAGCTGAAGACAGCAGATATACATGTACAACTTATGTAGGGAGATTTGTTTAATCTCTGTATCATCTGAGGCTGTGCAATTGAATCCTGTCAATTTTTTTCCACCATCTGTGTCCCCTTGCAGAGATCTCCCTTCACTTCCTATCACATAGCCAAACAGGAAGTGAGACAAGATCCCTGCAAATTAAGGGAATTCTTTGGTGACCCCCAGATTACCAGAACTAGTGCCCCTTTTGGAAGATTTCCCTGCTATTGCTTTTCTGGGGACAACACAAAATTTGTGATTTTCCTTTACTTTCAATAATGGTAAACAGGACAAATAGAGGTTAAATCTTCCTAACGGGGGGCAAATACAGCAATAAAAACTGACAGGTGTTTTAATCCCTCTGCACTCCATCCAAAACTAAAAAAGTTATGCCTTTAGTTATACTTTAAGTAAATAGAGGAATATAGTAATAGTTAACTTTGAGCCCATATTAGAATAAGTTTGTACTGCTATGATCTAACTTTACTGTGCTTATCATATGCTTAAAAAGGAAACAATATTGCACATGTTTTATATTCATTACATTTAGCAATAATTAGAAAATAGAAGAAGTACAAACTGATTTTAACTCTGCTGAATCACAAACTTCATGTAATCATTAGTGATATGTGGTGACAATAAATTGATTCATGAGTGTGAAAAGGAAAAAAATCTAGGAAAGAGGTCACAGATGTGGAAGCACTTGCCTTGCAGATTTGGATTAACCCTTACAGCAACTGTATGGAGAGAATAAAGGAAGTCCTGACATAAACTGAATAAAGAGCACGGTTTAAGTTCACTTTGTCCCAGTCTGCTCTCTTTATGATTAGAGCAAGATGGCAATTACTGGACAAAAGCTAGAGAGAAGGAAGTGGTTATTACTAAAGTCACCCCAAAGTGATTCACGCACATTACTGCACACTGTGTCACAAGGAGACAATGTAAAATAAAGCAATCCGCTATGCCCTTTATACACACACACAGGCTGAGATTTTTTTCTGTTTGCTGTACTGGGTGCATGAAATGTCTGTCGTGTTTTGTTATGTAAGGGATTTAAGGTGTTTGACCCATAGAAAGGGAAGGAGTACCTCCCTAGCAAGCAGAAGTAAGCTCGCCAGGATGCTATGCTTGACAGTAGTGTCAAAAATGCAGTGGCGGCTGGTGAAGTTTTAGGATGGGGGGGCGTCAGACCCCACCCTTCCTTTTTGACCCCTCCTACTTCACAAAAGGCACACCCCTTATAGAATCCACCCACTCCGTCCCCTGTATTACACTTGCTTCCACCCATAGTGTTAGGAGTATACAGCTCAGCATCAAAGGACAGAGTATATATACAGCTCAGCCTCACAGATCAGGATATACAGCTCAGCCTCACAGATCAGGATATACAGCTCAGCCTCACAGATCAGGATATACAGCTCAGCCTCACAGATCAGGATATACAGCTCAGCCTCACAGATCAGGGTATAAAGCTCAGCCTCACAGATATGGATATACAGCTCAGGGTATACAGATAAGGGTATACAGCTCAGCACAGGACCCCCGGCCCAGACAGCACCCCGACCCCCCCCACTCACGAGACTCGCGGCTCTGACAGCACATAACCCCTCCCCCTGCTCGCGGCTCTGATGACAGCACATACCCCCCCTGCTCGTGGCTCTGATGAGGACAGCCCCCCTCGGCTTGCGGCTCTGACAACAGCACTCCCCTCACAGCTCTGGCTCTGATGACAGCACCCCCCTCACTCGTGGCACTGGGCTCTGATGACAGAACCCCCACCTTTGTGGCTCGTGGCTCTGATAGACCCCCCTGCGGGTGGTCAGGCATTACCGCCACAGGCTGTGGATATCCTCTCCAAGTGCTCCTGTGTCTCCACCAGAGCAGCAGCGGCGGCAGAGGTATCCTTCCTCCAGTCCAGCGTGTGTCCCCTATGCTCCTCTTCCTAAGCGCCCTGCCTCCTGATTGGCTGGGAGGAACGTTAGTGTAAAAATTCACTATCGTCACACAATTGGGTGGGATCGGGGCACAGAGAGTGCTCCCCAAGCCCACCCTATTTTGAAGCCTTTGGCTCTAATCAGGTGCGCCCACAATACATGGGCCGTCACTGCAAAAATATACCACGTTGTGTTTGGTGGGCAACTATAAAACACAAGCAAAAAAGGGCACACCAGCCTACTGCATCATCACATGTGCCATTTATCATTAATCCACATTAATATATACCCACAAGCCATGTGAATAAAACAGCATAGCAAGTTACACATCCGTAGCACCATTGTACATAAGACTCGGCGTACTCCAACTTCACCGGGATCCTTGCTAGCTTACGCATTTTGAGGGCTATAACCCAAAGTCGGCTCTGAAGAAAAGAGTATAGCCCTCGAAACACGTAAGCCACCTAGGATTCTGGTGAAGTTCTCCTGAGCTTTGGAGTATGCTGAGTCTTATGTACAATGGTGCTACAGATGTGTAGCTTGCTATGCTGTTTTATTCACATGGCTTGTGTGTATATTTTAATGTGGATTAATAACAAACATCACATGGGATAATGCACTAGGCTGGTGCGCCCGCTTTTGCTTGTGTTTTATAGTTGGTCCTCAGAGGGCAGCAAGGCTTGAAGGAGTTGTCCTGCGTTGAGAAGCAGTTACTGTTGAAGAACTGTTACCAGACTATCACATTAATGCACAGGATGAGGTTTGTTTTGTATATGTGTTTGGTTGGTAGTAACGCTGCAAAACATGACCCATTCAAGTGAGCAGAACTGTGCCATATCTGCCCCACAACTGTTGCAATGTGGTACTGTGGGCTTTCAAGGGGTAAAACAGGCGGTGAGGAGGTGACATATCACCTCCCAGCTGCCTGCCAAATGCCCTCTAAAAAGCAATTAATGCAAATCATTTTTTCAGAGGGGTGGCACTGAAAGCCGCAATTATTGATTGAACTAGATGGACTTGTGTCTTTTTTCAACCAGAAAAACTATGTAACTATGCAAGTGTAAACGGGCCCATACAGTAAATACTTCTTCCTGAGTGTCAGCAGTTTTCCTTTCCTAGTGTACACTAGGCCATGCATGTACAGTATTGGCATGATTCTGTGCCAGGACAAGTAATTCATGTGCAGGAGTTACGTCATTCTGGCCCAGCCAAACAAGATAGCTGAACACCCTGAAATCGGAAGAAGACTAGATGAGGATGAAAGTGCTAACAATGGTGGAGAGCGTGTACATTGCAGCGGTTGAAGAGATCCCTTTGTTGGGTAAGTGGGCCATAATATGCAAATAATGCTGTGCATGCTTGCACATTATGGCAAACAGCACCTTAGGAGCCCAAGATTTTGGATTTTGCTGGATGGTTTTCTCCTAATTTAGGTTTGCCCTCTCACTTCAAGTTACATACTGTTTATTGCATTCATAAATCAGATTATATGTCTTTCCACACATATTATTTGCAAATGTTTGGAACTAAGAATTCTGGGGTTTTTTTGTTTTGTTTTTTTTTTTTGGGGGGGGGGGGGGGTGTTAACACAGTCCCAACTTTGCTTAGAAATTAATATTATTTCCAGCAGCTTTTTTTTTTTTAAACAGCTCTTGCAACATTAATACCCTTTTCTATTGGGCTTTGATTAGACTCACTGGCCAGCATTATTCAACCCTGTGAGCCCAGGCTGTCATGGATACACCTTCTGATAGTTTTTGACATCCCTGGCCATGGGCTCATAGAACTTCTGCACAGAATGTTACTCACACTTCATTACATGCCTTTCTGTGCAGAGTGTAACTTCAGCTCTACACCCCCTGCTTTTTGACAGCTCAGACAAGCTTTATAAATTCTGGACTTTGAATGGATGTAAAGAGAAGATTGCAGATTATGTAGGAGGATTTTGTTCATCTCTGTATATCACCCGATGTCAGTCTCTTCACTGGTTATGTAAGGATTTACAACCATTTTGAAGTGATTTTTTATGATCTTTCATATATTTTTTTTTTTACAAGCTTGCTCTTCAATGTTTTTATCATTTAATTAGAGAATTGCAGATTAGCAACTACAGGGAGGGCTTAGTAAATTAGTGCAATTAGTAGGTGCAGCTTACTACTACAGAGTAGTAAAAGCTCACCTAATCTAACCAATAAGGTTAAATTGTGTTCAGCTGACTACCCAGTCATATGTATGGGGAAATGAAAGAAACTGGGTTTTTATTTGTAGGTAAATTTGTCCATTCACATGACCGTTCACTTTGCAACATGAACATTTACACTTGTGACATAATATAGCTTCTGTTTCCTCTGCTTGTTAGAAAAAAAAACATCAAAATTTAAGGAAGATAAGCATGTGATAACACAAGAAAGGTGACATATCTGCCTTGTGCTCTTGTGGTTAGCCTTATTGCTCAAACTAGGTCAAAGTACAACCTTGTAGTTCAAGGTAACTTGTGTATGAAGTACCATGCAAAAAAACAGTTTTACTGTGCGTGCACATACAAAATGTGGCCATTTTATACCTCATGTGTGCTTGATCACCACATCCGCCGCCTGTAAGTTTCGATATCAATTTGCTTGATTGCAACAATCAGTCAAATGGTTTCCAAATCTTAGGGGTCTTTTGTGGTTAAAGTACAACTGCTTCTACCTCAAGGTCTGCTCTGTTATGCCCTGTACACACGGTCGGATTTTCCAACGGAAAATGTGTGATAGGACCTTGTTGTCAGAAATTCCGACCGTGTGTGGGCTCCATCACACATTTTCCATCCGAATTTCCGACACACAAAGTTTGAGAGCTTGCTATAAAATTTTCCGACAACAAAATCCGTTGTCGGAAATTCCGATCGTGTGTACACAAATCCGATGCACAAAGTGCCACGCATGCTCAGAATAAATTAAGAGACGAAAGCTATTGGCTACTGCCACGTTTATAGTCCCAACGTACGTGTTTTACGTCACCGCGTTCAGAACGATCGGATTTTCCGACAACTTTGCGTGACCGTGTGTATGCAAGACAAGTTTGAGCCAACATCCGTCGGAAAAAAATCCATGAATTTTGTTGTCGGAATGTCCGATCAATGTCCGACCGTGTGTACAGGGCATTATTGTTACCTGTAACCTTCAGATTTTAGCTGTACCTGGTCAAATCTATTAAATGAATAACCAGATCTGTTATGGTACACACATAAAAAAAACAGCATTCACTATGTACTTGATAAAGCAATCAACATTTCCTTCCCAAGTGCCAGTGAATTACTTGTCAGTCTTACGTATACAAAAAATCTGGATGCAAAGGCTTGTACTACAGTGCAAAAATCTGCATGCTCTGTCCAGAACATAAAAGTACTCCTAGGTGTGGGGGTACACTTGTAAGAGCTACAGATATATGAAAAGGGGCGAGAGTGTTTATAAACAAGTGAATGCAGCAGCCCAAGTCTGAAAAGCATTTTGTATATTGAGACAAGGAATATTAATAAAAGCTGCAAATGTTCTATTCAAACATTCACTGGTGGTGAATTAATGACTGTATATCAAATTTATATTCACCAGCAAGCTTCAGCTGCAGTAAATGTTTGGGTAATATCACATTCATAATTTTACAACATCAGATGCTAGGTATTCTGTGCAAAGTAGGAAGAGTGCTACACATGTAGTTGTACATCTTGCTCGTTCCATCCAAAACTAAAATTCCATTTTTTGTAAAAAGAAGCAGGTTAAATGATTTGCTGCATTATCTTAAAGTGGATGTAAACCCACCACTCAGGATTCTAAACGATTGCCATCATACTAAAGTATACATGTATACATGCCTCCTGCATGTATTCCTACCGGTTAAAAAAGTCACCCCCTTCTTCACACGGAGCCCCGCAAATCTCCGGATTCGATGGGTGGGTCTATGCTTTGGTGCTCTGTGGGCAGAGTCGTGACGTCACTAGACTCCCCGCCCACCTCTATACTCCCCTTGGCTAGCCAGTGTCGCAAGGACAAACCTTGCGCTTATTATGATGAGAAGTGCGCGCACAGGGGACACAGTGCGTTCTGGGCATGCGCACGACCCCCTGTGACTCCTGTGCATGTAGAAGGACTTCCCTTACCCACGCAAATGGCTGTTTATATTAGGAGCTGCTCGTTATAAAGGCAAAAAACCCTTAAGATGTGTGAAAAATAATTAAATAATTAATTAAACCGTGCTCTCTAGTGCCTTATAACGAGCAGCTCCTGCGCATGTGCCACACACTTAGGACACAGGCTGTAGTGGAGATTTCAGGATAGCTGTGAGTTGCTGTGAGAGGGGGATGTGAAGCTGGGTCTGCTCGTGCATAATGTCACTCACAGCAAAGAGAAGAAACCAGCACATATTATCCGTGTGTCTTTTTTCTTACTGAAAAAGGAGAAGATGATTGCTCAGAGCTGGATTAACTCTTTGTGGCAAGACTGGGCACAGATAACATCCTCTTCTGTACCAGGTAGAAGTCTTAATAAAAAAAAAAAATAATTTCGGCTTCTCTTACGGACCAGCCGCAGTAATACTGCGGAAGGTTGGCTCCCCTGCGCGAGCCGTCGTAACTGTACGTCGGCTCCTTAAGACGCCTCCAGCGGAGTGTGCCCGAAGCATGCCCACGGAGCCGATGCGAGTGCCCAGCAGGTGCGATGACTACCAGGCACCTGCGATTGCTCGTTACAGAACGAGAACGGGGATGTGTGTGTGTAAACACACAAATCCTGGTTCTTTCAGGGGAGTAGAGACAGATCAAGTATTCAT
Organism: Aquarana catesbeiana; assembly: GCF_042186555.1. NCBI lineage: Eukaryota > Metazoa > Chordata > Amphibia > Anura > Ranidae > Aquarana > Aquarana catesbeiana. The sequence goes on from NC_133324.1 coordinate 633,300,745, forward strand.
ATGAAGTATGAACACCGATCTCTCTCTTCCCCTAGTCAGTCCCATCCCCCCTACAGTTAGAACACACCTAGGGAACACAGTTAACCCCTTGATCGCCCCATAGTGTTAACCCCTTCCCTGCCAGTGTTATTTATACAGTAATCCGTGCATTTTTATAGTACTGATCGCTGTATAAATGTCACTGGTCCAAAAATGTGTCAAAAGTGTCCGATTTGTCCACCGCCATACCGCAGTCCCGATAAAAATTGTAGATCACCGCCATTACTAGTAAAAAAAATAAATAATAAAAATGCCATAAATCTATCCCCTATTTTGTAGACGCGATAACTTTTGCGCAAACCAATCAATATACGGTTATTGTGATTTTTTTTTTTTACCAAAAATATGTAGAATACATATCGGCTTAAACTGAGGAAAAAAATGTCTTTAAAAAAAAAATTGGGATATTTATTATAGCAAAAAGTAAAAGATAGTGGGTTTTTTTTTTCAAAATTGTTGTTCTTCTTTTGGTTTATCGCGCAAAAAATAAACAAAATAAAAACGGAGAGGTGATCAAATACCACCAAAAGAAAGCTTTATTTGTGGGAAAAAAAGGACGTCAATTTTGTTTGGGTAAAGTGTCGCACAACCGCGCAATTTTCAGTTGAAGTCACAGTGCCGTATCGCAAACAATGGCCTGGTCATTGAGCAGCCAAATCTTCCAGGGCTGAAGTGGTTACGTAACTTTTCAGCGTTTTTCTACTGTTTACAGACCATAGTTTCTGCTTATTTGCTAGGCATTTTGCTTGTTATAGGTGTGTCTGTCAGTCTTGTACTGTATATTCCTATAATTGTAATAGTTTTGTATGTACAGAATTTTTCATTTAGTAAAAGCACATTAATACACCGCAGAGCTCTATAGACGAAAGCAAAACACCAGCTTTAGATTTCACGTGGCTGATGGCAGCTTCCTTTTTTTTTTTTTTGAAGTCCAATTGCCAAAAATAAGTTTGGCAAATCCAAAGCTTAAAACCTATTTGACTCTGCCCACATAAACTATCCAAAACGTACACAGAATTATTTTATATCTGTATATTAAGCCAATACCGAGGGGAAAACTTAAACTTCATATTACTTCCGGTATTTGTTAGGAATCAGGCTGTACAAGCAAGAAAATACGAGGATTAAAAGGGCAATACATCATAGCAGCCTATAAGATTTTAGTTTACTAGCGTAAATCACATGAATGATGATTACTGATTGGCTGTTGTGGGTTACTGCACTCTGCACTTTAGGCATCCTATGGTCTGATTTTACAATTAAGCTTAATAGGTCAGTTTATTCCTTATAACCACCATGCTTTGCTATTTATTACAGGGACTTACTGGGACTGGGAGCTGCAAATTTCTTATAGTATATGCAATAATTAACAAGTGGCATGAACAAATTCCCTAACCCTCAGTGAGTAACTCTGTTTTGGCCCTTCTCACACTCCCCCGGAGAGAGTGCTCGACCCTTGTCTGTACCCCTGGTCATTTCTTCCTTCCTCACCTTACTATACACCTTTTCCTCCATCTCACCCCTTTCCTTCCTCTCCCTCTTTCACCCCTTATCTACTGGCATTTTAGTATTCCACCCTAGAATAAAAAGGCCCTCAAGATGCTACCTTTAGTAGTATTGCAAATAATATATATACATCCCTTTGAAAACTGCTCAGGATAAATATAAAATGAGATGGGAGCTACAAGTAAGTAACATAACACAATAACTGAGAATAAAAGCCTGAGATTCCATTCAGCCACTGAAGCAGCTGGCTGAGACTGGCAAAACTGGTCAGGCGTATACCACTGTCCACCTTACTATGACCTCAAGATCACTCTACAAGATGACAATATATTGCAATGGATGACTTTTCCACTGGCCATATGAGATCTGTCAATACAGGATTTGATAAGTATACTTTATCACTTCTACCTTTCTTGGATATGGGACTTTCAACTTGCTCATAATAGGATTTCGAATCTTTCATTTATGGAACTGTGATTGATGGTCATAGACTCATGTTTTGCCCCACCAATGTGGCTAACTACACAGTGCGAGGGAGGATTTCAAGACCTGGAGATTTTCTCAGGCATAGCAGATATATTCGAATACTGCACCCATTGAACCTTGATTAATTAGCCTCCCCTAGACCCCTGTACCATCTGTATACATCAACAATTCACAATTAGTTGCATCTCTTTCACCTATCACGAATCATATGATCCTTTTAGACTGATCAAGAATATACACAGTTTTTGCTGCATTGGCATTCAGATCTCCATCCAAGGAACTATACCGGTCTACTTTTTGCAGGACCAGCTTCCCAGCATAACTCGAACCTGCATAACCCCTTCCCCCACTTTTAGCAGTATTAGCCAAGTTGCAGGCTTATACAATCTACTATTTGTGGTCAGATACGTGTAAATGAGCTGGACATGTGGCTTTTTATCAGCATGAGTGTGTGTTGTGTGATGTGGTACCAATTTTACAGCCAATTGTTTCTTTATAAAATGTAATAAACATTTTTCTAGTGGAATACAGTAAGTTGAAGTAATTAGATTTATACAAGAAGGTTGAGCTAAATCAGGCTTTTATTCTCAGTTATTGTATCTTAGTATTCCCCTTATGCCCTTTAATTAGTCCCTGGTTTTGTTATATTTCAGGCCATGATGTCAGTCTACTTCAGGGTCTGCTTCAATCCCCCCTTTCTTACCTTCGGGTTACCTCTTGTAGAGTTTCTCTGCAATTTTGACCACAATGTTCCCAACATACCAATGTTTTTGACAATCTCTTGTTTTTGTCTTCATACGACCCTTTACTGGCTAGGTTACGTTGATTTTTCTCATATTGTATTATGACATTGCATTCTCTTATACCAATATCCAGTATTCTGTATATGCTGGTAAAGTGTCTGTCAGTTTTGTGCATAATTGCTTAAAGAAATAAAGGCATTCCAAACCCCCCCCCCCCCCCCAAAAACAAACAATGGGCTTTTTTCATACCGATTTGTTACACATTTTTATTACCAATACTCTGTTTTTACTGGTAATGTGTTTGTTGGTTTTGTGCATTATAATTGCTTAAAGAAATAAAGGAATTACAAAAAAAAAAAAAAAAAAAACAAACAAAAACAATGGGCCTTTTTCATACTGATTTGATACACATTTCTCTTACCGGATTGATATCCAGGAAGGTTTCATGGTCATCTTGGTTAGGATTCATTCCCCTTATGCTATTAATTACTGATTTATCCGCTTGGTAAAAATGGGGAGATGAGAGAATGATGGGAGCACCTGTAAAATAGGATAAAAAATAAATAAAAATAAACAACAACAATAATAATAAGCCATTATGCATCAATATACAAGAGTGTAACAACTCATAGGTGCTTTTTATTTTTCTTAAAGTGAACTTGTCAAATGTTCCCCGATGGCAAGTCCTTGCATTAGCAAAGCTATCCTACTTGCCTCCCCAGCAGCTTGTGTCTCCTACCTGCACTAAAGCCGCAGTAAACCTATTCAGCATTTGATATTTTCATGGTGTCCCCTGCTGCACAGCATGGTTCCGCTTTCCGACTGCTAAGTCCTGTAGTGACATAAAATAGAAAATGGAGCCACAGCATGCAGCAGGGGTCAAGAGCTTTTTGGAGGTTGCAAGGCTGGAACAGAGAGAAGGAAGGCGACACGGACTGTCAGAAACCAGGACCAGCCCTTGGGATTTACAAAAAAAAAAAAAAAAAAAAAAAAAAAAAACCTGATAAGGTCACTTTAACCTTTACCCCCTTCCTGCCCAGGCCAATTTTCAGCTTTCAGCGCTGTTACACTTTGAATGACAATTGCGCGGTCATGCAACGCTGTACCCATATTACATTTTTATAATTTTCTTCCTACAAATAGAGCTTTCTTTTGGTGGTATTTAATCACCGCTGGGTTTTTTTTTTTTTTTTTTTGCTAAAAAACGACCAAAAGATTTAAAAATAAATAAAATAATTTGTTTTAGTTTCTGTCAGTAAATTTTGTAAATAAGTATTTTTTCTCCTTCACTGATGAAACGGCACTAATATGCCGCACTGATGTGCATCACTGAAGGGGACTGATTGGCACCACTGATTGGCACTGCTGGTGCTGAACTGATGATTAGTGCCCTGATTACCTGTACAGTCTACCCTGCGAGGAGATGCCACTTATCGGCAAGCCTCACACTCTGTCAGTGATTGGACACAGCAAATCACATGGGTATAAAGCACAACCGTGATTGCCGTGCTGAGGGCCCCCGCAGGCGCGCAAGACCGGTGACACTAGGGCGACGTCATATGACGGTGCCTCAGAATGAGAGGGGATCCCACCTGCCATATAGTAAAATGATGAGGTAGTTAACCACTTGCCGACCAGCTGCCGTACTTATACTGCGGCAGGTCGGCTCTCCTGCATGAACCAACGTACCTGTACGTCGGTACGTGCATGTGAGATTGCGGGAGCGCATCAAACCGGACGCCCGCGATCGCTATATACAGAGGCAGAACGGGGATCTGCCATTGTAAACAAGGCGGATCCCCGTTCTGACAGGGGACATCTCAGAGATCTACTGTTCCCAGTGATCGGGAACAGCTATCTCTGTCATGTCCCAGGCAGCCCATCCCCCCTACAGTTAGAACACGCTGAGGGAGCACATTTAACCCCTTGATCACCCCCTAGTGTTAACCCCTTTCCTGCCAGTGTCATTTATACATTGTTCAGTGCATTTTTATCGCACTGATCAATGTATAAATGTCACTGGTCCCCAAAAAGTGTAATTTGGGTCAGATTTGTCTGCCGCAGTGTCGCAGTCCCGCTAAAAATCGCAGATTCCCGCCATTACTAGTAAAAACAATAAAAAAAATTAAAAGTCCCTAAATCTTTCCCATAGTTTGTAGACGTGATAACTTTTGCGCTATCCAATCAATATACTCCTATTGCGATTTCTTTTACCAAAAATATGTGGAAGAATACATATTGGCCTAAACTGATTAATAAATTAGTTTTTTTATATATTTTTTTGGATATGTATTATAGCAGAAAGTAAAAAAAAAATTGTTTTATTTTCAAAATGGTAACTTTCTTGTTTATAGCGCAAAAAATAAAAACCGCAGGTTATCAAATACCACCAAAAGAAAGCTCTATTTGTGGGGAAAAAAAAAAGACAGCAATTTTGTTTGGGTACAAAGTCGCACGACTGCGCAATTGTCAGTTAAAGCGGCGCAGTGTTGTATCGCAAAAAATGGCCTGGTCATTAAGATGGCAAATCCTTCCGGGGCTGAAGTGGTTAAATTAAACTTGTCATGAGGGAAATTTAGAGGTTGGAAATTTCTGACATCTCATTCTGGAAATGCTAGTTTCCTGGCTGTCACCCTGAGCCTCTTCCCTAAATACTTTGGGTCACTGACTTAAGACAAGTATGCACATAAGTGATGTGTCATGCAGGGCTTTAGTCCTGGAACAGCGTTCCTGTACTTTTTTTTCACAGCAGGAACGCTGTTCCCATTAGCAGCCGCGTCCTGCAGGACTGTGAGCGGTGGCAGGCAGTGTGGGTGTGCGGGAGATACACAGTATCTCACAAAAAAAGTGGAGTATACCCCTCACATTTTTTGTATATATTTTATTATAGATCTTTTCACGCGACGAAGAAATGACACTTTGCTACAATGTAATGTAGTGAGTGTACAGCTTGTATAACAGTGTAAATGTGCTGTGCCCTAAAAATAACACAGCCATTAATGTCTAAACCGCTGGCAACAAAAGTGAGTACACCCCTAAGTGAAAATGTCCAAATTGGGCCCAATTAGCCATTTTTCCTCCCCGGTGTCATGTGACTCATTAGTGTTACAAGTTCTCAGGTGTTAATGGGGAGCAGGTGTGTTAAATTTGGTGTTATCGCTCTCATTCTCTCATACTGGAAGTTCAACATGGCACCTCATGGCAAAGAACTCTGAGGATCTGAAAAAAAGAATTATTTTTCTACATAAAGATGGCCTAGGCTATAAGATGATTGCCAAAACCCTGAATCTGAGCTGCAGCACGGTGGCCAAGACCATACAGCGGTTTAACAGGACCGGTTCCACTCAGAACAGGCCTCGCCATGGTTGATCAAAGAAGTTGAGTGCACTTGCTCAGCGTCATATCCAGAGGTTGTCTTTGGGAAATAGACGTATGAGTGCTGGCAGCATTGCTGCAGAGTTTGAAGAGGGGGGGGGGGTCAGCCTCTCAGTCAAGCATGGTAGTGGGAGTGTCATGGTCTGGTGCTGCATAAGTGCTGCCGGCAATGGGGACCTACAGTTCATTGAGGGAACCATGAATGCCAACATGTACTGTGACATACTGAAGCAAAGCATGATCCCCCTCCCTTCGGAGACTGGGCCGCAGTCCCCAAACACACCTCCAAGATGACCACTGCCTTGCTAAAGAAGCTGAGGGTAAAGGTGATGGACTGTCCAAGCATGTCTCCAGACATAAACCCTATTGAGCATCTGTGGGGCATCCTCAAATGTAAAGTGGAGGAGTGCAAGGTCTCCAACATCCACCAGCTCTGTGATGTCATCATGGAGGAGTGGAAGAGGACACCAGTGGCAACCTGTGAAGCTCTGGTGAACTCCATGCCCAAGATGGTTAAGGCAGTGCTGGAAAATAATATTTTGTGTGGCCACCATTGACACTTTGGGCCCAATTTGGACATATTCACTTGGGGGTGTACTCCCTTTTATTGCCAGCGGTTTAGACATTAATGGCTGTGTGTTGAGTTATTTTCAGGGGACAGCAAATTTACACTGTTATACAAGCTGTACTTTACATTGTAGCAAAGTCATTTCTTCAGTGTTGTCACGTGAAAAGATAGAATAAAATATTTACAAAAATGTGAGGGGTGTACTCACTTTTGTGAGATACTGTTTATATATAAAAACAAATAAAATGCAGCGCTATATTAAGATTACCAATGTGATATGACACATATAAAATGCATGAATATCTTAGTGCAAACCGTGCATGATATTAAACATAACAAATAATATATATATATATATGATGATTGTGCTGGCAAATTAAAAACAATAACAGATGAAAGGTGCTGCACTATATTGAAGTAACCAATGTGATATGACACATATAAATAAAGTGCATGAATGGCTTAGTGCAAAACGTGCATAATCTCAAACATATTAAATAAAAAAAAAAAAAAAAAAAATGTCCATTGTACTGGTAAAGCTAAAATCCTGTGATGGTGCTCCAAAGCTGACACGGTGACAACTAACTTGTGCTCCCCCCATGTGAATCTGCTCAGCTCAGGGCGTTTGACCGCACACCTAAGTTTGGTCAAAAAAAGCCCGTGAACTACCCCTGGGTTCTATGTGAATGAAGCTCTTTGGGATCCCGAGATTTCCAGCAGCAAGTTCCTCCGTCCATATATAAAAACACCATTTAGACTTTATTTTATCATTTAAAAACGTATTTTATTTATAAAACATCATCTGGGTACGCACATCTTCCAGGTGCTGAAGTGCACAACTCTATAGCAGAAAAAGAAAAAAAAGATGCCACAGCTGTCCATTTGCAGCGTTCAAACCTGTTGCCTACTGCACCGTCCTGTCCCCTCCCCTAGTTACTTCAATATAGTGCGGCACTTTTCATCTGTTATTGTTTTCATTTCCCAGCACAATGGACTTTTATATATTATTATGTTTAATATCATGCACGGTTTGCACTAAGATATTCATATATTCATGCATTTTATATGTGTCATATCACATTGGTAATCTTAATATAGCGCGGCCTTTTATTTGTTTTTATAGATTTATACACACACACTTTTTTATTTCTGAGGTGGGGGGGGGGGGGGGGGTCTTGGGTGAGTTCCCACACTTTTTTTCCCAGGACTTGACCCCTGGTGTCATGTATTGAAACCAGTGATCCACGCAACAACCAAGCAACTAGCATTTGTTTTACAGACATCAGCAAAAGACGTTGCTCCATTCTAGTCATGATAGGGTTACTTGAAGTTTACAGAAAGTGGGTGCCAAGCAGGTGCGTCTCCCTGTGTGGGTGTTTCCACAAATTCCAATTGAAATCCCAACTTAGAGCTGACAGCAGCTGCCCTGTCACCAATATACTTGTTTACATTGTTCTCTGTTTCCTGGCAGATAGCAGAATTCATTCTTCCTGTGCCTAGGAATTTCCCTCTTTTTGGAATGCTACATTATTCTAGACCTCTTTACTGCACTGCATCATCTGTATTGATGCATTTTATTGCCTGGTTTAATAACAGTCTGTAAAAAATGGAATGCACAATGCATTATTGTTTTGTATGTTAGTCAAGCTGACTGCATTCACACTAACTGGAGGCAGCTGTTTTGAACATCATGAGCTGGTAACGTACCACCCTTCTCTTTGGCAGGCATGAAGACCTAGCATTCTGTACCTGAGTATTAGGTGTTGTGTTCTTAACAGTTGAGCTTGTATATATGTCTCAGACATTCCAGCTACATTTTTCTTTTAGTTTTAGTTTTGGATAGAGTTTGTAGGAGTTAAAACTCACCGTCATTGCTGTCTGTGCCCCCATTTGGGAGATTTCTCGGGTTACTTTATCAGAACAGGAAAAAAATCTCCCCACTTCTTGTCCTTTTAATTGGTGTTAAAAAAAAAAAAACAAACAGGTGTGGGGGAATCCTTCCAGCTGAGGAAACAAACATTTAGAACCCCTGTCAGGATCACACACAGGCTTTAACTTGTATAAGAGAAAAGTGTGAACAGCAAGTTTTTACAAAGCATTTGCAGAGTTTTTTAATAAGTTTTGTTGAAGCTCCAGCTCCAGTTTGTAAATATTGAGCACAGATCCTAAATGGAGTGCGGATTGCCACTTTAAACAAGCTGCTAGCAGGCTTCAGCACTTCTAGAAGCTTATAAAAGAAAAAGAGAGGGGCAAGTGGGACTTTAAATGAAGCATGTCAATTGAAAGTATAATAATAAATACATGTGATTAGGTAAAAAGATTGGATTTAATTTATAGTCAAGTCCATGATTTTGATGCATACAGTACCAATAAAGTAGTATAGATACAGACATAATCGCATGAATTGATATATAAGCATATTTAGCAGTAACAATCATTGAAGACTCAGTAGTGTAAACAAATCAATGGACATACATATATGCAATTCATAACAGAAATACATGAATTAAAATCGCCAATAAAGTCCTACTTGCCCCTCTCTTTTTCTTTTATATATGGACCCGGGATGGAAGCATGCCATTGATATTTAGTTATGCGACTAGTCACTTTCTTTTGTTTACTTCTAGAAGCTTGTTGAAGGGGTAAACAACACTCATTAGGATCGGTGTTCAACATTTACAAACTGGAGTTGAATGGTACATCAACAAAGCTTGCTGAAAGCTCTGCAAATGCTTTGTCAAAGCTTGCTGTTCACACTGCTCTTTTACAAGCTGAAGGCTGTGTGAAGCAGGCCTAAAGCCCGACTGAAAATCTCAGCGAGACACAAAGGGCATTTAAGACTTAAAGTGGTTGTAAGGCCTTACAGACCACTTTGACCTACAGGTAAGCCTAGATTAAGGCTTACCTGTAGGTCCAAGAAATATATCTCCTAAACCTACACAGTTTAGGAGATATTTCCAAAAAGACAGGCACCGCTGTCTATGGCGCATGCGCCGTGGACAGCGGTGTGCAGGCGCACTGAGCACGCCGCCGCCGATATACCGTTAGTGGCGGCTCCCGGCTCGAATGATGTCATCGCGGCTCCGGCCAATCACAGCGCCAGAGCCACGATAGAAGAAAGAAGATGGACGCTCCGTACCAGAGGGGACAGCGGTGACATCGCAGGCTCCTGTGTCAGGTAAGTGACACATAATGGGCTACTATGCGTTGCATAGTAGCCCATTATGCTTTACCTTTGCAGGGAAACAAAGAGGAAGTAAACCCATCAGTTTTCACTCTGGGGATGGAGTAAACAACTACCACTTCCAAATTTTCACTGCCTCCTACTTAGATGAGTGAATGTAGGAGTACTGAGGAAGTCCCGACTATTGGACGTAACGTATGTATAGGACGAGGAACCCCGTACATGACGTCATCCATCTCTGCACCAAGCGGTCTTGCTAGTGGTTGTTAAAGAGGAGGGATATATGGTCAGTAGTGCTATTTCTTGTAAGTGCAATATTTTATCCAATACATTAAAAGAGAGATTCAAATGGAGAACACTAGGGTTGTGTTCTCAATTTCCCTGCATGTATACTGCTCTTATCTGAGATTCATCCATCCACTCATCTGAGTATGAGGCAGTGAAGATTTGTAAGCGGTAGTGGTTTACTCCATCCCCAGAGAGGGAAATCTGTGAGATAATAGGAATTATTTGTAGATAGAATATTCCAACATCCTGTGAAACATTTAAATGATCTGGTCACAAAGTCACACCCATTTAGGGTGTGAGCTGTTAGAAAATTTTACATTCAAATTAATACTCTAACCCTAGTATGAATGTGCAACTTTCAGATCTATTGTGGCAGATACCCTGTTTCCCCGAAAATAAGACCTAGCGTGATTGTCGGTGATGGCTGCAATATAAGCCCTACCCCCCAAATAAGCCCTAACCTGAAAATAAGACCTACAAGGCTAGCTATTTGCCGGAACATGATCAGCGTTTCTGTGGCATACATACTGCCATACATACTGCCTGCAGCTTCTCTCAAAATAGCATGCAGTAGAATTACATACCTTGTTTGCATTCGCTGACATTCAGCAGTCCAGATGGCAGGCAGTTTCCAGCGGGAACACAGAAACCAGCATTGTCAGGATTGATAGTTACGTTAGCAAAAACCTTTGCAGGTGGGACAAAACGGAAGGCCGAAATATGGTTAACACTTTTTGTGGAGTCATAAAGTGCGTACAAAGATCTGGGGGAAAAAAAATCATCACAGAATATCAAACACAACTAAAGAACAGTCTGTGTTTAAAGCTGTACTTCACATTAGATATCAGAAAAATTCTAATCAAAGCTATTTATTAAAATGACATAAAATTACTTTAATTCCACTAACAAAAGTAAATGGAACCTGACACAGAGAGGGCTGGTAGTACAAGGGTTAACGTCAATGACCTAAATTGCCATGTGGCCATTCCCAAAAACACAGCATGTCTTCACTTTGAGTCCAGTAAAGGCTCCTGTATGATAGTCGAAGTACCAAATCCAGTTACTACATGATGCACAAGCCTTTATACTAAACAAAAAACTTCCTTTACCTTCCCTGAACACACCAAATCCTCCTATATTTAGGTCTCATACACTTCCACTCCCAGACACTGCAGATCAGAGTGGGAGGGTTTCAGCAACAGAGGCAGTGCTAGCAATACAGAAATCAGTGGGCAGGACTAGGTGTGGCAAAGTGCTGATTGACAACCTACAGGCTTGTGAATCAACTGACAATGATACTAGTCAAGCCCTCAATATTTATACCACTGTAGTGCAAGCAAGCACAGCCTACATGAGAGTGGCAACTATACTCTAAATTCAGGAGCAGTGCAGTATCATTGCCACACCATTACATTAAACTGAATTAGGTGGATTTCCCTGGCAGGATTAACAGGTATTTGTGAACCTTGCATGGTGAATTAAGAAAATACAGACATTACAGATGCACCCATAATTCAGTGATTACTGCTATCGGCTATAATAGCCGCTAGCATTAATCGTATGTCAAATCCGACAGGCTGATTCGATTAACTTGGGTACACCTGTCCATACATAGTCTGAATTTCAGTCCCTGCTGAACTGGAAAAGTTTTGAATTGTTTATGTTCGGCTTAACTCTTTGTGGTTATAATGGCTGCTTTTGTTGGGCTTTGTGATCAACTAGTTGCATAATTACCTATGACTACACCCACCTAACCTTTAACCAAAGAAGCTGCCACCTTAGTCTCTCTGATCATGTTGCCATGGAGCTGCACAGGTGATCAGTTTTGGGAAACAGTTAAATCAATAAGTTTAGTTCCGTTTTAAGTATCACACTATTTTGCACTAGAGCCAATTGGGGGGGGGTTAAAGAGTGGTGCAAGCATAATGCTTACACCACTCTCCTAAACAGGAAATAGAGCCAATGCTGCTCCTAATTAACAAAAAAAAAAGGCAAGCCCTTTTGTTAGGAACACTCTGTACCCTGTTCTCTTCAGTCACAGATAAAGCACAGGACAGTACAGCTGGAGCTGCATGCTCTGGATTCCTCTGCTCTCAGAGGAATACCCATGCCGTCCCTTCAGAACTGCGTGCCATGGTACGGGAGTGACGTCATCGCGGCACGGCCAATCAGATGGCCGGAGCGCGCGAACCCTGAGGGAAGACCAGGTGAAGATGGAAGCCCTGCTAGCGGTGACAGCGCAGCGCTGGAGGGCTTGGTTCTAAGGTATTTCATAATGTGCTATTAAGCGATGCATAATAGCACATCATGCCATTGTCTCGCAGGGGTTTTTGTTTTGTTTTTTTGTTTGTTTTTTTAAAAAGGTGCAGTCTACTACGGCTTTAAGGCGTGATCACCACCTTTGTACTTTCAGTTCATAACATCCTCTCAACTGTTATGTTAGTTTCTTCAAGGTAGAGCCAGAAGAAGTGTTTTGGTAAAGTAGCACATAGAATGACAGGAAACACAACAGGTTAAATAATAGATTACAGCATCTTGCAACATTCATTTTAACAAGGGTTTCCTCCTTACCTGCACAGGTCTGATGAAAACATGTAAATAATGTCATTTTTATTTATCAATGGGTGAAAAGATGTCCCATCTGTTCCATTAATCATATTGCACGTATCTGAAGACCACCACGATAGATTTCTGAGAGAGAAAAAAAAAAAAAAAAAATATCTGTTCAATTAAATTGTTCTAGTGTTTTGTAAGCAAAGATTGTCAAACCAATGCGTGGTATCGGGGCTGGTGCCAGCATAAGGCTTAGGGTGCCAGGATAGGGAGAGCAGTAAAATCCAAATCCCCAGCCACTTGCTGGGGATTCGGATTTTTAAAAAAACCTGTCTTCCATTCAAAAACATGGCGCCCTTTCTCAGAACCTGGCACGGCAAGGAAGTTTTACATAGTTACATAGTTAGTCAGGTTGAAAAAAAGTCCATCTAGTTTAACCCTAAAAATAAAAAAAAAAATTAAAAATATTATTATTATAATAATACAATCCCATATACACAATCCTATACCCACAGGAAGGTGAAAAACCCCAGCAAAGCATGATCCAATTTCATACAGCAGGGGAAAAAAAAATCCTTCTTGATCCCCTGAGAGGCAATCGGATTTTCCCTGGATCATCTATAAAATATGTCAGTACCCTGTTATATTATGTACATTTAGGAAAGAATCCAGGCATTTCTTAAAGCAATCTACTGAGCTGGCTAGAACCACCTCTGGAGGGAGTCTATTTCACATTTTCACAGCTCTTACTGTGAAGAAACCTTTCCGTATTTGGAGATGGAAACTTTTGGTCGCCCTTCTCTGCACTTTCTCCAGTTCCCCGATATCCTTGAGAACTGGTGCCCAAAACTGAACTGCATATTCTAGAGGAGGTCTTACTAATGATTTGTACAGGGGCAAAACGATGTCTCTCTCTGGAATCCACACTTCTCTTAATACAAGAAAGGACTTTGCTCGATTTGGAAACCGCAGCGTGGCATTGCATGCTATTATTGAGCTTGTGAGCTACGAAAACCTCCAGATCCTTCACTACAGATTGCCCCAGTTGTTCTCCCCCTAGTATGTATGATGCATGCATATTCTTAGCCCCCAAGTGCATAACTTTACATTTATCTACACTAAACCTCATCTGCCACATAGTCACCCAATTAACCACTTCAGCCCTGGTTGAATTTACCCCCTTCCTGACCAGGCCATTTTTTGTGATACAGCACTGTCGATTTAACTGACAATTGCGCGGTCATGCGACGCTGTATATATATTTTTTACTTTTTGCTATAATAAATATTCCCAAAAATGTTTTTAAAAATCAAAATTTCTTAATCAGTTTTGGTCAATATATAGTCTTCTACATATTTTTGGTAATAAAAATCACAATAAGCGTATATTGATTGGTTTGCGCAAAAATTATAGCGTCTACAAACTATGGGAAAGTTTTATGGCATTTTTATTATTTTTTTCATTTTTTTTACTAGTAATGACAATGTTCTGCGATTTTTAATCGGGACTGCGACATTATGGCGGACAGATCGGACACTTTTGACACATTTTTGGGACCATTGACCCTTATACAGCGATCAGTGCTATAAAAAAGCACTGATTACTGTGTAAATGTCACTGGCAGGGAAGGGGTTAACACTAAGGGGTGATCAATGGTGGGTCCAGGTCGGCAAAATGCACATTCACCTGAGTAGAAAAAAAATATTGTACTGGCCCTCTATGGTATTAGTTGTATTTGCCTTCAACCTGCAGGTTAGCTACAAACTGTTAAATGCTGGCCATAAAATGCCAGAGACCGTGGCAACAATCCGCTTCTTTCAGGAGGAGCTCCAGACTCCCCCCAACAGCTACAAATACTGTTAAAAAGAAAAAAAAAAAAAAAAAAAAAAGTATGCAGGTGGGCAAATCTTCAAAAACTATCATACTGTGCCAGCCCGACTCATCTCTTTCTGATGTCTCTGGGTATCTTTACAGTACTGCTGGTCAGGTCCAGTTACTAAATATCAATTTAATGTACAGTTTATTAGCTAGGAGAGAGATAGAGTGATAGATTCGGACAGCTTGAACATTAATTTGTGTGATTTTTAACGATTTAAAAGTGGATTGTTTATTGTAAGGCTTGTCATATTTTGTAACTTACAAAAGTAGGCAACAATGGGTAGCAATCAAAGCCAATTTAGACTGCACTAGCCATCTTTTTAACCACCTTGGTTACCATTACAGAAGTTTTAGTACAGTGATTAACACCCCATTCACACTTGTGCCCCATGTTTTCCAATATTAACCATTCATATGTGCAACTTAAAGTCGCAGTGACTTCAAAGTAGTTCATGCACAACTTTGCTCCAACTTACATGCAACTTGAGGGCCATTGACTTCAATGTTAACTCTCAACGGTTGCATGAAAGTCATGGGTCCGACTTTGCAGAGGGACAACAAGTCACATCCAAGTCGCACTCAAAGTTTCATCAAAGTTACATTCCAAAGTCACAGGACTTTGAAGTCCTACAAGTGTGATTATTCTGAGAATGAATCTGCCCACTGTTGATAAGGTCAAGAAGGATTATTTACTCTCTGTGTAAACTGGCAGCTGCCTCTCTTGTATTTTGTGTTTTTTGTTAGCTTTGGAACAGACTGAACTTTGACCTTTTTTTGAATAATCAGCAATTTAATCAATGGAGAGTACTTATTCTAGCAAAGTGCAATAGATGGTTCCATTTTCAAATGTGTACATTCATTTTATGAGTTAAGTCATCCCTCTAAAAAAACATTTTATCTTCATTTACAACTACATGACAGTGTGACAAATAAGTACAAAGTACACCACTCTCCTAAACAGGAAATAGAGCCAATGCTGCTCCTAATTAACAAAAAAAAGGCAAGCCCTTTTCTTAGTTAGGAGCACTCTGTACCCTGTTCTCTTCTGTCACAGATACAGCACAGAACAGAGCAGTACAGCTGGATCTGGACTCCTCTGCTCTCTTCCTCTGGACCCATGCTGTCCCTTCAGAGCTTTGCCAAGTACAAATAAGTGAGGCTCAGAGTAAAGGAGAGAAAAAACATGGGAGGGCTGGCATTACAGGGGTTAAAGGGGTTTTAGCCTAGTCCGATAGGAAATATACAGTGAGTTGTGGGACTTAAAGTAGATGTAAACCCTCACCTATACCCAGTGAAGTGAATAGCCTCAGATGATACAAAGGGATGAAAGAAATCTCCCTACACAAGTTTTACATGTATATCTGCTGTCTTTCCCTTTCTATATGCTTTGGAAAGTGCAGCTAGTGTTAGAAATCTTGTTTTCTCATTCAGCAGTGGGTGTAGGCTTACACTTTGTGTGAGCTGATGGGAGGAAAGGCACACACCCCCACTCCACATAGACAGACGAAGAAAGGAATATGCAGATCTGCAGTCTGAATAGACCAGCTCTCTGCTTATCTACCTCTAAGCTCCCTCCCCGACACAAATTTTCAGCTTCTGTTATGTACTGTGTCGGAGAACTTGTCAGAAGTGTCTCTGCTGATAAACAGACAAACAAAGCCGCAGAAAAACATAGCACTTAGAGCTTTGGAGAGAGATAAGTAAACACTACAGTTATATGTGCTTAGGTCAAATTTCATGTATAGAGTTTACAACCACTTTAACTGATTGGTGTCTACGCCAGGAACGGGTGGAGAATGAGATGCAGGGGTCAAGCTAGGGGTCTTGGGAGATCTCCAGTCGGAAGGAAGCTTGGTTGGGGAAAACTTCCCACCCCCCTCCCTTTGTTTCTGGATTTTGGTTCTGGGGTTTCCGCCCCCTCCCTCCTTTTTAAAGGAAGCTTTCTCGTTTTTGTCATGGCAGCAAGTGGGGTACAAGGTCCTGGTAGGTTAGTATGGGGCAAACATATACTTTGTAGAGACAGTTCTGAGGTACAGCTCCCAGTAGTTGGTATCTGTGACTGGTTGTCTCTGAATCGGCGGTGTGGCGGCTGGAGGCCTAATTAAGTTGGACGCCGGTACTTTCTTCTTTGATGCCGACTAGGACTTTGAGGCTCCAGTTAACTCCAGCTTGTTGGTTATGGACAAGGGGTAAAGGGAGTGATGGTCAGAGCAGAATGGAGACAAATCATCTTGAATACCATAGTCATGATCGCTACTGTTCAATATGAATACACATTTTTTGTACCCATGTTTTCAAGATGACTGATTTTTACAGGTTCCCCACACCTAAAATCCTTTATGCTGGCCAACAGTATAGCAGTTATAGTGGTTGGATCAGTGGCGGCCTGTCCATAGGGGGCGGCCTGTCCATAGGGCTACTAACAAAAAAAAAAAAAAAGTTTTAAAAAAAAAATGTCCCTTTATGTGTGTGCGGGGGGGTGTCGGACACAGAGGTGATATGGGAAGCATTACATCATCGCAATCATGTGATTGCGGGCAAGCATATCTATCGGCTGGTGTTTAAACTGCCCATGGAGCGCAAAGCTCTGCGCTCTCCGCACTCCCACTCTGGCATTATGTGTCCTGTGGTGGTTAGTGATTGGCGGGTCCGTATAACGTAGGGCGGTACTTTTATTGGACCCGCCAATAACTTCATCCTGGCTGGTCCCATGGAACACGAGACATGAGCAGAGGAGTCAGCCGGTGATCGGGACATATAACTGAAGAAGCTGCTAGGAGGTAAGATTAAGCAGAGCACACTTGTGTTGTGCTCTCAGACCTGCAGTGTGATCGCAGCAGCTGCCGGTGTAGTGGATCTGGGCAGGAGGAGGGGGGAGTGCAGAGGCAGTGAAGGGTTGAGAAGCTTTTACCGCATTCCCGGGACAGTACATCTGGACAGGGCTGCTAGTGTTAAAGTGGTTGTAAACCCTAAAAAAAAAAAAAAATAATAAATAAAAAACCTGCAAGACAAAAGGCATAGCATACTAGCTCATTATGAATTACTTACCTGAGATCGAAGCCCCCGCAGCGCTCCTCGTTCACGGCTCCGGCATCGCTCCCGGAGTTACTCCCGGGTATCGCGGGCTCCGGTGCTGTGATTGCTGCGTGCAGGTTTAGGGAGATATCCAGTGTAGCTACAGGGCTTACCTGTAGCAAAAAGTGGTTGTAAAGGGTTTACAACCACTTTAAATGTGTGGCAGGTAGGGGGAGGGGCAGCCAGGCATGCAGTGGGTAATGTTATGCTAGTTTTTCAGGCTGTCCTCTCCTCTCCCCCAGCTGCATTTACTCCCAGTCTGAGAGCAGAGATCAGAGCTTCTCCCTTGCAGGTATGAGGCGGCGAGGTCTGTTTTGCGCCCCCCCCCCTAAATTTTGACCACCAGCTGCCACTGGGTTGGATGCTAGGAATCCCACCTCACTGTAAATATATTGACCCTGTCATGGAATCTACAAAATCACAAAAGGAACAAGCCTGTAAGGAAAGCAGCTTCAGACACACCTGTTCGTTGGCCTGACTGCCTAAACTTCATGCTTTAGCAGAGTCCCCAGCCACCAATCCGATTTGACTCTGATCTTGTCAAACAGCCTTGCGCCCTCTGGCCGCTGTAATTCCTCCTGCTGATCCATAGTCACCATCAGACACAATAGGTATTCCACACCCGGATGTGTGGAATCAGAATTGTTCTGGGATCCCTGCTACAGCCTTAAAAAGGGGAAATTCTGCTTGTTGGCATCCTCCCCTTCTCATCTTTAAAAAAAAAAAGCCTTCTAGGACACATCACAGATGACTGTGGGACTACTGACAAAGTGCAGCGCAGCTTGGGCATGCGCAGTTGGCTACTGGCTGTGAAGCCGTAAGGCTTCACTGCTGGATTCCCTTAACGGAAGGAGTGCTCTCATTCTGGGTGGACTTGATATGATGCATGCCCCATGGGCCATGCTGTGGCGCAAGCTAACAGATCAGTGTGCCAGCCCACTGCCGGTACCATGTGATCACTGTGACCGATCATTACCTTTTATTTTTCCATTCCACAATCCGAGTAAAGTCCATGTATCCCTTTGATCCACTGAGAAATACATATGTCCCATCATCTGTTGCATTCATCTGCAAAGAAACATAAAAATGCAAAAATAAAATATATTTATAAATAAACAAAACAGCTGGCAATCTCACAGAGCATAAACTAAACTAAACAAATTAAATAATCTTAAAATTCCCAACAAGTGGTACAAGTTCTCCCTCCTATTTGTAGCTCAATGAATGCAAAACCATGAAGCCATATTAAATAAGATGTCAATTTTTACCTCATATGCACTCACCACTTCCAATAAATTTGGATGTTGACTACAATTTAAAATTTATTAGATAAATACCTATAACAATGCAAGTCAATTCATTGCAAGGCCCTGTGAAATTCTCTAAAAAGCCACATCTTCCATTGTACATATGTACAATATGTATGTAGGAGACCTGGATTGAACTGAAATTGTTACAGGCGAATACTTGGGGATTAATTAAAAAAAGGCGCATTTCAGATGATTGAAAGAGTACATTTCTCACTTCTCCATCTGAACTTGAGTTCATTATGAAAGCCCAAACATGTACAAAAGAAATAAAGGCATTTCCTTTGCACGTGATTGGGTGATTGAAGTGAATACAGCTTCTCTTTGCTACAATAAAAAACCTGTAGTTCACCGAATTAACCTCACTGTATGCACCCTGTGCCCACAACATGTTGCAGCCTTGGCCAAAAGTTTTGAGAGTTGCACAAATATAAATTTTCACAGTCTGTTTCGGATGGCAAATTGCATACACTCCAAAATGTTATGAAGAGTGATCAGATGAATTGCAATTAATTGCAAAGTCTTTCTTTGCCATGAAAATTAACTTAAAGTGGAGCTCCACCCAAAAGGGGCAGCGCGGCTTGTTTGCTTCCCCCCCACCCCCCCGCTGCCACATTTGGCACCTTTCTGGGTTTTGACAGGTACCTGTTCCCACTTCTGGGAGACTCCTGAAAGTTCGGCCCCCCTCCTCTTTCCCCCACTGCCAGGCCATTCACAAAGCACAGCGTGCTTTGCGCATACGCAGTAGGGAGCCGGCTCTGAAGCTGCAAGGCTTCACTGCTGGCTTCCCTAACAAGGAATAGCAGCGGCGGCACCAGAGTGCCTACTGAAAAATCGGCTGGGGTGCAGAGATCGTGGGATCCCTGGACTGGTAAGTGTCCTAATATTAGAGAGTCAGCAGCTACATTATTTGTAGCTGCTGACTTAATTTTTGGTGGGGGGAGGGGGTTGGCTGGAGCGCTGTCTTTAATCCCCCCCCCCAAAAAAAAAAACATTTCCACTGCATATCAGCCCTGCCACAAAAGGACCAGCTGACATGTCAGGGATTCTCTCGTTAACACAGGTGTCAGTGTTGACGAGGACAAGGCTGGAAATCACTCTAATGCGGATCAAGTTGGAATAACAGACTGGAAGCTTTAAAAAAGGAGGGTGGTGCTCAAAATCATTGTTCTTCCTCTGTTAACCATGGTTACCTGCAAGGAAACACGTGCAGTCAGCATTGCTTTGCACAAAAAGGGATTCACGGGCAAGGGTATTGCTGCTACTAAGATTGCACCTAAATCAACCATTTATAGGATCAACAAGAACTTCATGGAGAGAGGTTCAATTGTATAGAAGGCTTCAAGGCGCCCAAGAAAGTTCCTACAGTTGATTCAGTTGCGGGATCAGGCACCACCAGTGCAGAGCTTGCTCAGGAATGGCAGCAGGCAGGTGGGAGTACATCTGCACACGGTGAGGCGAAGACTTTTGGAGGCCGGGTATTAAGAATGGCAGCAAAGAAGCCACTTCTCTCCAGGAAAAACATCAGGGGCAGAGTGATATTCTGCAAAAGGTACAGGGATTGGTCTGCTAAAAACTGGGGTAATTTTCTCTGAAGAAACCCCTTTCCGATTGTTTGGGGCATTCGGGAAAAAACCTTGCTCAGAGAAGAAAAAGGTGAGTGCTACCATCAGTCCTGTGTCATGCCAACAGTAAAGCATCCTGAAACCATTCAAGTGTGGGGTTGCTTCTCAGCCAAGGAAGAGGGCTCACTTACAATTTTGCCTAAGAACACAGCCATGATTAAAGAATGGTCTACAAACATCCTCCAAGGAGACATACATAAACACATATCATTTATCAGATATAAAACAATTTAAGTCGAAATCAACGTTTAACCCTCCTGGCACCAAAACCTGTGTCTCATGGATCCAGAATGATTCTCGTTGGCTCAATTGGCGTACAAAATTCCCTCCCCTCCAATGCTTATTAACCCTCTCTAAGCCCCAAAATGTGAGGCATCTGGGGTCTCTGTTGTGAAAATGCCTAAAATGCTTAGACACATTATGCGTTCTTAGGCCTTTTTTAATGCTATTAACATGTTCAGCCCTCTCTATGGTGACTGGGTTAGTATTTAAACATCCGGGTGACGCGATAGCCCCGTCCCTGCTGACGAAGTCCCGTGGGACATAACGTGTATGGGGGGGGGGGGGGGGGAGCCATCCTGCGGACGTCACCCGCAGTCATCTCCTACAGAGCGGTGCGTTTCTCATTGGCGTTATACACGCTGTTACACACGCTGTTTTTTTATACTTGCATTGATTGCCTGCCCAGCATTCTTTTTACAGCTATTAGCCTTTTATATTCCTTGTGGGATTTTAAATTTTGTGGAACATTTTCATTAAATGAATTTTGTGGAGTGCACTTAGATTGTGCCTTTTTTCTTCCATTGGATATACTGCTCCTTGGAACATCTGCTCCATCCAGCTCATCTACCCACTATTCCTATCCCGTTTGTGGATACAAGCCTGTATGACCTGCTGTTAGTTCAGAGGTCCATCACATCTGGTAAGCGTTTGGATTTGGTGGTGGAGGATCAGTCACTTATACTATACAGCGGATCAGAATCTTGTTTTTCCTCATGAGGTGTTCCTGCCCTTTCATTGTGGAGAACTTTCTGCTACACCCATATTAGCACATGGATTTATATTTTTCGCTGCACTAATTTGACTGTTTATTCTATTTTTGAGGTGTTGCGATTTACTTTATAGTGTTCAACTGCATATCCTTCTTCATTCATATATTGTGTTTGCGCTGATTGTTTCATTTTTTTATACTGATCCTTATTGATCAATTTGATGTATTTTTGTGTATTACAGAACAATATAATGATCACATTAAGCAACAAATACAGTATTTTTATGAAAACAGCAAACTAGTCATGTCTAGAGAATTTTGTTTGATTAGTATGTACACGGTTTACAAAATGTTTCATACATTTTTTGGACTACAAGGATGACCATGCTAAAGAATGTCTATTTAAAGTGTTACTAAACCCACAACAGTAAAATCATTCTGTATATGCAGTAAAGCATGCTTGTTATACTCACTATGGAACCTAAGGGGTTAATCCCCTGCATTGTGTAAAATAGCTGTTTGATCCTGTCTCCTCTGATCCTCCCCTTCCAGAGCCCACAAACAATCTCCTGATAGTACAGGGGCTAGGGGACAAGCTGCACATGCTCCGTTTGCTGTGTATTGCTAGAGAGTTTTTTATTTGGGGGAGTGCATGTGATCAGCAGTTAGCACTGTCCAGAGGGTCAGGGGTCCCGCACTTCATAGGACAATCAGGGGAGAATGACAATTCCTCGTACAAGCTTTAACCAGACACGGATGTAGCCAAGGGTTTGCTACTATAGTCATTATAGTTGAACAGTTTTTGTCGTTTGCAAATTAGTTTGGCTCCCTCCAGTGGCTGCTGGACTCTGTTAGGATATTTCCTCACTCTTGGAGAAGGAATGCAGCAAAGTATTGTGGGAGATATAGTTTGGAGGAGGAAGTGACTGTTAGCTGGATCAGCTCTGAACTACATGACAGACCATGCAAAGCACGCAGAACTGCCTGCTGGGAGGAGTGATAAAAGGACAGGCGCGGCCTGCTTTCAGCCTCTCTGGACGCCATTTAACACTTGCCAGGAGGAGGTCTCTGTGTGTGACCAGGAGTGAGAGACTGCGGCCTATACAGCGGAGAGCCGGATCACCCGCCTCTGAGGGATCTTGGAGGACAGCCCTGCTATTCTAGCAACTGGAAGCCACCTGCACTTTAGTCCATCGGGAGTTGCATCACGGCATGGCGGCACCATCTTCACCAGATGGAGACACCAGGAGGGGATTCTGGACGGAGCTTCACAGTCATCGGAGTCTATTGTGGTGAGAGGGCACCTGCCCATTTCAGTAGAGATTACAGTATTGCTGAGCGAGTTCTTTCTACAGACTGCTGGTGAGACTTGTAGTTCCACAGAGGTGAATCTACTTCTTCACAGGCATCATACAGCTGGACTTTGGGGCCTTGCCTTTCTCCCCTGCGTTGTAAGATCAGTACTGTATTGCACTCACATATAAAGAGGAATCTACAATTGGTGATATTTCTTCAGTTAAGCAATCATCAGCACACCATTTGTTCTACAGTCATTTCTTTCCCTTTGTCTCTGTGGATTACAAATTACAACATCATACTGCAGTTTAACCATCAGGCTAGCTGAAGATATCTGGAGTTAAAGAACTTTCATCATCATCTTCTTTTACTAAGCATTGCTCCTCTACTCACTAGTTGATCTCTGAATTATTGCCTAGGGGGAGCCATTTGCGTAGATGCTTAATTTTACACCGTGTTATTGGATGTAAAGTTTATAGACTGCATTTTGGTCTGTGTGTTGAGGCCTCAGTGGGAAGGTATTTAATGTAGGTTTTGAAGATATTGGGTACCTATTCCTCTGTGCATCTGTTCACATATACCCCCTTAAGGTGATTAAAAGGTTATATGTTCTGTATATGTGCATAAAGTGATAACAGTTGTCAATCATAATTTGGTTATTCATGCTCTTTATTGTGTTCCATTACTTATCTCTGTAAACTTTTCTGAGTGGTTCAGTGATCTCGTGCGAGTTTCTCATTGCTAACGTCACATTGCAGAATGGAACCCAAGGTGTCAGAGGTAAGAGAGGATCTGTAGAGTTGGGGTAGCCAGTGGGGTATAGAGTCAAACAGCAGCCCTCACGGGGGTGCCACTACACTGATAGAAGTCACAAGACCGCTCTAACTGTTGATAAAAGGTATTTAGCAGTTTATAATTTACTAAAATAATTGCATTTCCATGTTCTATGTACTGTGGGAGGCCAGATATAGTGAATGCAGGGTCCTGGGTTTAGTACCACTTTAATGTATTAAGAATTTCCAAAACAAGTTCACGATCTTTGGATTTGGAAACCTCAAACCTGAATATTTAAAAAAAGTAAAAAAGTGAGGTTTTAGCTTTCTTAGGATAATATCTATGTGTAAAGGGGAAAACCACCGCGCTATATATCTATACAATAAACAGTCAAGTGAATAAAATGAATAAAAAATTGAAAAAGAAGAAGCAGCCGCTTATATGTGAGATACACACACTAAACAATAAATAAGTACAAAAAAAAAGCAGCGCTATGAGTCAAATATAGATGGAACTTTAGGTAAGAGTAGTGATGGGTAAAGTTCATAACAAGTGACAAAAGTGAAGTCCAATAGGTAGCAGGAAATCTTCAAATGTGCAATAAATGGACAACTGAGTCCCTTAATAGGCAAATAAAGATGAAAGCTGGATGGACCTTCACCACACCACAGTGAACGGATAAAATGGGCGCTTACCAAATGGCAAGCTTGGATAAGCTTGTGACCTTAACCCGGTCGGGGCCTTTCTTGGGATGGGAACACCGTTTGGACACTTCCTCAGACCGTGGATAACTCACTATCCTCCACAGAAAAAAACCAGGATGCAGAGAAAGCTATACCCATAGCTTGGAATAGTTTTCACAAATAATGTCCCAAAAAAAGAAGGGAGAGCAACATAGCGTAATCCTGATGGATATTTATTTAAAAGACATTTAAATTTACACTTACAGTGTGTTGAGTAAAAACAACATGGAAAGCCGGCCGGCTAGCACGAACACCCGTCCTGCAGACGGTGGATACGGCACGTCAGCACGTCAGCACGCCCGACGTACGTTTCGTCACACTTCTGACGTCGTCTGGGGCACGGGCGACGCACTGACGTGTCGCTCTTAAATAACAAACAAAAATAACCAAGCCTCGAAATCAACAAAAGCCGGAAATCGCCTTGCGCTCCGCCGGGTAAGGGCGGAAGTTGTAGAACCGCCATTTTAGGTAGGGGATTCCATATCAATACGGATACCAATTATGTTACTGTGGTAAACGTAGTAAATAATGGGAATGAAAAGGGGAAAAAAGGAGATACACGGAAAGACCAAATAGGTATCCGCATCACATATGGAGACGGATCACAATTAAATTAAATCAACTTAGAATACATTCAATATATTTGGATATAGGAGGACCCAACTTGTCATCAGTGAAGGGCACCCATGAAACAGTTATGACCCCAAGATCGATGAAATTAATCGAATTAGTGTTGGCATAAACAAGGGGCGCCACAAAAAGACAAAATTCTGGATAGCACCGCCGGAGGGAAGAATGATTTCTCGGCTCGATATAATAAACAATTATAAATAGGATGATGTTAAACAGTATTACTAAATAAAAAGTATTACTAAATAAAATTATATACATATGAAAGGCAAAATTAGATGTATCTAGATAAAGTGGATGGCATAGACCCACATCATATCAAACCATGGAATGTGGACAAAGCTTATAGTAGTTAGTCCTATGTATGTATAAATTACAAAGCTTATACAAACTTTATGGTTATTAATTTCCAAGATTATACCTTAGAATTGCAACCTATTTTGTGTTTTAAATAATTAAGAAGTTTTTTTATTGGAAAATGAAAATTAAGAGATTGGGGGAAAAGGGAAAATGCATAAACACCAAAACCAGCCTCATTGAGATAAATTAACAACCCAAAAACTACATTCAAGAGAGATGTAGGCCAATGGTGGCATAAACACAGTGGTCATTATCAGCGGTGAAACCAATGGGCTAAACCGAAGGGTTTATTTTATGAGTTGTCAATAAAGGCATTGGTATCAGTATCGACATTGAGTCCATGTGGGACATAACACTTGATTTTATGTATCCAGAGCATTTCAAGTTTAGAAATGCTCCTAATCAGGGAACTTCCCCTCCAGTGAGGACGATACCTATCAATCCCCAAAAACAAAGTCTTAGAGGGGTCTTTGTTATGAGAAACCAAATAATGCTTTGAAACAGAATGTTTAGGAAACCCATTAATAATGTTGGTAATATGTTCATTCAAGCGAACAGAAAGGGGTCGTCTAGTCCTACCCACATATTGTAGGCCACAAGGGCACTGTAGTAGGTAGACGACCCCCTCTGTGGTACAAGTGATAAACGGTTTTATGTCATGCTCCTCTTGTGTGCTAGAGGAGGTGAATTTAAAGGTACGTCTAGATGGTACAGAATTCAACCTACATACCCGACACCTCCCACATTTATAATACCCCTTCAAGTTATCAAAAAGGCCTTGAATACCCCTAACGGGGGGATCAAGAGCATTCGGGGCTAATCTATTTCTAAGGGATGGTGCTCCCTTAAAAATCACTTGTGGCTTGTCTGGGATAGCACCTCTTAAGATGGGGTCATTGCCCAATAAATGCCAGTGTTTATTAAACAGGCTTTTAATGTTATCATGTTGGATAGAATAGGTGGTAATAAAGGGCAAAGTTACGGAATTCTCTCTAGGAACCACCCTCTCACTCAGTAACTGTCTCCTATCTATAGCTTTTACCCCCTCCAAAGCCTGAGTTAGGGATTCTCTTGTGTACCCCTTTTCCATAAACCTGTTGGTCAAAATTCCAGCCTGTTGTAAGAACTGGGAATCGTCAGAACAGTTGCGTTTAAGTCGCATGAATTGGCTTTTAGGTATAGACTGAAGCCACGACCTATGGTGACAACTACTTAAAGGGATATAGGAGTTACGATCCGTTTTCTTAAAAAACGTAGAGGTCATAAACTGGTCGTCCTGTATGGTAATATTGAGATCTAAAAATTGAACATTAGACTGACTAGCCTCAAAATTGAGTACAATGCCCCTATTATTCTGATTAAGTTCCTCCATAAAGAGGTCAAGATCACTACGGCTCCCATCCCAAAGGAGGAGGATGTCGTCAATGTACCTAGCCCACAGCTTGAGCTGGGGCCTCTGGCAAACATGGACGACATCCTCCTCCCACAGGGCCATGAATAGGTTTGCAAGACTGGGGGCATATTTAGCCCCCATCGCGACTCCACGGTCCTGTCGGTAAAAACATTGGTTGAACCAAAAATAATTATGGGACGCAGCATATCTTAAAAGTATCATGATGAAATTGATTTGTTCGTCAAATAAACCTGAGTCCCTTCTTAAGTAGTATTCAACTGCATAAAGGCCTAACTCGTGGGGAATGATCGTGTATAGGGACGTTACATCCGCTGTAACTATCCACATGGTGGGGGTGGGAGTGTAATTGGTAAGTAAATTAATAATGTATTTAGAATCTCTAACAAAGGAAGGCATCTTTCCCACTAGGGGTTGTAGGAAAAAATCGATATACCTGCCCACCCGGGACGTAAGGGAATCAATTCCACTTACAATGGGACGTCCCGGGGGGCAGGTGGGGTGTTTATGCACTTTCGGTAGGTAGTAGATAAGGGGAGTGCGGGGGGCCTTAGGTATTAGATAGGTCTTTTCTTTTTTATTCAGAATCCCTTGGCTATAACCATACTCAACCACCTTTTTGAGTTCTTTAAGGTATGGAATTTTGGGGTCTGATCCAAGGGGGGTGTATGTTTCTCTATCTCCTAGAATCCTTTACATCTCTTGAAAGTAATCCTCTCTATTGAGGACCACAATGCCACCCCCCTTATCTGCAGGTCTAATAACCAAATCCTTGTTATTGCAAAGGGAATCCAGACCAGTAAGGAGCTCCCGATCTACTTTAGCTCTTTTGATGGGCATCTTTTCTAGATCCCTCAACACCACCTCCTTAAAAACTTTGATGGAAGGTGCCAAGGCTCCTGGGGGATTAAAAAAAGGGAGGCATTAGCCAATCCTGAATGTTGGTAATCACTGGGAAATGTATTTCTCTCTTGAACTGGGTTGGATAGCATATATCTCTTGATGTTAATTTTCCGAACAAATTTGTGGATATCCATATAGGTCTCAAATTTGTTTAACTTCCTAGGTAAAGCAAACTTTAAACCTTTATCTAGCACCAGTTTCTCTTCCTGACTGAGAACCACGGTGCTTAGATTAAAAATTCCTGACCCTGCTAGAGCTTTTTTCTTTTTTGCTCGATTGCGTTTGCCCCCTCTGGTACCTCTCCCCGTTCTGCCATTCGTTTGGTACCTTGGCCTGGCCTGTGAAAACCCTGGGGATTAGGACCCAGGGGACCTGGAAAATAGGATGGTCCCATCCTGTCACTCATGTAGGCTGATGATGGACCAGGGGTACCACCTTCCCCAGGATAAGGGGAATCAGGTGGACCCATATCTCCCTCTAATGGACCAGCAAGATCCCGTAGAGGGTAAAAACGATTCTGGGTAGTACCCCCATATCCAAAATAGTTATCAGTGGTGGGACCATCCAATGAATCATTCGTAGGAACTCTTGTTAAGTGAGAGTAACGATCACTGTGGTAGGTGGGATAATCTATATTGTTATGGGGGGGAGGAACCTCTAGCATTCTCTCACCAGGGTGATTCCCCGACCGAGGTGGGGGGCCCCCTCTAGGGTTATACCCTCCACTCGGTTGTGGGATGTCTAAAGGGTAAGGACCCCCTCCTTGATTATAATTGGGCCCCCATTGTGTATTAGGTGGATTCCAATAGGGAATACGTTGGGGGGCATTGTGATTCCGACCACCTTTCCTATTGTTGTAAGGCTTAAAGGGGCCCCTAGGAGGTCCTGGTTGATAATAAGAGGGTGGTGGTGGTCCCCCTCTATTGGAATGTGTTTGTCTATGGGGGGACTGATGAAGACCCTGTGAGCTAGTACCTCTAGTCCTCTGTACATTGTTAAGTACAGGCACTTTACTAACATTAGAGTTAACAGAAGTAGAAACTTCCATGGCGGTGCTGTCTGGGGTGGCATTATCGGCATTGACTGCCAGTAATTTTTTCTGCCATTCAAACACGATCCCACCCTGATAATCTGCAAGATCTCTATTATATTTTTTTTGTATGTTTGTTCCCTATCTTCCTTCTCTAGAAGATTTAACAATGTTTGGGACTTATCTTTATACTCGGTTGTATCCTGTAGAGGAATAAATTTTTCTCGAAGGGTTTTTATCTCTTCGTCTAACCTAGATAATTTTTGTAACTTCCTATCAATGAGGAATCTGAGGAGTCCAACCCCAGCCTCATTGAAATATTTGTACCATTCATCCAACTGGATGTCACCCTTCTGGGGACTAACCTCCCACCTAAGGCTCCGAGGTACCATGTTGGATTTGACATAGGTCTCCAGATAGGCCACATCCCATTTGGTGTGAATTTCTGAAATGGTAAGGTTTTTTAATCTAATGAAGAGACCACCCAAGTCCCCTTCTTCATTTTTATAGGGTTCGAAAACCCCGCTAGTGTTGACCTTCTTGGAGACCCTATAGTCAAAAATATCCATTATATAAATATGAAAAATAAATGTGAAAATTAAATAAAGCAGCAGTGTTAGAGTATCAAAAGTAACAAGTAAAGGGGAAAACCACCGCGCTATATATCTATACAATAAACAGTCAAGTGAATAAAATGAATAAAAAATTGAAAAAGAAGAAGCAGCCGCTTATATGTGAGATACACACACTAAACAATAAATAAGTACAAAAACAAGAGTTCCTACGAATGATTCATTGGATGGTCCCACCACTGATAACTATTTTGGATATGGGGGTACTACCCAGAATCGTTTTTACCCTCTACGGGATCTTGCTGGTCCATTAGAGGGAGATATGGGTCCACCTGATTCCCCTTATCCTGGGGAAGGTGGTACCCCTGGTCCATCATCAGCCTACATGAGTGACAGGATGGGACCATCCTATTTTCCAGGTCCCCTGGGTCCTAATCCCCAGGGTTTTCACAGGCCAGGCCAAGGTACCAAACGAATGGCAGAACGGGGAGAGGTACCAGAGGGGGCAAACGCAATCGAGCAAAAAAGAAAAAAGCTCTAGCAGGGTCAGGAATTTTTAATCTAAGCACCGTGGTTCTCAGTCAGGAAGAGAAACTGGTGCTAGATAAAGGTTTAAAGTTTGCTTTACCTAGGAAGTTAAACAAATTTGAGACCTATATGGATATCCACAAATTTGTTCGGAAAATTAACATCAAGAGATATATGCTATCCAACCCAGTTCAAGAGAGAAATACATTTCCCAGTGATTACCAACATTCAGGATTGGCTAATGCCTCCCTTTTTTTAATCCCCCAGGAGCCTTGGCACCTTCCATCAAAGTTTTTAAGGAGGTGGTGTTGAGGGATCTAGAAAAGATGCCCATCAAAAGAGCTAAAGTAGATCGGGAGCTCCTTACTGGTCTGGATTCCCTTTGCAATAACAAGGATTTGGTTATTAGACCTGCAGATAAGGGGGGTGGCATTGTGGTCCTCAATAGAGAGGATTACTTTCAAGAGATGTATAGGATTCTCGGAGATAGAGAAACATACACCCCCCTTGGATCAGACCCCAAAATTCCATACCTTAAAGAACTCAAAAAGGTGGTTGAGTATGGTTATAGCCAAGGGATTCTGAATAAAAAAGAAAAGACCTATCTAATACCTAAGGCCCCCCGCACTCCCCTTATCTACTACCTACCGAAAGTGCATAAACACCCCACCTGCCCCCCGGGACGTCCCATTGTAAGTGGAATTGATTCCCTTACGTCCCGGGTGGGCAGGTATATCGATTTTTTCCTACAACCCCTAGTGGGAAAGATGCCTTCCTTTGTTAGAGATTCTAAATACATTATTAATTTACTTACCAATTACACTCCCACCCCCACCATGTGGATAGTTACAGCGGATGTAACGTCCCTATACACGATCATTCCCCACGAGTTAGGCCTTTATGCAGTTGAATACTACTTAAGAAGGGACTCAGGTTTATTTGACGAACAAATCAATTTCATCATGATACTTTTAAGATATGCTGCGTCCCATAATTATTTTTGGTTCAACCAATGTTTTTACCGACAGGACCGTGGAGTCGCGATGGGGGCTAAATATGCCCCCAGTCTTGCAAACCTATTCATGGCCCTGTGGGAGGAGGATGTCGTCCATGTTTGCCAGAGGCCCCAGCTCAAGCTGTGGGCTAGGTACATTGACGACATCCTCCTCCTTTGGGATGGGAGCCGTAGTGATCTTGACCTCTTTATGGAGGAACTTAATCAGAATAATAGGGGCATTGTACTCAATTTTGAGGCTAGTCAGTCTAATGTTCAATTTTTAGATCTCAATATTACCATACAGGACGACCAGTTTATGACCTCTACGTTTTTTAAGAAAACGGATCGTAACTCCTATATCCCTTTAAGTAGTTGTCACCATAGGTCGTGGCTTCAGTCTATACCTAAAAGCCAATTCATGCGACTTAAACGCAACTGTTCTGACGATTCCCAGTTCTTACAACAGGCTGGAATTTTGACCAACAGGTTTATGGAAAAGGGGTACACAAGAGAATCCCTAACTCAGGCTTTGGAGGGGGTAAAAGCTATAGATAGGAGACAGTTACTGAGTGAGAGGGTGGTTCCTAGAGAGAATTCCGTAACTTTGCCCTTTATTACCACCTATTCTATCCAACATGATAACATTAAAAGCCTGTTTAATAAACACTGGCATTTATTGGGCAATGACCCCATCTTAAGAGGGGCTATCCCAGACAAGCCACAAGTGATTTTTAAGGGAGCACCATCCCTTAGAAATAGATTAGCCCCGAATGCTCTTGATCCCCCCGTTAGGGGTATTTAAGGCCTTTTTGATAACTTGAAGGGGTATTATAAATGTGGGAGGTGTCGGGTATGTAGGTTGAATTCTGTACCATCTAGACGTACCTTTAAATTCACCTCCTCTAGCACACAAGAGGAGCATGACATAAAACCGTTTATCACTTGTACCACAGAGGGGGTCGTCTACCTACTACAGTGCCCTTGTGGCCTACAATATGTGGGTAGGACTAGACGACCCCTTTCTGTTCGCTTGAATGAACATATTACCAACATTATTAATGGGTTTCCTAAACATTCTGTTTCAAAGCATTATTTGGTTTCTCATAACAAAGACCCCTCTAAGACTTTGTTTTTGGGGATTGATAGGTATCGTCCTCACTGGAGGGGAAGTTCCCTGATTAGGAGCATTTCTAAACTTGAAATGCTCTGGATACATAAAATCAAGTGTTATGTCCCACATGGACTCAATGTCGATACTGATACCAATGCCTTTATTGACAACTCATAAAATAAACCCTTCGGTTTAGCCCATTGGTTTCACCGCTGATAATGACCACTGTGTTTATGCCACCATTGGCCTACATCTCTCTTGAATGTAGTTTTTGGGTTGTTAATTTATCTCAATGAGGCTGGTTTTGGTGTTTATGCATTTTCCCTTTTCCCCCAATCTCTTAATTTTCATTTTCCAATAAAAAAACTTCTTAATTATTTAAAACACAAAATAGGTTGCAATTCTAAGGTATAATCTTGGAAATTAATAACCATAAAGTTTGTATAAGCTTTGTAATTTATACATACATAGGACTAACTACTATAAGCTTTGTCCACATTCCATGGTTTGATATGATGTGGGTCTATGCCAGCCACTTTATCTAGATACATCTAATTTTGCCTTTCATATGTATATAATTTTATTTAGTAATACTTTTTATTTAGTAATACTGTTTAACATCATCCTATTTATAATTGTTTATTATATCGAGCCGAGAAATCATTCTTCCCTCCGGCGGTGCTATCCAGAATTTTGTCTTTTTGTGGCGCCCCTTGTTTATGCCAACACTAATTCGATTAATTTCATCGATCTTGGGGTCATAACTGTTTCATGGGTGCCCTTCACTGATGACAAGTTGGGTCCTCCTATATCCAAATATATTGAATGTATTCTAAGTTGATTTAATTTAATTGTGATCCGTCTCCATATGTGATGCGGATACCTATTTGGTCTTTCCGTGTATCTCCTTTTTTCCCCTTTTCATTCCCATTATTTACTACGTTTACCACAGTAACATAATTGGTATCCGTATTGATATGGAATCCCCTACCTAAAATGGCGGTTCTACAACTTCCGCCCTTACCCGGCGGAGCGCAAGGCGATTTCCGGCTTTTGTTGATTTCGAGGCTTGGTTATTTTTGTTTGTTATTTAAGAGCGACACGTCAGTGCGTCGCCCGTGCCCCAGACGACGTCAGAAGTGTGACGAAACGTACGTCGGGCGTGCTGACGTGCTGACGTGCCATATCCACCGTCTGCAGGACGGGTGTTCGTGCTAGCCGGCCGGCTTTCCATGTTGTTTTTACTCAACACACTGTAAGTGTAAATTTAAATGTCTTTTAAATAAATATCCATCAGGATTACGCTATGTTGCTCTCCCTTCTTTTTTTGGGACATTATTTGTGAAAACTATTCCAAGCTATGGGTATAGCTTTCTCTGCATCCTGGTTTTTTTCTGTGGAGGATAGTGAGTTATCCACGGTCTGAGGAAGTGTCCAAACGGTGTTCCCATCCCAAGAAAGGCCCCGACCGGGTTAAGGTCACAAGCTTATCCAAGCTTGCCATTTGGTAAGCGCCCATTTTATCCGTTCACTGTGGTGTGGTGAAGGTCCATCCAGCTTTCATCTTTATTTGCCTATTAAGGGACTCAGTTGTCCATTTATTGCACATTTGAAGATTTCCTGCTACCTATTGGACTTCACTTTTGTCACTTGTTGTTATGAACTTTACCCATCACTACTCTTACCTAAAGTTCCATCTATATTTGACTCATAGCGCTGCTTTTTTTTGTACTTAATATCTATGTGTGCATAATTATTGGGCAACTATTATGCCCCGTACACACGATCGGATTTTCCGACGGAAAATGTGTGATAGGACCTTGTTGTCGGAAATTCCGACCGTGTGTAGGCTCCATCACACATTTTCCATCGGATTTTCCGACACACAAAGTTTGAGAGCAGGCTATAAAATTTTCCGACAACAAAACTCGTTGGCCGAAATTCCGATCGTGTGTACACAAATCCGACGGACAATGTGCCACGCATGCTCAGAATAAATAAAGAGATGAAAGCTATTGGCCACTGCCCCGTTTATAGTCCCGACGTACGTGTTTTACGTCACCGCGTTCAGAACGATCGGATTTTCTGACAACTTTGTGTGACCGTGTGTATGCAAGACAAGTTTGAGCCAACATCCGTAGGAAAAAATCCTAAGATTTTGTTGTCGGAATGTCCGAACAAAGTCCGACCATGTGTACGGGGCATTAGTGTGCAGAATTATTATGCAACTACATAAAAAACTAACAATTTTCCCACCTCACTTGTTTTTTCATCTGTTAAAGTGAGAATAATAAACTCAAAATTTACAAACATACGTTTCTGTTCAGGGGAGTTTTTAAATAAAATGAGTGACCACCACCCTTCTTTATAATAACAGTCATAAGCTTTCCATTCATGGAGTCTGCCAGTTTCTTGCACTGTTGATGATCAACTTTTTGTGCAGCAGCAACCACAGCCTCCCAGGGACTGTACAGAGAGGTGTACTGTTTTCCTTCACTGTAAATCTCCCATTTAAGAAGGGCCCACAATTTCTCAATAGAGTTTAGGTCAGATGAGGAAGAGGGTCATGTCAATATTCTGTAATGCTTAAGGCCTTTACTGGCTAGCCATGCAGTGGAGTACTTCGATGCATTCAATGGAGCATTGTCCTGCATAAATATCATGGTATTCTTGAAAGATGCAGACTTTTTCCTGAACCACTGCTTAAAGAAAGGGTCTTCTAAAAACTGGCAGTAGGTTTGGGAATTGATTTCGAGTCCATCTTCAACCCAAAAGGGTCCAACTAGCTCATCTTTAAGAATACCAGCTCATACCAGTACTCCACCTTGCTGGCATCTGAGTCGAAGTGGAGCTCTGTGGCAGTTACTAGTCCACCCACAGGGCCAGCCATCTGGTCTAGTGAATTGGGGATCTGGCGCTCCAAATGGTGTACGTCCTTTTAATTAAAATAGTAAGCAATTGCTGATATAGCAATGATAAAAGTCTGTTGGTCCCAAAGAATAAGTGAACAAAGGGTTAAAAGAAGGCAGCCACCCTCAGAGTGTGTCCAGGACATACAGAGGCCAGTAGGAGTGCGTAGCCTGCCTTTTTGACTGACAGCCCTGGTCCCGATTTCCGCGTCCACGCTCCAAGCTGGTCAGCGTGGAGTTTCCTGCTACCTCTGGACACAGATCCAGGTATCCACCAGGCATACATCCCCACCAGCCATCGGACCATGTGTGGAGCCTGCGGGGCGGCACAGGAGCTGCCAGGACTGATATTATGATGGGCATGAACTTTTCACACATCTTGTGTTTATCTTGTGCATTAAATGTTTACCATATAATACTACACTTCGTTTGCGTCTCCCCCTCCCTGCTCTTTTCCATCCATCTGGTCTGTCAAGTCACTCATCAATCCATAAAACCTTTGAAAAAAATCTGTCTTCAGATATTTCTTGGCCCAGTCTTGACGTTTCAATTTATGCGTTTTGTTCAGTGGTGGTCAGGTTTCAGCCTCCCTTACCTTGGCCATGTCTCTGAGCGCTGAACACCTTGTACTTCTGGGCTGCAACCTACTCCAGGTAGGTTGCAGTTTTGGAATATGACAGCACTGGAGGAGACTGGATTCCTGGTAGCTTCACGTTTGATTCTTCTCAAATCTTTGGCAGTTTGTATGCTTCCCCCCCACCAAACACATTTCTTGCAATTCGGTTGACTATTTGCAACAAAATGTTTGATGATCCTGTGATCACGCCCCAATATATCTTAGCAATTTCAAGAGTGCTGCATCCCTTTAAAAGACTTTACAACTTTTGACTTTTCACAGTCAGTTAAATCTCTTTTTTGGCCTATTTTGCCTGAGGAAAAGAAGCTGCCTAATAATCATGCATACCTTGATATAGGGTGTTTATCTCCTTAGGCCCTCCCTCATTACACAAATACGTATCACCTGATATGCTTAAATCCAATAAGCATTCAAGTTTATACAGCTTTGAGTTGGACAATATACATAAAAATGATGATTTGGTCAAGTAACTCACTTGCCTAATAATTGTGCACACAAAAAAAAAAAAAAAAAAAATAGTAAGTACACCCCATGACAATCATTGACATTTTCAACATATTTGAAGCATTAGATTTTGATTCACATGCCATACATTCAGTGCCTACAGAAAAAAAGATATATAATAATTGAACTAATGACAGTATGTGCACCCCTACATTTACCACCACTTCAATTCTAGGATAGTAGAATCAGGTGTTTCAGGTTAGGTCACCACGATTAGACCCTTCTTATGGAGTATACATAGGGAATCAGCCTAATTTAAACGTCAAAATATCTGGTTTCTAGTGTTCCTTTTGCTATTGACATGTGTGGTGTGCTTATGGCAAGATCAATAGAGATCTCTATGGCCCTAAGAAAGTTCTGTATGCCTACGAGTCGGACAATGGATTTAAAAAAAGATTGCATTGCTAAATGTTTTTAAATCAATCTTCCCAATGAAAGAAAAATAAATTTACAAGTGGAGTAAACGTCAAACAACTGCTATATTGTCTAGAGCAGGCCAGGTTAGCAAATTTAGCCCAAAATATGCGTTAAGAACTCCAAAGTTAAATCATTATTACTTAAGGTACTTGTATAGCGCCATCAAGTTACGCAGAGCTTTACATATACATTGTACATTCACATCAGTCCTTACCCTCAAGGAGCTTACAATCTAAGGTCCCTAACTCACATTCATATACTAGGGCCAATTTAGACAGAAGCCAATTAACCTACCAGCATGTTTTTGGAGTGTGGGAGGAAACCGGAGTACCCGGAGGAAACCCACGCAGGCACAGGGAGAACATGCAAACTCCAGGCAGGTAGTGTTGTGGTTGGGATTTGAACCAGCGACCCTTTTTTACTGATAGGGAAGAGTGCTACCCACTACACCACTGTGCCTCCCCTATCATGAGGTGTTTTGGAAATTTTGCAACAGTTGGGGTCAAAGTGCATGCATCTACAGTCAGAAAGAGATTGCACTAAGGCTTCATGTACACTGCTGCTGGTAAAACAGACGTTTAGGAGCAGTTGGGCATTTTTTTCAGCTGCCCCTGAACTCTCCTCTATGTTATCTTATCAGCACATGTACACAGGGTCGTTTCTAGGCAGTTGAGTTTAGAAGCATTTTTTGGAAAGCAAAAAATAAATGCGTTCAGGACAGATTTACAGAGGCATTTAAAACGCCAAATGCCTGTAACAGCTTGTAAACGTGGTAACTCGCATTTAGCTGCATTTCACTTACAGGCATTTTTAATGGAGATACATTTTGACTATTTAACAAAAAAAAAAAAAACGCTCACGAAAACACAAATGCGGCTAAACTCGGCATGTAAATGCAGCAAAACTGAGTTTTTTAAACATTGTTTACTATCTGTCAAGTTAAATCGTTCAGGAGAGGTTTTAAAATGTTCCGTGTACATGAAGCCTAATTAAACCTGCATGAGTGGTATTTTAAGAAAAAAAAATCTTTCCTGTCCAAAAACAGAGCAAGATTACAGTTTGCCATTGAACATAGACAAAGAATAGGCCTTCTGGAACAGTGTGCTAGAGACTGATTAAAAATAGAGAGAGTTGTTTGGTCATAGTAACAGTAGACAAATCTGTCACAAACTGAAAACAGCATTTCACGAGATGAACCCCATAACAACTGTGAAGTATGTTGGTAAAAACGTTATGGTTGAGAGCCAGTTCACACTAGAAGCGGAACGACTTGCAGGTCGCCTCGCCGACTGCCACGGCGACTTGCAAGACGACTTCTGTATAGAAGTCTATGCAAGTCGCCCCCAAAGTAGTACAGGAACCTTTCTTCTAAGTCGGAGCGACTTGTGTCGCTCCGATTAGAACGGTTCCATTGTACAGAACGGGAGGCGACTTGTCAGGCGGCTAGGTCACCTGACAAGTCGCCCCCGTGTGAACCGGCTCTTAGGGTTGTTTTGCTGCTTTAAAGCTTGGAAACACACAGTCAACTATACATTTTGCATCATATCAAAGTATGCGTGATAAGAATGTAAAGCCTATTCTCTAAAAGCTAAAGTTCTACTGGATGAGTCTTGCTACATTATAATGATCTTGTGAAAAAGTCAATCAGCGCCACACAAAGTGCTATGTGCTAATATACAATTAAAATAGTTATGCAAGTGTACAATTAATATAAATTAAACTACATTTCTACAGCTGCTGAACACTTCCAGTGTATCACTCCACCAACTAAAATATTTATTGTACAAATAGTGCAGCACTGCTCGCTCTCATGTGATCAAATAAACACAGTGAAAAATATAATCGATAGAAGATATCCAATATCAGCTCTCCTACTCCAGCCTGTTCTATAAACAGCTCACAGACGAGACTTTTCCCTCGGGATATGGTCCGTATTCATGCAAATACAAATGCAGGAAACATAGTGCTCTCCATTTAAATCAGGGATATGCAATTAGCGGACCTCCAGCTGTTGCAGAACTACAAGTCCCATGAGGCATAGCAAGACTGACAGCTACAAGCATGACACCAAGAAGCAGAGGCATGATGGGACTTGTAGTTTTGCAACATCTGAAGGTCCGCTAATTGCATATGCCTGATTTAAATCATTTATTTGGGTTTCCCCTTTAAAATATTGCACTTACAAGGTTTCAAAAAGATAAAATCATTAGTCACAGTGTTACAGGAGGTCTGTCCGCTCACCACACCTGTAACACTGACAAATGATTTTATCTTTTTGAAACCTTGTAAGTGCAATATTTTAAAGGGGAAACCCAAATAAGGGGACACTGCAGTAAGTGGCACACAGAGGGGGTTATTTACTAAAGGAAAATCCACTTTGCACTGAAAGTGCACCTGGAAGTAAAGTTGCTGTAGACCCGAGGTGGACATGCAAGGAAAATGAAAAAAAAAAAAAACAGCATTTTAGCTTGCACATGATTGGATGATAAAATCAGCAGAGCTTCCACTCATTTCAGATCTACCCCTTAGAATTAGAGCGACTGCACTTCCAAGTGCACTTGCAGTGTAAAGTGGATTTGCATTTCACAAATAACCCCCCAGAGTGTAATAATGTCGCTGCAGCAAGTGTAATAGATCATTAGGCATACCCGCACGCATGTTGTGGTACACTGCCAGGCAGGTCTATCGGGCTGAAGGCTGACAGATCTATCACCAGGCAGCACAGTGGGAGCCGGTGGTGGTGCTTGTAATCCTGCCCACTGCACACCATGTATTCCCGTTGGCTTGCAGTGCCACTCCCAACTTGGGCTTGGGAGAGGAGCTTTGCCTGGGCCCTGGAGCACAGAGTGCTTGTAAAGTGCTGTATAGCCACTGGCCCCCCACATGGATGAACTGCTGCTGTCCTGTCCAGGTATGTCCCTCTTTCTCTTCCGACCTAGTCTCAGAGAGCGTCCTCAGACTTACCACTACTCAGACTGCTGCTGGCATTCTGCTGTTCATACTAGGTAATCGTGAGTCAGTAAGAGACTGTCTGTGATTCTGTGTGGCATCTGGCAAAGTATGTGATTGAGGCCGGTGTCCTGCCGAAAAAGGTCCCCCGGCGGATAATTCCCCCCCCCCCCCCTGTACTGCGCAGGCGCAGCGCTTGCGCAGTACAAACCACAACAGAGCCGCCGAAAATAGCCAAAGATGAACACCTGTGACTCAGCTGTACACGGCGCCTGCGCAATGAACAAGACATTGTGCCAGACGCTGCCGCACGCTCCCGAGAGCCAGGCTGGACTTTCTGCTGCCCTCAGTGGCATGCCTTGGCCCTGTTTTACCCCTGGTTCATACATAAGTGGTATAAGAAACGCTGTGATTCCTGTGCATTTCCCACACCGCATTGCAATCACACTGTGTTTTCGATCTGCTGCAGGTGTCAACTCAATGTTAACAAGTCCCCAAAAGAAGGTCACAAACCCAGTGTATGTCTGAACCAGATCACATGGTTGCTTTTCAAAAAAAAGGTGCCTGTACTTCTTTGGTGCGATGTGGTGCAATTCAGCCCATTCAAAATAGGCTAAAATCACACCACACAGAATTGCACACAAATGCGGTACAGTTCCTATGCGATTTACATGCAAACTATAGTGTAAAACCAGGCTTACTGTGATGATTGCAGTGCAATCAATCCCCATTCATTCTTAATAAGATCAATTTCGCACCAAAGTCATGCATGCACCAATTTTGGAACCGCACTGCAACCTGTTCGCATGGTCGTTTTGTGAAATCGATCTGGTGCAGGCAACCTTTGTTTGGGGTGTCGTTAAGATAGCACTGACACCCACTGCAGATTGCAAGGGGGGTGCAATTTGAATGAGGTGCATGAAACGTGCGTGGATTGAGGGTTTCCTACGTTGTAATGTACTTCCACGTATCTCCTAAGCAGTAGCGTGTTTTTTTCTCTGCCAGTGCAGGAAGGTGTGCAATTACACACCTTCCTGCCCCCGCTTAGATGTGAACCTAGCCTAAAGAAATGTCAGTGTATTCAAGGCTGGTAATTTTTCAGTTGGTTGTTTTTTTTTTCGTTTTTTTTTTTATTCTATGATTAATTGAAAATTAAGCACATGTGAATACAGCGAGTGTGCTTCCTTCCACAAGATGGTGCCCTTTGCACCTGCCCAGTAAGATTGGCTATTACAGGGCACCATCCTGTGGTAGGCAGTACATTCCCCCTTTTTTTTAATTTGTAAAAGTTAAAAAAAGTCAGTGAGTGCGCTGTCTGACACAACATGGTGCACTTTGCACCATAATAGCTAACCTTACTGAGGAGGTGCAAAGGGCACCATCTCCTTGTAGGTAGGCAGCACACTCACTTTGCACCTATTCAGTTTGGACACTAATACTGGACAATAGCCAACAGCGTTCATAAAAACTGGAAGAAGGAAAAAAGTGAAATCAGGTTGGATTTTTTAAAGGACCTGATAAAATACAATTATGGATGTGATTGCTTATTAGGGGCAACACATATCGTTTTTCCATTCTTCCTTATTTTGTTGCAATTTATTTTATTTAAAAATACTTTTACTTAGCACCTGCTGCTGGACCCCCCCCCCCCAGAACAAAAAATTAGCTACGGCCCTGATGAGAGCGAGCAGCGCTGCACTATTTATACAATAAACATTATGATAGTCATCATATTGAACAAAAGCAGGCTATAATAGATCCCATTAATCTTCCATAGCAGAAGATTGTAAAAATCCTAGCAGTATCATAAATTCCATTGAGACAGCTAGAACCAGATCAGGGGACCATCTAAATCCAGTTACCAGGTCTGTACATGGTTTATAAGCCCTGTCATAAATGGCAAATGACTATAAATCAGCCACCCTTAACAGAAGTCTGGCAAATCCAGAGCATTGATAAGCAAAGTATTTTAAGTTTGTTAAATTGCTGGGTCATAATAGAGCCTTAACAGGTCTCAATGTGTGTTTTAAAGTGATATTAAAAGCAGATTTAAATAAAAAAAACACCATGTCATACTTACCCAATCCTCCTCTTCTCAGGTCCCCCGCCAGCGCTCTTGGCCCCTAGCTACTGCCCTCTGAGCAAGCAGCATGCTATGGGGGCACAGAGCAGGCTCGCTCCTGAGCCGCTGCTCTGCGTGTCCCTTCACACACGGCTCAGCCCTGCCCCCAGTCTCTTCAGTGGTTCACTGGCTGTGATTGACAGTAGCAGGAGCCATTGGGTCCTGCTGCTGTCTCAGCCAATGAGAAGGAGGAAGAGACCCAGGAGTGCCGCTGTTCTCGTGCGCATCACTGGATTGAGATGAGGCTCAGGTAAGTATTAGAGGTGCTGGGGGGGGCTACCGCACACAGAAGGTTTTTTTACCTTCATGCATAGAATGCATGAAGGTAAAAAAACCTTAAGCCTTTACAAACACTTTAAATATTTTAGCATGTAGTTAGGGGAATATACATTTAAGTATGGGGTTTGTGTCAATGCCGGAACCAAAATCTATACACAATTCATTAATGCTGATATGATAAAATTATGTTGTTAATCACAAGCATCCATCCAAATATATAGACAAACAATCACTTTAAGACCAAACACCCTATATTAAAGAGGTGGAGGAGGCATATTAGACATATTCCATCTGCTATGGAGAATCTGCATCAAATCCATATCATGTTTGATGTCTATCATGATAAAATGCTATGCAATAATACAGTATGTTGGTTGTCTCACTGTAAAACAAAGGTAATACTTCATATTCCCATCGCACACATTCCTGGATGAGCTCACAAATATGGGTGCTGCAGCAACAACCAGCTGGATACTGGTTCAAGTCACAATGAAGATATTTGCCAGCACATCATGGAACGATGTAGA
This sequence comes from Aquarana catesbeiana, assembly GCF_042186555.1. NCBI lineage: Eukaryota > Metazoa > Chordata > Amphibia > Anura > Ranidae > Aquarana > Aquarana catesbeiana. Next base: position 633,343,062 of record NC_133324.1, read on the forward strand.
TAGTGTCCAAACGTGTGATTTATTGCATGATCACAACACAAGGAGAGTGCAACATTTCGGAGTCACGCAGGACCCCTTCGTCAGACATGCCTGACGAAGGGGTCCTGAGTGACTCTGAAACGTTGCACTCTCCTTGTGTTGTGATCATGCAATAAATCACACGTTTGGACACTATCTACGTCGTTCCATGGTGTGCTGGCAAATATCTTCACTGTAAAACAAAGGGCACGTGGAAATGCTGATACAGTTAGAAAAACTGACATAAAAAACACTTCACCTCACCCTCAACACCCTCCTCAGGCCCCCCTCATTGGTTGTTCCATTTCTGTAAATTTCCTGCTCAGGGACTAGAAAAGATGTCTACCTCTCCGGCTCCCTGCGGCTGGAATTGCCAGATGTCTGTCAATAGCTGCAGCTGCTGAGCATGTACAGTGCAATGACAGGCTGTTGGTGGCCACAGCTATCTGGACACATCTGACAATACCAGCTGCAGGATTCCTGCTGCTGGAACTCTCATTGTGTGTTATTGGCTTTGCAAATGTCTGCTGGCACTTAGATTGCTGTCCCATAATCTGAAATCTGAATACAATCTGAATCTAAATCTGTGTATGGTGAGGCTAAGAATGCAATCTAGAGTGTATATTGTTTTCATAACTGTCAAATACATTAATTTATCATCAAAATTTGAATGTCTATTCATTTCAATACATAAAATAACTTACATTGTTGAACAACCCAAACGTCTCACTGATGTTGGAATCCAATTTATGAACCAAGGAAAGAATTGGGTCTTTGTAGCCCCATAGCATTTCATGAACAGAACGAGTGGTGAATACTCCTGCGTTGTAAGTCTTCAGTGCTGCTTCAATCACAGGTCTTAAGAAGTCAACGTATTTGTAATTTAAGATCATCTCCAGCAGTGTCTGAAGTAATAATGATCAATAGAATTAGAAAATATTTGCACATTTATCTTTTTTTTTTTTATACATTGAAAACCTCTAAAGAGTGAATTCTTTTGATATACAGATATATTGTTTTAATCTAGAATTCATATATACGGTTATTTGGACATTTCTCAAGTTGTTCTGTTAAAGAATCCAGCCTCTTATCAATGCTAGTCAATAGCTGCCCACACACACGTGAGGCTGGCCAAATCTGATAGCTATGGCATTCAAAATTCATGCAGAATGCCATAGCTTGCAGTGAACAAACAGTCCATGTTCAAGTTGCTGTGAAAAAACATGTTACATGCTCTAATTCAGCCTTCATACCACTACATTTACACCCTGGTAATTTGATAAATCAAATAAATATCTGTCAGCCTCAAAAAGATCAAACACAAATGGATTATTTGCAGATAATCGTCTTATATCCACACGTCTAAATCAAACATTTCAGCAAAGGAGGAGGATTTGAACAAAGCTGGGAAGGGTTAGACCAGTGTTTCTCAAACTGTGTGCCACGGGAGAATTGCAGGTGTCTTGTGGGATCTTTCATGTTGTTCGCCGCTGGTCGCGCCAGGGGCCACACTGCAAGTCTGTCACTCACTGAGCAAGTGTGCAGGCCTCACACAGACATGGTCATCTGTGCTGCCTGGCCTGTGCGTGAATCGGATTGGTTGATGTTCGCCTCCAACAGACCCCGCCAATCCAGATCGCAAATACGATTAGGCTGCGGCCT